>NW_019395985.1:0-638691 GCF_000612105.2 Orussus abietinus
TTTCCCCCTCTTTTCCCCCTTTTTTTCCCCCACTTCTAGGCACCCCCTGCCATCTTCTCCTGCCACGCGGACGAGACCCCACACGGGCGTCCATGGGCGCTCGCGCGGAACAATTTTTTGACCCACCCCTTTTTCCCCCTCTCCCACGCATCTCCTACCAACGCTATCCTAACCTGCCTTGTTCGAATATATAAGAGCTGCTGTACGAGTATCATCCAGCCTGCCCGTCGATCATTGCGGAATGTTCACGTAATGGACTGACTCGATTCACCCATATACCCCTGTTATCGATTAGGATGGGTTACGATGAGTTAATAATGGGTTACGGTGGGTTAGGAATGGGTTACGACGGGTTAAGATAAATTACCTGTCCGTTCGGGTACAGGATGTTGGGACCCGGGGGGATCGACGGCGGACGTCGTTTGGAATTGAAACTTCCTTTTCCGTTTTTTCCTACGCAGCGTAGATCTTGATGCGGTGTAATGCCACGGCGGAAGTCTAGTACCTGGTGAGATACGGAGCAGGTTTGATCCGGGCTCTGTTAAAACTTGAAATAGCCCGCCATTTTAAGTTTTCGTTATCTGCTTCCTGGTGTCGCCTATGGTGGCGTGGGAAAACTTGTACACTGGCGGACACGATTGCGTTCGTCGTGCATTGCCGTTTCTGTGGCTGCAGGGAAGGTTCGTGTCCAGCGCTATACTTTACTGATGCGCGGTAGTGCCTACCCCATGATGTATTCTTGTGCTCATGCTTCCGCTCTTATGATCATGCTTTCGTGGTCCGATTCCTTTCATTGACAGTTCCTAGGGAAAAAGTGAGGTTAATCGACAGCGAGCAGTCAAAGTGGACGCGAGTGCGATGAATACGTAAAACGAATGTACGTTTATTCGCGATAATCCCATGATAATGACGGAGTCGCGTATAAGGAGCATGCGAATGGTCGACTGTGTAAAAAGCCTCGACGATGCTGCGAATCGAAACGCGGAGTGGGCGATTCCATGTCTCGGATGAACGTTGTTACGCTTCGTGATCGAGCTACCTAGTGGCCATTTATTAATTTCGGCAACGATCGTCGATCGTTTCTGATATTCCTTTTAGTGTGGTAAAGATCTAAAAGGAACTGTTTTACAGCCAAAGGTAGCAGCGCGAACATGACGTCGAAGCAAAGTCCTGGAAAGACTAGTCTCTGCTTGCTAAAAGGTCGACTTGTTCGAATTTGTTTGAAATGTTTGTCCCGATCGTTATGTATTTTAATTTCACCGTTTTTCTTTTGTACAGGTAAATCGATTGCTACGTCGGTTCCCGCGATTCGTTATCATGCAAGTGACGACGAGTTGGAAGAGTTGTATCCCAGCTCCGAGGAAGAACCTCTCGCTCCGGAGCTGGAGAAACTCTCTCCGAAGAATAGTCCTGGTAAGAACGTGAAAAGTAAGGCTACGGAAGGACTGCTCGTGGAAGGGGGTTCCGAGAGAAGACCCGAGAGCAACGAGGACGACCTGTCGGAGGGCACGCCTCCCGCTGTTCCTTGGAAGATGCTCTCCGACATCAAGGGCAAGATTACCAAGTCCTTTGAAGAAAAGTTGTCGGAGATGAAGAACGAGAGAAAAAGGAGCAAGCGGAGGAGCGGAGAAAATTCCAGTGTGAGCGAGTCCGAGGAGTTTGGGGATGTTACGCCGACCGAGGAATCCGTGACCGAGAAACGGGAGAAGGATTCGGCCTCCCCGACGTTGTGTCGACGAGGTCATGCTATAGGGTTTTCGCGATTTCCCCGTATAAAAACTGGATTGAAAACCAAAAAATCGGAAGATGACGGCATAGAAAGCGGAGTGGAGGCTGCCGAGTCTGTCGAAGAAGATGCTCCTGTCGTTCCGGACGATAAGCGAGACGGCATCGGCGAGATTACGTATTCCGACGATGCGTCCAAGAGATTACGGTTCCTTGCCGGGCCTCGCCCTTTCTCCGAAGAGTTCTCCGGTCCCAAATTTCGAAACACCGTGTCCATTTATTCGCAATTGAAGGGTCCTGTCATCTATCGGTTGCTAATGTTGCCTTTGATACTCTGCTGTTCCTATTATTTTATACCTCTACCGGCTTATATGCTAGGCCTCTTTGGAGGAATATTTATCGCGATTACCGTGAGCAATTTGATAACTGGAGTTAGGAAGATCCTGTTGACACCGCTTGAGGCAAGTAACCGTCGAAAACCGGTCGTGCCCGTATTCAAAATCCCTGCCGTGGCGGAACACGCGGTGGTCGACAGATTCGAGGGTTGGCTGAACGAACTGCCGTACAAGTATGACCCAGAAAACTACCACGTTGCCAGGACGAATCCGGTATACTTTAAGCTCGAGGGAGACACGCTGCGCGTTATGGATACCAGAAACAGAATACCCAAGAGAACTGTCTGGGATGAGACCGTTCAGAAACCAAAGTTCACCAAGAAACGAATCTACACCCTGGCTGGTGCAAAGATCGAGTTACTCCCGCATGGTTTGATCAGGCGAAGGTACCACCTATCGACGCGTCCCTACGTTCTATCCTGATTTTAACCTTGTCCATTGACTCGATTATTAGGAGGTGGAGTAAAAAGTACCCGATCTGCGTAACCTTTGGGAAGGAGGCCTTGCTGGAGTGCACGACGATGGATGCTTCGCTAGAGGACGAGACTTCTCGAGCGGACCCGGAGAACGAAACGCCGACTCTCGAGGAAGAGGAGACCGACGAAGACCTCTCCCAATCCAGAGACCATCGGGAAGTGTTTCGCGACATCGACGAGGATGAAGAGGAAGATCGGGAAATGAAAATGTTCATCTTTGCTCGAGCCGATCGTCAAAAAGAGGATTGGTAAGAGCGTGTTACGCTCAACGGCCAGGACTCCAACCTCGATCTCATTGCTTGCTTGCGTCGTCTCTCTCCTTTCTATTTGACAGGTACAGGAGGTTGGCACTTGCTACCAACGTCTTCGGCAAACGAAACTCGTCTACTTCCGTAAAGGATGCGGCGGCACCGTCGACGAATTCCTTCTCCCCTAGCAACGAGTCGAAAAGTGCTGCTACTTTATTAACGATTAGTGAGACCGTCCCCGAATTCAGCTATAACGCTTACATGACCCGTTACATCGAGGTAAGTAAACTGTCAAATTTCTATCGGTGAAAACCGTCTGGAAAACGGTAAGGACGAAGTAGTATTCCGAGTACGCGGTATAACTTGGATGTGGTTAACGATCGGTTCTCTTCTCTCTTGGAGACCGATTCGAATCCTGAAAATGGGGACGTCGTCTGGATGAATGCGCTTCTGGCCAGAGTACTCTTCGACATGCACAAGTGCCCGGATACGACCAGTCCGATTCAAGACAAGATTCAAAGGAAGCTGTCCAACATAAAGCTGCCTTACTTCATGGAAAGCTTACACGTATCGGAGCTGAAGATAGGTCAGGGTGCCCCGGTGATACACAAGGCATCGAAACCGGTCCTGGATGAGCGGGGCCTGTGGTTGGATCTGGATATAGCTTACGATGGATACCTTACGATGACCATAGAGACCAAGCTGAACCTGATGAAGCTGAAACGAGCTGGTTCGTTGTCGAGCAACTCCAATGACACCCTGGACTTGGACAAACCCAAAGTAGCCAGATCTCCGATGTTCGACAGTGACGTCGAGGACAGCCCGGAGACCTCCACGGAAGAAGAGGACGGTGCCAATCTCTCTGCTTCCGGTCATGGCGGGGCCTCGAAGGAGTCCACGTGAGTGCCTACTTGTTCTCTTGACACTTATGTCGGTATTGAATGAATGAATAAATATTTCTTCCAGGCCATCCCAATCATCGGGAAGGAAGTTCTTGAGTATGGTGGACAAATTGGCAGCCAACAAGTATTTCCAGCACGTATGTACTCCGATGTGGAATCGGTTCTTCCGGAGGAGAGAACCTCCGTTAATCTATAACTTTGTAGGCAACGGAGTTATCTTACATTAGAAGAGCCATGGAAGGAGTTTCCAACACAGAGATTCGTTTAATGGTAAGCGTGTCGAGCATCGAGGGCTGCCTGGCACTGAACGTCCCTCCGCCACCAGCCGATAGATTGTGGTATGGCTTCAGAAACGTTCCAAAGATCAGTCTCACGGCTCAGCCAGCTCTGGGGGAAAAGACTGTAAAGAATGGTTACGTGACCAAGTGGATCGAGTCGAAACTACTGCGCGAGTTTGAGAAACTAGTCGTTCTGCCAAACATGGACGACCTCGTTATACCCCTGTGTCCGAACTATCCGTACGTGTCGTCGTAGTATGTGATCCGACGTGTTTGTCTCGCTGCCTGCACCGATGTACATAAGTATCGAATTCCCCGATAGTCGGGGCTTATTTAGTGATTTCGTTATCCTGCGTTTCCTCGTGCCTGCATTCCAAGTCTCCGGTGACAGTTCCCTCCTTCCGAGAGACTCCGGAGTCCCTCGGCTACTCCTCCCCTCAAGAGTTTCACGCTGTACGAGACCGAGTCTTATTTGTATATCTATATTCGTATGTTCGTAAACGCCCTTCTTTTCTATCCAAAGTCTGACGAAATTCCAACCTAAGGAGCAGCCGAAGGAGGTAGGAGGCTTTTCTCCTCATTTTCCAACCTCGTCGACCTCTATTTTTCGATTAATTTACAAGTGGACCGATGGTGCGCACCTTGACTCGGTTCGTCCGGTTCGCTCCCGGTGGAACGAAACGAGCGAAAAGTGTGTCATTGATTGGCTCCGAAGGCCAGAGAAGAGGCATACGCCTCTGAAAGGAATATTTATTGTCGAGATCGGAGATATTTTGGTATACGAGTCTTTAAGTAACCGACAATCAAATGACCTAACCTAAGTTCACCCGACTGCAAGACCGAGGAGGTTATTCTTTCTTGTTAATAATCGTGCTTAACGTTTTGAAGCTGTGATTAAGACTTTATAAAGTGCAAACTGATGCAAGGGAGGCGCTTTTGGTCTCTCTCCTTCTCGGTTCTTTCCTGTTCTCCCCGAACAACAATCTGTCGAGTCGAGTGCACTGATGTGCATGGATGCGTGCAGATGCGCCTACCGTTCGGAGCGGTCGACGATTACGCGCCAAAGTCCGAGGGATAGTTGGGAAGATGAATAGAAGTCTGTTGGTAATTTTTGAGACTTTGGAAAAAAAGAGAAGAATACAAATGACAGAGAGAAAAAAGGAGAAAGGTAGCTTTTTTCTATGGAAGCGCGTAGAACTGTGCGCTCCTCCGCATAGTACTCGCACGTGTTTGTTATCAAATTAATAAAATACTATGTGTATTGCGCGTTTGTCGAAATCTACTTTCTCAGTCCTTTCGATATCAGCCTGACACATATTTTCAATTAATGCAAACTGAACTTCCATTCTCTTGCAATTCTTCTCTCTCCTTCTACTTTATTTGCACCCTTTGATGCACGCGATCGTCTCACGTAAAAATATACCTTCGTATAAACCTCTCATATATAATACAACATTAATATCACAGTTAGGAGATCGGTGTCTTACTTTCAAAGTACACGCATTCGTGCCTGTATGTATATGTACACGGGCGCAAGTATTTACAATCTTTCTACACTCTGCGAAGCACCTTGTCCTGCCTATATCCACTGCGATGATAAACGTAACTTCCAATGGGATAATGCGAAGGAATTACATTTGTCACAAAACTTCACCAATTGGAAATATGCGAAGGAACTGTGACAAATACCGAATGATGATACTGCCGTGAGACTCCTATATTCAAGATTACGTTCCATCTTCATTGGATGTCGGAGTCGTTGCTTGAAACAAGGAGGCATCGGATCCGAGATTCTTTCGTAGGTTAAGGAATTTTCTCAACGTGCGACAAACGCCACTTTTGAAGGGGAGCACTACCGAACTGTGTACCGAAGGCATTTCATTGGTTCCTAACGGAGAATTGAGCTCCGCTAACTCCTGAGGACGCAGGGTGCGGTTCCAAGTTCTCTGACAGCTTCTGCCCAAGCTTCGAGTCTTGGCGCGCAGGCTAACGTGAGATCCCCTAATCGTCTCTTGGCCATGATGACAAACTCTCCCTGGCCATGTCTCGCGTCGCAAGATGCAGGCACTCTAACTCTGACTTCCTTCCGGAAGTCGATATCTCCCGATTCGATTTCGTTATCCTAAAAGAGCGTTGACTTTAAATCCACTCGTTAGCGATGTATTAATTCGTTAGAGGAGCACGATTCGTATCGAAGGCTGCCTTACCTCGGTTTCTTCGACCCGACGAAGAGTCTTGGTCAGCCCAATGACGAGTTCTGCTATTTCCAGTTCGGGCCTGGCTTCGACGGCGCTCACAGTGCCCCTGGCAACGAGATCACTCTGGCAATAAGCCTTTGCCAACTCTTCTTTCGTGCAGGGTCGGCACTCGACCTCTTCCTCCTCGATTTCGAGACGATTGCTGGCCTCCAAGTCGTACTTGAGCTCGACCCTAGACTTTGAAACTCCTTTGCCTACGGCGATAAATTTTCCATCCGAGTCAGCTTCGACAAAGAGGCCGGCGACTCGTCCTCTTGAATGGAAACATCGATGCAAAGCTTCGTGTTTCCCGTCACCTGGTGCATAGAGTTGCCTTAGAGCACCTCCGGTCTCCAAGTACACCCTGGCAGGTCCGGAGACCTTTATACAACCGCGAAACCCATTCCCGGACTCCGAAGAAAGGACCACGCGAAGAGCTCCTCCAGGATATCGCCATGATACCGTCCCTCGAGAGCATCTTAGGTACACCGGACGCACTCCTCGACTGGCGCCATTCCCTCCGTTTCCACTAGAAAACAAATTGAAACACTAAAATCGTCCGATCGATTCTCTTCTCTTTAAATGTTCCGGAAGGAAGCGAGAGCAACTACGAGAACTCTCAGTTTTAAGGTTACCCTAAGCGCTAAGTCATGGAACCATTTTCCATTTCACATCTGTCCTCGACACCGTTCAGCGGCTCAAACCAGTTAACACCGAGGATACTATAAAAGCGACACACCTTGCGATAACCTGTACGATCGCATCGACGCGTCGCAAAGTAGAATGGATGTACATTTCTTGTTTTGACGATCGAGGAGCAAGGTTAGCGCGATTTCGAAGGACCTCGAGGCCACGTTAAAAGGGAGGCGCGGCAAAAGGACGAAGCAATCAGGGACCGGTTTGAAATCCGGACGCGCCAGAGCAACGAGAGACTGGTTCGTCGATTTTAATAAAGCAGGTTTTTGCTCCGTTGGTTATTCAATTATCGCGAGCAAAGATCGCGCGACTGCACCCCGACCTTCGTGTTAAGATCCATTCGAACGTGGCTACAGGGGATACTAACGATTCAAAAATAAAATAAGTAATCCTTAACCTCCACGGGGTCAATTTTGTAATTGTAACTTGAATTAATGAAAATGCTAAAAGGGACACTCACGATTTTCTAACTTTCACTAGGGTGAAAATGTGCGATACTTCACATGAGATCTCTCGACAAGAAATTTTAACTCAGTTTATACCGATGACTTGGTACGCGTACTAAAGGAGTAGTTTTGTCAAACAGTCGCGTACAGAGACGGTACCAACGATCGTACGCGTACCAAGTGATCGGTGTAAACTAAGCCATACACGGTACGCCTTCAATCCAGGCATTTTGCATTTTCACCCGGAAAATGCAAAATCGGATGAATAAACTCGAGTGAGATGAAAGTGCGAGATGTGAGCACTCTTACCAAAAATGCAAAATCGACCCCCGGGACTAATTTTAAATCCGTCATTTTCTTTGGAGTAAGGAATGTTTTTCTCGACTGCTTAATCGCATCTTTTTTCTGAGATATTAGAACCGTCAGCGATTCGAAACAAATAATTTTACTTGAAAAGAAGTACTTTCAACGCCGAGACAACTCGTTTCTCTCTTACTCGTCGTCCACCGAATAAGATAGCCTAGTAATCCATTACTTGACACCTGTTTCAATGGTTATCGAGGGACTCGGACGTTTGCGATAGAGATTGTCTATTCTTTGCACGAAATCGCGTCGATACTTTCTCGGTCGCAAAAGATAAAATCTTGGGGCTTACATTCCGGCCCAGTCGCACTGATCGACCGTCGGGACGGCCGGGACGGTAGGCGCCGCCCTAGCAGCCGCGACGACGAGGCCCAAGATCACCAAAGACGCGAGGAACTCCGCTGCCGGCTTCATCTTGAGCGCGTCGGGCCACCTCCCTCGGTCATTCCGGGCCCGGTTCCGTGCGGTTCTACTTTCTCGAAACCACCGTGACTCTGAGAAAGATATTGCAATCCGCGTCGCGACGACTTTCTCGTTAATTTCAACCCACTAAGTTTCTACCATGGAGTGAACGTCGACGGGCCTTTTCAGACGCAGAGTTACGAACGGGACCGACAAGGAAAGAAGGGCAGGAGGGGGAGAGAGGGGGAGAGAGGGAGAGAGAAAAAGAAAGAGAACGAAGCGCACTCTTGCCGTCGGTATTCGACCGCGTGGAATGAACCGCAGGATGGTCGAGGAACGTTCGACGGAGATCGCGGCGAACCGTGGGCGGCCGCGATCTGGAAGCGACTGGCGGCCCGCAATCCGGAGGCGAGTGGACGCCGTTGTCGACGTCGCTGTCGCCGCTGTCGTCGCTGGGAGGGGGAAACACGCGGGCACGTGGGCTAACCCTGCCACCGACCGGACCGAGCGACCACTCGACTCGCCGCCGTTTGCTTCGTCCACCTCCTCGAAAACCCCTTTTATTCTTCGCTTCTTTATCCACTCTGCGTACATATTTATTCGTTCCTTTTCCGGTTCTCTCGACTGTTGGAGGAAAGGAGCTCGACGGCCGCCCACTTGGCCTTGCCGCGTTTCCCTGGTCCAGTTACGTCGCCGCGCCGATCGCCTCCTCGAGTATCTCCACCGAGCGTCTCTTCCTGCCAAAGAAAGTTGGATGCAATCAATGACGAATCCGCGAATTTCGAAGACTACGGGACCACGACCCGATTTCCTCGGAGTCGATCGGGTCCGCGGAGAATGGATCAATTGACCCCCGTGACGTCACGTGCTAGCGACAAGTGCGAGTCCGCGGATGCGAAAGAATCGACCGAGACGCGAGCGCGGCCTAATTGGACCGAATTGCCGGCGAGCCAGCCGCTCGTCGGAAATTAATAAACGTAGTCGCGAACGCTACCGAAGGCGTCCCTCTGCCCCCCATTTAATCGTTCCGACGAATCTCTACGACGCGATTCCGCGACGAGGACTCCGCGGACGTAAGGAAATTCATACTTGCTCCTAATCCTTTTGTCGTCCCGAATTCTAAAGCCGTGGAATTCTTTTTTCAAGAAACGGCTCGTCGAATCTCTAACGCTAAAGACTCGAGAGAGGTGAGTCTACCGGGCACGAGGAGCTCTTCTTCGCCCTCGGGGAAGCGCAGTTTGCACGCGCTAAAGCGGGAATCGCGTGAGTGGACGCGGCCCCGTGAGTGCGAGCGAGAAGCCGGGAGCTCGTTATTATGCCGCGAGCAGGCGCGAGCAGGCGCGAGCGAGCGCAGCGGCTATGCATATAATGGAGGCCGGGTTCACGGGCCGCGGGCCACGCGACCCCCGTTTATTAAAGTAATCTTTGCAATTACGGAAAAATGCCAGCACGTATGCACCGAGGACGACGCGACGAGGAGAGCCGCGAGCCCGGAGGCTGGAGACGCTCCCGGCGAGGACTTGAATTCTCCCGTGCGACGTAACGAGAGCGTCATAGTCTCCGTGTGCAGAATTTCGTCAAGACCTCGATCGAGGTATCGGACTTACGCCTCTTCCAAGAAAGTCTCCTCGTCGACGCAACCGGGACTGCATTCCCTCGGGTTGGCCACGTAGTCGCGGATGCCCATTGTCGTCATCCCCGTTTCGTATTGCTCCAGAGAGACGTGTCCCACGCATGTAGGGTCTAGGCTTCGGAAAACGCTCCTCGAGTGTCTGAAATTTCGCATGAGCTGACGAAACTGGTCCGGGTCTTTTCGAGTCCCTCGAGTCGCGATAAATTATCAAACGAACGATGAGACGAGGGGGAGAGGAAGCAGGAGATTAATCTGGAATCAAACTGCAAACCTATCGTCGAATAGCAACGGAGGTGTCCTCAATCCCGCCCTGAAGAGAATGCACTCGTCCAGGAGATTGTAAAGGTATCCCACGGGATCGTCAGGCATGTCGACCAACAGATAACCAATCAGGAAGTCGAATAGTTCTAGAATCTTGTACTCCTCCAAATAATTCCGGGCTTCTTCCTCTCTTTGAATAATCTGAAACTCGAGCCATCGTTTGTACCATTTTCAATTATACGTGATGAATGCTCCCCCCTCCAATTAATTCCACAAAGTAAAAAATAAAGAGGGCCGATGTTTCGAGAGGCAAAAATCGAGACGAGGAATGTAAATTAATTAGGAAGAATCCCGTCTAAGAATTCGTCGCTGAGCCCCAAGGTCCACTTTGCGGGGGTCGATAGGGCCGGAATAAGCGAGTAAATTTAACTCCAAGGCTCTGTTCGATATTGTTCGTTGTAGCGATATCACGTGTGCTCATGCAAGTATTACGAGTCCGGATAAAAAAAACCTCTCCTTCTGAGTCGCAGGCGTGGAATTAGGGCGAGCCTGTGGGAAACCTGGAGTTTCGCTTAGGAAAGGAGGAGCTATAATAAACACAGGAGAGAGAGAGAGAAAGAGCTTTCCTAGCAGGCACCTTAAACCGCAGCCCCATTAATTTCCCGCCTTTCGAGGTCGACGCACACGGGACTCTTGACTCGAAGGGCAAAATGAGAGGTTTCGTGTACTCGAGATACCGTCGGAAACAATCTTCTATCCCTATAACTCACGATTTTTCGGGCGGCGAAGCTTCGATGTCCAATCAGAGAATTCACATATTCTGGAGCAATCGTTACTTCCATTTCAGACGTTGTCATCCCTAGCTCGATAATCTCGATGGTCGAATCAGTGTCGTAGGTATAAAAGTTAATTTTCAAAATGAATTCTTCGTTAGAGAATGTCTAGGGTGAACCGCGCGAAAAGTAGCGTCCCCGTTGCCATGGTGATGTGTTTCGCGTCCTCGTTGCCACGACGACGCGACCACGTGGACCATGCGGGGTACGTCTAGATAGGTAACGGGGACGCGCCCGAACGTCGGAACCGTCGAGAGCGTCGATCTCGACGTATGTTTTCCAGAAATAGCGTTTTCTTCGTACCGAGTGCCATAGAGCGAACAGGGGAAAGAGATCCTGCGAGTTCCGCGACGAAGTTGCAACCGAGGTGGCGAGGATAAGCACGTCGGCACGTGCTTCTCCCCTGGAATGGCATCCAGCGATTGGCGAGGAAAGAACCGGTTAGGTTCTTTCGGTCCAGAAGAAAGGACACGACCTCCTTTTCTAGGAAAACTGGGCGATCCTTTTCTCCACCCTTGTAAGGACATATCTCGTCCCCGTCGATGGTCAGCCGAGTCTTGAACTGGTTCGTTTGCACTTCTTACCTTCCCCCCTGGCCTCTCGCGAACCGGTCCGCGATTTCCCTTCCGCGGGTCTTCGAAAGTGTCTAAATTTGTCGCGCAGAGGTGCTAACTGTGTAAAGTCTTACGAAGATCTCCGAGGCCCGATCGGGTTCCTCCGAGACGTTTAATGGGCCAGGACCCTTTGGGCGCCCTGAGAGGCCTGAAAACGTTCTCCGCGATAATTTTATCACCTGGCACTCCGCGTGAAGTGAACCTTTCAGGTGTTATCTACGTTAAAAGAGTGCCCCACGAAAAGTGGTATCGCCTGGAGAGCGAAAAATCTCACTTTGAAAAGGACTCTCGGCGCTGCCGGAAACGTGAAGTTCGCCGCGAGCTCGGGCACCGAGGACGTCCGGGCGGGCTTAGCTCTTGGCCTCCTACAAACTCGAGCTTTTCACACCGACGCGCGTGCGCCGTAGATAACCAAGACGTATATGCAACCTCGGATCCGCTTGCCGAGGTCGGCTGTAAATAAATTCGTGCACCCCGTAAGACGATACGGCCCTTTTCTCCGGTTCTGCAGGCAAACCCTCGGGGCCTGTTGTAACGCGAGTCCGCGTCAGCAGCGCCGGTTACCTCCGCTGGACTAATTTCGAAAATTTAATCGACCGAGCTGGTCGGACAGCTCTCGGTGCCCCGATCGATCGTCGATAAGGGTCCCTCGATCGGAGCCCCCTCGGAGTCGGAACGCCTCGTGCGGGGGGTCGGCCCCGCCGGTTCCAGCCAGGGTGAGGTTCGCCGTCTACGTGGCCGACTCCCTCGATCCGATATCTCGTATCAACGCATAGGAAAATTTCTGTACTTCTTCCTCGCAGACCCGTTTCGCTCGATCTCTTTAGCGAATACTCGACGCCAGACGCGATTATCTCTTGTTCTCCTTCTTCGAGGCTGTCCTCGCCCGGAGCTCGCTATCTCGCGTCCTCTTCTCCGTCGGGTTAGCATCGAATGTCAAATGTACATGCGTGAAAGGCATATCCGCGCGTGATACGAGTTTCATTTAAGAAATATCACCTACGCCCGCGTCCATAGCCGATCTTAAAACGCGCCTTTCTTCCAGTTCGATCTCTCCGTCCTGTGTCCTCATGGGCAGCCCGTGATTCTCTCTCCTTGTCCATCTGATCGCCCCCGCCCGGGGCTCGAGATCAGGATACAGGCCGTATATCGTGTATATAACCGGCCTGGAACCCGTTACAACTATATCCCGCAAATATTCCTCCGCCTTCTCCGAGTTGGGGCCACGTCGAATCGCACGCGGGTAAAAGTTACAGCGAAGAAACCAAAGCCGACCGTGCATTCGTACATGGCGTCGATGCAAGGGTAACGTAGAAAAGTTTGGACAGAAAATGTGATAAATGTGGAAAGCGGGAGAGGTCCTACTGGGGGAAAGGTAGGGCGCAAGCGTGCTCCTAAGTTGCGCTGAAGTTAGCTAGGGGCCGCGTTTACGAGCGACCGAGCACTGCGTTTGGAACGTTGCAAAGCCGCTTGCAACTTGCCGCTTTTTTACCGAGACTTACGGGTAGATCCCGTAGGCGGTTGCGCTGTTTCCATATAAACACGAACCGCGGGAACGAGACCGAGAACGAGAACGAGAACGAGAACGAGAACGCGAACGCGAACGCGAACGCGAACGCGAACGCGAACGCGAACGCGAGACGAGCTCCAAGACGACGGGAGAGGAAATTGCCGTTTTAGAGGCGGCTGCTGCTCATTTCCGTATTACGGCATTACGTGGGATTTACGCGAGCGAATTATCCGCAAAGGAAGGTCGTTACCGTTCCTGCTCCCTGAATTAGCATGTGCTCTTGCTCAAACGTCCCTCGAAACTCTGTGGAATCATGACGAATTTCTTTTAAAAGAATCAAATGAAGCTTGGGTACTACCACAAGGGAAACGTCCTCCCCGGGAAATGAAATGAATGGCAAACCGTCAATCCTAGAGAATTTTTCAGTCACGAGCGAAGATTTTTTCCAGGTCTCTCGTTCAGAGGCCTACTGTTTAAAGTCTCGTCGTCCTCTTCTGGAGAGACGGGTCCTGCGGGAGGACCCTGCATAAATTCGATACGCGGTCGTTTAGCATAAACAATGGGGTATCCGGGCAGAGAAGGGACCGCTCCTCTCCCGGAGGCTGGTCGGGTTCGACGCTGGACCGGCCGGGAAAGGGAAGAAGAGAAGGGGAGGAAGGGAAGACAAGGCGCGCCTCGAGTCCCGCGTTTTATCACTTTTTGCTCCATTCGGTCCGGCAACAATGGACCTTGTCCCGTGCCGAGCCCGTGCCCGAGCCCGTGCCTTGGGCTACAACCCGAGCGAGCCGTAAAGCCGCACCCACACCGACCGAATCCCTCTCTCCCTCCTTTGGGTCCTCCTCCTACCTGTCCATACCTGGCCTCGCGTTCCGGTTTGCATCGGTTTTGGAGCGCTGCTCGAGATCCGAGGAACCTCGAAAACGGGAAATTCGACAAGAGACCTCGCACCCCAGGCTCTGGTCCCGGGGTCCTGGGGACCCAGAGGAGCAATCGGCAGGATTATACACCGTACCGTTGCAGTCGTACACACGCAAAAGTAACGACGGGTCGAGATTTTCGGGGAAACCGATTCGCGAAGAATTAAGAACGGTCCTAAAAGTTTGCCAGATACCGAAAGGGGCCTTTCCCGAAATTCTATGCAGCCTTCTTGTTCCCCCGAATTCCCCTCTTCTAGGGCCCCAGTCTCCCTGAGTCAAGTGTCGCTCTCGAGATCCCTCGAAAGCTCTGCGATCCTATTCCAGTCCAAATAACACTTCAGGATCCTTGGCGCCGACCACCCGGCTGGCTTCCAGACCTCCGGGACTTATCTAATATTACGATTACAATTTTCATTGAATTCAGACACGCGGTAATTCTAACAAACGAATCGGTTAAATTCGGACAACTAAGCGCGTATCAAGAACTACGTTTTGATTCAATTTACTTACGATTTTCTTTTGATAAAATTCAGCGTACTTGGATTTCGATCCTGGCACGCGGCAACTGGATGTGATTACCGGAAGGGTGCGGGAGAGAGTGCCAATTCTCCAAATTTGACCAATCCGCAAACGGCCGACCTTTCGACCTGGCTCAACTGGTCCACCGCCTGGTCACAACTTAACCTCCTACGGGGAAAGGAGATCGTTATTGTACAAGTAATATCATTCTGTCATAAATTGAAATGGAAAAGAACGCACATACATCTACATAAGTCGCGTTAAACGATGATCCAGGCTCGCCCCGCGAGAGAGGGAGAGAGAAAGAGAGCGGGAAGATGTAGCCCCCTCTCGGCCGACAAAGAGAGAAATAAGAGCGACGCGCTCGATTAGGCGAGTCGATCTTTTTACGGCCGACTGGCGACTCGGTGTAATTTCTTGCCCGATATGTAATATACATCGCGGTGACTCAGCTGCGCATACGCGTGAGCACTCCGCACCGCTCTCTGCACAGCGAGTATTGTAATTTAACCGGTTTGAGCCCTACTTCCGAGGCCGGAGTCGGCCCTCTAGGTCCACCCTTTGCTTCGTGGCCGAGCCCCTCGGACGAGCGAGTCTCGGTTCTCTCGGCTCGACTCTCCGCTAAGGCGCACCTTTCTACCTAAGGTTTTTTGATCGCCTCGCTTTATTTTCACCCCAGCTCGAAGGAGGACATTTCGTCCCTATCGTCTAGGACCGCTACCTAGAATTCATGGAAGATAGCTTCTCGATATTAATCGCACCTCTACGTAAATTCGTCCAACCTATGGCCAACGCTCGAAGCTCAAACATGGGACTCGATTCTACTTTTCGTTAGATCTCTCTTTTCCCCCTTTTGCCCTCTTGCCCTCCGGCCCGGCAAGAGACGAGACGGACACCCATCGGAAGAGAAGTGGAGCGGGGCAGCTTTCCACTCGATTCCTTCCCGACTCGCCGAGGAGTGTACGTATGTATGTATGTATGTATGTACGTACCCATCGGTACCTCTCGGGCCACGGCTCACGGCGATCGTCATGCATTATTCAGGATCCGTCCTATACCTCGGGGGACGTTCTGCCTCTTAGGAATTCTTTTTTACTCTGCACCTCTTTACCCCGGCCTCGACGACGCGGGGCTCCGATCACGCGCTCGAGTCTTTTGCCACTTTACAAACCCCCGGGATACGGCACGAAAGAGCTCCTCGCGTAAGTGCCAATTCCATACGATATTAAAATACGAAATAGTACACATGTACCGAATTAGTGGGAAAGAAAGCACGTCGAACGGCAAGACTTGCGGTACAAGTGGCGTACCGTTCGAACGCGGAAGTCAAGTCACAACTCGGAGGACTTACGAGAAAGCGCATAGAAATCCAAGGAAGGTGTGGCTTTCCTCCGTAACGTCACCCCGGTTCGTATCCTCGGAGGAAAGGGTCGTTGGAAAAGGTGTTCCTGGACCCGGGGCCCAGTCTTTCGCGGCCTCCGAATTCCGGGTCGCTCCCTTCCTAGCGAGTACGAGCGCGAGAGCGACGAGGAGGTCCGAGATAAGGTCGGGGCCATCGCGGCCGACCTTATCTCGCCGCGTTTATCCTTATCCTTATCTAAGGCACACGTTTCTGTCGGCACGGTCCGCGATATGCACACTCTGATAAGAAATCGTTCTTTATCTTCCCCTCTTTTCCGTAGGTTTTTTCTTCGTACAGCTAAGAAACGGAGGGCGCTCACACCTCGCGGGAGTCTCCTCCGTCGAACAGGTTTCCGGGGGACCGTTCTTCTTAACGGTTGGCGTCGACTCGAAGCGCGGGTTGAAGCGCGGATTTTGGAATGCGGGGAGAAATAGGGAGGATTAAATGGAGTGAATTCTGGAGCAGTGGTAGAGAGCGTTGTGCTAGACGGCTCTCGAGAGAAAGATGAAAAAAAGGAGGAAAAAATACTGGCCACTCCCTCGGTTCCCCTGCGGTCCCCCGCGATCCCCTGCGGTTCGGTATCGGGTTCCTTTCGATTATTCATGCGAGCCACGATCGGTGAACTGGAACACCCTGAAACGGACCGAGTCCGGTGACATAATGGCGCGGCGCGCGAGGACAAGGCTCGTTGGCTCGGCTTCGAGTCGCTGGAAAATCGAAAACTAGCCTCTCTTATTCCTGCGGAATGCTAAGCGTACTCGGCACTCGAGACACCCGGATCCCGAATCCTTGACAGGGACCCCCCTCGAGCTACCCGCCGAACCGTATACGAAGCGAAGGGTAACGTGCGATCCGAGAGCCGGGGAGATTTATTCTCCGAATCGATTTAATAACTCGAGGTGTAATAACGCGCGCGTAGACGTGCGCTCACGTATGCGAGACGAATCGTAAGCCAAGATACGACCGCTTCCTCGAATTTCTGCTAAATATGCGTTCGGTTCGGAGTTTACGGCTAGGATAATGCTGCTGCATAATGCCGTGTAATGTAGCCTTGGTTTCTCGTTCCCCATCGACTGTACCGAGGAATTCCGAGCCGATCCTTCCGGTTCTTCGGTTCCGGACCGCTAAAAAACATCAATGTGTTTACATGCATTCCGAGGATGCACCGCTATCAATATGAGTATACATATAAATATATATGCGGGTCAACGTTAACTCTAGCTTGTCGCGATCTAATTTCACATAAGACCGTGAGATCCCTTCGATAAGGCTTCCAAAAAAGTCCCACAAACACGTGAAAGTCACGCTAAAACTTTAAAAAATATGTTGAGCATTTCCTGCGCGAATTTAGGTTAGGTCCCGAATTTTATCTTACCAATTATTGAAGAGAGCACAAACGCGATTGAAATAAAGTGATCGACAATTAACTGGGAGTACATACAATTAAGGATTTCGGAACATTGCGGCGTGCTGTAAGCTTGGACCATAAATATCTAGATCTCGCATAGCAGTGAAAGGAGTAAACTCGAATACCACGTGAGCCGACGACGCTTGACCAAATCAAATTCTAGACCGTGTGTGTGTAGCCGCTTTGCAGTGGAAGGGGTAAGCGAACGTGCACGTAAGCCGGCAACTCATCCACGCAGTTAAAGCCATTCCGCTTACTGAAAATCTGAGTGGGAGATTTTGATAGCGGGAAACTGACCAGCGCCATCCGATGGAAATGCAAGGAAACTAGGCAAAGACACGGAAATTTCTGTTTTGTCGGTACAGTTAAGATTCGAGGTTAAATCGTTCACGTTTGGAAAGGACAATTTAAGTGAAAGGGCCGAATTTGGAGGAAAGTATTATTTACAGAGGAAAAAAAAATCGTAGACTAATGTAACGAGATACTGTTACGGCACGTAGAAACGTTTCGGTGGCGCCATCTTACATGTAAAAAGAAGAATCTTGTCATTGCGAGTCTGCTCGCAAGGATAAGCAAAGATTTCTTCCTTTTCGCATTATACAAAGACCGTTACCTATCCCGGTGCGCATGTAAGAAATATGAAGTGCCATAATTGGCACGCACAGATAAAACGTCCATCGATGAGCAGAGTAGGTTCAGAACGACCAACTAGTTAAATAACAATTGTATTTCACGTATGAAAACGGTAGATATAAATCTATCACCATGGATAATAACACTTTGCATTGCTCTTAACGATTTGACTTTGCATTGGCTATGGGATCACTGCTTATATTCCCTCCCCCCTGTCGAGCAGAGATACATCATTTAAAAAGTTATCTGGTTATGAATAGTAAAAATCGTATTCGATTCTACCAGATATTTAATATCTGATCAGGATATAAAACCAATCATATGTCACCCTTCATAATATGCTTCGATCGTGGAGGGTAATGTTTATAAAAATGTTTACAGACGGTATAAAGAGCCAGGTCGCTCTCCTAAAAAACTTGAGACTACTTGATAATTTACGTTAACAATTGCAAGAACAGGAAAGCAAACCACTTCCTGGAACAGCAATTCTGGTACAGAATTTTACAAACAGTCAACCGAAGTTCCTTAAAAGATTATGGGGCTAATTTTCGCCTTAAATGCACAATTGATTTCTAAACTTCTAAACCAAAATGCTCGAGATACTCCAGAAATGTCCCTTTCGCTCACTTAACGAGACCAAGTCTTCTGGTAATTGCACTGGACCTTAAACATACATCACTTAAGAAACTAAAACCTGGCAGTACACTGTAATAAGGAAATAATTATATTAACATCTGCATTCGGTCATTAATACATTAGTAAAAGAAACATGTATATCTGTCCTTAAAATTCCCTTGTTGCAAGAGATCCTTGATGTTTTGAGGTTAGCAACAAGTACTTGATATCCATTGAATTAAGAGAAATCGTAAGGCGTTTAACTAGAAGTAATTCCTGCACTATAACTAACCTGATCCAGATCATCAATACGCGTAATGGCCATGAATCGATGACCGTTCCCAATGCTAAAACCCTAATATAGGTTAAAGTCGCATGTAGTTACCAGTGCCCAGGGATTCATACCGAGAGACAGATATCACACTTAACTGAAAGCATTTCCGGTCATGTTGTCAAAGGTTAGATTCTGGCAGATCATTCTTCTACAAATGTAACATTAACAATGGGGTCAACATTGATAGGCTCTTCGATGTTGGATTTCTTTCCTCTGCGCTCCACCAAGCAAAATGTGACAGTGCCTAGAATAAGCATACAGAGAAGAATTCCTAGTTGAGGATGCAGACCGACATGATTGCTGTAATAAAAACTAACAGCTGCTGCGATCGATTGACAGAATTTGAACAAAGCAAACGCTGAGGCACTGTCATCACTATAAAGGATTCCAAGGAGAGAATAAATCTGAGTATTGAAGCAGGCATCACCAAAGCCCAAGCAGACCGCACCGATCATGGCTAGGGTTGCAGAGGGCTGGATAAAGCCAATGTCATCGGTGCTCTCAAAAAGTGCGTTGTTTGGCAAATTTAAGAAGATCGATATAAAAGCAACTACGTGTACAAGAAAACCGGTGACAACGACAGGCATGCCTTTGCACCAAATGGTTTTGGCAGCCAGAATACCGAAAAGAGCTCCTCCAACTACCTCCCCGACACCTGTGCAGATGCCCGAGAGGCCCACAAGACTCTGTGGATCCTTACTGATGTTTTTAGTGAAGCCTACGCTAGACGAGTACACGCTGGAGAAGAAGGTTAAGACCAGACCAGTATAGAGAAACGTCATTAC
Organism: Orussus abietinus; assembly: GCF_000612105.2. Lineage (NCBI taxonomy): Eukaryota > Metazoa > Arthropoda > Insecta > Hymenoptera > Orussidae > Orussus > Orussus abietinus. Next base: position 19,633 of record NW_019395985.1, read on the forward strand.
CAGCATAAGCATTTTTGAGGTTAGCAGGAGACTGAGTGCTTTTCTAAATGCATGCCACGCAGCAGGAAGTGGTTTCTCCTTAACAGGCTCTGGGATCTGAAGCTCCTTGTCGGCGCTAGAGACTCCTTCTGCTTCTCCGAGAGCCAGCTTTGGGGGAGACTTGCCCATTCCGGCAAGCACTGCAGTTCCCGCGACAGCCAGGCCTGTCAACACCCAGAAGACCAGATTCCTCTTTGAGGCTTCTATCGTGGGCCCAGTGAACATATAGTAAACAAAGAGGTTCCCCACAAAAAGGGACATTTCAAAGATCGCCCAGAACATGCCAGCATTCCTTGACATGGTCTCTGAGTCGCTGTTGTCTGTCAAATACTGGCCATGGCCGGTCCATACCAGGGCTGCTCCGATACCCAGGATCACTGAGGCTGTATATAGGAACCCAGTGTTCGGATAAAGAAAGGATGCTATGAAGAAGACGTAGCAGCAGGCTCCAGTTAAAATCGACACTCGGGGACCCGTCACCGAGATGAAAGACGGTGTAAGCCAGTTGCAGGTTGCAAAGGTTGTGTAAATTATTCCCAGGCTGACATATCCATCTCCGGTAAAGCTTGAGTCATCCAGAGCCACGCTGTCCAGGATGACTTTCTGAGGAAATGAGTGTCAATTAAATTTCCTACATATGTAAACTTTTCAATGTAAGGGATCAATACTCCCCTTCTATCGTAATTAGTTTTTTAGAACTATTTTAATATTATAACATATATGTTTATTTCATCATCTCGGCACAACTAGTTAGGAAAATTATATGATATAACACTCTGACATCAGCGATAGAAATTAGGAGTAACTTTGGAAGAAAATTACCAAGTACGTATAAAACAAAGGTTACAGATTTTTCTGCTTTCTCCTCAGAAACAGTAAATGAGGTTATTCTCTGAAGAATTTCCTTATTATTGAGCAATCGATAAGAATTCAATGTATACCAATGACCGAGTTCAACAGACAGGTAACTGTTTTTTCTTATCGGGATTACCTCATTTGTTACACAAAGCAACATGCTACTCTTTAAAGTGCCCGATAAGATCGTTCTCACCTTGGACAGATTATCATTGGTCTTGCTCGCTTCATATGTATCGTAGTTTTAATGTCTCCTATATGGTAATCTGCAATATCTCAGAGTACGAAGAGAGAAATGCTCTTGATTCTTTTATTTACCTCAGAAGGCTGCTGATAAAATACATGCAAGAGTACCTACTCGATGAGCATTGCAACCATGCATTAAATACTGTTTCGTAACAAGTCAAGTTAATGTAGAAAAATTCAAGTAACTATAAAATATAAAAGAATACATAGTTTATATTCATAAAAACGTATGTAAAATTAAGTCAATATACCCCCTTTAACTCACGAGATTAAAGCATCCATGCAACAGGTGTTTACAGAAATTCCATCGCTTGACGCAGAGATACTCGACCCGAGTGCCATAAGAACGCATACAAATTCGCAAGAAAAAGTACGTAAGGCAACTCACCTCTATATTGCTCATTGTTTGAAACGCGGTGAAGAGCAACATGAAGCCCCAACTAAGAGTCGAAACATTCAAAAATCGCTTCTCGCAGATCATGGTTGCGGAATGGCGAGACGAGACGTGGAACGGGTGGCGACAACTGGACCACAGTACCGCGTTCCTCGCGGAGTCCTCGATCCGGTGTTATCTCTATTTAATTACGTCGACGATGCTCCCCAGCTGTGTATTAAATTTTTCCCAATAAGACGTTCGCATCCCACGAAAAAAGACAAGAATCTGCTAATGATACCGACATCGCGCGCACATCCCACGAATAAGCACCGTCCGTACCAAGCACACGTTATTACGTGTGTTCGGTCAAAATGCTTACTGTTTTGTAGTGTAGAAACTGTGTGGTATGTATATGCATCCATACACATGCTATGCCAACACGTGGAATTTCCGAAGACGAGACGGGCACCGCCATCTTCGTCAATTGCCCAGAAACTGCATAATGAGTTACGAGTAGAAACGTTTCACCACGAACAATCTAGCACCGTTATACCGTTCGTTGATATACCAGATTTACCGTGAGAAATTGTCGCGGCATTTCGCGGCGACAAAATTATATGCTGACCATACGCGCGTAGTTTAACATAGTGAAACGCGGTTATAAGATAGCGACCCGAGGGTTTAATCCAATCGAGTGAAAATGCTAAAAGTGAACACCTCCCGCGATTCTGTAACTTTCACTATGGTGAAAATGTAAGATACACGGGGGAGGGGGAGGGGTTAATCGAAATCGAGCTTGCTGCACTTGTTGGTAGAAGGTGTTAAAATATGTTAAGGCGAGCTGCCCATGAGCCGTTTCAGTGTGCGCTTCTAGATTCGTCGGCTATCGAGGTGGCAGCACCTTCCAATAGCTACAAAATACGGACCGTTTCTGCTGATTCTCCGGTCGTGCCTTTTTACAGAACTTTGTGGTCACATACCGGCTCGGTTGGCGTTCACATTCGTTTCCGTCAGTGTCGTCGGCACCAGGGGAAAAAGTGAGATCACCGTGTGTGCGATTATGACGAATCCTGGTTACGGAGGTGCGGTCGGTACTTCGCAGGGCCTAGAATTGACGTCGGATTTAGGTGTGGAAAGGGGCTCGATAAGCCGCCGTCGTCGCCGTAATCGGTAAAAGTCGCGCTCTCGGTGGAGCAGCCTGGAATATGTCGATTCTCTAGAGAGATAAGCGCGGATCGAGTCGGGTGTTTCCAACGGAAGGCGCCGTGCCCGATTGGCCGGTCGCAAGGGTCGTGGTGGGTGCAACGGGTGCGCAGGTGGACACGGTGTGTCGCGACCGTTCGCGAGGAACTAGAGAGATCGCCAAGTGTCAAACGTCGAGGTGACCATGAAGAAACAATTTTTTAGGGTGAAGCAGCTCGCCGATCAAACGTTCTCCAGGTAATGACTAATTAATTCTGCCTCGAAGCGCCGGAATATTACTCAATGTCGAGGTTAGTAGCACGCATTTTTCGAGGTTGAGGGTTAGGTATCCCTGTCGCGTCGACGACGTCTTCGACGTGGTTTCCTCACGGATTCTGTTGCGCAGTCGCGTTCTGTCCTTCCAATGGATCGTTCACTAGGGATAAATTTATTTTTAGGATATTTGTAACGTTACCGAGTACAGGAGTCCCTGCTGAGCACTTGTCTTGATAAAGGTTATCGACTGGTCATACTGCACAGAGATCTATTTTCATGCCGGGGTTCGATGTGAATCAGATCGAAAGAATGTTGCATGCATTGCTTAGAGAGAGGATTCGATATAGATGGTTGTTGGAAGATCCACTTGTTCGTGATTTGTGTAACCTTGCTTTAATGGTTAACAAATTATACGAGTGGTTGGTTCCAGAGCGGGAAAAACAGAAGTCTTAACGGATGACCTGCAAGCTGCGGATAAGCACGTGGAACAGATCAGAGCAGCACTTATTGGACTCAGTAAACGACTTGGAAACCCACCGAATCAGGCAGTAGCACAAGATCCTGCACATAAAGAGAAACGCCTGGTAAGTAATATCGGTATCAAAGGAAATTCAGTTGCCTGTTTCAAAGGTTAGTTTTTAAGCTTCGTCTTTTATTTCACAATGTTTGGCTACAGGGATTAGTCAAACCGGGCGTTGCCTGTAATCATTTGGACGATTATCTACTGATACCTTGTCTTTAATCGAAGGAAATGATTTTGCTCGGTGATATGAAATACATGTACTATGACTTCTACGGTGGAATGAATATTCCAATGTATGAGTAATGGGGAATTTCTTATGTACAGAAAAAATGTCCAGAATACATTCTCGGTCAGACGATGCTAGAGAATGCAGGTGACGAGGGCCTGATGAGTTTTGCCCTTTTGGAATGTGGAAGGGCACAGGTGGCATTGGCTCAGGAGACAATGGATCACGAATCCAAGGTGGAGCAGTATGTCGCTGCTCCTCTACAGCACATCTTAGAGACAGATGTGCCAAACATCTTGAAGCACAAAAGAAACCTGGCTAGGCTTACCCTGGACATGGACAGCGCGAGGACCCGATACCAGCAAGCCAGCAAGCACAGTGCTGGAGGTATTCGAAGACCATAAGATAACCTGACCTCTCCTATTGTAATCGGTACGTGACAAAAATCTTTTCAAAAGGTGCGGGCGCCACGAAGGTCGACAGCTTGCGGGAGGAATTGGAGGAGGCCGAGGCCAAGGTCGAGCAGTGTCGCGATCAACTAGCTGCAGACATGTTTCAACTATTGTCTCGGGAGACCGAATTGGCGCAGACCGTTATTCAGTATGTCAAGTTACAAAGGGCCTACCACGAGAGTGCTTTACACTGCCTGGAAGAGCTGATCCCAGGCCTAGAGAGTTACATCAGTAAGCATCATCTCTGATTTTATCGAGATACATATTAATGGTATGATTTATCCCTAATTATTTCTCCGATGGCATCGGTAGATGACAACGAGATGAAACCAGTGTACGGTTACCCTTTGGAGGAGCATCTGCGAGTGACCAACAGAAAAATCGCGCTGCCCATTCAGTTGTGCGTCTCCGCGTTATTACGACTTGGCATGGAAGAAGAGGGCCTTTTTCGAATAGCTGGTGGAGCATCGAAGCTACGTAGGATCAAGCTGAGCCTCGATGCCTGCTGCCTGACTCTGCCTACGGCACTGGAGTACAAGGATCCCCACGTAGTGGCAGGTGCTCTGAAATCCTACCTCCGAGAGCTGCCGGAGCCTCTTCTCACGTTCAAGTAAGGAGGCAGTATCAATTAAACGTTATTTCTCGTCTCCTGTGAGTCAAGCCATCGGAGGGCCATGGTTCCGTCGGCAGATATTACAAACATCCGACAGGCTGTAATTCTCATAGGAACCCACCTAGGGGTAGGCAAAGTAAATAGGTAACGGGCCTTATTACTGTTTATTGTACAATGAAACTTTAAGCGGTAGCTCGTTGGACGAGGCGAGGCCTTCAATTGGTTTGACCTCGGGAGCGAGTCTCGCTGATTTGTAAACTACCTCGATGGGTGTACAAACTCCCTCTGAAGAGCATGAAATTATTTTGGCTTAACCTAATTCAGGTTGTATCCAGAATGGATGGCGGCTGCAAAAATCACCCAAAACGACTTTAGGCTCAGGGCCCTTTGGGAGGTCCTTCACAAACTGCCACCCTCGAACCTAGAAAACCTCAGGTTCCTCATAAAGTTTCTGGCGGTCCTCACAAAAAATCAGGACGTAAATAAAATGTCCCCGCAAAACATCGCCATCGTCATCGCCCCGAACTTGATCTGGAGCCCTCAGGAGGATGTGAACACCATGGTGTAAGGATGCACTTATCCATAGATTACCTTCGATGTAACGTTACGACTTCTCAAGGACTGGGTCTCTGCAAGTGCAATCTAATTTGTCCGCTTTCCTAGGATGAACATGAGCACCGCTAACAACTCTAGTCTTATTGTGGACCAGCTGATCACGTACGCCGACTGGTTCTTCCCGGGGGAGGTAGACTTCGACCGTGACTTGGACATCGGTATCGTGAACGGCTCGGAGAACCAATTGGTAGGAATGCGCCGGGCAGTCTCGAACAGCAGCCTGAGTGACCATGGGGAGAGTCCTCCCCAGGGGAGTCCCAAACCGGCCACCCGGAGGAAAAATAAGCCGGCCCCTACACCTCCAGGAAACACCCCTGACAAGCAGGAGAGGAGATGTGACGACAAACCCCCGCCAGCCCCGGACAAACCCCCGAGACCTTTGACAACCATCCCGCTGACGAGATCTGCCCATAAACCCGCGAGACAGGACCAGGAAACGACGATGGCTCCTACCAAGGAGCACGTCGCGGCCCTCCGAGAAATCAGGTCGGACACGTCGGAGGGAGTTCCGGAGGTCGACGGGAAGCCTTTGGGATTCGAAATCGTTGCCGAGGACTCCTCGGCCTCGGAGGTCCTGGAACGTTTCTCGGAAGTCAAAATGCCCCAGGAGTCACCGAAAAGCGACTCGAGAGTGGAGAGGCACGACCTGGACCGCAAAAACAGCCCACCGATTGGCTTTGAAGGTCTCGTTCCTAGAAGCATTTCAGAGAATCCTCAGAACAAGGCAATCCTTGGGGACTCGCAAGACTCCGGAGATCCTGGGGCCAAAGCGAAGCCTGTGCCTGCCGAGAAACCGTCGCCGTCCACCTTGGAGAGAAGAAGAGTGCCTGTAGCTGCGCCTAGAAGTGTCACCAATGTTATTCATCATAATCCAGGTCCGTGGCTTCAATTAGAAATTGTCGAAACTGATTCTATCCGCAAAAGAATGTGATAACATTTGCTCAATGCCGTTATTTTCAGTTCCTGCTGCCGGCTGCGTTGAAGACGTGGTGGAGCTCCGTAGGAAACCGGAAGACCAAACCGGTATAGTTCCGGGAAACAACAGTACCGATAGGAGCAGCAAACCTGCGGTACCCGAGAGACCTGCAGGTCTCGCAAGGCCAGCAAGTCTGATCAGGCACCAGCATCGCCAGAGCAATGAGAATCTGGACATCGACTCCGGGGTAAGGAATTTGCATAGGTCTACTTAATCCAAATGGTCGGTCTATACCGTCAATTACAATTACCGGAATTTATATTAACTATATTGATGAAATTCTCGTAACGATATTAACAAAGGAAAAGGGCCAGAGCGCGTCCAAAGGCTGGAAGGTGACACGCCGAGTCTCGTAAAATGTTTCACCGCGGTCTGGCATTTTGAAACCACCTTAGCCTCGACTTTTATCCACCTAACGACTATCCAATACCAGCTACGTAGACTGCAAACTTTTAATAGCTTCTAGATTTAAACCAAATTCCTTTTCAGTCCTTTACAACGTGTCAGGAGCATAAACTAGTTTCGCTTGGTTTAAGTCTAGAAGACGAATCGTTTGAAAATGCGACTCTGAATCGCTCAGGCGATTAATAAAAGTGAAATCCGCCCTTTCAGCCCCTAACGTTGGAAAGGGCGCACGTGTACTCGGTGGAGAAGCAACAGGTCAGTATAATACGAGTGCGCGGTGGAGGCGGCCACAGCCCCGCCGAGAGCAATGGCACTGGCTCGGGTTCGATCTTGCAGAGAAGCCCGAGCGTGGGGAGCCGACCCTCCTCGGGGATGGTCCCGGCCTCGGTCCCGGTCCTGGCTCCGATCCCGGGGTCGGCTGTCGCGGATCGTCCCGAGAAGCCTCCACGGCCGGACGCGCCCCGGGAACAGCATACCCGGTCCTCGCACGCGAGGACCCGATCCGAGGGTAACATCGTTGACGTGCAGACTCAGACGGAGGCCACCCAAGGAATGCCGAAGTCGCCGCAACCGGCCTCGCCGAGGTTCCTTCAACGTCCACCTAGGCCCCAGCCGCCTCCGCCGCCCCCGCCCATCGCCGCCAAACTGAGAGCCGAAAACGAGAGTACCAATCTTTAAACCAGGCGAGCTCGGACGATGGAAACGAGGACGAGGTGGAAAGCGACGTAGACCGGTGGAAGCTGAATTTTCAGTTTTAACGCCCAGTTTTGGATGGTTATTGTGGAGGAGGACCAACGAAGACAACGGAGGGTCCCGGCGGGATCCCGAACGATGACGCCGAAGCAAGGGAAATCGAATTCCGCGGCTGGAAGGTCAGCGCAAAAACTAAGCTAACGATAATTCGGAAGAGCGGGAGACGCGAATAGTCTGGATTCACCGAGGTTTGAGAGACAATTGGGACCTCTTAGATATTTTAATGAGCTTTTACCCCATATAACTGGGAGGTCCGGAGGAAGTGGGATCGAGTGCCGGAGCGAAACAATGTTTTCTGTCCCTCGATTCTGGGCATGATCTCTATTTTCGATACGCAGCTAAGCGCACAATACCCGGTGTGCTCGCAAGATGAGAACCGTAAAGATAATTTTTCGACGTTTCTGAGACAGTTTTACTCTGCTATCCTCTACGTAAAAAAGACCTTTGGAATGGTTTCACCGCCTTTGGAGGCCTTTCAATGACAGTGTATTTATTAAGTGCTATTCAAATTAAAGAGAACCGTCGTGCATGAGAAGGAACAGCCAAGTGTCAATCGGGGGCTCGACATGGTCGATCGTGAGTTAATGACGGTTACTTTTATTATAGGTTGTGTAAGTTAACGGCTCGCCCAAAGTGAAATGCAAAGTATAGGTGTCTAAGATTCAAGTTAAAATTCTGAGGTAACCTCGCAAAGCGAGACAAGTCGAGTCGCATATTCCACGTGAGATGCACGTTGCTAGGAATTCCTATTTCTCATTTCCGTTTTTTGTAATGATGTGCCTTTTTATCGAGTTAGGTTATTTTGCATTCGGAGGTTAAGGGACGTTGGTCCGGCGTGGCGCTGATGGCGAAGCACGCATTTACCTAAGGGAAGCTTAGGCTGTGAGTATATCGGAATACTAGAAGACTTATTTGTATATAAAATAAAATGTTTCTCCACTCATCTCGAGATTGTCATACTACGCAATGCCCATCGGGAGGATTTATATTGTCTCGTTTATTACAGAAATCTTATCAAGAGCGAATCTGGCTGGCAAAGTGCACTAACTGTCCTCTGTGAACATCACTGCTAGTTCAGGATCCGCGATGTCTGGAGGTGTCATGCCGTCGTTGTCAGGTAGAATTGCAGCGCCAATGGAGACGAGATACTTTATCACTTCTATATGGGAACACGAGGCAGCATAATGTAGAGGAGTCTGCCCATCGTTATCCCTGACATTTATATCCGCACCACTGTCCACCAGAAGTCTGAAGATCGATACGTGTCCTCGGTCTGCTGCCCAATGTACTGGCAGCATGCCATCCTCGTCACGAACACTAATTTGTTTTGTGTCTTCAGTGAGGGCCTCGTGCACCTTTTCCTCGTTCCCATCCTTAACCCAATCCAGGAGGCCCTTCTCGACATCACGGAGCTCTACATCAGTGTTAGGCATCTTGCTGACAGCAACCCACGTGCCTGATGCACTGTGAGAATTTTCCTCCCATGTTGGGTCCAACTTTTGAACGGCACGTATATAACTGCCCATAGCCACTTCTCGGCTAGTATCTCCGAGGCTGTTCCATGCCTCCCATTTATGCCTTGCCTGCGTTTGGTACCAATTAGGTCTGGGTTCATTACAGGGGCCCATGACTGCTTGCTTATACAACCCGTAAAATCCCAGAAGCTGACCAGAGTCTAATCCAGATACTAGAGACCGCAAATGGTCGGCTGCTCTGTTGAACGTCTCCTCCAAATCTACTACGTTGAAACCCTGGTTATTGTCTGCCATATTAAAGATGTGTAGCAGCTTTTCTTATCTCTCCGATTCGATAACGGCCAGTTGTTTTCCTTCTAGCGTATGCGTCTCATTGATGACTTTAGTGCGCATTTCATCTCCAATGACATACACAAAGCCATAGGACTTACTGAAACCAGTATTATGATCAAAGACAACAACTGCCTCACTCACCTGACCAAACTTTGAAAAGTATTTTTTCACTTCTTTGGTGTTGACGGTCCATGGTAGATTTCTAACAAAGAATTTGTAAACCTTCACACGACCCATGTTATTAGCCTTTAATCTCAACGAATTCTTCGGATATCTAGCAAATGAATTGTATGATCTTGCATCAACTCGTGCACATTTAACCCAGCCTTTGCTCCCAATTCGGCCAGAGGAATGTGGGTACAAGCAAGGCCCCACTTATTCAAAAGATGTTCCAAAGACCAGTCCGCGCTTCTTTCCTGATACGTACATAGGAACTTTGCACTTGGGTTTCTCTCCAAGAGAAACGCAACCGTCACAACAATGTCTTCAAACACCGTTGGCTCGTAGAAACAATCCGAGCCTAATATCAGATCCAATGGACCGATGGAGAATAAGCCCGACAAGAAAAGCCCCCAGGTAATACCTATGACCTTGACTCGTGAGGATACTCCATTCAACTCGCAACTACGTTTTATGTGTTGTAGACTCTTAGGGAAACTGGCCGAATCACTGAGAATAACCGAAGCTCCGCACTTACTCGCAACAATTCCTGGTAACGCAGTACCAGACCCAAGTTCCAAAACCCTCTTTCCGACTAGCTCGTTGCGTTGCTCCCAGAGGAACCACGCGAGAACCGGAGCAGATGGCCAAGTATAGAAGCTGTAACTTGCCTGAAGCAGCTGTAATAATCAAAAGAACAGATATCACCCTATCCTAATTGGTTGCCTATACCCATGGCTATCGTTTCAATTTTTAACGATCGAATCAATAATTCATTTTGCACCCTTAATATTATACAGACAAAAGAGATTAGCAAGAGGGTAAAAATGTCAAAAACTACATTTTAGTCCGTTTTTTTAATACAGAATCTAGTTTCCTTTTTAATTTAGAACGCGATAGTACGTAACGCGGTAGCACCAGGGAACCTTTGATATGTCGAATACAAAATTGCGAGGATTAATTATGTGTTTCCTTGAAAGGCGTAATATATACCTCGGGTATGTAGACTTCCAGAGACTCGTCTTGCTGCTCGTCTTCCGACAATGAGCACGACGTGAAAATGAATTTTTTCACTTGTTCCGAGGCGACTCCATCGGACATTAGGCTGTGCGCTGGTGCACTCGTGTCGAACCAAATGCTCTCCTCTAATCCCGGCATCACTGTACCTGGGGCCCGGCACGTTAATTGCCCCCGGCCCCTCGCATAATTACCAAACACGATGCGCGAGTGATTTAGGAGAGAATCGGTCGCTTCCAGTTGAAAAATTGGATCCTCTATTGTAGAGAGTTGTCCGTAGTATCTGGTAGTATTCCGCGTAAGTATTACGTGCAACACACATGCGTATGTATACAGGCAGGGGCAAGCCTACGTGTAGGAATGGGAGGGGTACGTTGCTTCTGATTTTTCAGCCTTCCTGATTGGCTCGTACAAATATTTACGTCCATGGATTGGCTCTAGAAAGCGGCGCGTAAGTTTGAAAGAAATTTCGATTATTTTTTATAATACATGAGTTGTAAGTTGAACTATTCTGCCCGGTGAAACAGAAGTTCCTTGATCAACATTTTTCTTTCTAGGTGAATCTAATATAAATGATCATAATGAGTTAATGAAATGACACGGTCAATGACGTTTATCTGCGTAATCAAATCTCAGCCAATCAGGTAGGCACAGAGTTCGAAGCTTTTGTGATAGGTCCATGACTTTTTCAGCCGGTTTGCGGGCTACGCAGCTGCCGGTGAATTTTTCTCGCACGTGCGACCATAGTAGCTCAATGGGGAAGGTTGTTCCCTTCAAATTGATCTCTCGAGCGAGTGGCTGCGATTTTCTTTTTCTTTCTTTTGTTCTTTCACTCTCACCAAAAATACAGAATCGACTCCCTGGGCGAACGTTCGTCTTGGGAGATACTAAGAGTTTAAACCGCGTGTAAACCACTTAAACTTCGGTTAACTCGATTTGTGGAATCGTGCCTAATTGAAAAGTGCAGCCATTTTGACTCCCAAGATGGCAGCCAAAATGGCGTCACATCTAGTTTGAGACAGGGTTAATTATAATCGGGTGAAGGGCTTTGGAGTTCATTACACTTCCGATATGACCTCCAAGTGTAATTACCTAAACTATCTCGAATATCGCTATGCCTAATAAATGTAAAACTTGGCTAAGGAAGTCATAAATGAGGGTGGCTTCTGTATTAAAGCAATAGTCCTGGTTCCTTGGAATCTCGTTCATCGGTCACGTGGTACGCGGCGCGGAGCGGGGCTCCCGTCGCATTAAAGACGCTCCTGCGAATTTCTCGTCTTGATTAAAGATGGAGGAGTCTGGTAATGAGAAGTTCCTGTCAAGAAGACGTTCAGCTGCCCTGAAAGCATTTAAGGTCAAAGACGAGCGCGTAGCAACCCTCAAAAAGGTACGATTGCCGCCCTTTTTAATCACTGCCATGGTTATGGCTCCTTTTAATACGATTTCTCGTGGCATTTGGCCGTCACCGACCGGCGATTTTTTTCTACTTTTTAAAGGCATAAACAAACTAGTCTACTATTCTTTTATGTGCCTTACAGATTACGGCTATTCTAAACAAGTCCGAGGAGGGCAGGACCGCCGAAGAGAAGGAGCTACTACTCTCCTGCGTAGATGTGGTCAAGGAGGTTAACTTGAGGTATGGTTTCTTATTGGAACGTGATCCTGTCTGAGACAATATTTTGCAGAAAATTGCAGATGAAAGGTTGCCTTGTTTGTTTTGCAGGCAAGAGAAGAGGCATCGAGTCAAAGCAAGGCTAGAGGAGGTCGAAGATGCTTCAGACATCTTGGAAGAGAAGTGTATGCGGTTGGCTGCGGCAATTGGCAGAGCCAGTTCGCTTGCGGTCTACACAGGAGCTGGTATCAGTACCGCTGCTTCTATTCCGGATTATCGAGGTACTAATGGAGTTTGGACAAGAATGCAACAAGGAAAAGATATTGGGTATGCAATAGAATATACAAGGATTACGTATACGGGATGGCTGAGAATTGTAGAAATAATGTAGGTTTTATTGACAGGAACCATGATCTTAGCCAGGCAGAGCCAACATTGACGCACATGGCTCTGTATGCTCTTTACAAAGCACGAGTCTTAAAACATATTGTTTCTCAAAACTGTGACGGGCTTCATCTACGTAGTGGTATTCCACGTACTTTGCTCTCAGAGGTGCATGGGAACATGTATGTCGAAGTCTGTAGAACCTGTAAGCCGTTCAAAGAGTATTGGAGGCTATTCGATGTAACCGAGAAAACAGCGAGGTATTCTCACGGAACTGGTAGATTCTGTCATAAGTGCAATTCGATTTTGCAAGACTCGATAGTGCACTTTGGAGAAAGAGGCAACCTACCTTGGCCGATCAACTGGAACGGGGCAAGCCGAGCTGCGAAGCAAGCCGACGTGATACTTTGTCTGGGATCCAGTTTAAAGGTCTTGAAAAAGTACCCATGGCTGTGGCAGATGGACAGGCCTGCTCATAAAAGACCTTTGTTGTACATTGTGAATCTCCAGTGGACACCAAAGGATGAGAATGCAGTGTTGAAAATAAATGGCAGATGCGACGAAGTTATGAGAAAGATTATGTCGCATCTTGGTCTTGAAATCCCTGAGTACAATCGAGCAAAGGATCCAATCTTCCATCATGCTATAAGATTGCAACCCGGGGAACAATTGACTACAACGCAGCCCTGTCTGGAGGAGCCAGTCTCCATCGTAGAAAACTCATCGTCCTGTGTGGATTTAAGAGAAGCTCCTAAGAATGAGATCCCTGTAGCGACAATGCCAAAAACCGAAGACTGTGTCTCCCAGATAACGATATCGGAGCCAATGACTGCATATCCTGCCCCGATATTCGCTGCCCTGCCGTTTCTATCAATGGGCTTGCCGTTTCCTCCAATGTATATGTATCCACAACTGACGCCGTTCCTCTATTATCCGTTCGTACAGGTCCCAGCTGTGGCTTTGGAACCACCGAAGTCTGAACCTGCGTGCACTTTCTGCATGGAGAACGAGGGCTCATTGACATGCTTGTTCTATCGGAGGAACGGAGATGATGATCTGGTGATGACGGATCCCCTGTCCTTGGAAAACGAGAATGACTCAAACCTTGAACAGATCCAGGACACCGAAACGTCGTCACTCGACTCCAGAGCTCCGATAGCCAGTGCCAAAAATCCAGGCTGGTTTGGCAAGGGATATCGGAAAGGGTTACGGAAGAAACGGTAGCATCTACTACTTTGTGCAATGCGATGAATCGTGCACGATATTATGCTTCCTATTCTTTTTTTATTTGCCACGGACAAAGCGAACTGCGTCTCCAAGTGTGCAAATGCTTGGACCTTCCACATTGGTGCGGTGCACCAGAGGATGCGTTCTCAAGGACCAGATCCTTACCCTTGGAAGGTCCTTCTCTCGGACCCCTTTGTTTTGTCTTTTCGTACAAAAGAGGTTAAGAAGTCGCGTTACTTTTCAAGCTGGTATAACCAAGCTTTGAGACGCAACCTGCATGTCTGTGGATGCTTATCACACTATCTCACTAGGAAGGCGTAGGAATCTCCAGGAACTTCACTCCCCGAGACTAAAATTCTAGCGTGCGATAACAATACTAATACAATTATTCCCTTAGTGGCGTACAGTGAAAAGTGCATTATTCCAGCAGCTCCTCGACGTAGTTATTCCAAGGGTACGTGGGACATTCGATGGAATCAATATCTCCCATTAAATAGTTTTGTGCCGATGCCTCGTTCGAACCTCTACCTTTCCTGCCAACCGAGAGCCCTCCTGACTGGTGTACAAAGTTACGAGCTAGAGCCATGCCACGTGTCTCCAAACGTCTTATGAATTAGTTTTCTGACACTTCGGGATTTCCGTCAGAAACCACTGTAGAGACCATCGATTGGTCCCTTCGAACCCTATTACTATTAAGTATTGCCAATACATTATTTATTTGTATTTAAAAATGTACACGTATACCGTTCTTACATAGGTACTCGTATCCATGTATCTCCATGTACGTCCAACTAAGTGTGCGTGTGTGTGCGCGCGCGCGTGTGTGTGTATGTATACATATATATATACACACATTATATATATATATATATATCCCGGCCAGAGCTCTGTTTCAAGAGTGTGTACTGCTGCCGTGACAATTATGTAGCAATATACCGTCTGTGAAATTAAACATGTAACGAATGTCAACGGAGGATGAGCTTCCTGGTTGTGGAGGAAAATTGTGCTTGTTTTGCCTACAAGACCTGTGCTCATTATTTATCTTGTTATTTATTTTCACAGCAACGAATGCTGTTGACTCTTCGTGGTGCTCTTGCAGCCATCCTCCGATGCCAAAGTTCCTCCAATGTGACGTTTTAAGCGGGGATTGGTACCAAACCGGAGGAGTCGAAATACATTTCCACGAGCCCATCGGAGAGTAAGAGAGTCGTAGCTTCTTACCCGCTGCCAACGTGACTAAAACGATGAAACCTATCCGTCAAATCTGGTCTTTTCCTTGCCTGTCAATAAATCCTCTACATTCCACAGACCATCATCAGCAGACATTCGGAAGTAGTCAACTTGACTCGTCCTCCAGCTCTCGATCAGGCCTTGAAAAATGTAACGCATCGATTCCAAGCTACGATCGGCTCGACCTTTCCGGCGAGGATCCACCCTCCCCAGGGAGATCATCTCCACTCGGTGAAAACCTACCAGAGGCGAAGGAAGAATCCTCGTCGAACCTCGAACCGGTTGAACTCGATGAACTCCGAGGCCGGCACCGTCCTTTAGCTCGACCCGAGTACACGCAGCCCGTAGAATCGATACCGACTTCAGGGTCGGAGACGGCGGAAGGAGCCGAGACTGGGTGGAAGGGTGGCGTTCGCGTTTACCTTCGAGATCCGAGGTCTCTCCGAGTCGGGGACAGAGAGGACCTCGGGGTCTCCCTCGGGATCTCCCTCGGGATCTCCCTCGGGGTCCTGCGAGATTCAAGGATATCGCGGTACGCCGCTAAGACCGTTCTGGATCGTGCTGGGCCGTCCGCAGTTGACGCCGAAGAGGATCGATGCCACGATGAGGCCCTGGTCTCGTTGCGGATGATTGCTAATGGACCTGGAAGTACCGGTGAGTGCTTGGTTCTCTGGTTCTGTAGCGACTCGGACTCCTGGACGAGAACAGGGACAAGGGTACCGAAGGAACCTCCATAAAGGGGCGAGGTGTGAATCGTTGCCATGGTGACTCCCCGCGGAGACTTGTTTAGGAAGCAGGGCGATCGTTTCGAGGATCGCGGGGGATACCCGGGGACCAGGTGCCGACGAGAAACGAAAGATCTTTGAGACCGATCTAACGTGGGATACGCGGTATAGAGGTGTTTGCTTTGCTTGGGTAAGGAGAAATCGTTGGAGATCGAATGCCGGGATTCCTTGGTCGCTTCCCTTACGTTAATTAGGCGTGTCACGGGAGGGTCGTTGCGACGAGTAACGAGTGGTGACCCTCGCGTCCTGGAAAGGATCCCCCTTTTTGCCCTGGGATAAAGCACGACGATTTTCGAGAGCGAGGATCCTCCGTCAAGGGTCCCCGACCCTTCCCCTTGTCTCCCAGCAAATTCTTTTTTCTTTTCGTGAAAACAGCAAAGCAAAGGATTCACGTGTAAAGGGTGTGACCGAACGCCGAGGTTACTGCGATTGCGTAAGGTGCTCGGTCTTTCTTTTATTCTTTAACTTGTACAATCATTCCTCCCCTTATCTTTCCATACTTGCATTGTTCGCTTTGATTTTAAGAGATTAATATTTATCCGAGAGTAAAATTGTTTTCGTGGAAAGTCGCGAGTGACGAAATGATTCGTTCAGGCCTCCCGAGGTCGTGACACCCAATGATTATTTTGGAAGGCGAATCGCGTGATCGTTGCGTGCATTTCATTCGTATGTAGGTACTCCGTTGGCCGACTTTAAACGTTGCCGAGTAGTTGTGGTCGGCTTAACGTTAATACTGCCGGGCAATTGATGTTAATTGACTCGATTGTTCCTCGAGGAAAGTCGGCGTGGCCGCTTCGACGTGCCGCCATTCAAACTGTTCCCGGAGGGTCGTAAATTATTCTTGGTGCCCCGCGCATCGTTTAATGCGAGAGGAGACGAAGTCTCGTTTTTTATAGAGACGCCAGGCTTCGGAATAATTTGCGCCTGCGATCATTTCCGTCGTGGTACGCGAATTGACCTTGAAAACTTCAACGGCGCAATTCTTTCATCATTCCATTAGGATTTTTTACTCGTAATAACGATTGTTCCCTGGTGGATTCCACCTTATTAGCAGTTCGGAACTCTTGCAAAACATATTTTTCTTTAGTTGTTAATCATCGGTTACTTTTAGTTTCGGTATCGATGATAGGAGTCGTTATTTACCGACATTTATGCTGGTTATCGGTTTCAGTGACTTTCCACAAGATGGCAGCACCGCCTCGCCGTTTATAGCGTTAACTTTGAATTTGAAGGTGCGTCTTGGATACCTTTAATTTCAAACGAGAAATCGGGAGGGAACGCATTCCGTTGGTTCTGTTGCCGCGAGTCTAACAAATAGGTGTCACTTTAATGCTTTAATAAGTCATTTTGTCTATATAAACTTTTATTCTTCCAAATTTCAATTCTACAAATTAAAAATTTAAGCCCTTCAGACTACGCCAACCAGCTCGATAACCATTATTTGGTGATTTCCATTAAAAATTAACATTCCGAATACAATTCTCCCAATACATCCTTGAGCAGATATTCTCTATTCTTCGGGCAGCATGAGAAGTGTCGAGAAAATAACCCGTTCATCGGGATTCGTTTCAAAGCGAGCGTCGTCTTACGACGAGGTTAGCCCGGTTCCCGGAAGATGGCGGGCGCGTCACACCGCGCACACAATGGACCCGCCCGGCAGCGGGGGAGCGCTCTGGCGGTGGCGCGGCGCACCGCGGGCCAGTACGGACGACGCGGGCCCAGTGTCCTGCAGTGTCCCGTCGAGTAGCGTCGCGTTCGGTCGCGTGTCGGAACCGAGAACGAGCGGGAGCATCGAGTGGCGTCTCGCGTCGACCGGCTGCCGCGTTCCTTCGGTTAATGGTGCGCACAAAGGGCCGCTCGAGGCTCGCGACGACGATGGCGGCTTGGACGGCGTCCCGGTAACTCGGCCCGGAGGAAATGTCGCGCGGCCCCGACGGCCGGTCGGCGGCAGCCGGGTTGCCCGCATCAACGGCGTCGCCGAGTCACAGGTGATAACGGGTGATAACTGGGACATGGTGGCCGCCGACGGCGCCGGATCGAAGAGCGTCGCCTGGATCCTGCGAGGCTGAGTGAGAAGAGCTGAGAGGGACGGAGCGGACCGGAGAAGCGCAAGGGAGAGAGAAGATCGGAAAAGGGGACGCGCCATGAGGCGGATCAGCGGTAAGAGAGAGAGACGCCCTTTTCGGCGGCCGGGCACTCGCCATGGCGACCCGGTGGCCTTGCCTGTTCGTCAACTCTTGTAGCTTTTGGGAGGCCGTCGGGCGCCTCGCTTCGAGACCCCGGAACCTGCCCGATCCTTCGGCCGATTTATTCATTTCGTCAATCATATTGCTTTCTCGGGATCGCGCCTATTTATTTTTTCCCCCCCTTGACCCCGAGGTGGCGTGTTTCCTTGTACCGTCGCCGCGTATCGGGGATTCCGACACCGGAGAGGTTAGGTCAGAAAGCGGGCCCCGGGTATCGGACTCTTCTTTAAATTCTAGAAGAAAGGAGGCTCCGAAAGATTCTTTTTTCGGTTGATCCGTAGAGATACCTAGAGAGCCGACCGTCGCGGTCCCTTTGTTGGTCGCCGGTAATGCAGGGATCCCCCATGCCCGGAGGTTACTTTACCGGTCCCGATTATTAGGATTTCCATTTTTTTTTCTTGTCTTTTTTCATACGCGTCCTCTCCTTCCTAACTCGGTCGACAACGATGACGTATTCGCGATGGCTCGTAATCGGGCGTTTTCTCTGCCTTCTCTTCTCCGAGAGATAAGGAGTCCTTATCGCGCGGTAACGGTAACGATAGCGGTGATAACCCGTTGCGTGGATACAGGGCCGTATCTGGAGATATGCGATGCGATACGCGACGTTCGAAAGGTCGAGGCGAACGGAACGGAATGGAGAGGCTTCGTCGATCTCGCCGATGAACGACGCGAAGCCTCGTATCGGTACGATGGTTATTTCGGAGTAATCGAATCAACGGGAACCGCGTCGGACCAGCTGCTTCCGATAACGACGAGAGGAAGACTCTGGGTGGAGGTCCGTCTCCGGTCCACGGGCATGTGCCCGTCGCGGACGTCAACGTGATTTTTTTAAACGGCACCGTGGATGTAGTTGCACTTTAAATTTTATTCGAAGCCGCGGTTCTTTCCCAAATGGGGCGAAACCGAGGGAAATTCCTCGACAGAGGGGATGGAGGCTCTCACCCCTTGGTCGGAGTTGCCCGACGCAGGAGCGCTAGATTTGCATCGAAAGAAAAAGAAAGTACCCCGCGACCTTGAACGCGAGATCGCTCCGGGAAACGTTTACGTCCGCGCGTACGTCGACGAGAATCGGAGGCAATTCGCGAGGATGCAAATGCTCTGGTCGGACCTCCGAGCAACCTGTTCGGGCACTGCGGCGGCCGGGCAGGATGCGCTCGGAAGTATGGAAACGTAAAGGTGATTTTCGGGCGACGGGGGCGCGGTGCCGACTCGGCGATTCCGTGGTGCGGTACTCGGGGCGGGCGACCGCGACCCACGCGCGTCTTTCGCCAACCCGTTCACCCACCCGAGGACCTCGCCCCGTCGAGTCGACTCGCCTCGACTCGCCTCCGACCGGTCTCTCGTCCAGAGTCGGCACCGCCGCCGGTCGGGGAAGTCGCGGGTCCTGACGACTCCCGAGAGTCGGAAGCGAGAAACGGTGAAACCATTCGCGAGGCAGAGGAGAGCGAACGGTCCGTTACGTCGCTTGGGATTCGCCGATGAAGAGTGCTTCCACAGTGACTCCTTTATTTCCGAAGGTGGAGGCGCGTAATGCGTGACCCGGTTCACTCGGTGATAGGGAGTGATAAGGCTTATCGACCGGCCGGTTTAGCGCCAAGTTCTGCGCTCGCTAATTTAAAGAGCCCGTAAAGAGCGTTAATCCGGACAAACGAATCGACGCGAATTTCGCCCTGCGGCGCGGCGCGGCGCGGCGTCGCGTCTTTTCCTTTTATTCCATTTTCCATGGGTCGTCGAGAGAAAAAAGGGGGAGTCACTCCGGGAAAGCGGTCTTTACGTAAGAGAGCATTATACGCGGCCGGTTCTCTCGGTGATAGGGAGCGATAAGGTTCGTCGAACGCGAAATAGGCGTGAACCTTTCGCGAGAAAAGCCCGGTTCCCGGTTCCCGGTTCCCGGTTCCCGATTCCCGGTCCCAGGGCGTGAAATCGACTGGGAGGGGGGCTGGACTATCGATCGAGGTGTCGCGCCTAGGACGCCCCTACGCCGGTGATAAGGGACGATAAGGGACGATAAAGCCCGTCGAACCGCCGATTAGACGCGGCCTCGGCCGCCCTTCCCTCTCCCGGTATCCCGGGACGATGGCGTCCAACTTTTTCACGTTTCCTTTCGCCCGCGGTGACGACTCTCGAGAGGAAGCGGAAACGTAGAGAATTAGGGAGATTTCGAAGCGGGTCGTTCCCCGGGAGGTACTTGGATTGGGTCCAAGCGGAGGATATCGACCCAGAGGACACGGCGCGAAAATGCCCTCTCGAGGAGAGATCGAACGATGGAATCCTGAGAACGCCTCTCGATAAGGAAAGATAAGAGGCGAGGAGAGGAGAAAGTGGAGCACGAGAAGTCCTGACATGCGTCGAGGGATTCGGCCTTGAAGAGGAAACCTCGGGGGACCGAGCGAACCTCGAGGAAGCGAGGGAAGAAGAGGGGAGGATGGCCATCACGGCCGTGTCCGGCTGCCTGGGCCCACCTCCGCTGCCCCCCGGGAAGCGATTCCTACAGAGGTCCTCGAGGAAGTCCTCCTCGACGTACCGGAGCTTCCGAGATCCCGCGGTGGAGTCCTGGTGGCCGTCGGGAGGAGACGGGCCCCCCGACGCCCATCGTCCTTGCGTCCTTCCGGCCGTCCTGCCCGCGAGGGGTCTCCCCCGGAGCCGCTCCGAGGGGAACCTGAACCTCCGCCCGGGCGAGGCCCGGGAATGTCAGCCGACTCCTCTGGACAGGTGCATCAGGGCCATCTACGGGAGCTGGAGGAACC
Organism: Orussus abietinus; assembly: GCF_000612105.2. Lineage (NCBI taxonomy): Eukaryota > Metazoa > Arthropoda > Insecta > Hymenoptera > Orussidae > Orussus > Orussus abietinus. The sequence continues at coordinate 40,385 of NW_019395985.1, forward strand.
TTCTGCAGCGTAAGTCGGGGACGGGACCTTGGCAGCCGGGAGAGCGGCTCCTTTTTTTCCCGTTTCCTCGTGGCCCGGGGAAGGCGACCGGGTCGCGAGACGAAACTCCTGGAAAAAGGCAAGGCCGTTGGCGAGTCGATTAGCTTACCGAGTGGACGTTTCCCAAGGCGATCTCTCGATAGGCTTGCGAAAGGCGACTCGCCGAGGCGTGGATGTAAAAGGCGCGCGGCCCCGATCGACCCGGGAATTCGCCTTATCGGGCCGAATTCTGGCCCCGATAAGAGCCTTCGACCGGAAGCGGCGGGGGTAAATTAAGAACCCCGCACGCTTTTAAGCTTCCGAGCTCCCCGCTCGGCCCGCTGGCGCGATGCACGCGGAAATGTCCTCCGGATTTAGTCGGGTGTCTCGTAAGAAACGCTCCCTCGACTCGGTCTATTTTTTCTCCTTCTTTTTTGCCCCTCGTGCCCTCTCAACACGTGTTTCTCTCGGGTTACCCGTGGAATAATCCGCGGCCGGTCCAGCACGTGCCGAGAGTTTTTCGCATCCTCCACGGGAGAACGCCGGCACCCCGGTGCACTTTGCACTTGGAAAGCGAAATGCGGCGATTCGAGCGGGCCAAATTAGAATGGATCGTTATCGGGGGAATAGCCGGTGGTCCGTACGTCGTTACGATTGGCGAAACGTAATTACCTCGTGGAAGAATCCACGCGCAGGGGGCGCCCGGACGGGATCTTCCCGTTGCGGATAGTCAGCTGCGAGCCCGCGTAAGAGCGCATATGGCCTGGAATATTAATAAGTCTCGGCAGCGAGCAGCGGCGTACTCGCCGCGGAAGCGTCTCCGCCCCCGCCAGGCCCTCTTCGCCGAAGGAGACGCTCGCCCTGGGCCGCGCTTCGCGGGGGGTCCCCCGGACCCCTCGTCGATTCCGGGCGAAATAAAAGGCGAGACCTACGCAAGTGGAGAAACCTGTTTGCCGCGCCGGCCCTTCTCCCGCTCCTGGAGCCGCGAGCCCCGAGCCCCGAGCCCCGAGCGACAACCTCGGTCCTCGCCGAGGCCTCGGATCGGCCGATAGGGCGATGCCGAGGCCTCGGCGAGGACCGCCTTCCAAGATCCTCGGGCCCCGCGACCGGCCCCCTCGACTTGCTCTTCTAATGGCGTTCTTTTCCTTTGCAGTCGGCGGAATGAGTCGGCCCTCGAAAGCGGTGACCCAGGCGAAGAAGGTTGCGCCCCCGGCGGTGCCCGACGTCTTCCGGCACTCGGGCTCGTCCTTCGGCTCGGCCGGCTACGCCAGCAGCGAGGACGGCTGCTTCCTGCCGACCGCCGGCGGCGGCGCTGCCGGTCCCGGTCCCGGCCCCGGCCCCGGCAACGGCAACGGCGTCGGCGCGCCCGACGACGCCTCCTACGGCATGCCGTCCGGCAAGAGCCCGGGCCCCGTCTTCACCCACCCCGGCTTCGCCTTTCCCCCCATCGTCGGCAAGTACGCCCACGCCGAGGACCAAGGTGCGAGCCGAGACCTTTCCGTCTGGCTTTCCTTCCTTAAATCTCGCCCGGGCGCCGTCTCGGAACCGACGGCCACTCGATCCGATCGCTCTTCCCATTTTCCAGGAATCGACATGACCCAGAGCCCGGGAAGGGACAGCCCCGGGAGTTCGGGCTCGGGGTCGGGCTCCAGGCACTCGACGGCGTCCCTGGACTCGGGTCGGGCCTCGGGCTACCACTTGGGGCCCAGGGGCCCCGGGGCCCTGGCCTCGTCCCCTAGGTGCTCCATCAGCTCCCTCGGGAGCCATCCGGACCGACCCGCCGACCTGGACGTCGTCCACGCCTGGCTGAGCGAGTTGCAGTTCGAGGAGTACTTTCCGCTCTTCGCCTCGGCCGGCTACGACCTGGCCACGATCACTCGGATGACTCCGGAGGACCTCACCGCTATCGGTAGGCCTTGCTCCAGGAACGAATTCCGCTCCCCTCGGCTCTCTCTCTCGATACAGACGGGCTTTGTCCGCCCCCAGGAATCAAGAAGCCCAACCACCGGAAGCGCCTCAAAGCGGAGATCGACAACCTGAACATCGGCGACGGTCTCCCGGAGCACGTGCCGGGCTCCCTGGAGGAGTGGCTCCGCCTGCTAAGACTCGAGGAGTACCTGGGCGCCCTGCACCAGCAGGGCATGCGCTCGGTCGAGGACGTCACGACCCTCACTTGGGAGGACCTCGAGGACATTGGGATCGTGAGGCTGGGCCACCAGAAGAAGCTGCTCCTGGCGATCAAGCGGGTCAAGGACATCCGCGCCGGGAAGAGGATTCAGCCCCTGGACCTCGCGCGGCTACCTCCCCACCCTGGACACACGCAGGTGAGCCGAAACCCGTCCCGCTGCCCGCGGTCGGTTATAGAGAGGTGGAATCGCGCGACTCTCTGGAGAACCGTGTCTGGACGAGATCGTATCCGTGTCCTCAGGATGTGGTGATCCAGAGAGGAGGTCCGGACTTGCCGTCCCCGGACGAGGACTGCTCGTCGCCGATCCTGAGATCCTTCCAGCGCGGCGCGAGCACCGAGGCGACGAGCGGCGCCTGGAGGAGCATGTACGCCGCCCTACCGGCCACCCTCGAGTACGGGACGACCGCCGCAGCCCCCGGCGGCGGGGCTAGGGGTGGAGGATGCCGGGGCAAGTCCCTCGAGAGCCTGGAGGACGCTCCCCTGGGCTATCCCCCGTCTCCGGCGCCCTCGCTGCACCCTCAGGCGGTCGAGTGGAGGCCCAGGAGTTTCGAGGACGGCGACTTGACGCCCACCAACGAGCCCTCCGCCGTCGAGGCCGGGGGTGGCACCCTCCCCAGGCCCAGACACTGCCTCGTGCGACCGAGACCCGTGGCCAAAGTAATTTCTCCTTTCCATCTCTTTCGCCCTTAATCTCAGGATTAGTTTTCCGGGAGCATCGGAGGCGCCCGAAGAAATGGCCTTTCCAAATTCCCTAGGAGTTGTCCGTCCCGGGGGGGGGGGGGGGAATTTGGGCCGCCGGTGGACGAGGCGAGAGGGGCCTTGAGTCCTTTTTACGGAAATCATTCCAGAGGACTCCTCGTCCCTTTCCGCTCGGTCGGTTCTCCTCGAGGTCTGGCTGGGTCCACGCTGCGGTGGCACTCTGCCACGACCTCTTCCCACGTCCCCGCTCGTTACGGAGAACGTACGTGCATACGCAACGTGCAGAAATCGATCCGCGATACCCGCCCACCACCCGGCCACGCCTGGGCCACTTCCACGCCAGCCCAGACATCCGTTCCCGAGGAACAGAATCGCCAGTCGAGGGACAAGCGACGGAGCGAGCGACAACGGTGGTCTAACTCGAAACCTTCTTGTAGGTGACAGCGACGACGGGCCAATTCAAGTCTCTGCCTCGGGAGTTTGACAACAAGTACCAGCTGACCTACGGTCTCGAGAGCAGTCCCCACTTGCCGAAGAGGTGCCCGCCGTCGCCGCCGCGTCGCCAGAGCTCCAGGGACGTCGGCCCAGGGACCCCGGGACCCGGCGACGTCGTCATCGACTGCAGCGGTCCCGTTCCTACGGCCTCCTGCGAGGAACACTTACGCCATCATCATCACCACCTCCATCACCACCACCGTCATCCACCTCCGCATCATCATCCCCAAGGCCAGAGCCCTGGGTCCGCGCCCTCGACCCCGCCTCAGATGAGCCGGCCTCCGTCCTCCATGTCCAGGTCTTGGGGGAGTGTCAGCGTCAACGTCAACGAGGAGCACGAGCTTATCGCCTCGCTCGCTCTTCAGCATAGGAACGGTTCCGACGCCAGTTTCAAGGTCGATGTCTAGGGGGGATGTTTTTCGTCACTCGATCGTTCGCTCGTCGATGGCGTTTAGAGTGACCGACGATGTTCTCCTTGCAGTCGAGCTCGAGCGCGGAGTCGGACTCGCTGCCGTTCGCCAACGAGAACGCCGGGACGATCAAGCAGCGGACGGCCCGGGGCCCCGAGTACAGCAGCAGTCCTGGGAACATGGGAGGCCAGCGCGAGGGCCTCGGGGCCGGCGGCGAGCCTGCGGACGTACTTAACGACATCGGGAACATGCTCGCCAACCTGACGGACGAGCTCGACGCCATGCTCGAGGAGGAGAAGCGTCAGGGCCTGAATCCTTAATCGTAGCTGCCGTTCGCTCGCCGCAAGCCCCCTTTTCCCAGGTCCAGGACGTTTCGCCACTCGCGACACGTTCCGGGATGTCCTGTAGCTGAAACGGGACTCTTAGGAACCTTCGGGAGCTCGTAGATAGACGTGGGATGCAGTAGGAACAAAGAGACTCTTCAAGATCGAGCCACTGCCCGCGTCTATCGAGGATTAGATCCTGCGAGCCTATCTCAGGACCCGCGTTCTTGGTTCCCGAGTAGCCCCAAGGAGGCAAAAGAAAAATTACTCTTCCCCTCCTGTACTCCAGGACGGGACCGACATTCCGCCAACAACGTACGTAACGATGCACTACCCGACGACATGAATTTACTTGACGGACGTGCCGAAGACGAATCGATGTTCACCAGTTAGGACACAGGCATGCGATGAATATATTGAGGAATATACGTGGACGCGATTAATGCTAGAGTTAATTACTCAGGATCTGGGTGAACACCGATTTTCCGGTTTTCCGCTTTTTGACTTTGGGGCAGAGAGAGGAAGAGAGAGAGCGAGAGCCCCGTGTCTTCTTCCATTTCCGTCCTCCCCAGAACTGATACGCACCGGGACTTCCGCCGACGATGTTTGTACCGTTGTTTTTTTGTATTGAACTTTTTACGGCGGCAAATCGGCCACTCTTTTACATCGCGTAGATTTTCTAGGGGACGTTTTGATTTTTTAAACTCGTCCTAAATTCCGACAAAGAAGAAATGGACTTCCATTCTTGAAAAAGGGGATAACGTCTCGTGAAAAAACGAGAGGAAGTCTATTCCCACCGGATTTCGAGGGAGAGAAATCATCCGAGAATTTAGGGAGATTTTTCGAACGGATTTTCCACGCGCGATAGATAATCGTGATAACGCTTTTGGCATTTTACCGATAAGGGACCTGCGATCCGGGGCAGGAGAAGGGAAAACATAAGGTTTCGGATCCTAGGAGAAACGAGAGGGAAACCAGTGCCAGGATCGAAAGGGATGGAAAACGGGAAATGAGTACTTGCGCATTCGCCACACACGGCAGATTATACGCTGACCCAAAATTAAAGAATTAACTTAAGTTCTAGGACCTGGTCACCGAACCCCAGGCTTGTCTCTTGTTAACTATTGTAGGTGCGTAACGGGAGCACCAAGGGCTGGACTTTTAATTAATGTTCACGCGATTATGCGTCCACGCGTCAATTATTCCCTTGCCCAGGCTGCAAGCGATAGTTTAGTATTAAGCGCTGTTATTCGAGCATCGGTTAACGAATTTTAGAGACGAGTTTTTCTTCGCGCGACTCTACCTAGAAATTAATTTTCTACGTGTACGTATGTAGACTTTTTTTTCGTGTACTTAGCGCGTGGATCGCCGTCAAGATGTACAGGGACTAGTATCGATTGATCTCCATTCGTTGACGAGGATAAATATTCGCTAACATTAATTAAGAAGAGCTCTTAGGGTGCGTGCGAGCGGACCGTGAGTGTCGGGTATGCACGATTGCAGAGACGCAGGTAGAGGTTTGCATACGCACTACATCCATACATACGGGCGCCATGCGAGAGCAGTGAGTTCAGGACTGTAAAATAGGTCTTTTAATACGCATTCCCAGGGCTTTTGTACACGCCTTCTATTTTATACAGTACCCGCGGGCTGTTCTCACGTCTGTAGGAAATAAAACGCAGGCCGGCGCCTGACCTGGGGATAGATTTAGAAAATCATTTCCCGCGTGATTCGTCGATTTCGTTAAAGATCCTTTTAGAATCGGAACCTAGATTTGGTATCATTCGTTAATATTATGCCCTGGCACTGTTTAATGCGTAAACTTCGCGGTTCGGGTTAGAGGCATAAAAATCCGACATTTTTCGCGATCGACCGTTTAAATGCCGATAATCTCTTTGTCGCAACTTTACATCCACGCAGGCGTTGCGGAAAACGATGCATCTCTTCAGGGACTCGAGAGGGAACTCGCGGGCAGCTATTTGCGCGAATAACCTGCCTGAGGTCATTGCTAACTACATGGTGCGGACATATTATACATATAAATATATATTATATATATTATATATATATATTTTAGTTGTAGTTTTTGTACAAAAGTACGCGTTCCCTACGGGCGTCGCCGAACAATGCCGACGCCCGCCCAAGGACTTGTATTGTATGTACACCTCCCCACGTTGGTCCTTCTTCCTCCTCCTTATCCCCCCTTTATTACTCCTGATTCTTCCGCATACATCGGATACACCGATTAATTTCGAACGACATACAGAGACGATTGAACTTCAAGCGATGTCAGTTTACGCAGAAGCTCGCGATTGATCGCGACCCCGAAAATGGAGGATCCTTGTTACCGTTTTATTCATGATAAGCATTAAATTAAACACGTGCACCCGCATACTCGAGTTCCTTCTTTTTGAGAGAATTGAATGTTACTTATATACGTCAGGGGATGATTCTTGTCGAGTATTCTCACGTGAAGTATCTGACATTTTCACTCCAGTGAAAGTTATAAGATCAGCTCCCAGGGGTAAACGTATAAACAGAGGTGAGTTGGGAGATTGCTTACGGGCAGGGTCGTGCGATTATGGCGCGTTCGACCACATGCGTGTTAGCACTATTTTACCCGACTCGTTCGCCTATTATTTATTTTTCTTAATGATAAATAAAACACTGTATCGACATAATCACAGTATTTATTATTAAGCCTACTTGGCATATATAAACTCTCTTTTGTTACAAACTTAATAGACCGCGTTTGTATATCTAACTACACGGTGAACTAAGGTGTGTTTGCGCGTTGCCCTTTCGGAGCGCCACTTGCGGCGTTTGCCTGAACTGTGTATACGGGTACCGTTGTCCTAGCTGCCGACGCCACAATCGCACGATCCTGCCCGTGAGCAATCTCCCAACTCATCTCTGTAGTTACCTTGAAAAACTAAAGGAGTGAGTTCGAGTAAGTGATTAGTTACTATTACGAATTAAATGTCAATTAAGAATTTGTACTAAATAATCTTTCGATCTTTATCAGTGGAGTGGACATTTTCAAACATTTTGAACAATAACTCTTTCGGTCTTGTCTAATTTTAGGCCGGACTCGATGCGGTGGTGTATAACCTAGAAGACACGTTGGTTCGCGGCGAATCATCACTGAATTTCTTCTTTCGAAACGGCATCTCTTACAATGTGGCTCGGTGCTATAGCAAGTAACGTCTTTCGTAGTATCTTTTCTGATTCTCCGCCGAACGCGGTTCTGGAGGTGAAGCAGCAGCAATACAGCAGCAGGCATATTCACTGCAGGGAGGACAGCATCGTATTGTACACTCCGGATGTCAAGCATCATGAGAAGTACGATGTGGTACTGCACTTACCGTTCACCGAAAGTCTGGATCAGGCTTACAGGTAAATTCAAGTCGAAAAGAAAATATAGGGTACCGAAAACAAAGGTACAGATAGCTTCTATGCAGTGAACGTTATGTTTTCAGCCTGTTCCGCAGTGAGAACGTTACTTTGGCGGAGGATCGGTTTCTCATTTACAAGGAAAAGATCCCTGTGCTAATTCGGGTGTCCAAAGAGGTAATAAGAAGCCTATCGAGATGTCGTTATATTCTTAAGAACTTATGAAAGTAATGATTTTGCTTCATTGGCTGAAGATGTGCACCACGGGTAACCTTCAAAAACTGTGCGACTTATTGATGGAGCATCCGACATGGACTTTGGCTCATCTTGCCGCATACTTTGCTCTCTACGAAGCTTTCAATCACGCCGAGGTGAACAGCCAGTTAAACAGCGGCGACTTGGAGACAGGCATGTCTCCTCTGCAGGTTGCCATACAGTGCAATAACCTACGGATGGTGCAACTGCTGATAACTTCGAAGAGCTCCTTGGAGCACATAGATTACCATGCTAACACGGTCTACCACTATGCAGCGAACACGACCAAAGAGATTATCCTAGCACTGGGCTCGGGCTTGCCGAACACCCTGAACAGTCGTAACAGCGGAGGCCAGACTCCGCTGCATCTGGCCTGCCTCAACGACAAGCCTGCATGCGTGAAAGCTCTCTTGCTGATGGGAGCCGACGTGAACATCTCTGCTACGGAGGGTCAGCCATCGAGTCCAGGTTACGTAGGGGATTTCCTGCATAGTAAGCCCAACGTTCTGCACGCAGAAGATATGAAGTTTGGTGGGACGCCCCTGCACTGGTGCTGCAGTAGAGAGGCCATCGAAGCTCTTATCGAAAAGAACTGTGACATAGACGCCTTGAACTTTGACGGTCGGACAGCTCTGCACATGATGGTTATCAGGAAGAGACTTCAGTGTGTATCGGCTCTGCTGGGTAACCTGGCCTCGGTGGACATAGTGGACAACGAGGGCAATACTCCGCTGCACTTGGCGGTACACACGAGCACCCCAGCCATCGTGCAGTTGCTCATAGGCTTCGGAACCGACATCAATGCGATGAATTACAAAGGAGAGACGCCGAGGCATCTCGTCGAGTTGAAAAGCAACGAAGGGCACAAGATACTCTACATCCTGCACGCGGTGGGTGCCCAGCGGTGCCCGCCGGTCATGCAGGACTGCAAGATGGGGTGTAAATGCAACGAAACTTACGAAGGAGTGTCCCCGCCGCAGCCACCCACCGCCGTGCCCAGAACCGTTCTGGACCAGATGCTGTACGTGGCCAGCATGGAGAAGATGGCTCTGGACAAGGGCCAGAGCAGTGGCAAGAAACGAAGCCCGGGCGGCAGACTCCTCTGCCTGGACGGAGGAGGAATCCGAGGCCTGGTCCTGGTCCAGACTCTGCTCGAGATCGAGTCGGTTTTAAAGAAGAGGGTCGTCGACTGCTTCGACTGGGTAGCCGGCACGTCGACCGGAGGCATTCTGGCCCTGGGCCTGGCCACCGGGAAAAGCCTGAGGGAGTGCCAAGCCCTTTACTTCAGGATCAAGGAGGTGGCCTTCGTGGGCTTTCGGCCGTACAGCAGCGAGGGCTTGGAGAACGTCCTGAAGGAGTGCCTCGGCTCGGAGACCGTCATGGCCGACATCCCCAGACCCCGAGTCTTGGTGACTGGGGTCCTGGCCGACAGGAAACCCATCGACCTGCACCTCTTCAGGAACTATGAGTCGCCGGAGTCGATTCTCATGGTCAGCCCGAGCCAGCAATTTAAGCCCACATTGGGGCCCAGCGAGCAGCTCGTTTGGAAGGTCGCCAGGGCCACTGGGGCCGCGCCCTCCTACTTCAAGTCATTCGGCAGGTTCCTCGACGGGGGACTCATCGCTAATAATCCTACCCTGGACGCCATGAGCGAGATCCACGAGTACAACCTCGCCCAGATGGCCGTCGGCAGGGACGACCAGGTGGTCCCGCTCTCTCTGGTGGTTTCCCTCGGAACCGGCCTGGTCCCCGTGAGTCCCCTCACCGAGATCGACTTTTTTTTCCCGGAGAAGCTCTGGGACACCGCCAAGCTCGCCATGCGGCTCTCCACTCTCGGCTCGCTCCTCGTGGATCAAGCCACCTCGTCGGATGGCAGGGTCGTCGACAGAGCCAGATGCTGGTGCTCCATGATCGGAGTCCCTTATTTTAGGTTCAGCCCCCAGCTCTCGACCGAGGTCCCCATGGACGAGAAGAGCGACGAGGTCCTAGCCGAGATGATCTGGACCGCCAAGGCGTTCATGCACGCCAACAGGGAACAGGTGAAGGACCTCGCCTCGATAATCGACCAGTACTCCTAGGTGCACGGAAGACGGTCCCCGAGATCCATTGACTAATCCCACGATTCTTCCCCTAGGGAACGTTTAGGTAAATAATCTTGAGCGATTACGTGAAACGACGAGCGCGTCGATGCGTCGATGCGTCGAGGAGTTGCCGAATTGAAACGGACGTACTCGATGAATTAAATGTTAGAGTTAAAGTAGTCGCTTCAGAGGCGTCGACTAGCGGAGAGCACTTATCGCGCCTCGAGTAGGATAGCTCGGGTAACCGTGAACTCGCTATTCGTCCAGCTCAACCTCCAAGTTACCGTTAGTTAGGATTAATAACGATTCGTAGAACAATTGCTTTTATTTATTGTCGCAATGCCTGCTAAAGTTGAATAAATTAACGAGGAGGACCAGAAGGCAGATCGATCGATGTTTAGAGGAATTACCCGGGTATATATATATATATATATATATATATATATCTTAATCCTAAAGCGTACGTATTACCGAGCCTTAAATGGGTCGGTAAATGAATTAAGTACAGGCATTAAGTACCGTTTATGCTCAGGGAACGTTAACGAAATAAGTAGGGATAAGCGATCGCGTCCACGGCGGAGGACCTGCCGAAGACCTATCGGGGGTCCATGTAGTAGGGAGGCTGCGCGACGGAGGCGGAGATGTAAGGGTAGAAGGACCGAGCCGGGACCCCCTGGGCCTGGTACTCGCCCTCCTCGCAGGGGTATCCCTCCTGGGGCGGATAGTACTGGCCGTGGACGCAGGTGTACGACTTGGTGACGGGTCCCGCCACCTCGGAGTACCTGGGCGGCAGGTCGTGGTCTCCCTCGAATCTCTGCGGATTCGCCTGCAGGCACTTCCCGCTGGGGTAGTTCCTGCCGGAGAACCCGGGAAGGTCGTACTTGGGCAGGGCCTCGAAGGGCTTCGGCTGGTCCAAAGACTTGGCGGGGTCCTGATAAACGGAGGGGCGGTCGCAGGGCTTCCCCGCCTCGGGGTAGAGCCGACCGTATCCGCAGTCCGACGACGAGATCGCGTCCCGGCGAGGCACCTGGAGGGGCCCTCGGGGGGACAGGACGCCGAGCTGCTCCTCGGGCTTCGGCTTGCGCCGACGCGGCTGATACTGAAATCATTTTCTCCTTTCACTCGGACTGGAAGACCGTTACCTTGCCGATCCCTTTTTCCAGAACCGAAGAGGATCCCGGCGAGAAATCGCTGTCACCTTGTAGTGCGGATGCTGCTTCTTGTGGGCGCTTCTCAGGCGCTCCGCCTCCTCGACGAAGGGCTGCTTCTCGCCGTCGCTCAAGATCCTGAAAAGGGATTCCCGAACGGTAGAAGAAGATACGAAGAAGGTAGCGGCAGAGGTACCCGAAAAAATGAGGACCACCGTCGGGGCGAACGGAAGAAGGCAAGGTGCGAGCGATCGCTTCGAAAGGGTAGAATCGCCCGCGCCTTTTCCCCTCGAACCGATCGGCTGTACCTCCGTACCTCCACAGTTTCCCGAGGGTCTTGGACAACTCCGCGTTATGGAGCTGCGGGTATTGGTCGGCCAGTCTTCGGCGAGCCGCCTGGGCCCAGACCATGAAGGCGTTCATGGGCCTCTTGACGTGGGCGCTTCGTCTCCCTCCGGCCCTGGAGGTAACCGGGAGCAGAGTCCAGTCGTATCCTGGAGGATTTTAGGTAACGGGTAAAACACGGTCATCGTCGCCGACGCTCTTCTCGGAAGGAGAAATTGCGAGAAAGAAACTCGCACTCGAGAGGGAAATGAAATTCGTATCTATACGAGATAAGAGGCTTCCTCCGGAGTAATTATTACCGCTCGTAAAAACCTACCGCGTCTTCGTTGGAATATTTCTGACCCGTTTAGAGATTGACGCAAACGGAGTCGCGAGGACGCAATCGGGGAGGCATTTTTTTCGGAAGTCCGCTCGTCCCCAGGAGCGGACAAAGCGGAGACCTAATTGCCGAGGGTCCACGGTCCAGAAGCGCGGCCCCTTTGTCGGCGCTTTTTCGTCGCAGGAGGTCCTTCCCGGAGGAAGGTCCAGGACCTTTACCCGGAAATCCGGAAACAGAAGCAGGAATAATCTTCCAGGGAATCCGGGCACCCATCTCTCCCGCGTCTCTCTCCCTCGGGTGAAATCCCCCCTTGTTCGATGACTCCTCGGCGCATTAGCTGCCCCACAAGGTCGACTTTGTCACCGACCCAGGCCCTCGTTAAACGCTTCGACACCTGGGAGAGTTCTCCGCGATAGTTCCCGAACGAACTCGGGGGCGCGCGGTTCGGCGACATCGCGATCCTTGACGGAGGAACGCGGAAGGGAAGGATTGGAGCCGCGTCGCGTGCGATCGAGTGGCCGAGAAACGAGGGATTCTATTTCGGCCGTTCCCTTCTTTTATCGCGCGGTAGGATAAATATTTAAGACTCGCATCGGCGAAACCGGAGACGTTCGAGCCTAGGCCCCCCCCCCTTCTCTCTCTCTCTCTCTCTCTCGTCGTAAAGCGAATGCTTTATGGGATTTACGGGGGTTCGGGATTTTCCGAACCGCGGCCTCTCCGGGGCCGGGGGTCGGATTTTCGAAATTCACGTTGGCGAGGCGCCCCGGCCGCCTCGGAAATAAACGACGGCGGGCACGAGGCGATGTGTCGGATTTAATTCGGTACTCGCGTAATTAGTTGGTGCGCCTCCGCGACTCGGTCGCGCTCGACTCGCAGCACCTGTCGTCCCTCGAGGTTGCCCGGTGCGCGGCGGCGTCTCCCTCGCGCGGCCGTTCCGCCTCGTTTTCCGTCTCCGTCGCGGCCGTCTCCTCGGGAGAGAGTATCGCCGGGATAAATCCGAGGGAAGACGAGGAACGGGCTTTCAGCGCCAATTAAAATGTCCCCGCTAAACGACCCGATCGGCGCACCCGGTGAAAAGGAGACCGCCGCGACGGGCCCGCGAGAGATTTATCGCCGGTTATCCTGGAATATTAGTTTAGGAATATCTCGCGACCCGCCAAAGGAATGGCGTCTCCTCCTCGAGAAAGCGTACCTTGAAGAAGTTTCCCTACGGCGTCGTCCAAGGAGCTCGTCCCCCTCGACGGCCCGGCCTCCTTCGCCGACGACGCGCCGTCGTCGCGACGAGGCTCCATCGCCCCCGACGGATCTCGCGATTTCCCCTTCTGGGGCCTTGCGAAGTGCCTTCCGAAGGGCCCAAGTGCGAAAGTTCGCGGTTCAGTGGGTCGTCGTCGTCGGCCGCGCGACGATTCCCGAGGAACGAACGAGATCGAACATTTTTCTCTTCTTCTCGGAAGGCGTCTCGCGTCGCGTCCACTCTCGAAGAATACTCGGACGTCGGAGGAATTTGAATTTCGGCGTTATCGTATCCTCTCGTTTCCTCGCGGCCGTATCTCGGCCGTATGACGGCCGTATGTCGGCCGTATCGCGGCCGTATCTCGGCCGTCGGCGCTCCTTGGAAGTCCTGTCTCTTCACCCTTTCGTCGCCTTATCGGTCGGCGGGTTATCGGGATAACGGGGCCGGAAATAAAGGGCAATTTTGTAATTCCGAGACCGACCTTCCGCTTTCGGATCTTCCTCGAAGCGCGAGTTATCGCGAGACGTCCGAGCCCCCCTCCCGAGAGTCGATTCCCTACGCCCTCGAGGGCTCGCGCTACCGTCCCGGTCTCGTTGGAGGATCTTCTCCGCGCACTCGCGTGGCTCGACTCGTGCGGACCCGGTGCGGACCCGGTGCAGAGTCCCGAGAGAGGCGCGTCTCCCTTTCGGCGAGCGGGCGCGAGAGGGGCAGCGAGAGGAGGCGTTCCGTGGACCACCTCCGAGCGGAGGTGCCCGTGGAGGGGCCGCCGCCGATTATTTACCTCGCTGCTCCCCGCGTCTCTTTCCTCGGCCGCAAGAGGAAGGACGGCCCGCCTCCCTCGCGTCCCCGATATTCCGGGATCGAAAGCTTCCAAAAAATACGGCGAAAGGGAACGACGTTGGCCGTCTCGCATTCCGCCGCCGTGGTGCTCCTCTTGGACTCGCGCGCGGATCGCGCGAATCCCGCGAGCCCGCGAGTCCCGCGTCGCGACATTAATCCCGAGCCACGTGGGCCGCGCGTGCGCGCCGGCCACCGGGTATTTCGGGTATTTCGGGAGCAGACAAGGAGTCCCTGTTCGCTTCCCCGACGCTCGCGCCAAGTCGGACGCGCTCCCGGCCGAGGGGGTAAATCCAGTCGCGAGAGGGTCGCGGGACTACCCTGGAGGACTCGACGAGCCCGACCCGAGAGGGGGTTGATGCTCGCAACCGACTAATTATACGAGAAGTTTAACGAATGACCGGGTCGGCCGAGGACAGTGGCCCATAGACCCGCGAGCGAGTATAAACCACGGTCAATGCCGTGTGGCGGCTTTTGTGGAAGATCAAAGGGCCCTCGCACTTGGCAGCGCCGCGTCCGACCACGTGGACGGCTCGACGCGACGTCAACGGGGAACCTTCCTCGAAAGGGATCGGCTGCGGGCCAAGGACCGGAAAGAATCTCGGCCGCCCTCGGGAAAGGGGTCCCGCTTTTCCCCGTTTCCGATGACGCCTCGCTGGCGGCGCCCTCGCGGGATTCGCCGGCCGAGTCTAATTTAACCCAGGGCCGTGGCATAATATTGATTCGAATCCGTTCCAACCGGGAGTAAACACGTCGAGGGCGCACGTGGTGCCAATCCGCGTGCCTCCGCGTCGACCGCAGCCTTACGTGTTTCGTGTCCCTTTTCGGAGCGTCTTCCGAGGAAGACGACGACGGGAGGAAAAACGGGAAGGAAGGAACGGACGGAGTCGGCCACTTGAAAGACTCTAGGAAAGAGCGTCCGACGCGCGGTCGCCCCCAGGAGGCAAGTCCGAGTCGGGACCCCCGACGGAGACTCCCATCCGGGCATTCCGCGTGGTCATCGGCCGCGGACGCGACGCCACTGGCGGAGGCCTATTCCGACCCGTCGTCTGGGTCTGGACCGGCCCGGAAGAAGTGCCGTCCGAGGCCTACGACCTTGCTCCCCGGGGGTATTCACCGTTGAAGCGCGTGCCACAACATTTACCGATCGAGATCGGGACGCGGGATATCGATCGTTCCGAGTCGAAAGGGTCCGGCCCGTGCTCGAGATGGCGGAAAGCCAGAGCGACCGGCTCGGGGAGGGAACCAAGGGGGTTTCGGGGTCGCGATGGCGGCACCGGCGTCGAGGTGCGGGCCGCGCCCCGACCAATGGCACCGTCGCGGCGGCGCACGTGCGCGGGAGGGGGCGACTCGTCATCCGAGTCCGAGGGAGACGCGTCGCCGCGTCGCCGCGGCGCCGCGCCAGCGAGAGGGAGAGGTCCCAGGAGCGAAGGCGGAACCTCCGGGAGCGCCGATTGGCTCCTCTCCCGTCGCCATGGGAACGAGCGGTTCCTGGCACGAGAGACGCGCTCCGAAATAAAGGAAGAAGGACGCGAGAGAGAGAGGGGCGGTTGCCGCGACTCGGCCGTCCAATCGCGAGTCGGCGTCCGCGACGAAACGCGTCGCGGAAAATGCGCCGCGACGTTCTTGCGCGGTCGACCCGCGAATTCCTGGAAATCGGCGGCGCTGTTCGCGATCCGCTCCCCCTTTGAAGGAATTTCGCGATCAATTCCAGCACGTCGGGTCGCCGCTTTTCTCGGGCGGCGCGATTTCGGAAAAGCGCGGCCGGGCCGGCGGCGCCGCGTCGGTCCGTCTCCCTCCCTCGGAGCAACAAGTGGCCACCGGCCGGCGACGCCCCGCCCTCCCTCGGCCGCGACCGGGCGGCGAGGGAGGCGAGAGAGACCCCCGAGGGGCCCGCCGCGAGGGCGAGAAGGAGGGCCGAGGGGGGAGAGCGCGATCGGCTCGCGATCCTCGCGGAGAGTACCCCGAGGCGATACGACCACTTCGCTCCGAGCTCTCCGCCGCGTCGCGCGTCCACCGCGCCGGGTCGGACTCTCTTCTCTCCTCTCTCGGACGGCGGGCCGCGCGGCCCGATCGGGAAGACAAGTGCCAAAGCGGATCCCTTTTCCACGTTCCGGCGGCCGAGATGTCCCGCCAGAAACCGCGGAGCCTTCGGTCGCGGTCGTGAGCGACGAGGAGGGCTCCTTTGTGCCGCGGCCGCGCCAGGCGGACCGAGGCGACCGAGGCAACGCGCGGATAAGAGGGAAAACGACGATAAACGCCCCTTTCCCGGAGCCACCTAATCGCGCCCGCGAGTTTTCTCGATCGGCGGCGGAATTAATTGCGGCCGGTCTTATCGGGACGATTTGCTCTCGTAATCGCGAGAGCCGACCGAAGGACTCCCGCGAATCGCCGGCGAGGTCACCGAGGAGCAATAAACTCCGCGGACGGGCGAGGCGCTTCCTCCGAATCGATACGGAAGCGTCTCCATGGACGAGACGACGGGAGTCTCCTCGGGGTCCGTTTCCTCGACCTCGGGGACCAAGGGCGCCGAGGGAGGCGGCGAGGTCATCAGCGCGGCCGTCGCCAAGGTCCTCCAGGGCTACGACTGGAACCTGCTCCCGATCACCGTCAAGTGAGTCTCCTCGCCGGCCGGCGATTTCTCCCGATCCGGAGAAAATTGCGGAAGGAGAGGCGCGCGGAATTAGCGAGGCGTTAACGCGCGGCCCGAGGAAGACGCGAAACGCTAACTCAATTATGACGCGCTCGTTTCCACGGCCCGGGAAAAACGCTCGGGGAAAAACGTCCTCGGCTACCTATTAACGGAAATTAGCTAATCGACTCGCGCTTTTCGCTCCCCGAGGCGCTCCCCGAGGCGGGGCCGTCAATGTTTCGGAATTCGGCCCTCGGCGCCGTCGAGCTATCGGTGGAGACTTTTTCCGCGCCCGCCTCGTCGAAGGGCCGATGGCCGGATAGCGCTCGCCCTTCGATTCCCATGGCCCCCCATGGGAACGCTGCCTCCCCTTCCGCGGCCCGACTTTTCGCCCGATGGAATTCCCACGGCAGAGTCGTCGGCTCTTATCGCCGACGCTGCCCGGTTCCGCGTTATCGAGGGTGGAACGAAGAGGAGGCGAGGGGCCTCGGGTGGCACCTCCTTATTAATTGCCGGCGACGCTCTCCGACACGCGGAGACGGGTGGGGTCCCCTTTCAATTTCCTTTTTTTCGCGCATTCGGGTGAAGCCTGGTAGCCGGGTCTCCGCAGGCTCTCGTTAGTGAGGACGCGCTAATTATTTTTTACCCGGCCTCCTCGAGTTTACTCCGGGACTTAGCACTCGCGTCGTTTCAAAGAGGCCGAAACGAGAGGTTGCGCGCTAACCTCGCGCCTCTCCCGAGGGATCCGCTCCGAGCGGACGCGGATACCGCGCGGCAGGTGGTCCGGGGAGGACGGAAAGGAAGATAACGCCTTTCGATTGCAGGGGCTCCGGTGACAAAAGGGCGGCCCACGTGAAAAGGCCCATGAACGCTTTTATGGTGTGGGCCCAGGCGGCTCGCAGGAGATTGGCCGATCAGTATCCTCAGCTCCACAACGCCGAACTCTCCAAGACGCTCGGCAAGCTGTGGCGGTAAGATTTCCCTCCGGTGCTTTGACCGTCCGCGGAGCGTCTCCGTCGCTCGTCCGGAGGGGCAGCGCCGAGTCGCGTCCGTCGGCCGACGGAGCGGTCGGGGTCGCGAGTCGAGTCGCCGCGGAGGGTCGGAGAAGGGAGAGAGTTTCCGAGTCCGTTTCCTGGTCGAGCCTAACGAGGGACCCCGTGGGGCCCCGTGGGGCCCCGACGGCCATCAGAGGGCCCGCCGACGGAACCCCCGCTGGGAATCGCTTCGATCCTCTCGATCGAGTCGACCCGAGCGATGTCGGATCGGCCCGGCCGATTTGCGGATGACTCGCGTCGGGGACAATTTCACTTCGAGAAGGAATCGAGCCGCGACTCGTTCCGGGGGCGACGGGCGGAGGCGGAGTCGCTCTCGCGTCCGGATCCTAAGAGGTCGTTATTTAACGCCTGCGAAATTGGGCTCGGAGCTCGTTAACGCTCGAGAGGGACGGCGGACTCCGTTTCTCTATTTCGCGCGGGGGGCGCGACCCGTCGAATTCGGCGACGCCGATAACGGGGGCCCAGGTGCGCGAGGGTTTTTACGATATTTGCCCCCCTTTATCGCCGCATCCTTGGCGCGTGCTGTCAGCTGCCGGTTCCTGCCCGGTTCCTGCCCGGTTCCCGCCCGGTTCCCGCCCGGTTCCCGCCCGGTTCCCGCCCGGTTCCCGCCGGTGATAAGCCGAGGGGAGTTATCGCGATCACAAGGCCCGGCTTTGTGCCGCGTCAGGGTCAGGTGAATTTTCCCGAGGCTCCGGGAGGCTCCGCCTCGCGGGCGGAAAAGGCTCCGAGATCTCCTCTCGTTCTCCCCCTGCGGGCAGATAACGCGAGGCGGGCAGGTGAATTTCGGGCTCCGGGAGACGGAGAGAAGAAATCGCGTCGCGCCGGCGCGGGAGGAGGCGAGAGCGGATCGAAATTAGCTGACCCTGTGGGTGCATCTGGATGCCAAGGGGCGACCGATATCGCGGGGTTCCGGGGAAAAAAAGCGGAGGCAAAGTCCACTGACCAGATGGGACTCGTCGCCCGGCCGCGGAGACGCGACGCGGAATTTCGCGGTCTCCGATCTCGAATCTCGAATCTCTCGGATATTACACCGGAAAAGCTTATCGGGGCAAAGGGTTTACGAGCCAGTGGGAACGTAAACACGAGCCCCGGGTTCGGCGTCGACTCGGCCTCCTCTCGAGTCCCAGAAACACTAACCAGATCCCCTTCTCGCCTCTCGAGTATGCAACGCTCGCGCGTGTAGGTGCGGCCGAGTCGATAACCACGAGCTCTCCTTTTACGACGCCCTCGCGCGGACCGACTCCCGAAACGTCCCTCCACAGGTTGCTGTCCGACTCCGACAAGAAGCCGTTCATCGAGGAGGCGGACCGACTGCGGGTGATCCACAAGCGCGAGCACCCCGACTACAAATACCAGCCCCGCCGGCGGAACAAGAACGGAGCCTCCGGTCGCGACGGCTCGCCTCCCAGGGCCCAGGGCGCCGTCGCTTTCGGCGTCTCCCGGGCCCTCAAGCGGGAGGACGCCAGCCCCAGGGGGGGCCAGGCCCCCAACTCGCCCCAGAGCGGGACCAGCTCCTCGCCTCCCGCCACCCCCGGGCAGGGGCTGTCTCCCCCGACTCCGCCGACCACTCCTCGGGGCCAGCTGTTCGTCCACCAGGTAGAGCCTCGGTCTTGTCCGTCCCTCCGCCCCCGACGGCGCTAACCCCTTCGCCGACCTCTCGGCAGAGTTTGCAGCAGCAGCAGCAGCAGCAGCAGCAGCAGCAGCCCGGCAACGCGGGCTACCGGCAGGACCCGGCGCCCTCGGAGGACTCCCCCCACCAGCAGGGAGGGGTCGACCTGCGGTTCATCGAGGGGCTGCCCATGGACGAGGGCCACCTCGGCGGGCTGAGTCCCTTGGCGGGCGTGAGCCTCAACATCCCCCTGAACCTGCCCGAGTGCGAGGTGGTCGACAGCAACGAGCTGGACCAGTACCTGCAGGATCCGCCCGTTCCCCAGTACCCCCCTGCTCCGCCCACCACCTCGGCCCAGTGGGTTCTTAACCGGTAAGCTCGCCTTGCCTCCGACGGGCTAACCGACGGGCTAACCGACGGGCTAACCGACGGGCTAACCGACGGTCCTCTGTCCAGGTACGAGGACGAGGTCGAGCGGCCCATCAAGCGGCACTGCGCCGATCCCGCGGCGGCGATCGGAGACGTCTCCTGGGAGGACCGAGCCCAGGACATGCTGAGATACCACGAGCTGCAGCCTCCTCTTCCGCCGGTCCAGCACATCTCCGGGTCCCACTACCCCCACGCGGGAGCCCAGGTGGCGGGTCCCTACGCGCAGTACCACCGATACGTACCTGGGATCGAGTCCTGGCCCAACTACCTCTAGATCCTTTCCCTCGAGCCGGGGAAGGGACATAGCCAAATGCGAGGCAACCAGGGAGCACTCGCGCGCACCTTCGTCCGCCGGAAAGGCGCGAGGTGGCGCAAAAGTCGCTCCGCGAGACTCCATGACGTCATTCCATGACAGCCGGCCATTCCAAAGCGCGCGACTCTCGGCCCGAACGAACGGTCCTCGACGTGCTCTCGATTCTCTCGACTCTCTCGTGGTGGAGGCGCCCGCTTGACGTAAACCTCGGCTTTACTGCCGGCCGACCCGAACCGCTCAAATAAACCCTCGAAACCCGATCACGCTCCGACCTTTATGGGGCTTATTTATTTACTTCCAACTTTCGACAGTTTTTCGACATTTATTCGACACTTTCCGGATTTTTTTCCCGTACTCGCCTCGACCGCGCGATTCCAGGGGAACCGAGCAAAGTGCCTTTGGAGAGCCTCGTCGAGCGACCCGAGTTTGGTCGAGCCTGACATATTATCCATACGCGAGTAAATAAATATATAAATAAATGAATAAACTTGCATACACGTAGTTAATAATAGGAATATGTATAATGCGCGCAGATTCGAGCTTTTGTACTTATGTATTTATTTACCGAAGGCGCTCGGCGTTCCTGCCGATGATCCATGAATATTAATGTTACAGTATCGCCGAGTCGTAACTCCGAAAATTCTAGGAATACAGAGAATGAAAATTCCACGGAAAACGATGCGTTGGATGCGCCCAGTCGTCCCTTCCTTCCGAGACTTCCTAGCGACGCGGTTTTCCGTGGATAACGTTTCCCGGACGTCGGAGTCGAGAGGCAAAGGATTGGGTGACCGCGGTCCGACGGGCGGGATCGACGTTTACGGTGGATCCAGAGGGTTTTCTCCTTAAATAACGCGAGCGGGGAAGCGGGGCAAGGGCCTTATCGTCCATCCCCCAGGAGGAACGTGGGAATCTCCCGCGGTTTCTTCGGACACTTATCCGCCCACGTGGCGATCGGAATTCGCACTTGGACGAAATAAGGTCGAGGAGCCCTTAGAGGAAGGGACCGGAGAAACGGTCGAACCGAGGGACCTCGGGCCGAATAAATTAGTAGAGAACATCCTCGGCCTTATCTCGCGTTCGGTAGCTCTTACTTCGCTTCGGAGAATTCCTTTCTAATCGGGATCAATCGGTCGCGAGGGAAGAGTTATCGCGTGAGAGCGTTCGGTACCGCGAGACCTCTCGTCTCCTTTCCTGGAAACGCCCAACTTAATTTTCCATTAAATCGAGTAACGCCGAGCTCTCGCAGGAGAGGAGGAAAATACTAGGAGAGATCGCGAGGGCGCCGCTCGTGTCAATATTTGCCGGAGGGGGCGAATCGATAATCTCGATAAATTTCGACAGTCCGGCCATTCAGAAGAATAAAGAGCCCTAAACTACAGCTGTTGAAAACCCGCCGACTTTATCGCGGCCGAGATCCCTTTTACTGTCCATTCATCGGAATCTCGACGAGTCCTCTTTGTGAATTTTCGGATTTCCAGGTGAAAGTCGCCGTCCGCTCCGCGATAAGGTGCACCCGACCCGACCCGACCCGACCCGACCCGACCCGACCCGACCCGGTCCGCGGGAAAGGGAAAGGGAAAGGGCCGCGCGAGGGTTCTCGGAAAGGTCTCTTCTCGATGGTCGTTTTGGTCTTGCCTCGGTCTCGGGCGCGATGGCAGATACGTCCTCGGCGCGGCTCCTCGAGGGTTACGCGAGGGTTACGCGAGGAGAGGAAATCCCCTTAAGGTGGGTTCGAGGGCGAGGGGAACGGGGTAGGCGGAGAGACGCTTGAGAAGTCGCAGGCCCCGAGAAAAGTCCCGACTTATCGTTTCGGGAGAAATTCGGTCGGGCTTAAAGGCGCGCCTCTCGCGCGAGAGGTTTTTGCCGGCAGACGGTCGGCACACGTGGGGCCCCTGGCGATTTTCTCGAGCGATAATTCCCCTAGGCCGCCCTTGCGCCCCGGGCCCTCCGCGAGGGCGATGGTGCGCACATCCGCGGCCACCGCTTCTCGGTACTCCCCGGGATTTTACGAGCGCTCCCGAAATTGAAAACTGCCCGATTTTCCCTCGCCTCTCGACCTCTCGGCTTCGACCTCTCGGCTCCTCTCCTCCTCGAGAGGCGGCTCCGGCGATTAAGCATCTAGAGCGCGAACGAGCGATGACTTTTTTGCCGGCGTTTCCGGTAGCGATTTATCATACGGGAAAGATCCTATCGAGGACGTAACGGCGCGCGGTAAGAAACATCTTCGACGCGAGGTTCCTCCTCGGGGCCGGTCGCTTCCCCGGTCGCTTCCCCGGTCGCTTCCCCTGCCTCCCCCGAGACGAGGTAAACGGGGTCCGGACCGGCACGAGGCCTACGCATCGCGCCCTGTATCGAGTGTCAAACGGACCGAAAGCAAGAAAAGGCGAGCGCTCGCCGAGGAAACCCTAGACGAGGCAACGTCACGCCGACGGCTCCCACGCGGCGGAGCCTCGTCAAGATCCCCTGGCAAATTGGGAACCCCGGTGATATACGATTTTGGTTTCCGGTTACGCCGATCGGGCACTGCGCGGGCAGGGTCGACGCGTTAACGGCGTGTCAGAAATTTATTGGGGACCCGTCGTATTTTGACAGGCCGACCGCGGAACTTATGGCTGAATCAAATTCTAAGGGAAAGCCCTCCTCTCCCCCTCGGCCCGGGACCCTTCGTTCCTTCCTTTCCGTCGAAACGCGACTCCGATACTAGACCAAACAAGCCCTTTCGCCCCTTTCGCCCCTTTCGTCGCTTTCCCATTTTCCGTCGAGCGGCCGGAGCGGCCGGAGCGGCCGCAGCGGCCGCAGCGGCCGCAGCGCGCGGGCGCGATCGCGGTTAGGACAATTTATTTATGGCGGGATGTTTTGCCCTTGGCTGCATAAAACGTCCGGAGCGCGTGCTACGCCGAGGATCTCGAACAGAGGCCCCTTTGTGAGGCTATTTATTTATCCGTCAACAATTATCCCGACGCGCGGCCGCGGGGGAAACGCTCGAAAAAGTCGCAAGATGCCTCCTCCCTCGAGGAGAAGACGAGGAACCTTTCCGGGTGGCGATCCCAATTTCTATCACCTGCAGGCGGTCCAGCGATGCGTGGAAAACAAAATCAGCTTTCACAATGATCTCAGAAGCAAATTCATCTGTCAAACCATTGTGAAAACCAGTTTCGTCTACGGAGAAGCCCCCCGCGCGGGGAACGCTCCTTTTCTCTCTTCTTTCTGAAACAGCGTCCGAAACGGCGTCCGAAACGGCGTCCGAAACGGCGTCCGAAACGGCGTTCGAAACGGCGTTCGAAACAGCGTCCGAAAGACCGCCCGAAGCATCCGCGTCGGATCGGGGACGGAGGGGTGGTGCACTCCTAAAACAACAGGATCGAAAGCGATCCTCTCTCCTCCCTGGAAGGGTTTTCGAGTACCGGGAATCGGGGCGCCCCCGGAGGGAAAGGAAATACTCGACGCCCCCGTGGGGCCTCGAGAATGCAACGAGGCATGACCGGTGATACTTCGGGCATCTTTCGAGATCGACGATCGAGAGTCGATAGCGCGCTCCAGCCGCTCCCTCGACCGCTCGCCTCCGGAAGGGCCGACGAAAAAGCGGCTCCCGATATCCCGGCACTCCACGTCTCGAGTCGCCTCTTCGAGTGACGTGGCCTCTCGAGGAGTCCCTCCAGGGCCTCGCGGGCAGCCTCGTCATCCCGGCCGGTCCTGGCTGCTCCTGGTTGCTCCTGGCTGGTCCTGGGTGGTCCGGCGACCTCCGGCCATTTCCGCGTTCGCACCTGGGGAAAAGACAGACCGCCGTGAGTTCGGAGCATCCTCGACCGCGCCCGCGCGGACCCGGCCCGATAAGGGGCGACCCGGTGACCCCGGGTCGGCCGTTTCCTCTCGCAAAGTCGCGGAAGGAATCGGCCCGTCCCTGGAAACCTCGTCCAGGGACGAGGCGACCGTCGCGGACCCCCCGTCGCTTCCACAATGATACCCACTGTCCCGCCTCTTATCGCTATCGTTCCCAGAAACGCGGCGTATTTTATCTAATTAACCAGTAATTGCCCTCGTTAAAATTAATCGCCGATTTGATGGAATGTCACCGCTCGGGCCTCTCATTTTCCTCCTCTATATTTTTTAACGGCGGCATTCGGTCGTCTCCGAGCCGGAGGAAGAAACGGCGCAGGGGGGTTGCCCCCCGCGATCCGGCGATAACGAGCGAGGGCCGAGCGATTACCGACGGATCTCGGGGAGGTCTCCGCTGTACCGGCCGTGGATACGAGCCAAGACCCGAGCGGTAACTCGCGCGAGTCCTGTCGTGCCGGCAGTCGGCGCGGTCGCGCCTTTACCGACCGCTGCCCGAGGGTTCCGGGAGGCGCCGCGCGCGCGCTCTCCCAAGCGGGGGCAAACGGAGCCGGCACGGGAGTCGAGTCCGAGAACCGCGACGCGCCAAGGTCGCTCGCCGAGACGGTCGGCCGTTTGGGCTCCGTCGCTTCCGGTCTCGTCGGAAGAAAAGCCGCGCGGAAAGGAGGAATCGATAGGGCGACCAAGCGAGGTCAGCTATTTGTACGCGTGACGGACCTCTCCGGAGAATCTCGCCCCGGAACCGCTCCCGCGCGCGAAAAATCGAGAGAGTCGGTTCGGCGCCGTGTAAGGGGAATTAACCCTTTCCTTACGGCAGTCCGCTCCGCTGGAGTGACGCCACTGAACGGGTCACCGCGCCGCGAAGTGTGCACTTTGCACGTACACATAGGTCGTCGCGCGGCCGTCGCCTATAGTCGGCACCCGTACACACGGGTCGTCGCGCGGCCGCCGCCTATAGGCGGCACCCGTAATGAAAGGGTTAAAATGTATGCCTGGGGGGGAGCTCCATCCCCCCTCCTCGGTTATCCTATGTTCCTGTTACAAATCGAAAATTTCAACCCCTTCCCTGGGTACCGCTGACGTGAATTCACGTCTTTTCCTTAAGGAGAGCCGATTCGCCGACCGATCGCCGGCCGCCGTGCGTCATCTCGCTATTCTCTTTGCGACTAATTCTTCTAATTGGAAGGACCGCGGCCCTTCCTTCTCCGGTTTCCGCGCAATTTTTGCGCAATTTTTGCGCTATTTTTGCACTATCTTTGCGCGCGTCTCCGGGGCCGTGGGACCGCTTCGGAAGGCGCACTCCCCGCCAGTGGGAATGGAATGCAGCTACGAGTCCAGTCCCGGCCGGCCCCCCCCGACCCACCGAGCCCCTCGTAATTGAAAACCGTTCCAACGGCTCCGGAACCTCCTCGACTCGTCGACGATCCGGGGCGACCGACGGAGGACTCCGCTCGCGGGTTATCGCGTCCCGTCTCCCTCGTTAAAACGAATGCCGACCGGCGACGTTGCGTCACCGTCATCGGGGCCCGAGGAGGCCGGCCGACGTCGACGAGGCGCGAGACCTTGGCACGCTTTCGCGACCGTGTCCGTTTTTACGAGCGTCGGCCCGTCGAATTCTCCTCGACGCCGACGGCCGGCAGGGCGGAAAGGGACGGGGAAACCGGCGCGTCCCCGTCTCTCTCTCCGCCGCTCGCGTACGCGTAGCACGGAGTCGCGGCGTGGGACCACGGCGGCTCAAAAAGTCGCACGGCGGCCAGGGGCTCTCATCCGCACCTGCCCTTTTCGGGCCGGGCCGAGCGTCGCGGCGCTTCTATTCCTGGCCGGGCGTCGACCCGCAGACGGCGACCAGACCGCGCCGGAAGCGAGCGGGGGGCGGCGATTCCGTTAGGTTTTCCGGCGCGGACGCGCTCCGCTCGGCCCACGCTAACGAACGGATTAGAGAGCCCGACGTCACAGGATGGGATTATATAAACGGCTCGGTCGCGGCGCGCGGAGGAAGGAAGTTCGCTTCCTTTCCTACCTACAAGGTAGCGCGGCGCATCCGCCGCGAAGGGCCGGCCGCTTCCGGGCCCGACCGCCCAGGAGGCGCCTCGCGTCCCGGAGCGAGTCCGTGGTTCATTCATGGCGAGCCCTCTCAATGGAAGGAGATCCGTCCCTCTCTCTCTCTCTCCCGAGCAGCGGCGCGCCTCTGGCGGCGGGGCGGCGAGGCGCCGCGTCCGCGTCCGCGCCCGCGCCCGCGCCCGCGCCCGCGCTCCCTCCCGACCTGACCTACGTCACGGACGCCCCGGAAAACCCCCGGAAAACCCCCGGAAAACCCCCCAACGGGGACCTCGATCTAGGAGGAGCCGAGGTGAACGAACCCGCCTCTCTCCTCTCGGCCGCGGCTCGGCCCGGAGAAATACGGAGAAATACGGAGAAATCCGGAGTCCTCGGCACGCGCGGTCGCGGTCATTGGTTTCGCCGGTCAACCCGGACTGGCTTTTAAACTTTAAAGATCCGACGCGAAGCTAGGCCGCGCCGGCCAGAGGCGCTCATCTCGGGGCGTCCCCGGCGGTACCTGTTGCGCCGCTCCGTCCTCGCTCCCGGATACCTGTTGCGCGCCGGCTCGCCCCTCGCCCGGAAGTCGGCCGCGCGCTAACGGGTCCGGGGAAGGAATGTCGATCGGCCCGACCGGTTGAGAGTCGCTGCCCTAGAACGCCGACCGCGGCATACAGAAATAGACCGTGGCCGGGGAGAGGGAGGGAGCGAGAGAGAGAGAGAGAGGGGGGGAGGTCCGGGGAAGGGAGGACACCTTCCTATCCGACGCGTACGCGGATAATCCCATCTACGTAAATATCGCTTCGACGCGGAGCGCCCCCCTGGAATTCAAACTTTTTGCGTCCCTCCGGCCGACCCGGCGCGAACCCGCCGAAAGGGACCGACGTCGAGCGCCGCCATTTTCGCTTTTCCGACGATCCGGCCGCGGAAAGGACTCCGAAACTCGGCTCGTCGCCCCTCCGGGCGATAAGGCGCGTCGCGCATACCTCGCGCATGCCTCGCGCATACCTCGCGCATACCTCGGGCATACCTCGCACTCGCCGAGGCGAGCCGAGCCAACTCCCTTTTCCGCCAAGCGGCGAAATTCGCCCCTTCTCCTTCGGCTCTCCTCCGGCCGTCCTTCGAGCCTCCTTCGACCCTCCTTCGGCTCGGATCGCGCTCGAGCGCGGCGGCATCTTCCCGGTCCTGCTGCCCGACTACGTACCTCCAGACTCGTCCCGCGAATACCCGCTCCGTCCTCCGTCGCCGCCGGGCACTCGCGGCGTCTCGGAAACCACGCGCGGACTTGCCTCCTCGTCGCGGTTTGCTCCCGGAAAATCCCCCGCGCGTCCGTCGAGCGACCGCCCGGACGGACGAGGACCGACTGGACCCGGCCGGTACGGCCGCGCGCGGACTGCCCCCTCCCTCGGCCCCTTCCCGCCGGCAGCGCCGCCGCCGCCGCCGCTTCCGCACCTTCGCGACTTAGCTAAGAATGTAGCGGAAGGAGGGACGGGGGGCGATCCGCCGCGGAGAGGGGGCCGCCGGTATGCGGGAGAGCGGGAGGCCTGCCGACGTGGCGGAAGAAGAGAGACGGAAGGCGGAACGGAAAGGGCGACGATCCCGGCAAAGGCTTCGACTCGATCTCGAAGGGCCGTCTCGGCGACGGGGCGAAGCCTTCCGACGTCGAGGAGGAAGAGGAGGGCGGAGCCCGGCTCGGCGAAATTCGTCGAAATTCGTCGAAATTCGTCGAAATTCGTCGATTAGGCAAATCCGGCGTCGATAAAGAGGCTCGCGCTCCCGACCGTGAAAACCCTATGAATTATTGAGACCACGCGCGCCAAGATTCCTCTCCGAGGCGAGGAATAATCGGGCCCCGAGGTCGGACACTTTTGTGTCTCGCGCGGCCTCGGAAGCGACGACGTCGTCCTCCGACGTCGCGGGGCAAAGGAACCGCCGGACCCGCGCGTGACTCACGCGCCGCGTGCGCCGCCGGCCGCCGGCCGGGTGACGGCCGGATGACGGACCCGCCGGTCCGCCGGTCCGGGCGCGAATTCCGCCACCCGGAAGTCGGCCTACGTCGGGACCGGGTGCCACCGACTGCTTCCCGAAATAACGCCGCGACGCCGGCTCGGGCCCGGGGTCGCGTGGAAATAGAAAATGGAGACGGACTTCGAAATAGACCCCCGCGAACGGTCGTCGGCCGCGACTCCCTCCGTCGGCGAACCGGAAGCGTAACGGTCCCTCGCGGGCCGGGGCCGAGGACGCCGCTTCCTTCCGCCTCGAACGCTCGAGTAAACTCGAGCGTGAGCGAGTACTCCCGCGCGAGAGGAAGCTTCACCCGCGTCGGCGGTTTCATTCATCGACCCCGCGCCGTTTGCCTCGCTTTCCTTCGTTCGCGTTTCCGGTCGAGCGAGAGCGTGCTTCCTTCCTCTCCGCGCGGCTCCCTTTGGCCACGGGACGGTGACCTCCGGTAGTCTTCGCCCTCGCTATTTCTATCCACGAGTCGCCCCTCCCGCCCCGTCCGCCCTCGGCACCCTCGAGAGGGTTTACGTACGGCATGCGAGGGTCTCCTCCTCTTCCTCTTCTTCGCCTCCTCCTCCTCCTCCTCCTCCTCCCCCTCCTCATCCCTCGCTCGATTCGGAAGAACTCGACCTCTCCGGCCGCCCGCCGCACCGGAAACGCGAGGTCGTCGTCGGACGCGATAAGCGCGCTTCCGCCCCGCTCGTGGAGAAACTAATCGGGGCAATGGGGAAACCGCCTCCCGGAAGGTCGGGACGGGACGACACGAGACGAGAATCTGCGCAACGCGCCTTTATTTCTCACCTGGAACAGTCGATCGATGCGGCTCCGCTCTCCCGTTCGTCCTACGTTAAACACCCGATCGATCTCTCGATCCTAAGGCAAATACTCGGTACTCCTCCGAGTACGGAGGTCGCGTCGTCGACGGTTATCGCGCGATTTCCGGCTCGGGGAGAAAAGAGGAAAAACTGATCGAGGAGCTGCCGCGAATCCGCTCGATCGGGACCTCGCCGAGTAAACGGGAGACGCGTTCCGTTTCCTTCGTTCTTGGACGATTTTCGGAAACGAAGGGCCGATAACTGTCGACGAAGCGGTTCGCGGAAAAGGCCGAGCCGGAAGTAGCGATACTTTTGTCCGGCACCGTAAAACGGTATTAAACCGACGCCACGTTGCAGCCATCGAGGCGGCGTTACGTTAGTCGGCTCGCCTAAACGCCGTTTAACGATCGCCCCGAGCGCGTACACGGGCTTAATGTAAACCTCGAAACTATCTCCTCTCGGTGACACCGATTCGTTCCACCGATTCGTTCCACCGATTATTCCAGTCACCGTCGACGAGGCAAAAACGTTGCGCCATCCTTTCCGTCCCTTTTCTTTCCCCTTCCGATTACCTTTTGCACTTTGTCGTTTGCAAATATTCGGACCCTCCGAATTTTTTTCCCTTTTTTTTCCCTTGACAAGAAAATCGAATAAAAGAAATTTACCAAGTTTTGGATGTCGAAGAAACGGACGATCGCGCAGCATTTTTTTTCCTCCGCTAACGCGTTCCGAACCGAACGCCCTAATCAAATAATTTTCCTACGATTTGCATCAATTACGGACTCGCTGGGAAAGAAACGAAGGGGAAAAATTTGTCATTCGTTAATTCGCCGTTCACCCGAGTGCGTCCAAAAGCGAACGGTTCGTTACCTATCGATTTTCGGTTCTTTGGAATATTTACGAAAATACGGTCTCTGTGTAACGTTTGGTATCGATTCGGGCCCTACGACGGGTGAAAGCGCATCGTCGAGGAGAGCAGGTGGGAAAGAGGGCATCGATAGCGTAAAAGGGGGAAAAGGAAAGGAGGAGAGAAAAGAGGCGACCCTCCCCTCGGCATGGCCGCGTTCGTAGATCGGATCTCGGCAGGAAGTCGAAAAGTCTAGGGGGAAACCGGCGGCGCCCCGGCGCCCCGACGAGTCGGCCGCGTCGGCCGCGTCGGCCGCGTGGCAAGTGTCGGGTAATTACTCTACATACCCTCGATGGACGCAAGCGACGCATCGGGGTCTCGATCAAATATCGAATCGACCGTCCTTTACCTTAAAGTCTAGCAGTCGGTGGGGTGGAGAGTACGGCAAGAGGACGGATGGACGCGTTATTAATATTTTTCTTTCCACCGGTTCGCCTAGGTAGGAAGTGCCTATAGCCGAAAAGTACTTTCTTTGGCTCTACGACGTACAAATATAGAAATACAAGGATACGGAATGGACGACGAATTTCGTTTAACGGTTCGGAAAAACGTTAATTCTAAGTACGTTTTCCCTAGCGGTTAGCCGGTATTAAGTCCCATTTCCTAATTTCCTTAAGTCTTCCCTATCGAGGTGAGATACGGTGCTTAAAAGCAAAGTGGTTCGGTCTCCGCGAGGGTCACGCGACGCGAAGATCGATAAAGCTAGTCGGGAGATTCTTGCACCGAATCGCTTTGACAAAATCTTTGGTATCCTCCCGACCGGCCAGTCTTTATTGCGGAGCACCGAACCGAGATCGAAATCTTTTCTTTTTTCTACAAGGGAATATACGAAAACCTTGGCTCCGCCTCTCGCGAGTCCAGGCCATTTTCTAGGAACGGTTTCTATCGCATCCTCGTCGAACGCGCGCTCGGGCCGACCAAAACCCCGGATCTCGATAAATCCCTCCCCGAGCATCGACCCTTCGAGTCCTGGACGACGGTAAAGCCCAACGGGAGGACCGAAAGGGTCGCCGGTCGTCGCCGGTCGTCGCCGGTCGTCGCCGGTCGTCCCCGACGCGATCGGGACGATACTCACGCTTACCGGAAGGCGCGTCCTCGATAAGGACTCGACCTCCGCTCTCTCCTCTTCCTCCTCCTTCTTCTTCCCGGCCGCGTCGTGGGGTCGCGGGCCAGTCCCTAACCCAGCCCAACGTCCAGGGACATCATCACCAGGAATCCGACCATCGCCGCCCAGCTGGCGAGCTTCCCGTTCCCGCTGCCGAAAAGGTTCCGAATTATCACGTGGAGAGACCGACCCCGGCAAACTCCGTTTCCTTTTCTCCTCCGCGCCCGAGGGTCCCGGCTCGCTGCTTTTCCAAATGATAGACCAGGCATCGATTTTACATGCCGTCGCGGAGGAGCGGACGCCTCCTCTCTCGCGTCCTGGGAGGGGAGGAAGAAGAGGGGTCCTTCCCCCGGCCCAAAGGGAGTTCCCCAGCCGGCCGGAGATCGCGAGCAAAACCGATACAAAGGGGCCAATTATAATGACAATGCTCCCGCGCCGACCCCTGGGAAAGAAATTCGCCGCGTTAACTAACTCCTGCTCGGTCGCGTCTCGCGTCTCCCCTCTCCCCTCTCCCCTCTCCCCTCTCGACGCCGAAGAAAGGACGGGAAGGACGGGCCCGGCTTACCTCTCCTGGGCCTCGGGCACGATGTCGTCGACGACGACGTAGATCATGGCGCCGGCCGCGAAGGACAGGGCGTAGGGGAGGAGCGGCGCCGCCAGGGTGACGCCCGCGGCCCCCAGGACCCCCGCCACGGGCTCGACCATTCCCGAGAGCTGGCCGTACCAAAAGCTCCTCCAGGTGCTGAAGCCCGCCGCCTGCAGGGGTAGCGCCACCGCCAGGCCCTCCGGGAAGTTCTGGATGCCGATTCCGATGGCCAGGTTCCTGAAACGCGACCGAGGCGGATTCGAAATTTCCCTACTTGCCCCCGGTTCCCGCGGACGGTCAACGTCCGCGCGGCCGACCGGAACCGGCGTCTCCTAGCGCCCCGCCGTCTCGGCCGAAAACCGTCGTCCGGAAAAAGGGGGCGCCGCGGCGGCGGCGGCGGCGGCGGCGGCGGCGGCGGCGGCGGCGGCGGCGGCGGCGGCGGCGGCCGTGCCGGTGGCCCCGGGTCTCGAGGAGCTCGCCTCGGCGTCGGTGGAATGCGGGACGGGCAAATCGCGGTCGGCCCGCTCGCGCCTCGTTCCCATGCATTCCTGGCCCCCTCCACGGCGAGGCCGCGTCCCGCTCCCCGTCCCGTCCCCGTCCCCGTCCCCGTCCCGGCCCGCTCCCGTCCGGCTCCGGACCCCGACCGCCCGTGTACGGGCCGCCACCGGTCCATTTCCCTCCGGGGGCGCCGTCGTCGCCCCCAGGACTCGGCCAGGGCCGCCGAACTCCGCGGCCGTTCCGAGGAAGGTACGCGGTGCGCATGCCCGATGCCGCCGCATTCCAGGCATCGCCGCACTCGCCCGCTCCTAGGAATCCCGGGAATCCCGGGAATCCCCCTCCGGGTCGCGCCCGAGTCGCGCCCGAGTCGCGCCCGAGTCGCGCCCGAGTCGCGCCCGCCGTGGAATGTCACCGGGCTTAGAGGGACGGGGAGGGAAGGTCCCTCGGCGGGTCCAGTTCTCGGAACGGCATCGCGAACGGCTCTGCTCGGGCGATTATAAAGCGCGCGGACGCGCGAGAGAGGCGAACGGCGAGAGGGAGATGTTTATCGTCGTAATCGCGCTTCGCGGAATAATGAGGCAATCGGAAGAGAGCGCCATTGGAAACGCGCCGCCGCCGAGGCCCTCGCGGCGGAAAACTCCAAGGGAGTCCCTCCCGTCCCTCTCCCTCCGCGGCCGAGAGAGACGGTCTCTCGTCGGCAGCTTTGTACGCCGCCGGGTCTCACCTACGTGGCGGGGGGAGGGGGAGCGAGAGGGCCGACCGGTACCTATACAAATCGGATCCTCCGGGCATAAGTGGACGTCCTTAAGGCCGGATTCCCACAGGAGAGCCGTCGCCTCGGACCGCCACCGGGCGTTGAACCGGGTACCTCTCTCGGCACGTGGACGCGACCGACGCGACCGACGAGACCGACGAGACCATCCACGGCCCGGGAGGGGGAGCGCCAACGAGCGGGAAAAGGCAGACCCAGATTCAGGGAAAAATCCGCATAGTCGCGAGTGACTCGATACCGGATCTCCTTGAAGCGTTTACGCCGAGAGAGCTCGTCCCGCTACCTTTCCACCTTCCATTCCCTCTCTCTCTCGGACCGCCTCGGACCAACCGACTCGACTCGACTCGACTCGACTCCGCTCGTCGCTCGGGAACTCGAGACTGGAAGTCGGAAACGACTCCCTCCCCCGCCAGCGCGGAATACGCGATACCCGCGGAAAAGGCGCGCTATAAATACGCAACTCGCGCGCGTTATCGGCCCGGGTTATCACGGCCGGCCCGAGCCACGAGGTTCATTCATAACCGGGAAACCTCGTCCGGCCAAAAAACGAGCCGGAAAGCCTTCTCTCTCGGAGAATTCCGGGACGGTCCCCGACACCGGCCGCGTCGGACCCCGCTGCCGACCCAGCTCGTCCCTTTCCTCCCCTGCTCCGCCGCGAGGACGACGACGAAAAGGACAAGCGCCTTCTCCATCGCGCCAGGAGCGGGCGGTCCGAGGGGTGACAAGGTCGATGGACGAGGCGAGAATCGATCCCCCTTATCGGAGGGATCCGCGCTTCGTCGGTCGACAGGATAGAAAGGAGAACGAGCGGGATCGAGCGGGCAGCCCCAGAAGGACGCGCCGGCCGCGCGCGCGATAACCCCTATCGAACGGGCCCGGCGTTGCCAAGAGTCGCGAGAGCCCTCTTCCCTCCGCCCCTCGCTGCCCGCGACAATTGCCGCGACAATTGCCGCGACAATTGCCGCGACAATCGCCTATCGGCGGTGCGCCGACGATGTGGGCGCCTCGTTGCCGGCAATTCTCCTCCCCTTCCGCGCGGCAGGAGCGCGGAGTCCATTCATTCCCGGGCTCCTTAATGGTCGGCGAGAGGTGGCGGAAACCGACTCGGCCCGGCGCGTCGTTTGAATGCGCTGGAATCCCGGGGTCAAGGCTGGGCTCTCTCCGGCCTCCCTCCGTCGGAAATGGAACTGCGCGAGAGACCGGGAACCGTCTCCCGGGCCGTCTTTTCTTTGACCCTTTGCCCTCCCGAGGCCAGCTGACTCCGACGAAAATCGGGCAACATCGGGGACGGGCCCGCGGTCGGCCGACAGGTGGGGATGGAATGCGCGGCGCCTAGGGCTCGTCGGATTCCAGGGCTACGCGTGCCCCCTCCCTCGCCGCCGATAAAGTTTCCTGCCTCCGGCTTGAGGCCGTGTCGCCCCCCACCAGCCGTCGCGACCACCGTGCAACTCATTCATGGGGTGTGGGACGCCGAGGGCCCGAGACCCACCGGGAATCCTTCCGCTCTTCGCCCGCGCCGTGGTAAAGTAGGGCTCGGACTACGCGCCGCCGTCCCCACCTGGTGGCGGCGGCGCGTAGCCCGTTGGCGCGACGCCGGTAAGAGAGAACGCGCTACTTCGGCTACCCGAGGCGGGCAAATCGAACGAGGGAACGGAGTCGATGCAAGAATCGTAACATCGAGGACGATAAGGAACGCGAAGGCCAATGGCATCGTGATTTCGCGTTCGATCGAGTGCCACGGTAGCCACCGATCGTAGGTTGCGCCCTTTTCCGCCAAAGTATTTCCTCGTCGACGACGAATCGACGGAACTCGATAACGAAGACATATTTAATCATTCGATGTTACCTGGAACCCTGTCCGGGGCTTTACCTCGTCGCAACCGCGCTTTCTCCGTCTCAGGGAAAATAAGTATACGTCTAGCCCGTTAGATTCGAGGTGGAATCACGGAAGTAAAGAATTTTACGACCGCCAAGGTTTCGCAATTTCCGCATTAAATAATGGCAAAAAAAATATCCCGGATAGTAGTTGCGATTGGCCGAGATTACACCTTATCGTGAGAAGTCAAGACAAAGTGTGCACAGGTATTTTATGAGACCCCTAAAAAACTCGGATAACTATCGGTTCGACCTCGAGGAGCAAATCTCGACATTTTGCGACTTTACCACGAGTCGGGTATCTTTTACTCGAAACGTTATCGAAATCTCGTCATTGTCGACTGGCGTGCACGCTCCTTCAATGTCGCGATAAAGTACGTACCTCCGTATCGCGCCCGATTATGCAGCGCAAATAGTAAGCAAACGGTTCCACCG
The DNA here is from genome assembly GCF_000612105.2 of Orussus abietinus. Classification (NCBI taxonomy): domain Eukaryota; kingdom Metazoa; phylum Arthropoda; class Insecta; order Hymenoptera; family Orussidae; genus Orussus; species Orussus abietinus. Next base: position 75,033 of record NW_019395985.1, read on the forward strand.
AGGAGAGAATGCATCTCCTTCGATCGGTCGACTTAACCTTTTCGATTCCATTTTCCTTAACTCTATGCGAATTTCAAATCTTTAGGAATATCGAGAGCAAAGTCAACAAACGTCCATCCGATGTATCGCAGAATTAAATTACAAGTATCGAACTCGGATCTTTCGACGCAAAAATACTTGACGTTTAATTTACTCCGAAGTACGATGCATTCCCGTGGGTGAACCGATGGCATAACTGTTACCCTCGTACCTTGCATTCTCAAAGGTAGCCGTTGAGCTGCCATCGACTGCTGCAAAACCAACGCCGACCGCGAGACCCTCTGGAATGTTGTGCACCTATGCATTAAAACGTGCCCAATATTAGTTTCGCGCGGTTTACACATTGTAAGCGAATTTCGTGCACGTGGACGAGTGTTTCCTTTCGTTCCCTGCGATTCTTTTATTTGCTTTTAAGAAGTAAATAGAAAACGTTTGTATTTAAATCCTCCGTGGCGTCGTAAATCTTATTTAAGACCGACTCGTTAGGCAGCTTAACGCTGGAACTACCGGCGGATTTTTTTTTTTTATAGGATGGGACATTTGAAACCAATCATTGGTCTTGGTAGTTCCAGTGTTAATACATATTCGTATGCTCGTCCATTTAAGTTATAATCAATTTCATTTACCGTTATCGCTACAACCAGCAACAGTATCCTCCTCCACTGACTGTTCTTGACTTCGTCAGTCGGGTTTTCGTAGACCGTGCCCGCGTCCCCGGTCTCCAAGGGCCGAGGTGGAACACCGGCCTGTCTCCTCCTTGCATTTTGCTCGTAGAATCCTGGAAAGATCAATATTCGAAACCGTTGGCCTCTACGAATCTTTACCCTAGGACGCTAATTCCACTTTCCGACGTGCCAAAGGGTTTTAGGGGCACCAAGAACACCGGTCCAGACTCTCGATCCCCTTTGCTGATCATTGTGCATTTCTTATGCAACCGGGATCTATCTGAACTGGCTTGATTTACATATTTATGATTTTACGAAAGCTACGTGAAAAATATATATTATCTTGTACACTAACCACAGGCAGGGTTAATAAAGATCGGATATTAAGAATTTTGTGGGAGTCTCTCGACACGGATCCACCAATTGTTCGAGAAGTTTAGATATGTTTATATTTTCCAGTTTACGCGGTTTATGAATTATTTTTTTTGGGGTTAGCGTCCCATTGGTTTCTCGCCGTTTCTAGTCATGTTTTAAGTTAGATTTAATGGTTTCTTTATATTGACCGCACTAGTGCACACACTTTACCGTTTACATTCCGTATTTGACGACGTCGATTATTTGGGCCATTAGTTTAACGCGTAAGTTTGGGACTTTGTTAATTTTTGTGGGTCCGTGTCTTGGTAGTCCACATTTAGCTACGAGTATGTAACTTGTGCCACATGACGAAGCAAAGAGAGGCAAAAATCGTACATCGCCGCATTAATAACCAACCTATTTTCCAAGCCTGCGGGTAGTACAGGGTCATTATATAAGAGTGGGAAAAAAAAAAGGAAAAAAAAATTAATAAGAAATACCATCGATAGTAGTCGACTCGACACGAGGGCACTCTTTGCCACCAGCAAATCGCACACTGCTAATCGGATTATTGTCTAAGTCCTCGTCACTTTTTAATTTTGCAATCTTGCATCTTTGTTTCGTACCGACTGACTGCATAGCTAAAAGTACATTGGGAGACCGAATGCCAAGGGAAGATATCAATACATCCGTCCCATAAACGAACGCTGCACCGATCGTGAACCCGGCGGAGACGGGCACGAAAGCGTATTCTCCCTTGCTTCCGTATACTTCGCTCTTAACTGCCATTTCAATAGCCGGCGCCAAAAGGGACCAGTAACTTGCAGCCATCATCACTCCCGCGGCAAATCCCAGACTGGCGTCGAGCAGCTTACGCTAGAGTAAAAAATATACATTTCTCTAACAATTTCCATCGTACCGACTGTACGCAATCGGATCAAGAAAGCTCGCAAGATACGACCCCCTGCAACTACCGTACCAGAATGCAGCTCTTTTTTCATCGACAATACGATTAATTAAAAATCTCGCGGATGATGCAACAACCTCAAGGTACGAGCAACAACGAAAGCTACCGTTAAAGCATGCCTTGCCTCAGGAGTAAATCGAGGCTAAAGAAAGTAAAAAAGAAAGACCAGGTCGTGCCTTGTGGATTCTTCAGCCGATTTTTAGGTTAGGCCATTCCCGCGGCGGGATATCTAAACGAACCACTGTTCTTCCGCTTACCTGGGTTCCTCGTAAGACGACGACGAGCGCGGCGCCGGCGGCTGTCAGTCCCCAGGTGAACAACGTGCCCAAAAGGGCCTGGGTAACCGGGGAATAGCCCCTCAGCATCTTTTCGCCTCGACGCGCCTACTCCTTCGTGGGGCGGCTCACCCACAGCTGCCCACAGCTCTCGAGTTTCTTTCTCCCTCGCACTCGACAGGCTTCCGGTACCTCCGGTAGTCCGTAGCTTCCCTTGCGTCGGCGCCGGCGTCAGGAACACGCGGAGTACGAATACTACCAACTACTACTGACCAACTAAACACGCCGGTGGAACAAACGGAACTAACTCTTACTCTCTCCGTGCTCTCGGGTTAGAGAAAGGACGAGAGTCGCCATGGCCGTAGAACTCGTTGCGACTCGAGCGCCGTTACCGTTGCGGGCGACTTAGGTACCCGGTGCGTCGTTTCGGGGTGGCATCGATTGGTAATACGGAGCGCGTCCCGTGAAAGGTGGAACGGTTTCGGCTCGCGACCGATAGATGGCCGCACCGTCCATCTATTTTCGTTCCCACGGAACGATCGTTTCGTACCAAGTGTAGCCCACTTTCGCGTTGTCTTTCTATGGTCGAGGCATTGTTTTACCGACTATATTACTTTGAACGAGGATCGGTGTACGCGATACGCGATACAACTCCGGCGCCCCCGAAGAAATCCTCGATGTGCCAATTTCGACGTAAAGGCACGCAATCGACCGACGATCCAATGGACTTGGATAACAGAAAGTATTTTTAACGTTTTCTAAGCCATTCGAATGAAGACCCGGCGCTGGAATTCACTAATTATTCTTCACCTTTAATCGTCTTACGGGAGTTTCTGCGTCTCGATCCAACGACTCGGACGAAGGTCATGGTTTAATAAAAATTCCTTAATCGCTCGCAAACGCGGCAACGCGCTTCGGAGAGTCGAAAGATTAAGATATATATCTTGCGGTTGCATTCCCTTAATTTTTCTCTTACCCACCTCCTTCGACGACTTCGACCGGGAGCGACGACGAACATCGATCGCATTTTCGTGGATAGAAAGAAAAAAAGACGAGCACTCGTTTTGGCCATTGTCGGATCCTAGATTTCAATGAATTCATTAAGAGGGAATAAAAGGGTCGCATCTCGCGTTCGTTGTCGTCGATGGACGGGCAGAGTGACGGGACTTGTTCGCTGAATAATTTATTGTACCTCAAGTTTGTACAAACGAACAGAACGTTTATCCTTCGTTATTCGATCAGGCGATAAAGGAGAATAGAAGGGAAGGAAAATCGAAGAGATGTAGCACCTTGGATTAACCTTCTTTAAGAAAGAACGACTCGTCGTGGAAATCGAATTTCTTTGGTAGCTCGAAGTCGGTATACGATCTCTATGTTTAAGATTATCGACAAAAGAAGGAAACTCGTCCCGCCGTAACGATCGTCGTCTCCGCGTCTTTCGTCCCTTACGAAAAGAAATTATTTCCCTGCGCATGCACGTAAACGTAGAAAATTAATGTAACTTAGCGACATAGTTCCTTTTATAAAATATATGTAAATATATGTAAATATATATACATATATATGCGTGTGTGCGCGCGCATGTGTGTAAATATATATATTACCTTCGTTACAGTAATTACATTAATTATGCCGCTCCGGAAAGTCATCCTGGCAGTTATTCGCGCGACAAAAACGCGTCGTTCGCGCCTTTTCGGCGAGGTACTTGTCCCCCGATTACTTTCACGTTGAATAGTTCCTAATTGTAGGAAATAATCTAAAATGGTACTTGTATTTTTCGATACGTCTTTTGTCGGTCCTGCTCGCGGACGTTCCACGAGATCGGCCCCGCGGCTTTTCGGCGCGTTTTCGGGTCAAGATTCCGATAAAGCGACGACCCCTCGACCCGAGTCGAACGCGCTCCTAAGGACTCGCGTTAACCTATTATAAATAGAGCGGCGAACCACACCGGATGGCCCGCGAAATATTTACGCGAGATTATTGCCGGCATTTCCGAAGCGTCCCGCGCGGCGAGTGCTGAGCTAATCTTAGCCCGGATTAGATCAATTGCCGGTACGGCTCCACCGGAATCAAAGTTAGTACGGACGCGTCGAATCGTCCGAGCCGGCCCTGGGCCGGACGAGAGAAAGAAAAGTACAAAAGAAAATAATCTACCGTGAAACTCCGCGCTGCGAAAAAATCCACCGAGGCTCCAAGCGAGTAATTAACGCTACGTACTTAACTCTAACGATAACGACTACTCGTGGCTCCGCTTCTAGCGCCAAGGTTAAAGATTACTTTCCCTATTTTCTCCCATTTTTGAATAACATCCAAGAAACCGATTTCCAGAATCGGTCGACGTGAGAGGCTCTAACGCGTGCATACATTTCTTCCGCGGTGAAGGGTCACCGGTCGCAAAAGAACGTTCGTTAAGCTAGAGCGAAGGAGAGGCCCATTGGTGGCGGACGCGGTAATTCATTCACAGGGAAATTCATTTGTACCAAATCGGACTCGCGGGAGACGACCCTTTCGGTCCGCTCCCTTCGAAAGGCCACTGAGATTACGCGCGATCGCGTCGCTCTCCTCGCGCGGCACCCGGATGCGCCAGGAGCAGGGGGCCTCTACTGCGAGAGGGCCGCGATGGGGGCCGCGAGGAGGGCCGCGAAGAGAGCCGCGAGGGCGGACAGGTCGCGGGCGGCCCTCCGGGCGCCGGCTGTGACGGTGGGCAGGTCCGGCACGCTGCCGTCCTCGAGGTACTGGTAGCTCTTGGTCCCGGAGTGCATCTTGATGACTCGGTAATTGGGCTGGGAGACGTCCACCCGGTTGTTCAGGAAGTTCTGCACGGAGTTGGTGACGCACCACAGGTTGCCCTCCTCGTCGAAGGCGAAGGTGTCGGGCCACTGCATCAGAGCGTGGTCCCTGGAGATGACCCTCTGGCCGGTGGTGAAGGACTGCATGTGCTTGGTGTCCCACATGGCGACCGCGTCGTCGGCCAGCAGGCCGAAGTACAGGACGCCGGACATGGACATGGCCATGCCGTCGGTCTGGGAGTTCTTCCGGCCCAGCTCTCGGACGTATCTGTCGACGTTGTCCGTGCGGTTCTTCAGGACCGAGACCGGGATCGAGTAGAGGTGGAAGGACGACAGCGGGGTGTAGTAGACCTGCCGGTCGTGACTGCCGGCCGGCGACAGGGCGATCCCGTCCACGTTGATGGGCGAGATGACGTGCGTCTTGGCCACCATGAAGCCCACGGCCTCCGCCTTGGCCTTCATGGAGTCGTGGCGCACCTTCCACGCGGTGTCGTTGGCCAGCGAGTACACGACGATGCCCGGGTCCTCCCTGCTGCTGTCGGTGATGTAGGCGACGCCCCCGTCCTCGTGGTCCAGGACGATGTCGTTGAGGTAGACCGAGTCCGGCGGCGTCACGTCGGCGGGGAAGCGGAAGCTCCGCAGGACGGCGCCGCCGTTCTCCAGGTCGAGGATCACCAGCCGGGGCGGACACCTGGCCTTGGCCTCGAGGGTCTGGGTGGCGGTCCGGCCGGTGTCCAGCACCCACATGCGCCCGGCCGGGTCGATCTCCATGCTCTGGACGAACTGGAAGGCGTCGCAGTCTCCCAGGGTCTGCATCTCCCAGCTGGGGAAGGGCTCGAGCCGCGGAGCGGTGACGCCGTTGACGGGGCTGGAGGGGGTAACCGCCAGAGTGACCGGGACCCCGTCCTTCCATCGGGGGATGGTCAGGTACATCTTGCCCTTCCAGCACTTGATGCCGGCTATGGGGTTGTTGGCGAGGACGTACTCCCCTCGGTCCACCGCCCGCTGTCGGGCCTCGTCCGAGGGCCAGGCGAAGTCCACGTAGTTCCACTGGAAGATGACGCGGAAGGAGTCGTGCGCCGCCAGGGACAGGCCCAGGCACAGGGCCAGGACGACGCTTCCGCCCGTCATCGCTCTCGAGGGTGGACCTCCCCGCTTCCTTCCGACCCGTCTGACACCGCGGTCCTCCGCCGTTCGGGAAGCGGTCGTTCTATTCTCGTCGGAAGGTCTCGTCGGACGGTGCCAACTCGGCCGGCGGGTGCTCGCGTCGGACTGTCGCGGTTTCGCCGAGCGTGGCGTCGCCTAGAGCCCCTCGGCCTCCGCTAGCCCCCTCTGCGTCCCCGCCGTCCCCGCCGTCCTGGCCGTCCTGGCCGCGCCCCACCCCGGAGCGCGAGAGAAGCGTTACTTAACTCGCCGGCTGCTGCCGGTGAATCACGACTCCGGGGGCGCGGATCCCGACGGGGGGTGATCGGGCCCTCCGAATCGGGAGCCTTCCTTAGGGACCTTAGAAATCGGCGGCGTCTACTTCCGCGAGATGTGGCTCGGGATTCGCCCCGAGGTTAGACTTTCGCACTTTTGCTCCGTCCCCGTGGGTTCTTTGTTCTCCGAGGGAGAACCGGTCGAGAAAGTACGGTTAGGTTAGGGTCGCTCGCGCGTGTGCCGAAACGAAGAGTCGGGGGAGCGGCGACTACCCCTGGAAAAGACCCGAACGACGTTCTCCCCTCGGACGAAGGGACGCGAAGGGTCGGAACGCGGCGAACCTTCCCCTGGTGGCGGCTCCCTTGCGGAGCTGGTTTGCTCCGAATTGCTGAACCGAACCACCGTAATCGAGAGCGCCTCGGAGTTGCAAAACGAGCGGACCTCTGAACCTTCGGGCCACGTGGGACGTATTCCGGAATCCGTCGCGAGTATCCGTCCCGATTAGTTACACCGACGCTAATCAAGGCGATGCCGCGCCGTCGGTTGCGCCGATCATTTTTATCGGCCACTCCGTCGAGGTCGTTTCGCAACGTGCGTTAATCGACGCTAAGTTTCCCCGAAATGGGGAAGCGAAAGATGACAAAAAGAAAACGAAGATACGTCGTAAAAGCGTTTCGGCAAAGCGAAAATTCCCTCGGGTCGAGATGCGTCGCGCCCGTGACGAGAAAGCCAATATACTCGTTCCTCCGCGGCGCATACGGTAAGTAATAAAAAGGCAACCTCGATTGATAATGAAACGTGCCGCGAACGTCAATTTCCGTTTCGTCATCGCCGAGGTTCGCCGCGGGTTCGTCGTTTCACGGACGCGTCATCCGCGCCGGTCGCGGCGATTGTCTCAAAATCCGATCGTCGCTCGATCCCTATAAAATGAGAAATCCCGGGCGACCCTTTGCCTCGTTCCGACCCCGCGGCAGAGGTCCCAAGGTGGATAACCGGGGAGCCTTGGAGCGAGACCCGTCGATGACGGCCTCCTCCGACCGAGAATAGCACCGCCGAGGCGGCTGCGTTAACATTTTTCCGAGTTACATCAATCCGCCGATGACGCAACGACGGGTTGTTGCATACAGCGCGAGAATTCTCTCATTCGGCAGCCTTGAGTTAGTTAACGGCCGTCCATCCCTCGGGACCGAGGGAAGCGGACGTCGCTCCGACCGCGAGCACATCCTCGTTAGAAACGAGAAATACAAAACGATCGTTCGAGGAGCGTCGCGAAACGCGCGTTTCTACCGATAAGTATGCAAGGCGCGACCAACCGGGGCCAAGGATCGCGCAACGTTCGACTCCGTGGCTTCTTTCAACGGGGTGTCCGACCGACGTTTCTTTTTCCTTTTTCTCCGCCTCGAGATTACGGCTTTGCATGACAAAGGGACGCGTCGATGTCGCGAGGAACTCGCGCGGCAAAGCGCGGCAAAGCGCGGCAAAGCGCGGCAAAGCGCGCAAAAGCGACGCGCCACTTTTCCTCTCCTCGTTCCGTCCTCCCGCAGGGGGATCCCCCCTTGAGAGCCGGGAGGTCCGGAGCCGAGAAAACGAAGGCGGAAGCGGGTCTAGGACGCAACCATCAACCGTGCATGCGATATCCCGAGCCGAGTGTACGATGCATGGCCGCTCGGAATTTAGCAGTGACCCACTCTCGGCTCGAGGTCCCCGCAATTCCTTTTTTATTCTACCTTTTTATGGCGCGACGCGCATTCGTCACGCGGCCCGGCCGGAGCCAAACGCGCCTTTTCCCTCTCCGTCTAGGGAAATTCGAGGAGACTCGGAGAAACTCCCCGGCCATGACCGGACACCCCGCGACCGACGAAAACGGAAAACTTGGCGATCCTTCGACTTTCGACTCGGCTTTCGAGTCGGCTTTCGAGTCGGCTTTCGAGTCGGCTTTCGAGTCGGCTTTCGAGTCGGCTTTCGAGTCGGCTTTCGAGTCGGGGGAGGAGACAATGGGCTGAAATCAACTTACGCGTTCCATACCTCGTCCGCCCGACCGCGATGCGTCGTCTAGTGGCTCGATTAATAAATTGAGTCGCTTGGCGTCACCTACGGCCGGCGCGCACGTTCAGGAGGGACGAAGAAATCCTTTCCGTTTTCCGATCCCTTGAGACTCCCGAACGGGGAGACATCCAAGTGCGAGTATTTTCCACAGGAGTCGCGCTCGCGAGGCGAGGAGTTGGTTTGCTCCTCGTTGCAGCCGAAGCGTTACGTAGATGCGACCTTACGGAGGTGCGTTACGAAACGAAGGTCTCACCTCGATCGACTTTTCACGGCGAAGCGGAGGCACATCGCTATTGCCCGTGTCGTTAGAAAGACCGTCCTTCGGGGCCGTGAAACGTGGGCAGGCGTGGAACGCTCGATCTCGATCCCGATTCATTTTTCCTATTTAACGATAAATCCAGGGAAATACGCGTACGGCAAACCGAGCGGAGACGGCTCGGCCGAAATCGCTTCGAATTTTTTTTTTTAAAGCCTCGGGGGTTTTCGCGGATCCATTTTCGCAGTTTCCGTTCGCCGGTCGCGGATTCGACAGACTTTAAAATCGTTGCTCTAACGAGGGTCTCCGTCATCTGGCAGCGATTGACATAACCTCTATTTTTGCCTGGCGTTTTCCCGAGGCCGACGTTTCCGCGTCACCGCGTCACCGCGTCCACGTTTGGAAACCGAGGTTTCGCGCCTCGAGAGCACATCTCGTAAAGACGACGCACGATCAAGGATCGAAATGTCCGCTCCTTTGGTCCAGGGTGCTTCTACCGGATTACGAGGTCCTTTATTCGAGAGACCGTTTATCCAGCCCCCTTCTCTCCCCCGCAGAAGAATTTCATTCATCGCGACATGCCCGAGGAGAAAATCGAAATAACCCCCGAGGTTCCTCTAATAAAGGAATACCGGCAACCCGGGATCGAGGGGGGCGAACGACCTATTGCCGATACTCGAAACGTATCTCGAAACGGAAAGGAAAAAAGACAAGGAGCAAGCACCGAATCGTGCCTTTTCCACGGCCAGGTCGAAATGCACGAAATCGAGACTCGAGGTCTTCCTTTGAATTTCCTCGCGCGTCCTGCTCGTTGCTCCTTCGAGGGAGCGTTAAAGAGTTTAGAAAAAATTCTTTTCACCTCGAAAGGGTCGGTACGGGCAAATTGGAAATTCCTCGGGCCATAACGTGCCAATAACGCAATAACGCGCCTAATGGGCTCGGCGAACAGCCCTGAAATGGCTCGGCGAAAAAGGCGAGCGTTATTCGAGCATCGCTGTTACGTGGAAACGAGGATGGAATTAGAGCATTACGCGCTCGTTGCGTGTATATCTCCGCGACCCGGCTTATATCTCGGGGTACACGCGGCGTATGCACTTTACAAACATTCGCCCCCTTCCCGGTTAAGTCAAAATATATCGCGTCCTTGGTAACGCGAATCACGCCACCACGGAATAGGTCCTTAAACAACCGAGGAATCGGCTCCTCGGTTTCCTCGGATCCCCCAAAAATACATCCGGAGTTCCCACGGGAAGCACCGGTTCGTCGGGCTTTTACCTTTTCGCTTTTCGGAAACGGAAGCAGCGTCGCGTTACGTCGCGTCGTTGCACGTTGCGTCTCGCGATCGAGCGTTTTTCAAAGATCGACAGTGACGTCACCTTCTCCTTCGAGTCGAGAGCGGAACCGGTGAGACATCCTCGTTACAAATTAAGATTACCCGTGATTCACGAAGGTGTAATCGATTGCGAAACGATCGTTCAACGTGCCGATAGATGACGGCGGCATTGAAAAATTTTTTTCGCTCGACGATTTCCGACGCGCTACGGAATGAAACGCAATTCGGCGTAAACGACCGCGCCGAGTATTCCTGGCCGAACAACCTGTTGGCCTTTGAGAAAGTTTCGGTCGAAATTCGCGGCACGCCAAGGAGGTTACCTAGGTTACCTTAGGCCAGGTCAGTTTGTGCAAAAATCACTCCCCTGACGATCCTACGAGTCCGTGTCGGACTCGCTAATACGCCGAGCAAACGCGACGTCGTTCTCGCGCGTCTACTAATGGCATTAAGACGAGGTCCCCTCTCTCCGTGGCTCGACCCAGGTCCGACCCGAGGCCCGACATCGTGGACGCACGAGTAACGACAAGTGACGTAACCCCGATTCGATTCGCCATTCCTCGGTTCTTTTCCAACTTTTCAGAGGCAGGCGGCCCCGCCTGGATCTTCCGGACATTTCGATCGGACTCGGGCGGTATTAACTGCCCGCCTTCTAAATGGGTCAGAAAGGTCGGACACGCGATCCTCGTCGACGATGCTCTCAAATTAGGCGCAATTAGGAAAGCCGGGGAAGTGGGTTGAATCGATTTCGATCCCTTTTTACCCGGGAACGACGGCCGCGACGATCTACCGTGGTAATCGCGCCAGTGATCACCGATGCACTCCGGCGGATCTTCGCGTTCCGACGTCGATACCCCACCTTCTCGTCGAGTTCTTTTTTCTCTCCAAGGGTATATCAAAAAAAAATATCTCCGATCGAACGACTCGCGGAGGGTCACAGAGTTACGCGCAGCACCACCTTGTCTCGATTGCGAGTGATTACAGAATTAACGGATTTTCCCTCGGAGAGCCGGACAACTACCGCATAATGGAGCGGAGAGCTCGTAATACGTTACGGGCATAGAGGTCGGGGCTCGATAACGCGATTTATGGCTCTCGGTCCATCCAATTTCGCTCCATGCTCGCTCTTTCGCTGACCCATCGTTCCCGGCTTATCGGTCTACGGTTCTATTTCAGAAAGCGATGCGCTTCCGTAACGACGCGGAACCGGAAAACGGAAAGAGCCGGGCGCGGCTCCCGTCTATGCGAACGGTGCATTCCTGCCCGGCAAAATCGAACCTCTTCCTCGATTCGGCCCAATTACGTTCCGCTCTCGGACCCGAAGAACGGCCACCTGGTTAGAATTGAAACGCGCGAAAGAATTCCCGGTCGTGCCATTCCGAGACGTCCCGTACGCGGACTTTCCTCCCGACGAATCCTGGAAAACGCGATCGGAGAGGGCGGGGCAGATTTTTGCACAAATAGCTCTCCAAGCTCGGAGATTTTGCCGCGTGGGACGCTCACTTTTGACCCAGTTTTGTGCATTCTGCGCGGTCGCTTCGTTAAAGCTGCTCCCCGAGTTACGCGTTCGCGTCAACGAGTGATTACCTCGAATTAATGATCCGCGAGGGAGAGAGAGAAAGAAAGACAATTAGATTCGCCAAGTAGTTCCGAACTGAAAGTGTTTCTCTCTCGGGTTTCCCAGGCCGGAGGAATGGCACCGAACAACGGGACCGTCGGGATCATCCGGTTACCCGATTTCGGACGTTCCACGCGTTGATACTCTTCATTCGTACGTTAGATTCGAGGACGTATCCTGCGACGGACGAGAGATGACAAATCGTGCACGTCAGAGACGGCGAGTACCGTAAATACCGATCTCCGACAAATGGACGCTTCAAGGTCTCCCTTGTGGGGAGGGTCAAGGAACGAAGGTGGATACGTCAAAGTGCAAGTTAGTTTCTTGTTTCGTTAACGAGGGTTGCGCAAAGATTTGCCGATCGGGCCGAGGTGGTTCGCGACGAACGCGTAGGGTCGTTTTGTCTCCGGAAATATCCGCGTACTTGGATTTCGAGGCTCCTGGCGACGAGCCAGTGATACGACTTGCGTGCTCGCCGCTTAAAAAATCCACCCTTTCTATCCCGCTCCTCCCCTTCGCAACCTCTTCCCTTAAGGATACCTTTTGTGCCGCGATTCGAACGCTACCGAGCAACCGCCTTGCTTTTGGGACAACTCCTTCGGACCGTGCACGACCCGACGTTTCGCCGTCGTTTTCCGTTTTCGAGGCGCGAGCGGCGCAGTAACGAGGCCCGCGATGCGAGAGAGCGTGTCGTAACTCGACGCACCTTCCGGCCGAAGCTGCGCGGTTCCGCGCGGTTCCGCGCGTTGCCGCTCGTTGCGTAATTTCCACGATCGCCCACCTCGGTGCACTTGACGTGCATACACGTACGCGCAAATGCGAGCGTCGCGAGGCAAACGGCACGCGTTAGCGCGGCAATTATTCAACCGTTCGGTGTGGCCGTCCTCGGCGACGTCATACGCGTACTAGCATCGGGCATTCCGAGGATGAGCGCGAAATCGAAACGATGCGTTTCGTCGGGTCGAACGTTCCGAAGGACCGCGAGAGAGAGAAAGCTATAACCGATCAAAAATTCGAGTGCACGAGCTACGGCCTTCTGGACGTTCGGCCAAGAGAAGAAGAAATTAAACCTCAAAGATATCCCACGCAACGCGGAAGTCGGCCTCTTCGGTGCGTGGACGCGACGGAGGTCAAGTCTGCGTTTCGTAATCCATATAAATGTGCGTTCGATCGTTATCCACGTGAATGCGCGAGTCCAGGGAGTAAGTGCGTCTCGAACCTAGGGCCGGACGGTTCCCGGTCGTTCTCAAGGTTGCTTTAAACGGCGACGATTGATTTCAGCTACGCTTCCGCTCGGCACGGTTAACACCCATAAACGCCGATAATTATTTCCACTGATTTGTCATCTCACGTCATTCTGGCTAAACCGCAAATGGATATTTTCCAGCAGTCCCAAGGCCGAGGCGCGCGGCCCAATTCCACTTGTTCGAGTAGAATTCGTACGTGTATATACGGACAATAGAATAAGTACAGTCGGCAAGACAATGGAACAAGTAGATTCAGATTATACGCGTCCGCCAATTGGATAATTCGCGTGGCCGAAATTTCGCGAATCGAATGGAGGTAAACGGTTGCGCAACTTAAAACTTACGTCTCATCCTCCACTAGTCTATCCATTTCCAATATTTTGTGCGATACCCGTTGAATGCCTGTATATTGTAAATACAATAATGGCGGCATTAACGTTGGAAGAGTTATCGGTGTGCCGCCGATAAGTAAAACAAGCCATCGTATGGTAATTACGCTAATTAAAATTCAAGAACATCTTTCCACGAGGCGTAAACATTTCCGGACGAAAGACGAAGAAACGACACCTCGATATGTCTGGTTTTAAAATACGCGATCATGTGAGAAAAATAAATGAAACATATTCAAGCATTTATCTCTGATATTGAAACAGAACAACACTCGCGACCAATTAATGAGAAATAATAATTATTTATTCACCGATTTGCGTCGATAATTCCTCTTAATAATTAATATTCACCGCGATATCGTGCAATGCGTTTCAAAAGAGACGTTCAAGAAATTTATTTTCACGTATCTCGCAGTGTTTTCTCGCTGTTCTTAATCGCAAGGATTAATTATTATTTGTGCACTTGCATCTGCCGATAATTCCCGCAATTAACATTGATCCCGAAATCAAAGAATATGGTCCGAGGAAGAATATTTCAAAAATTTGTTTTTGTACTTCATACCGTGTTATCTCCCTATTTCAACTGGTAACAATTAATTATTCGGCCATCAAAACCCGCGAATAATTAATACCGGTCACAATGTTAAATGCTACGATAAAGAAAGGAAAAAGTATTCAAAATAATTTTTCTTTGATATTTCTCAGACGATATTCCTCTTCGTTCCTTCAATTCTACTTCGAATTGTACTTAATAATAAATGTCTAGAATATCACTCCTTCTCTAAATAGTACATGAAATATTTAAAATAATACATCAGAGAACAAATCCACTGATCGTATAAAACCAAGCCTACTTTTCTCAACCGATGTCAATATAGATATTTAGAGCAAGCTCAAAAAATATGTATAAGCGCCAGTGCATCGGCAAAAATAAACAATTGCGACATCTCTTTGCAGACAATAACCCTCCAGCACGAAAGGGGGCCGAATGGTAATTGCAAGACTAGTCGTAAGAATTCGTTTCCAGAAGAAACTAGAGAATTGTTCTCTCACCGACTCATGTGGGAATTCCTTGAACAAACGGTTGGGCACAAAGTCTCCTTCTGTATTTACATTTCTCGTCAGCAGGCGTGATAGCGTCAACGTTCATTGTCCCACAATCATCCGCAGGTCTGGGGTTTGTTAAGATCCCCGAGATCAGTGCTGAAAGAGAAACAATAAACGAGTGGTCTGTTATTTCGTATTCATTATATTCCTTGTTCTTAGGCATTCAATTAAGAACATTTATTAAACCTCTTGTTGAGAACGCAGCTCCCCAAAAGGGAAGAAAATGGCAGCAGCAACGACTCTCCTAACCTCTGCTTATGATTCCCCCTTCGGAACGAAAAACTGCAAGATTTTAAATAATTCTGCATATTGGAATTAAATATAATTCTTGAAATGAAAGTGCCAATTCTCGCGGCTCATCAATTATTTCAATGTTTTGTGTATATTACCTTGAGAGCACGTTGACCGGTGGCCGTTAAGTCGTCCGAACGCTGGGTAAGACGAAAGACGTCATCGATTGCTGTTAAATACTCTTATACGCGAGGCACTCGACACTTGAATTTACTGACAGGATGTACACATATATACTGACAGTTAATTTTAATATTTTCGGAAGATGAAACATCACTAAACACGAATGGATCACAAACGATCGATATTTCAAAATGGCGATCGGCTTGAAATTTCATAAACGGTTCCTGCAAGTGGACTGTGGCGCCATCTGTCGACGCACCTCGGAACACCCAAGCAAAAGTAGAACCTAATACCGACATATAGTTATCAACCGTGGAAGGTAGGATACACTCTACGTTATTAGCAGAGTTATTAGTGAACGTCATTATCGACGTCATTTGCGGTTATGTTGCTGTTACATTCCTTGCAGTTACGTTACCAAGCAACCATGCATACAGTGAATAAACATGACAAATTCTCAACAGCAAAATTCACGAAATGTAAAACATAGAAATCTGACTGATATTTATTTTACCGTCATTGTTTAAGGTAATGTAATAGAATGACACGTTGGAACTAATTATTTAGTGTGTTAAAATCTGCCTCATTCTTTTTTAGAAACTCCTACAATGTCATTATACTTCGACACTCGGGTACAAAGTGTAGAAGCTGCCTCAATTTGCACACACGTCGCTTGGCATAACGAATTTCCATTATTGGCGGTTGCGGCATACTCACAAGACAAAGGAGGTTTTGCAACAGTCTATGATGACCATGGGGAGCCTCTTCGTGATGTGGAATCTCCAGGCCACTCTGTTGCTCGTGTTACAGCTTTAGATTGGCACCCAGAGAGGCGATGGCTCGCCGTGGGTTGGGAAAGCGGAGAGCTAAGGGTAAGTCATTCGTATTTCTCTTTTCTCATATCCCCTAATTAAATCTAAATGTATATGCTAATAATTATTAGGTGTGGCCTGGCGATACCGGGACCGGAGAATTTGGCATTGTAGTAACACCGCACAGAGATCCGATTTCCGTGCTTCAATGGAGTCAGTATGGAGGTCGATTAGTATCGGCTGACACCGCTGGCTCAGTAGTTGGTTGGAAAATCGACTCGAGAGGGCAGCTTCTTGTGGTTTTCCACCATGAACTAAATGATTCCTTCACGCGTATTGCGTTTAAACTCTCTTCTCCTAAACCTGGTGTGGATATTAGGTATGCAGCGAGTGCAATCTGAATAAATATTGATAAATTCTCACAATCTTAGCGAATAGAGACTTTAATTTCAGTGGTTTAGCAAAGGCTGCCGTTGCTGGCGATGAGAGAGCTTTGGATCTGTTTAGCTCGTGGCGTCCACGAACTGCGGCGCCCACTGCGGTTGCTGTACGACGCGATAATTTTGCTTTTTACATCGCTACGGTCAGTGGATCAATTTACTTTGTCGATTCCCAAGGACAGTGCATCGAAGTTCTCAACACCGAAGGCGCATCAGTTCGCTCGTTACTCTACCACTGTCACCGAGATTCCCTTGTCGTAATGACAGAAGGTCCAAATATCGGTCACTTCCAGATAGACCCTACGACCGGCCGACTCACCGAACTAACCAAAGTATGCGACATATTTTTTATTATCAATATACTTGTAAATAATTTTAAACCATTACATAATTTTTCTCATTTTCAACTTTTAACAGGTTAAGCTCAGCAGTGGAAGAATCGACAGTGCTCGCTCTGGACAAGCTATCTGTTGGGCCGGTCCAAACACTTTGGCATTATTGACGGGAGAACTCTCCATCAGGTGCTGGGACCTGCACACCGGAGATACTTACATACTTTCTCCTTCGGAGCCCACCCTGGCCAATGCAGCCACACCACAGGAGATCTCTACGAGTCTCTCCTTTTGCAGGAGTAATGGTTAGCCCTGTTCTCGATTTTTACAGATTTCTCAACTCGATCGGGGATCGTTCCCCCGACAACATGATTTTTTAATTAAATTTACAATTAACAGGGACTTTGGCAGCCGGTACTAATTTGGGCAGGATATATCTGTGGAGACGACGAAACGTACCAACCGCAGATGAGAATGGCTGGCCAACTGTGCCGGAGTCATGCACTGTGCATGGGACTGTCAAACACCTAACATGGGGAGCCCATTCTTTAAGAAATCCGTTATTGGCAGTGAATTGTATCACGAATGTTTTTATTTTACATCAACAGCCAATGTGTGCCGCATACCATGATGGGGTTTGTGCCAGTCAGTCAGCTCCGAGTCGAATACTGATCGAAGTAGATCAGCGAAGCTGCACTCTGGAGACCGATCTTCAAGTACAACTTGTGGCGGTGAATAGAGATTACGTAGCAGTTTCTTCCAGTAGGAAAGTTGCGGTGTATAGAAACTCTTTACTAACCTTTGATCATCTCGGCACCTTTGACTGCGACACCGAGAAAATCCTCCTCTTCGAGAGCACCGTCATTCTGCTCACACCAAATCTTGTACAGTTACGCTCCGTTGAGGGAACTATTATCCAGACTTTACCTATGACTCCGGAGGAGGGAGAGCCCATCAACATGGAGTTAACAGGGCCTTACTTGACGGTGTCCTCCTTGAATGGCGTCTTAAAAATCTGGAACCTGAGCAAGAGGGAAGCGAAGCTTTATACCAGACCGATGCCTGCGTACAAAGCCATTGCAGACTTTGCCGAAATCATAGAAGCCAGGTGCAACTCCGACTGTCGATGTGTGTCGGTGACGGTTGCCATGGCCAACCTGATGCCAAGCTCTATCCTTTATCTCTGGGATATCGAAAGCGATCGGATCCATGAGTTCGACTTTGCTCGGAGTGCGACCGATGACATCGAAGATATCGATGAGGATCGGCATCGTGCTCTGTAAGCACTATTTGTAATCATTTCCCATTCTACCGTTTAACGGAAAAATATATCAGATTTATTCATTGATACCCAGAACTGCAGGGTGCAAAGGTCGGCTAGTGACAGCTCACTGTTGGGATACCGATGATCCTAGACTGTTGGTCTGTCGGGCTCAAAAATTAGAAACAAGGGATTCCAAAGCCAATTCCAGGCTCCGATCGAATGAAAGCAAGGTTAGGAAATGATTTTATACAACTTGATTTCACGTTCTCTATTTAACTTATACCATGGCTTTGGTTCGCCCTACTCCGAGCAGGAAGAGATCGCAGGAGTGGTTCTGGTGACGATGTTTGCCACACCCGACCACGGCATCGTAGTCCACGATGCAAGGCCTGTCGGAGACGACAGCTGCAGGCTCCTCGGAGTGCACTCACCAGAGATCATTATTTTGAACTCCGAGACGTCTTTAGGCAGCGAGAGTAAAATCACCAGACTGGTCATGAGGGACTTTGAGGACTTAGGAACCTGTGACGCGACCACGAAGAAGGCTATCTTGAACTTTAGTTTTCACGTGAGTATCGCCAACACCGACGAAGCATTCAAAGCCATCAAAACTATCCGAAACGAAGCCATCTGGAAAAACTTGGCCAAAATGTGCGTCAAGACGAAACAGCTGGACATGGCAATGCTCTGTTTGGGCCACATGAAGCACGCCAGAGGTGCGAGGGCTCTCAGAGAAGCTATGCAGGATGCAAACCTTAGTTTAGAGGCTAAAACTGGAATCCTGGCTGTTGAGCTCGATCTTTGCGTAAGCATTATCAATTTACTTCATTTTGTATGCCTAAATCGATTGGCTGGATGTGCGTAGATACGAGAGTCTGTATATGTATTAATCTTTAGAACGACGCGGAAAGACTTTTCCGAGAGGCAAAGAGATTAGACCTAGTGGGTTCTCTGTTAGAAGCCCAGGGAAAGTTTAAGGAAGCCATCGAGTTGGCTTCTTCGGAGAACAAAATACGAGAGAAGGCAAGTTACTATAATTACGCAAAAGCTCTCGAGCAGGAAGGAAAGATATCGGAGGCCATCGATATGTACACCAAGGCGGACTGTCATCGGTTCGAAGTGCCCAGGATGCTGCTTACGAGACCGAGGGAACTTCAAGCTTATCTGACAGAAACAAACGATCCGTAAGTTCTTCTCTGTCACTTGATGAATGGACATGAAAAAATGTTGCCGGGTTTCCTAACCTCTCGAACCAACCTCTGATCGACCCAGGGAGATAAAGAACTGGCACGGCCAATACATCGAATCCACGGGGGATATGGAGGCGGCCCTGCGTCTCTACGAGTTTGCCAAGGACACTCTGGCAATGACCAGACTCCTGTGTTTTCTGCGTCGCGAGGACGAGGTCTGCGAACTCGTAACAAGGACTGGTCATGCTGCCTCGGCTTACCACCTGGCTGCACACTACGAGTCGCGGAACAACGTAACTCAGGCGGTTCACTTTTACACCGTGGCAAAGGCGTATACCAATGCAATACGGGTTTGCAAGGTTAGCTCTCTACGAAGATGTTTCCCTCTTTCTCTCCGAAGATATTTCCGAGATTAACGGGAGACCCTGATTTCTGAATAGGAGAATAACATGTCGGAGGAGCTGTGGCCCTTGGCTTCTCTGGCCCCCAGACAGGCCAGAATCGATGCCGCGAAGTATTACGAAGAGGTTGGTCAGCCCGATAAGGCTGCATTGCTGTATCACAAGGCAGGTCTACTACGCAAAGCCCTAGACCTAGCTTTCAAAACTCGCCAGTACAACGCACTCCAGCTGATGACCATGGATGTCAATGCGGACTCGGATCCAGCATTGATCCAAAGGTGTGCGGAGTACTTTGTGGAGAACGATCAAATCGAGAAGGCAGTGGACTTGCTGGCTATGGGTAGAAAGTACATCGAAGCACTGGATTTGATTCAACAACACGGAATAGCTCTGACGGAGGACCTTGCAGAGAAAGTGACGCCAGAGAAAGTAGAAAACGACCCCGAAAGGGAACGACCGAGGACCCTCATCCTGGAGAGAATCGGAGAGACAGCCTTCGAGCAAGGCAACTACCATCTCGCCACAAAGAAATTCACCCAGGCTGGGAACAAGCTCAGGGCAATGAAGGCCCTTCTTAAATCCGGTGACACCGAGAAGATCTGCTTCTTTGCCCAGGTGTCAAGACAGCGGGAGATCTACATCATGGCTGGAAATTACTTGCAGTCCCTCGACTGGCAGAACCAGCCCGAAGTCCTGAAGAACATCATCAATTTTTATTCAAAAGGCAAGGCGATGGACCTCCTGGCCAACTTCTACGTGGCCTGTGCCCAGGTGGAAATCGACGAGTTCCAGAATTACGAGAAGGCCCTCGATGCACTTAACCAGGCTGGTCGCTGCCTTGCCAAAGTGACTTCTCCGAATGACCCAGAGGTCCATGACAGGGCAGTACGTGTAGTCAATACGAGGACGACTGCGGTTAAAAGATATCTCGACATTAAAAAGTAATTTATACCGTTAACTTATGATTTAGTCTCCTAGAAAACACTGAATGTTACTAACGTTAATATTTTACTTGGTCAGGTTGTTTGACAGAGGCGATACGGAGGCTGCCTCGATCCAGGTTGGACAGTTACTCGAAATATACGGTCCTGACCTGGAGCAGTCTGTACGTCGTGGTGATCTGTTCGCTACCATGACTCAACATTATGCTAGTCTCGGTGAAGATGACAAAGCGAGGGCTACGATAGAAGAGCTTAAACGCATAGTACCAGGAATTAATTTGAGCTACTATTACAATGTTAACTTGTTAGAATCGCTAGGATATAAAATAAACGTACAACGGCAGGAAAGTTCTGATAAGGATGACGGGATCGAAGAACTTCTCGGAGAATGAATCGACTGCTTTCGTTTTTCTACCGTTAAGCATACCAGTGAAATTCTATCGTAGACTAGAATTTTATAAACCGCTTCCTCTGCGAACAGTAAGAATAAGTAATACCCCTTTACCGGTATATTATTTATTATTATTATTATTATTTTTAACAAATAGAATCTTCCTTGTAACCGGGAGACCATCTTGAAATAGACAGCGTAAAAAAGAACACCGTTGAATTTTTATCAACCGGACTTACAATATTACAACCTAACTAACTCCGTCGATGCATGTTAGAGCACACCTTCAGGAGAAGAAACTGTCGAGTATGAGCACGGACACTCCGAGAGTTACACAGAGTTCCCTATCGTCTTGACGGTCCTTTCTCATCGAGTCTCCTTTAAAAGACCTCAATACATAAAGACTAACTAAACCACCGATTAGAGGAGACCATCGCAATAGAACCCTATGACACAGAAGTTTACCAAGAATCATATCAAAGGATAAAAAAATTCAGCCATTCAGATAGTCATAGTTTTTAAGCCTAAAACACTCGAGACAATTGGATAGGTAGTCACCTCTACACGGTTCGTTCACGAGTACTAAGCCACCACTATCTGTACCATTCTTCCGACACAGAATTTCTTCCTTCCTGGTCGGCTCTTATCCGAGGTGAACTTCCCTGGAAGCGAGCCTCTTCGGCAACATCGGATTTACCATCCTTACCTTTTCTCCGATTCTTTCCCCTAATTCAGTCCGTTTCTATCCGGAGTGAGCTTCTTACACGGCGAAATCTCCGCGGCCCCTTCGGGCTCTTTGTCCTCGGCCTTGCGTTTTTTTCTGACCAGATGCGAAATGTCACTGACCGGCTTCTGCTCCTTCTTGGCCTTGGCCTGATCGCTTCCAGAAGCCAGCCCGGAGCCGGAAGCACCGGCGGAGCCATCTTGATCCGCAGCGCCAGAGCCCACTTTATTCTTGATGCCTTCGATCAACAGCCTGCAGGCCTCCTGCTTGAAGTCCTTCATGTCTGCGATTTTCTCACGAATCTCTGGCAGCAGTTCCCTCATCTCCTTGATTTCGCCCTCTACGGTATAAAAAGGATTATCCGTCGGGGCAGGGGGTTCCGACGTCTTCTCCAACTCCTCGATTCTTTCCTGGAGCAGGACGGTGGCCCGATTGAACTGTTCTATGCTCGAGTCGAATTCGTTTCCCAGAGAATGGATCAATCCCAGCTGATAGTGGGCCTCGGCGATCGCCCCGGAATCCCGAGGCTCCAATTTCTCCAAGATTTTCAGGCATTCTCTGAGCTCGGCCAGCGCGCCCAGGTGATTACCGCTCTCCATCGCGACCTCTCCCAGGAGCCGGTGAGCCGCGGCCAGCGGCTTCAATCCCGGGGGACCCCGTTTCACCAGGACCAGTTTCGCCAGTTCCAACACCTCCCAGGCCAACTGCAGGTTGTTCACGTCATCCTCGTCCTCGTCTTCTTCGTCCCCGTCCTCGGTCTCGTCCTCTTTTCCCCCGTTTTTCTTCGGAGACGAGCCGGAGGTCGAGGCCGCACCGTCCAGGCCGTTGGCCACTACTTCGGAACCTTTGATATCGCTCTTCGTGGCCTTCGCCTCGTCCTCGGTCGTCCTTTCCGGAGCGCTCGACTCCTGACTATCTAGTTTCTCCTAAAAGAACACAATATAACGTCGATGCTTGAAGGGTTGAATCAAATTATCGAAAAGAAATATAATATGGAAGAATAAAAAATTCAAAGCCACAATTACGTTCTCGTTTGCGCTCTTCTTTTCCGGGTCTTTGTCGCTCTCCTTCGCTTCGACCTTGCCGCTCTCCTCCTCCTGCGCATCCTGCGCATCCTCCTCCTCGTCCACGTCCTCGTCTTCGTCATCGGCGTCGGGGTCGGCATCCTCCGAGCCGGGAACGCCGCCCCCCAGAACCCCCGCCTCTTCCCTGGCGAGACCGAGGAGTGCCTGCCCGTAGAAAACGTAGGGCTCGCCTAGCTCATCGGCTGTGTCGCCGTGTTTCCTGGCGAGCAACTCGCAGGCTCTGCCGAGGGCGGTAACCGCCATCGCGTAGTCCATCACCAGGAGATGCCGTTTCCCCTGGGAGAGGGCCAGCTCCGGGTCCGTCAGGGGTGCGTCGTCCGCGACCTCCGCCATCTGGAAGCGCAAAGAGATCGGATTACCGAGGGTCGCGACCGTTGATGGCTCTTCGTCATCGAATGAACCTTCGTTTCGACGAGGTTACGCGCATCGTTCGCGCAATCGTCACCTTTTCTCCTTTCGATGCGTTTTCCTTTTCCTTCCCTAGATCCTCCGACTCCTCTTCGTTAGGATGATCGATTCATGTCCGGTTAACGGTGGGGTGGAATGCGATAATTGTTACGGGAAAATTTGTAAATTTTGCTCACGCGGGACGCGTGCTGTCGCCGAGAAACGAAATTCACTCGGAAAGAGTTGCCAGAGGAACTGCGATCGATGCAGCGATCGAGATTAATCGACGGATCGCGATCAAGGTGGCGATCGTTAAGGACATCCCTCGCTTCGGTTAACGTTGGCAGGGGGACGGAAACGGCGATCTTCGTAAAGATGGGATAAATAAAAGACCGTCGTCGAGGGGTGAAATCTTTAGCGAGAGGCACCAGGCCCCAGGGGAGGCGCAGTAGGGCGGGGCGCGGTGGCGGCGCGGTGGCGGCGCCAGTTGGAGCCAGTTGCCGCCAGTGCGACTCGCGACGTCGAGCCGAGCGGGTTTCCGCTCGCGGCCGGGAATGGAGCCCTCCCGGGTCCCGAGGGGCCCCGGGCCCAGGCTCGTCTTTCTCCTGGCCACCCTGGCGCTCACCTTCGCAGGTAATCATCGCCGAGTCCTCCTGAAATCGACCCCGCGCCGCCCTCCTGCCCTCGAAATCCTAATGCGCGCGCGCACGAGTTCGTTTAAGCGATTCCCCAGGATTCCGGAGCGCGGAGCGTATCGGTTAACCCAGTCCTGGAAACTTGTCCCTGCGGAAGTCGGGGTCGATTAACCGCGGAGCGAATGCAGCGATGAGATTCCGTGCCGACCGATGGATCGATTAATCCAGCCCTCGAAGCGTGCCGTTAACGAGGGCGTGAAAAAGTTCCCTGGGGCACGACTAATCCCTCGTTGAAACGCTCCAGCGACGGGACTCCTCTGCGGGGCGATCATGTCCGACCACTGGGAGGAAGTCGGCTGGGACAGGGAGGCCCTCGCCAGGGCAAACGTCAGCACCACGTGGTACCTGGACGGGAGGGTCGCGATGCTGGGACCAGGCTTCCAAGCTCGGGGGAACTGGCATCCCCGTCGGAAGCCGGTCTTCCTGATCCCCATGCACGGCGGCATCTGGACCATGTGCGTCTCTTTGCCAGGTAATCGAGCGCTGCGTCGATCCCCGTCCGTTGATCCTCGACCTTAACCGCTCGGGGGTCGGTCCGGGACGAATATCTTTCAGACGAGGTCCTTACTCCTCTCTCCGAGCAATCGATATTCTTGGATCGCTCCTGCGTCTCGATTAATCCGGAGTTACCCTGACCCGTCGTCTTCCAGAGGAGGAGATCCGCCTCCTGGGTCAATTGGGCTTCCCTCAGGAGAGATGCATCAATTACTTAAGCCCCGACGAGGCTCACGAAGAAATGCGAGCTGCCTGGCAGAATCGTGAGTATCGTTGATCGTCCTTCGTTTCGGAAATCGATCCCTGGAGAGGAGGGAACGATTCCATCCTGGATCGGAGACTCTGGAACCTTTTTTTTACGATGTTTCGATCGTACTTTCGCGATGTCGGCGATCGATTCCTTCAGGGTCGACCTTCAACCTTCCTTCGTCGTCCTCGGTACGCTTGGCGTCTATCCGCGACCTTTCGGGTGTACTCGTCGATCGACCCGCTTATTGCCGCGGAAATTTAATACACGGGAATGACCTCGCGTGGCATGTCTCCTTAATGATTTTAGGATCGATAATCCTGTTCCGAGGATTGCGATAACGAAGCACGTAATAACGATACAAACGCAAGTCATTTCTGCTTGGATTTAACACGTGGGAACGTCCTTGGGTGAAAGTCCCCAATGATTTCTGGATCGATGATTCTCCTTCGAATTCGACGAGAATGGGAAAAATGATAATGTGCGATGCATACGACGTGGAATGTCACAAAGAGTACCTCCGATTCATCTTGTATTACAGGGATGCAGAATCTCAGCATTTCCTGTTCGTTGGTGTGCCTGATAATTCTGGGATGTGCGGTGCTCGTGGGTTTCTTTGGCCTCTGCAGGCACCAAATCTCCGCAGTCCTCGTCACCGGAGTGATGTATCTCTTAGCAGGTCTGTGGGTCTTTGCTGGCATTACTTCTGAGGTTATGTAGATGAGTAATGTCAAAACAGAACTATATTAAGTATAATTATACGTTTCAGCAACGTTTGCTTTGTTCACTTTGACGATAATCCATTTCAAGAGGGCTCAAGACCGAGGAGCTAGAATCGTCGATGGGCCAGAGGATGGTGTCATAGGCGGTCCCGTTCCAAGAGTGGTTCTCAAAGCAAGGAGATTCTCTACCAGCTGGAGCATGGACTTTGGATGGGGTGGAGTTACCCTCTGTGCCCTGGCCTCGGTGGCTTGGATTCTTCTCAGCAAGATCATGCGGTTCAGTCCGATTTCAACTATGATCGCGTAGCCTTCTTGGTAGTAAACTCCCAAAGCCATGAATTGCAAATGAAATTTCAATTCTGGGTCCTTTCGGCTCATCTGGGAGTTTCACACATTTCCCCAGGATGGATAGACGTGTTTGCATGGAAATACCTTAATCGGAGACTCATCGATGGCTTTCTGAAAAGAATCTACGTATGTTTCAAATTTAAAGGCATTTGGATCTTCTTCCGGATTTTGCTGTTAAAGGAAAAACAGAATGAGAATCGATTACAAAGAGGGTGCACATTGAAGAAAATAGTTTCCAGAAGTGCCAACGAGTGGCTAAAATTGTATACAACGAGTTAAGGTATGTTGGCAGGTCCGGCACGTACTGGCCCAAGTCAATTACGAATCGAGAGAGGGTTTAAGATATCATTTCTGTTTCCTCCATTTCATTCATGCGATCTACCGAGATTTAAGATCATCTGATATCACAAGTAACGCACAATACCCTCAGTGGTCCACAGGGCTGGTGTATACAATGGCTTGCTGTGCGATGCAATTGCCTTGTTATTACGGAAATCAAGTTATCTCGTAAAGGATACTTGTATAAAAGTATAAGCACAGGCATAAATAATAGCCGATAGATAATGTTGCAATTATTCTTAAGAAATACCACTGAGGATACTGGACCCACTGGGGCAACGATAGATTTTAGCTTTTGCTACCAAAATTCATAGCCTTGCTATCCATGTTTTGAGAGTCCAAACAGCAGTTGTAGAGTTCGTCCACTAGCGTTAAGTATCGTTTTGCTGCTTTGTAACAGATTTTGAGCAGCCAATGGTGCAAGGAATCATTCAGGTGAGAGTCGTTATCCCTGATGACACCCAAGATTTCGGGTGTATAGCTTTATATTTTCTACTTTTAGCCCGAATAAACACTGTATATATAGATATAAACAGATAACAGATTTTTCTCTACAATTCTATCCAATTCCTGTATATTAAAAACCCGACTCTTTCCTGTGACTCAGCATTTATTTATATTATTAATTTAATAAACTAATCTACAAACTATTTTCTTGTCATGGCACACACATTATTCGAGTCACTATTATCAGCCAAAAAAACACATTCCAAGCTTGACGTTAAACTCGGACTCTACAAATGACCTTGGATCCAGCAAAGTTTCAACTTCCCAAAACATGTAAAAGAACATTTAAATTCACATGTGAAATAAGTCTAAAAATTATAGTAAAAGGAAAAACATCGGAGATGTCAAGCTGAAGCCAATCTCTTCCGAAGAGACCGAGATCTTTCCTGAGGAACCAGAATTCGGTATTAAACTTGATACTCGTGTTATGTATCATCTACGATCACACAGCTTAGACAGGGAGCGATTGTTCTCTCTCGGAATTCTTAACAGATCAGGAAACGCTTAATAATAAATTTGAAAGTACCTTTTTAGATGGGAATTGCCTTGGAGGTTATGTCCGGCGCAGTTTTCCGTTAGACCGTTACAAGCGTCCACAAGCGTCCGTAGACCTCACGTCTAGCGTGGCTTTGGACAACAAATCACAGGAAACTAAAGAATAGGCCGTTTCAGTCGTCACAACGAGCGTTAAATCTTGTTATTCACCGAAAAAGCAAATTCGCGCGCGAATTGTTCGCACCGCGTGCACACGAGTTTCCAACCGCCAGTAACTCTCGCGCATCCAGTTCCCCGCCATTTTGGGTCGACATGCAGTATATCGAACGACTCTCGACAGTCGCATCGATAGGTCGAAGCGGGCCCAAGTATCGATTCACCCCTCTGTGGGTGGTGGTTTACCGTTGTTCCGTTCCTACGGCAATATTAAATATTATTAATTCAAGATTTTGTAGAATAATTGCGAGAAAATTATCGCGGTTCACGGTTTAACTTGCCGAGATGATGGGAACAATTTTTTAGAGTCGTATCGATGATCTTTACATTCTACAAGAGATGATATCAAATTAAGGTTCAACCCTTCAGTGTATCTCTAATCACCGATTTTGAAAAAGTTCGTGAAAACCATGACTGAAGGTACTTGATAAGCATTACTATTATTGTTCAATTTTCCCTAGCTTCCATCTTACGTATTTCATATTTATAGCTCACTTTGATTCGTTAAAGTAGTAAAATAATTTATTTTCAGAGTATACCAATGGTTGGGCCCTGGCAGAAACAAATGGAGGCATTCCATATTACATCAAGTAAGATTTGTCATATGATGAAACGTCCCTTGGTTTGTGGAATTATTATTATGTTTGATAAAATATTCTTTATCATACCGTTACAGCCACGCTACAAAACAAACAGAGTGGAATCATCCAACCATGCGGAGAATTTTAAGATCAATCGAGGAGTGCGATGCGATTCGATATGCCTCGTATAGAACTGCTGCTAAAATGTTAATTTTACATCGAGAACTGAACAGTAAGTTTACTATAGCCATGTATAATTTTAGAAATACGTTTTAAAGACTTTTCAATTTTCCTTCAGTGCGTCATGTTCATCTGGAATTAGTAGCCGGTGTATTCGAAAGACATGGATTATCGGTTACAGAGAACTCAGTAACTTTGGATGCCAGCGAAATCGAAGATGTGCTTTCTGATATTTATTTTGCAGCTCGTAAGGAGGCCTGCATCGACTTTGACATAGATCTAGCTACGAAGCTTGGTGTCAATTATATCCTCAATGTATTTGATGAGTGAGTTGTCTATGTTAATATCTTGAGTTAGTTATTAAATTCCTGACCATTGTCGTTGTATTCTAAACACAGGAAACGTGAAGGCAACGTTCCTGTATTCTCTGTCAAAGTTGCACTGATCGTGATAAGTAGCAGTCGTCTGCAAGAGAAGTATGGGTATTTATATCAACAATTAGCTGATCATAATGCTTGTTTATCAAGAGCAGCCCTAAAGACTTTACTAACAAATATTTGCAAAATAACTGAAATGCTTGGAGAAAATGCAGCATATGGTAATCACATGATACAATCCAGTATCGACAGCTGCTTCGGAGAGGTACCTGTTTGAAAACTACCTTTCGTATAAATTGTCTTCAATGTGACAACTTCTTTTTTTAATCTTCTCGATCCTACAGTCCCAAAGTGGTCTTGGAGTTAGCGAAGCAGAATTTGCCATGTGGTTAATGCACGACCCGCCGTTGCTCGTCTGGTTAACGACTTTGAATCGAATGAAAGCTGCTGAACATGGTAAGATACATTAAGAACAGTTATATACTTTCAAGCCTGTGAAAACTACAAACAATTAGAAATTTTGTTAATCATATTTTTTATTTCAATAGAAGCATGGTTTTTGTTTTAGTAACACATGACATTAAATGTTCGACATGCAAAGTAACTCCAGTGCAAGGACCACGTTATTCGTGTCTAAGGTGTGCAGGCTACCACCAATGCCAGGCATGTTTTCTCTTAGGAAAAACATCTAACAAACACAAATCAAAACATCCTGTCAGGGAATACTGCGTAAAGGTAAGAATAGCGACAATGATTAATTTTAGCATTTAGAGTCTCTTTTTCCATCATCACTACCAGTATTCCCCTTTCTTTATTGCAGACTTCCAATAGAGAGATAACGAAATTAATCATCGAGTTAATTAGAAATAAACTTAGATTATGTCCGACAAGAACAGCTGCTGCCGCGGATTTGGCAGGCCCAGCGCCACATTCTTCAAGGTACATACAAGACGTTTATGACAAACATTTTCATTATTATGTCATCGATACTCTGAAAAACACATTGAAAGACGTAATATACTTTTTGTAGCAACGAAGCGAAAGCATCGGACACTATATCTTTAAGAAGTACAGTAAGAAGGAAAGTGCTTGATGATCCACAAAAAGAATTGCAAAGTATTATTAGTCACTTGGAGGAAGAAAACAGGCAACTTCACACGGAACTCCTAGAGATTTGTGGCACCAGAGCAGAGAGGTTGCAACGTCACAGAGCCACTATCGAGTCACAGTTGCAACGCCTCAAGATTCTCAAGGTAAATCTTTATATTTCAGTTTAATTATAATCTTACTTCGATCGCTCTAACGCAATTGTCTGTGGCCAATGAACTTATACGATGTCTTTTACCTCTCCAGAAATATTTATTTGCTCGGAGCACCTCAGCCCCGCGTATGATAAGCCGCATGCAAAGCACGCCGGTACTCCGTCCCATGGAAGTAGCTCCATTGCCTCTAGAGTTTGAGCTGAGTCCTATCGTGCGCCAGGGCTCGATCACTTATTCTCGACCGCAGGAAAATTTTCGGTTCGATTCGACCCCCGCAGCAATTGACCCTTCTTCTTCGAAAGAAGACCGATTCGAGGATCGTACACACCTCGGTGGTACCTACGGTTCAGGGCTACCTAATCTCCTGGAGCCTACTGGTATTGAACTCAGCACTTGGGTCGGAGGTAACTAAATGGCTTTCTGTCTTATTACTACAAATGCTGTATACACAAAGTCATGCAAACCGTGTCACATTTTCGCTTTATCAGGGGGTAATACGACAGGATTGAATCATGGCAACAGTGGCTTCTCTCAGTGGCTGAAATCTGGCATGGGAAAGAGCGAAGAGAGCAAGTACGATGTCAAGAGAGCATCCCCTCCTCTGGCAGCTTCGTCCTCTCCGTCCGGAGGTCTTCATCGAGATAATACGCCTTCTTCTTTACAACGACCTGACAAGCATTCGCAGCACAGCAGTCTTCAGAATATTCAGGGCGATCTAAATGACATTCTAGACAGGTTGCAGAACATGGTTGCCAATGAGTGCCTCCTCGAAGGTAAGACACGTCGATTTACTCCATCTAGAGTTTTGTCAAAAGCCTACAGCAAATTAGGAAGATGCAATTCTTTCCTCTTGTTTCCCTTAGAATCGTTTAGTGCAGATGACAACTGCGAGCTTAAACGTGCTGCCACCGAAATGGAAGATTTATTGACCGGACTCATCGAGGGGATGGAGTCCCGTAAGAGCAAATTGACAACCGTTGTATAAATTAACCATGATTCGTTTAGATTAAGTGATTTGTATGGGATGAAAAATATGCTATAATCACGAGGAACCATCCTTGCTTTATAAACTCAATGTAATTGCGCGTTAATTACTGTTTAAAAAATGTATTACCTTAAAAAAGTAATCATTAGAGTTTAAGGGCAAATGACATCGAGAAACGTCCTCATCCGTCCACTTCAATGAATCTTATCGATAGTACGTACACTATATTACGTATAGTTTGACTGGAACGAAATACTTAGGTCAAACTTATTATTTTTATACGCAAATACTCGTTTCTTAATTTTATAGCACTGCCACGGATCACTTGCCAAGGTATTGTATCCATGTGCCAAGGCATGATGTGACTATGTACAAAAATATAAAAAATCTACACAAAGCAGAGTACTTAGTAATGATGACATTTCTTACAAGTGATTCACAGGTTAAATAATGCCACAAAGATCTGTACTCAAACAAAGGAATGTTTCTCGCGATACACGATTGCCAATCATAATGACGTCCATTAATAATACTGCTAAATAAATAATACTGATAAATTAAAAACACTTCCTACTTACTCTGCGGATACGTTTCATGTGGAGCTTCGGTTACGATACTTTGAGGCCTTTGCCTCTTTTCGAATAACCCGTTTTCTTAACTGGCCAAGTGTCTAATTTGTAACCGTTCCCCGCGTGTTTATAGAAGATTAGAGATAAGTGTAACTAAAACTAGAAACCTAAACGTATAATTAATGATTTACAACACGACCTTCCTTGGTTCTAATGTACCGTGCCTCAATGTAAAAATCTAGAAACTCGAGATTAACGAGTCTCTTTTTCTGTTGTACCTGTCAATGTTATGAACGTTGCTACGAAATCTTCTCTGCTAGTAATGTATCCGTCAGGTATGTCACTCTAAGTCGCCTGGAAAAATGTATCTTCTCTGAGGGCTGATTTACACTCCACGCCATCACTCGTACTCCTCTTGCCTTCCATTGACAAATCACTTTACTGAAATTATTACGTTACTCGGTATAATTTCATTACCCCTGTACAGAAATCTGTCACTGTAATTCTACGTTAATAATTTATACACTACTCACGGATTGATCATATCTTTGTGCAGTAGAACGGCCGAAACTCCTACAATATAATACACAAACCGAGGAAAAGCCCACCCATAAATACAGTCCATTAGACAGGCCATCAAATGTTTTAAGGGATTGTCAAAGCGTGGTAGCGCCGGCCCATCCAACCCTAAATAAGCTTGCCTGGAGAAATATTGAGGTCTCCAAGCTAGACTGCATACTATACGTGGTTCTTTCCTTCGTATCTAAATATTATTTAAGATTAGGTCATTACTGTTGACTTAAAATGCTTCATTAACTTACGTACCATGTACACGACAATTGGGTCAAAGCTAGAGACAACTGCCCTTCTAAGGAGCTCAGGATATTTTGAAAAGAAGTCTAAAATAGTCTGAACCATTACAGGACCTTTTTCTTTTAAATCCATAATAATGTGCTGACCGTTCTGCAAGCATATTCCAATGGCATCGTCTAAAAGAAGGATCCTCTCAGAGCTGCCAAACTTGTCCCTTTGAATAATAAAAACAGTTCTATATAAATCTTGTGACAGATTTTAATTAAGTTGACCCATGGCCCCATTAATTTAAACAACAAGGGCTTACCGAAGAGGATGAGTGTACGCAATGTCTATTTCCTTTATTTCTTCCCAAGTCATGTCTCGCACCGTTCCTTCTCTACCAGCGAGCCTTTCAATGGTAGCATCATGGAACACTATTGGAACATTGTCCTTGGTGAGAGATATGTCAAGTTCTACAGCAGTGCAGCCTTTCTCTTTGCACTAGAAATAATGGAAAAGAACGCTCATTATTCACATATGAGACCACCATTAGAAATTCCTCTTTCCTTTAACTTCAGTTTTTCAATAAAAAGGACACAATAAATGGATCACTCACTTTGTTTTAATTCAAGTATTATCAATGCTGTTAACAAATACAAATATGGTTAATTATTAGCAATATTTGCTTTCAAAACAGTTATACATGCAAAGTTGGAGATAAGAATTAAATTTAATTACTGTGTCCTTTAAATCGAAATCAGGTGTTTGAGAGTAATTACTGTGCTGACAATAGAATTAAAATTATCAAAGTATGTACTTAGTGCCACAGAGCATAGACTGTCACAGTAAAGGATTCTTGGAGCGTGCCTAGGCACTGCAGGGAAATTGGATGGAAAGGGGCCATGAGTTCGTTAAAAGCGTATGAGTTTTTACATTTCGGAAGGCTGACAAGCTGTTCTCGGGGTAATCGTATCCTCCACCACGGTGAGCCACCACTCGCATGCAATACCCGTCCCCGTTACCCTGGCTCTTATGGTCGACGTCGTTGGTTGTCTGAGTGTCGGAGACAAAAGGGTCGATTCCGAGGACCTCCTGCACGATGCTTGGGTGTGGTGGTGGAACCCTCGCAAGTTTTACTCCGATCATGACAATCATCATACCCCATACGATCCAAGGCATGGTAAATTCATACAAGATGCTTATCACGACGAGCCATATTGTACGGAGATAAATACACAACACGGCGCAGTTTAAAATCTTTTCAATGTAAACATGCATGGTAACGATGCAGTTAGTCTGCCAATTCTTTCTGATCTATGTACTTATTAATTGTAACAACTTAATTACAATTTTACAATCTCTGTCTCTGAACACATTGTAATTTCAGAACTCAAATCCCAATCTGCTCGTAACAGCAAGTTTTCTTCCTCAATTCTTTGGGAGCTATAATTTTTCTTCCAATTAATTAATCATTTATGGCCCTAACCTTAAATGACTTTTTCAAAGTGGGATAATTGTAGTTATTCACACGCGTGACACACTATCCTTCAGGTTATCCTCAATTTTGAGGTTACTCCAAATTATGTATGGTACATTGTAGATTGTTTGGAATGATTTCCACTCGAGAAACGCCGATGAATTTAACGTCACATAAGAAATACTAATAATAACGAACAATAACATTCATTGTGTCACATGGCTCCCATGGCTCATCCCTGCTTCATAGACAGATTAAAATGCTTTGATTGATGCGTTGCGTTGGTGGGGGAAAGTACGTTTCGGTAGATTTCCTTTACTGCACCTATCGCCACGAGGCGCTGCGATACCAAAGAGTTCCACTTTCCATAGTTGTCCCCACTAGGTGTATGTATGTTCAATCTTTGAATTACTTCTTTATTGTTTACTTACATTTTCCTGGTATCGAGTCCCCTCAAGGGATGGTACAGGGTAATAGGAGAATATGATGATAAAAGAGGTGGCTTAATTTGGCTACCTCGATACTCTTTATTTTCTCCTAATAAAATATGGAATTAAAATGGCCGTGGAGGGGCCGAATTATGAGTATTCACAAGAGAACGTGCAATGAAAGAGATTACAGAAACTGTGCTTATCTCTATTGACGTTTCTGTAAGGTTAAGTTGCCATGCAACCATTGCACATGAGTTTTCTAATTTGTTTCGATTGAAGAAACGAGAAATCTATGTTGTTTTAATAAATAACACAATTTATGTCAGCGATTAGTAATTGTAAAAACAAATTGTGCTACAACTTTTTGTGGAGAGGTTGACCATCTAGAAATGCTGCTGGCCAAAGGCTTTCCAGGCGTATCAATTACTGATTGCTTTCCAGACATCTCCCTAGAGGCAGAACCAGTGTTGAACAGGCACCGATGAGTAGAAGTTGTACCCTGGGAACGGTCACTTGACACTTGGGTTTTCACCTGCTTCTCTGCGGTGCCGATACCTGTGGTAAGAGAACTCTGTTATTATATCCACTTGTTCGATAAAATCAAGAAGTCATTGACTCGTATGTACATTGCACCTTCAAGAAATCTCATTAGCAATGGCATTCGCAGTTAATCGCTGCAAAGATAAGATGCGTCTCGGTGCGATAAATTCTAATTCCGTAGTTAAGTTTGTTTTCAAGCAGTTTTAATTTCCATACCTTGGCAAGAGCGTATGGGCTTTAATTCGACAGATCTAGCAATAACTAATACTTCACTATGTGCTCCAAAGATAAGACTACACGTGGCAAAGTTTTCTCATATGTGCCACGGGGCGATATCCCTTTTTTCCTGCCTCTTTGGACCGGCTGGCTTCTTGCTCAGAAGAAGGATTTACCCTCGAGCGACCTCGCGCCCCCTGGTTTCATGGATCGACCGGGTCATGGAGTCGTGCTACGACGAGGACCTCTCCGAGAACCCATTCTTACAGGAGTTCCGCAAAGAACACAGCTGCACCTACGAGAAAGCCATCAACGAGGGTTGGATTATCTGCGTGCCACGATGCGGGAGCTTCACGAGGAGTTCCTTACGAGAAGACGACTTTCTGAGCCACGTGCTAATCCCTACCGAAGATCCATCGATGAAACGCTTTCACACTTTAGCTGGGAGGGAAGTCGAGTTATGCAACAGAGTGCTAACCATAAAGTACGATACTGCCAAGCCTCGCTCTTCGCACCTTCTCTTTGAGGAGACCTTCTACACGGAAGATCTGCACAAGTATCGAATATGGTAAGCAAATCAACTCAATAATAACCTAAATACCGTGCGTAAATTATCAAAGCCTATGTTCGCTACACAGGTGCATCGAGCAGCCTTTGGAGCAGGACACCTCGACCCCTGAAGATAGGATATCCGTCGTAACGAATCTCCGGGAGTGCATGGACCTACTCTGGACGGAGATCCTGGAGAAGAGCATCTTGAAGGAGTTGGACCGAGCCATCGAAGACTTCCAACAGGTACACGAGACTCTGGAGAATGAGCCTCTGAGTGCCCAGCGAGACCTGGTGGGTACCCTGTACGCAAACGGGCTCAGAATCGTCCTGAAGGACAGCAGGATGAGGCAGAGGACGACCACCAGTCGACACATCCTTAGGACGGTGAAAATCTCTATCGAGACCTACATCCTGCATGGAGTGCGGAAGCTGTTGCCCAGATCAGTCTTCGCAAGGACTGCTTTCGAGGACGCTAACTTGAATAAGATCATAAAGAACTTGAACGAACTGGAATTGAAGGACCTAGGTATCCGGCCAGACTTGTACGAAGGTGTTCTCAGGGGAAAGCAGGAGTTGGCGAGATTGGACGGATTTTCAACAGTTTTGGGGAAAGTCGGTTGCCTGAAGAGAGTGGTCCACTTCCTGTCTCAGGGCGAGGCGTCCGTCTCCTCGGACGACTTGCTTCCGGTGCTAGTGTTCCTCGTCATCAGGGCAGGTCTCCCCAACTGGATCGGCCAGTTGGCCTTCATGAAGAATTTCAGATTTTCCTCGAACTCCACCTGCGAGGCCGACGAGGCAGGCTTCCTGATAACTTCCCTGGAGGCTGCGGTAGAGCACGTCAAGTCTGGAATTCTGACAGGACCTGCGAACCCAGAAGCCGATATCCCGGTGGACGAGTGTGCGGATTCGAAAGTCGTTCCGAAGGACGAGGAGATCTCACTGGGATATCTATTCGAGCACGTGAGAAAGGGCGACCTGGCAGTGGTACGGCAGGTCTTGTCGAAGGAGCCTCCGGAACCTGATAATAGCAAGCTGTGCCACCCTCTCTGTTCCTGCGAGCTCTGCGAACAGCGA
Source organism: Orussus abietinus (assembly GCF_000612105.2). Classification (NCBI taxonomy): domain Eukaryota; kingdom Metazoa; phylum Arthropoda; class Insecta; order Hymenoptera; family Orussidae; genus Orussus; species Orussus abietinus. The sequence goes on from NW_019395985.1 coordinate 111,018, forward strand.
GTAACAGGTACGCGCGTCTAGGCGTCCGAAACACCGTCTTGAGGTCGAAATCTCTATCTAGACGCCTAAAATCATCCTGACCTCCACACCTCTTGTTGCAGGGGATCCTCAGCTGGGGCTTCCCACGGTCCATTGGAGAGACGACAAAGGCCTAACCGCTCTCCACCTGGCCTGTTTTTATGGTCACGCAGTTCTAGTGGACTTTCTGCTCTCGAAAGAGGCAAACGTCAACGACATAGATGCCGACGGTGCAACCCCATTGCACTGCGCAGCCTCCAGTGGGCACCAAAACGCCCTGCTATTGCTGCTCCAGGCGAATGCAGACCCAACGATAGCTGACACCAGAGGAAACACTCCGTTGCATCTTGCAGCGGACCATGGCCACGAAGCCTGTGTCAAGGCTCTGCTCCACTTCGCCGAGCACATGAGGATCCTCATCGAGACCGATGCGGCCAATTGTAACGGGGACACCGCTCTCCACCATGCTTCCAAGTGGGGCTACGCTGGGATAGCCAAGGTTCTCCTGGAGTACGGAGCAGATCATAAGGTCAAAAATCGCCAAGGTCACTCTCCACTATCCGTAGCCCATAGCACTCATCTGGCAAGACTCCTGGAGTCCCAGACTCGCGACGTGACTCCTGCGATTCCGGTCGAACGCCCAGAGTACCTTCCCAGCAGAGAGGAGTCCACGTCTTCCGGGTCGGCCACTCCTGATTCTAAGGGAGAGCCTCAAGGCCGTCGATTCCTGGAGGAGCGACTTCGCAGGACGGAAAGACTCCTGTCTGCTGTAGCCGAAGGAGATGTTAGATTAGCCTGCTATTACCTAGGACTGGAAGGTCCCAGAAAGCCCTTCGATCAATGCCTGGAGCCATCGACGGATCTGTGCCATCCTCTTTGCGACTGCCAGAAATGCATCTCTCAGGACCCCGAAGACTTCGATGAACTTAGACAGCTTAGAGAGGGGAGGGATAAGAGGGAGACTCCTGGTAATTTCCTCAGGGTGAATGCGTGCAACGAGAAGGGGGAATCCGCTCTTCACGTTGCCTCTGCCAATGGATGCATCGAAATGGTCAGGTTGCTCCTGGATGCCGGAGCTGACGTCGGAGCCAGGACCAAACTCGATGGCCGAGTTCCTCTTCATCTGGCCTGCCGATCTGGGAGTCATGAGGTCGCGAAACTCCTTCTAGAGTGTGGAACCTGCAACCCTGACGTGAAGGATCTGCAGGGTGACACTCCGTTGCACCTCGCCTGTAGGACTGGAAACAATAGGATTGCTGAGTTGCTCGTAAGACATGGCTGCGATACCAGGATCAGGAATTCAAAAGGATTGACTGCTCTGGAAGAGGCCCATACTAAGTCGATGGATGTTGCCAAGATCGTTGTCAAGGTCCTTGGAGCTGGACTGTGATAGGACAAAGAGATCTTAAGTACCTACCTGGATCGAAGAGGACCAAGAATGATTCCGAAAGGCTGAGGACCCTTACGCAGAGGAGTGATAGGCAAATCACGGAATATTTAACTCGTAACCTTAGTGCTAGTCTTTGAGATCGATCAGGATTTTTCTGGGAAGAATCGACGTAGTCATTAATTAATTTGTACATAAATATAAATTGTGCGATATAATAAAATATGTAATTTACATTTCCTCATCGTTGCTAGATGTACATACGTACAGTTATTATATATATATAAAATTTATATTACGACTAAATGTGGTTCGTCAAATATATTTTGTACAGCGAATCCATTAGATCTCTTGTCAACCCCTAAAACCCATGAAAGCATCGTAATACTACCATGTCCACACTCTTGTAAAATTGGTTTATGTTAAACTTCTCCGCGATTGTAGCCAATCGAGTAATTTCTACTCATGTGACAATACAATACAAAGATATCATAAAATATCATTGACTTCGTGATGTTACGTTTCGTGTGAATAACTGGGAATGTAGGTAAACGTGGAACACCTCTTGCGTCCATTCTCACGGATTTATCGTATAAAAACATCAAAAACTGTCCGACTTAGTGAACTACGATATTTACAAGATACCGGTTGGGACGAGCCGGTGGATTCCATTGAAATGGGAAACCTTAACATCACAGAAGTTCATCCATAGACTTTGAGAAAAATGTCGAGAAAACGTGACACACTTACTGCAAGATTCCTTCGCTGGGTGGAATCATTTCTTAACCTGCAAAACCGTAAACACTTCTCAACCGATGAAGGGTATCACTTATCCCATTGGTTGGAGACTTTTTTACCACTTGCACGTTAGGTAATTGTTTTACATAACGGATCACACAGTTCATGGATCGGCGCACTCGCTCTTGAACAACTCGTTACGCACCGGGAATTCAGGACACATTCAATCAGGTGCCGAAGGTAAAGTCCAAACGAGAGACTCCTCGACTTTCCGCTTCTCCTGCTTCCGTTTAGGTCCTCGAAACCTAGACCTCTGTGGACTCCAGATTACGGTATCGTGAGTCCTCCACGTGGGTACCGCGACAGTCTCTGCAGCATCCCCGGGATCGGGGCTGTCTTTTTCACACAGAAACTCATACTCCGAATCGTAGTAATGTCTCAGCGTGGGCTCGGAACGAAAGCTCTGCATCGCGCACCAGACGTGCGTCAAGAGATACGAAAACCTCGAAAGCCAATATTCTACGAATTCTCCAGGAATTTCACCTAGGCTACGTTGCGCTTCGGAGGTTAGTTCCCTGTAGTGGTGTTTCTGTTAACGAGGACAGATTCTTCGAGTTAGTGTATTTTGAATATCTCAATGGGTGAGAAAAAATAATGTTAAACGGTCACCTTATTCCGAAGGGCTCTTAAGAGGTCCCGGACACTCTCTCCACGGTAGCTCCTGTATCTTCGAAGGTCAGCAGCCACCTCGACATCGATGTGCAATCTCCAATCTCCCTGGACGACTTTCCTCCCTCCGGACTCCAGAGCTATCAAGGCAGCACTGTCTGGCTCGTCTTTTTCTACTCTGTCGCTGACCTCCTACGGGGATAAAAAGGACCACCGATATAAAAAATCAAGGTGCAAAAATCGATAAAGGACTCGAAGCGAATACCTGAAAGAAGTTAAGAACTTGGCCAGCATCCCAGAACATGGGATAGCTACAGATAGCCGTAGCTGGTGGCCTGTCGGAAGGATTCGCAGAGATCATCGCTTTGATCAGGACTCGTGCCAACTCCTTATCACTCGCAGAGACGTCCTGCAGTGTTGACAAATCATTCTCACCACCTGGTGAAAAGGTGTCACGAAGATGAAAATCGAAATGACGTTTACAAAGGAATCTTAAATTTTAACTTTGAGCTCATGCCACTAAACTTACAGAGAATGTTTGCCTGCCGTCGGAGAGGGTCACCGAAGGGGTGTTTGCCTCCTGACAGGACGTAGTAAAAGACACAGCCCAAGGAGAAGATGTCTACGGCACAGGTGGTCCTTTGTCCGTTAAATATTTCCGGCGCTATCCACCCGTCCGTTCCAGTCACTCCTGATCTTCTCGAGAAGGACATTCGACCCAGTTGAAGTTTCTTGCAGAGTCCGAAGTCAGATATCATCGCCCTAACCTCTCCTCGAGGACCTGGCACCGATAGTAAAACATTGTGCGGTTTGATATCCCTGTGGACTAAAAGTTAAAGCGATTATGATCTACACGTCGATATACAAACTAGACCTAACGAACGAGGACATGGGAGCCTTGACTCACCGATGTCCAAGAAATGAAGATGAGCAAGACCAAAGGTCGCTTGTCTGAGGATGTTCTTCACTGAGATCTTATTTTTATTGTACCTCCCAGCCACGTAATCCTGTAAAGTCGCCTCGGCCAATTCCAAGGCGATGTATCGAAACATTCGATCCTGCTCCATACAAAAGTAGCGAACCACGTTTGCATGGGCGTCGGATTCTCTTAGAAGCGCAACTTCTCGGTCTGCAAATGTGAAGCAATCTGGCAAAAGACGCTTCACCGCTACCAGTCTTCCGTCGAATTCACCCCTAGAAGAACAAAACGTTCTCGGTGATTTATTTAATAAATCTCGAAACGAAACCTTGAAGGAAATATCGAAATGGGATTTAATCACTTGTATACGAAGGTTCCCTCGCATCCCTTTCCTAAAACCTCGCAGGTGTTGAACGTGATCTTCCCAATCCTGACCAGACCTTCACCGATGTCTTCGGGGGCAGCCAAGTTTCCATGTTTGCCGTTGCTGCCTGTTCGGCTGTTCTCCCTGGAACCCTGATCAAGTTGCTACTCTTAGGCGTGGCGTACAAATTCTTGATAAATCCCTGGTTACTTATGGCACATCGGAGAACTTTACACGTTCCACTCAGTTATCAAGACACTGCGATCAAATTGGATGATTACCTGGGACAGCTGCTGGAACTCCTTGAACTGGACGTTCAGATACCAGAACATTGCAATGACGCAGCTTAGTAAAATGACGAGAGCTAGTTTGAGGCCTTTATTTTCCTGTCGACTGATCCAACCTCTGCTGGCATTGTACGTAGCTGACACAGCTCTTCTCCAGTTTTTCGCCTCGATAGTTGCGTTTCTGCACTCGTCAGTTTGCACAGTTTTCGTGGAAAGTGTTGACAGGTTCAAAACAAATGGATCAGAGTGAATTACAGGGTCCGATCGCCCCGTGATCTGCAGTGGCTGATTCTGAAGCTGATACTCAGTGGGGACCTTGTAATATCCTGTTAAATAATTTTACATTATAAGAAATATTATCTTAGGAGTTATCGAAGTAGTATACAAGAAAAATTAATTCACCGGTGGTCACTATCCTATCTCGAGTCATACTTTGATAATCATCTTGCGATTGTTCGATGTGATTCATGCGCACATGAGCTCCCGGAAGAGGAATAGAGTGTTGGTTTTCCTGTGCCTCCTGTATTATCAACGGCCCTTCGAGCATTAAATGACCTGCCTTGCTCGATATCGTTGCAGTGGACGAGTCAGCTAAAGATGGCAAGGCATACAAACCATGCTGATGTTCTCCAATATACAAAGTTTGGCTGAAAAAGTATTAATCATGTAGTACCACTTTGGACAATTTTTACCTGTCGATTCTTTATGATAAATGTAACCTACAATAATTGAAAGTCACTTGGCTTAGTTATAAATTGCTGTAATAAATGATCTAACGTTCCATCGGCAACGCTGGTAAATGGTACAGAAGTAAGTCCATCGTCACTGACGGTATATGCTGCTATTACGGGACTTCCCAAGTCCAATTCCCAAAGTAGAAAACCTAACCTACGATTCAGTGTTACCACTCGGCCAGTAGAGCTGGTAGTAAAGTGTACCAGATCTGGGAGAAAAGTAATCTTATTGTAGAAAATATAAAATAGATCCACATTAAAATAGGTAATATTGATAAGGATCACAAACCATAATTTTCTGATCCATCAGGATCTATCTTGGATGCTGAGTAATCGTAAAAGGTAACATTCCACTTCCTGTCTTTGTGCTTGCTATCGATCATAATAACATTATATTCTGTGCGACCTACAAAGATTGCATCTTGCGTTTCAAGAGGGCAAGTATTTTCTGCTTTATCAAAGCTTAAGAGCTGCTTCCTCGCCCCCGATCGTGGGTCGATGCTAAACCATGTATCAATTTTTCTTCCGGTATATAGTATTCCATCGCTACTTCTGCAGGGACTGCTGGCAACTAATTGCGGTATAGTAAACGGAAGTTTCTTAAGAGCCTCCGTCTCTGTACCAAATAAGTATAAAGATCCATCTTTTGGATCTGGCAGGAATCTAGGCCTAAAGCAGCACATTGATCAGAATTCAATTTTTCAGCAAAAATTTTTGGTATGCAACCGTTCACTTACATTGTTGTCTCGGAAACATCAACCGGTACTTTTACTACAGGCTCTGCAATAAATTCACATCAAATACCTAATGCACATGAAAGGAAGAATAAATACATGAAAAAAATATATATAATCTCTACCATCGTCGTGTCTCCAACGTATTTCCCCTGATTTATGTCCAACACCGATAAATGATCCTGCTAGGGTTGCAAACATCAGCAGAGTGTCCTCTTGGTCCGAGATTAAATCTGTACTGTGATTCTGTAAGATATGATGTAATTTTAGCTCATGTCTGGACTTTAAAACAGCAGACGCAGAACTTACCTCTGCTACCTGCTGCGCAAGGCCAGGCGAACTGCCCAATAGAGCAACAAGAAACGCAAGAAGCCACATTTTAAATCGTTTATGCTGCATCATATCAATCGGAGTTTTCAGCTATTTGTAAGATTACATAGATGCAAGTTACCATATTTGGAAGTGCATGAACCATTAACGGACGTGTCATACATGTCTTCAATAGCGAAAGAGGTTATGTATCCCTCTCCTTGAGACAAGAGTACGAGAAACCATTTTAAGCATCACGCAGGCATACCTACAGTACATCTTGATTATTTTGTAACAACTAAGCTGCAAAAATCGAGCTTTTCATTTCCTTTAATTGATAGGACACAAAACTTGCGTCATCTCGAGCTGAGAAAAATATAAGCTTCGTGGCTCCGCATTACAATCGCACATTGTCAATAGTTTCAGCTTCCCATTGTTGCACTTTGACGATTTGGCCATTATTTAAATTAATAGCACGTACGGGTTTCGATTATTTCAGAATTCTGTTGTTTAAGAAACGACTCTACCAAAGAACTGTCAAAGTATAATTTATGTCGACGAATGGACATGGTCCGCTCATTTAGAATATTCCAAGATGTGAAACTTCACCTGAGTAGACTGTATAGAAAGCAGAGATAATAGAAGATTGGCGCCATCTATTCGAAAAGTGATAAACTCTTTAGACAGGCACATAACCTCAAACAATTACGATTTTGAACTCGTGCAGTTTGAACCTGTTAAGTGACGTTAATCTAAACGTTAACAATTGAAAGGTATTTATATAGTTTAAGCCTTGACTGTTTGTATGAAATTGTACGTATTTGTTTCTACAATAATGAAGCAAAATGAGAAATCATGTTACACTATAGTTACTTGCAGAGAATAAATCATGATTTTAATATACTGACATCAACAAAGGTTTCTAAAAATTTTCATTTTTTATTTATAAAGATATACATTCTAAGTGAATATTGAGACGACATGGATGACGAAGCAGAGACATACAAATTATGGAGGATTAGAAAAACGGTGATGCAGCTGTGTCACGATCGAGGGTATCTCGTAACACAGGACGAGTTGGATCAAACGTTGGAACACTTCAAAGAACAATTTGGGGATAAACCAAGTGAGAAAAGGCCGGCACGTAGTGATCTTATTGTTCTCGTAGCCCACAATGACGACCCGACCAATCAGTTATTTGTGTTCTTCCCGGATGAGCCGAAGATTGGGATTAAAACTATTAAGACATATTGCCAGCGTATGCAAGAAGAGAAGATTCACAGGTAAATTGGTTCCATTAATTCATAACTTATAAAATGAGGTGATTTCTATATTGATTATTAATTTTTATAGAGCCATTATAGTCGTGCAACAAGGCATGACTCCCTCCGCCAAACAATCCTTAGTAGACATGGCTCCAAAATACATTCTGGAACAATTCCTGGAGTCTGAACTTTTAATAAACATAACGGAACATGAGTTGGTCCCAGAGCACATCGTATTGACACCTGATGAAAAAGAGGAACTCCTTACCAGATACAAGTTGAAGGAAAACCAACTGATGCGCATTCAAGCCGGTGACCCCGTAGCTCGATACTTTGGTCTGAAAAGAGGACAAGTAGTAAAAATCATTCGCCCGTCTGAAACCGCAGGAAGGTACATATCGTACCGACTTGTGTGCTGAACGTACAAACTTTGCTCTCAGTCATTGATCTGTGATTCTTAATTATCGATAACTCATAAATGTTCATAAGTCGAAGACAGTATTTTCCACAGCCCGAGAGAGGGTAATTACACAAATAATAAATAGTTTCCACCATTTAACAAATCTCATTTCATTGGTCCCTCCCGTCGGTGACAGGCATGTAGACTCAAATGAAAATCCATGAAAGGATGATGCATAAAGTGACACCGCATACGCAGTAAGTTCTTTCCGAAAGAGACTGCGAGGTTGGATGAGTAAAAAAAGAACGCACGCATATCCGATTAATGTAATGTAATGTACATATGTATATACTATATATATATATGCATAGTTAATCATAAAACATAACATAACGCGATGATGACGATGACGATGATACCACTGCATAGGTCGTCGTTATAAACGTGATAAGAGGCTAGCTTTCCATCCGTGTTTATATGTGCAAAGTGAAGCTTTCATTTGCCTGGGTCGTGCTGAAAACGACTTGGAGAAACGAAAAGAAAGAAAAAAAAAAGAAAGAGAGAAAATGTGTGTGTGTATATATATATATATATATATCTACGTATATAAATGTATAATACTTTTGCTCCTCTACAGATATCGAGAGTTCCTTAACTGAGGGATGAATCGAAAAATGAGAGCGAAAAAACGGTCAGCCGGCTCCGAAACGGATCAACGGGCTGATTTGCATGTAGTTGTCAACGATCGTCTCGCCTCTCGGCAAACTCGACTTCTGGGATCTCGAAATTGTAGCATTTACAAGGAACGCGCGGATTCATATCTTCGCACTTCCACCGAAGTTACGACAAAGTTTCGACATTAAATTCGCGATTTCCAAATCCTAGGCAGACTAGAATCGATGGCCGTCGACGTTTCCCTCTGTATGTATACAAATCTACATATCGGTGTCAACGCTTCCTCCAAAAGAAAAAAAAAATTCGCCCCCTCGCGCGACACAATTTCTCCCGCGCGGCTAATAAGTAAAAATAAAAAATCCTCGACGGTACTTTCTGTACACGTACTCGCAAAGTATCCTGAAAATATCGCACTCATCGTGCCTACACGTCGAGTTTTACTCGTTAGCCGACCTCGTCGATTTCGTGCGCCGTTTTGAAGATCAGGAAAAAACCACCGTGGTGCGTACGTGCGTGCGTGTTTCGTTCCCGTGTATCTACATAACTCGTGCCTACTACCACAAGGGGAGGAATGAATTACCCTGAGCTAGACGCTAACCTGCATATCTTCTCCTGTTCCAAAACAGATAACGGCAGTATACAACTCGAGAGGTTATCCACTCGCTGGATCACGGATTTTAACACCCAAAATCACGTGGAAATCAGCTGTAAGTTGTTGAGAGTTACCGAAACATTGTCACAATTTTAAGGCTAATAGTCCTCAATTACCGAGTCCATGTTCTTTATAAAACAAAATCAAAGGCAATCGGTTCTCAAAGGAAGAAATAGTTTTCACCAATTTCCAAGTGAACAGCCCCTCGATATGACTTGTTTAAAAAAAATCAATCGTCCAAGGATTTACTCGAGTCAACCTAACATGCGTTACACATTTTTTTAGGCAGTACTACTTAATGCAGTTAACACGCATCGGCTACACATATTTCCATTCCCCTTCGTTGATCAGGTTACAAGTATTACGGTCCCAATCTATTATTCTCCGGACCCAGAATGCTAAAAGGCGACACGTCTCGATGCTACCGCTTTAATTTAACGGCTTATATACATATATACGTATACCTATATATATATATATATATGTATATAATTATGTATAGTGTATATCAACGCGTAATTCCCCCGGTATCGGTTAAAACCACTAGCTAGGCCCTCGAATCGTCGAAAAGAAGTTCATCCTTTCACCCCAGGGTGCGGTGAAGAGGGTAGAGGAAGAGATTATTGAAAAAATACAAAGTCACCCGCCGTTCAATGTTCCCCCCCTCCCGGGGAGGGGGAGAAGCGCGTTTTGTTGCCGAGCTCCTGTAATACGGTTGTCACATGGCCGCGGGGATGGCAACGCGCGTTGGGCACGTTGCATCGGTGAATTATTGTACAGTTCCAGGCACGAGTTGCCCCGAGGGAGACCGAGATACGGGTTGCACGAGAATGGACGAGCCTTAGGAATTAATATCTTAGACTAATCGTGGGGAGAGAGTCGAGTCTCCTCAGGGCGACTCGTACATCCGTGAGAACCTCGTGTTCCCGACGAACTGAAAATGTCGATGCATTTCTTTCGTCTCCGGATATTATTTTCCCCCCGTTTCCCTCGTGACGACGGACAGGTGGATGCGATTTTCGTCTCCCAACCTGGTCAGGTAACGCATCCGGTTGAGCGTGGGTAATTTTCCATTTGCCAAAGTGCTGCATCGTTTACACGGCTCCCGACCGCCGATACAATCTGGCGGCCCACTCGATAAGCGGCGTTTGTAGAATCTCGTTTATCGGTTCCGCGGTTAGTCTGATCTCGTAGGTGATGTGCCTGGGATAAGCTGGTGAATCACGTCGTCCGTTACCACAAGACCGGTACAAAGTCTGCGATTAATAATTGAGATTATTAGCGTTAAAGTCGTGTTAATAGACGAGATTTAGTAGTTAACGTTACTTAGGTGATTCTCTCGTTACCTAAGAATGGTAGGGAGTAACGTAAGTAGATGGGAATAGTCCCCTTCTGTTGCCGATCTCACCGTGCCACCAGTGCTGGTCGGTGCGATCCGTCACAGTGATGACATCGCCTCTTCTGAACTCCAGCTCTCCAGGCTCCTGGGGTGTAAAGTCGTACAATGCCTGCACTAGACACTGAAAAATCCAGATGTTCCAGTTACTTTGAGGAAAAAGTCAACAATCTGGAGATTAAGTAAGTGTTCTTGATAGGTTGCGCAACTGGAGAATAAAATCGAGTCCTCTACCTCTTCTGGAATCATGTCGCGTAGTTTGACATCCTGCGAACGTGAAACCGATGCTGTACGGTGGTACTCTACCAGTTCGTTCAAACTGTTGAATTTAACAACCCAAAGAAAGAACTTTCCTTGCGCATCTCGTAGGACTTTGAAATGTTGCACGCCATCGGAGCACCTGGAACGTGCAATGATTCGGTGAGGGATATTCACTGACGAAAGTCATCGATTTAAATTGTTCAACGATCCACAGATAAATTATTGACTTACTTGACAGAGAGAGAAAAATCTCCCGGTGAGCTCTCGCTGATCCTTATGAGGAAGGCACCTTCGTGTTTGTTCATTAGTAGTCTTTCTGCATCTGCTCTAGTAATTCTACCATAGTACCAACTACAAACAGAGCGAAAGCCAAATAAACCTCCTCTAAATCTACCAAAATTTTGCAAAATACAAATCCAAGTCCACTCACTCGTGATTCTTCATTTCTATGTAGTTGCTTGGTATGAGGCCTTCTCTAGAGTCCAATTCTGCTCTGTACCAATTCATGTCATCCTCCATATTAAGGATCTATCAATAAAATAAAAACGCTCCATTAAATCTCTCCCTTATCTCGAATCATCGATTTCACTCCAACAAAGAATCCCCTCTAAAAGATCCTTTAAATCTCAGGTTTTCTCGCCTAACGTAAAGACATGACAGACCCCTTCGCAGTCCTTCGGCAAATTTTAAGCAACCCCGATGCACATCGAGTACATTTAATTTAAGCCCTTGAAGCATGCAAAGCTCATCGCAGTGCATACAAAAGGTAATATCAAAATCACGATGGGAAGCTGCCAAGCACCCGATTGTTATCAAACATCATCAGCCCGAAGCATCATCACTCCTGACACCTGGTAGAGCTCGATAAACAGAAACGAGGGGCACAGAGCTCTGGGTTTCGGAAAGGAGGAAAACCCATTTTCGCACCTTGAGTATCTGACTGCGGCGAAAGCTGAGCTCGTCCTCGGCCGTAGCGGTAAAGTCGTGCTTGGCTATCGCCTCCATTTCCCAGTGGCACCCAGTCTCTCCTCCCGATCTTCTCGAACTCTCGGGCCCGTTCGTCCGGAGTATAGGGTCGCCTCCCTCCGAGGTTTCCGGGACAGGTCGAGATATTCGTCAGGTTTCCGTTGGGGCCCAGTAATCGCGATCCGAGGAGGTGTTCAACGTCGGTGTCCGGTTTTGCCTCCGCTGGCCCTTGCCACCCCTGCGCCGACCGTAGTCTCCCTGCCGCCTGCTTTACCTTGGGAGAGACTCGGGGAGGGACACGTATCCGCACACGGTGCACGTATCACGGTATCGTGATATTACCCGGACGGTGCGTAGCGAATCTCCGACGGGTTGCTACGTGTGCCTCGGCCCGTGTGTGCGTCAACACGGTGGACGCAACCTCTACGTACATATACGAAGCGCATACGCGGCGACAGTGGGGAGGTTAGGTGGGTGTGTGGAGCCGGTGGCGCCACCTGACAGTAACCGTACGGACCCAGTCGCCAATCATCGTCTCTTGTCCGCGGCTCTCAGCCAATCACGGCTCGGGTCGACTTTTGGATCCGCCAATCAGGTGCGAAAATATCGTGTCCAATCACGGTGCGAGATCTAATCGGTGAGGGTTGTTGGTGATCTCTAAATGGTCTCTGGTGGTTCTGCGCCACCTGAGGTCCTATATGTGCATAATGTGTGTATATGTGGCTGTCAGCTGGTTAGGTCGCTCTAATCTCCGTTAATTTTCCCTGATTTCCCCGCAGAGACCGCCTGACCCTGTTGGTTCGAATTTTGCGTTCCCCGATAGGTTCTGCACGAGTCAAGGATCGCACAGATGGTACCGCGCGAGGTGACTTCCATGTCGCGGCGACTCCAACGCCGTTCCGACCGCGCATAAGGGCACTCCACACTGAGGAGGATCCGAAGATGCTCACGTCAATGCATTTCGGTAGACTTAACCTCGTCAGTCGCTCATCTGGCGCTCCTCCGAACGAAATTCCAACGCGGGCCTGCTAGAGCCCCAGGAGGCGACCCGGACTGTTGCAGCCGGTGACGATGCAAAATAACTCCAAAACCAGAGAGATGTTCATCGTCAGAGCTCTGGAGAAGATCTTGGCTGATCGTGATGTCAAGCGGTCTCACCTTTCACAGCTACGAAGATCCTGCGAGTCAGCTTTGGGTAAGGTTTGAAAATATTTCATTGTAGAAATGTTCCTTGGAATAACATCTAAATGTTTGTTTTGGTTTCTAGAGGACCTGCGAAATGAGATCAAGGAGGTTCCAAATGTGCAGGGCGAGGAAGCGACGTCTAATGCCTTGCCTCAGCCTAAGAGCGATTCGAATGTTATATCGGCGGAGAAATACTTCTTACCATTTGAACTGGCTTGCCAGAGCAAGTCCCCCAGAATTGTCGTCACTGCCTTGGATTGTTTGCAAAAGTTGATTGCCTATGGCCATTTGACCGGAAACGTACCGGACTCGACTGATCCTAACAAGCTACTAATCGTTCGCATTGTCGAGACAATATGTGGCTGTTTTATGGGGCCTCAGACAGACGAGGGTGTACAATTGCAGATAATCAAAGCTTTGCTGACGGTAATGACCAGTCAGCATGTCGAAGTGCACGAAGGAACTGTTTTACTTACCATACGCACTGTTTATAACGTTTACCTGGCATCAAGGAATTTAGTTAATCAAACCACTGCTCGGGCGACTCTCACGCAGATGATTAATGTGATATTTGCAAGGATGGAGACTCAAGCGGTTCGTACCTTGCTAAGTTTTAGTAACTAGATTTAAAGATAAGATTTGTCACTGATAGTGGTCAGACACTGAAATAATTTCTTATGCTCTCATAACCTCACCTACAATGTCCTAATCCATTCCAACCGAGCCATTGTAATTTAAACTCTGCACAGACCATCCATTCTCAGGAAGAAGACACGGCAAGGACCGAAGTGGAGCAGCAGGATGTGTCGATGGCCTCTGGGGCGGAGACGGAGAGCGAGCCAATAAACAACGAAGAGTCTGTACCAGAAAGTGCCTCCGAAGCGCGTAACGTAGTGAAGTCCATTTTGGAGGATGTCGTAGACTCGGTGATTCCTGAGGATCAGCCTGCTACGTCGCCTTCTGAAGAGCCTAGTCTTGACCAAGTGCCCACTGATGACAATACCGACGAGGCAACTGCAGAGACCGACAACATGGTCACCGCTAAATTTACTCATGTCTTGCAGAAGGATGCCTTTCTGGTATTCAGGGCACTCTGTAAACTCTCTATGAAGCCTTTACCCGATGGAACGCCAGATCCAAAGTGAGTATTGGTAATAAATTTATTTGTCTCTGGTTTATAATTAATCTAAACTACCTGTAATCTTTCAGATCACACGAGCTCCGATCAAAGATCCTATCTCTACAGTTGCTCCTTGGAATCCTTCAGAATGCTGGACCGGTCCTTCGTTCCAATGAGATGTTTGTCATAGCGATCAAGCAGTACTTATGCGTAGCACTATCAAAGAACGGTGTGTCCTCTGTGCCTGAAGTGTTCGAGCTCTCTCTTGCATTGTTCCTCGCTTTACTGGCAAGATTCAAGATGCACCTCAAAATGCAGATCGAAGTTTTCTTTAAGGAAATTTTCATGAACATCCTAGAGACCTCGAGCAGTTCTTTCGAGCACAAGTGGATGGTCATCCATGCGCTGACAAGGATCTGTGCAGACGCGCAGAGCGTTGTCGACATATACGTAAACTATGACTGTGATCTATCGGCAGCTAATTTATTCGAAAGGTAATTTTTTTCTCCATTAAGAAATTATTTTTATTCAATTTTGATACATGGTTGACCGATGATATTCGTCATTTTTAGGCTCGTCAACGACTTGTCAAAGATTGCACAGGGTCGCCAGGCACTAGAGCTCGGAGCCTCTCCCAATCAAGAGAAATCCATGAGAATAAGGGGCTTGGAGTGTCTAGTGTCGATCCTAAAATGTATGGTGGAGTGGTCAAGAGATCTCTATGTAAATCCAAGTGTACCTGCGGATCAGCAAGTGCCATCGGAGCCAACTGGTCCAACCCTGGAGCCTCCGTTGCCTCGTTACGGTAGCGCTGGCAGCTTGTCATCCGCTAACTCTAGTCTCGTAGGGAATAAAGAGGTGCCGGACTCTCCGGAGCAATACGAGGTTCAGAAACAACAGAAAGAAGTCTGGGAGGCTGGCATCGACATGTATGATTTTCAATATAATTTCTATAACAAACAGATATTATTATATCATCGGAGCATATATATCTACATTCAATCCGACTTATTCCTAACCTATCCACAGATTTAACCGGAAACCAAGTAAAGGTGTTCAGTACCTGCAGGAACAGGGTCTGCTTGGAAACCTCGCAGAGGATGTTGCTCGATGGCTTCATGGCGATGAACGTCTGGACAAGACTGCCGTCGGAGACTTCCTTGGAGACCACAATCATAACCAGGTTATGTACAATTACATCGACCAGATGGATTTTGCCGAGAGGGACCTGGTGACGGCTCTCCGATATTTCCTAGAAGGCTTCAGGCTCCCTGGCGAAGCCCAGAAAATCGACAGGTTGATGGAGAAATTCGCCAGTCGCTACTGCGAGTGCAATCCGAAGTGAGTGTGCCTTTACTTCGGAAAGATTCCTATCCTCTGACGATACCTTAGTTTCATTAATACCTCGAGTGCAAGGCTGGCAAAATGTCATTCCAAAATTCAAATTCTCGAATGTTTATTATTCACGTAGACATTTCCATGTCAAGCCCTGCAGTCAATGGTTGCACTAGCATCGATAAGTCTGAAACGTTTTCTAACTAGAAGTCCGGCCTTTTAATCATAACCCGTCGGCGCCTCGCGACTTGTAAAGACCGTGTTAAGCTTTTAGCGGCGAACCATACCGTTTCTGTTGTAGTAACGGATTGTTTACCAGTGCAGACACTGCCTACGTTTTGGGCTTCTCGATAATAATGCTCACGACCGACCTTCATTCGCCCCAGGTCAAAAACAAAATGACCAAGGAGCAGTATATCAAGCTGAACCGGCGTATCAGCGACAACGAAGACCTGCCCGAGGAGTACTTGTCTAAGATCTACGACGAGATCGCCGGTAACGAGATCAAAATGAAGTCCAATCCTAACCGACCTGGGAAGCAAGGTAAATCGCTCGATAAGAGCATCCTTAACTTAGAAATATAATTAAAAAACACCCTGAAGAAACTCGACCGAGACATCAATTAATATTTATATAACATTTTCAGTAATATCCAGTGAAAAGAAACGTCGACTTTTGTGGAATATGGAGATGGAAGTTATCTCCACGGCGGCGAAGAACTTGATGGAGTCGGTCAGTCACGTGCAGGCTCCATTTACGACCGCGAAGCACCTCGAACACGTTCGACCTATGTTCAAAATCGCGTGGACCCCGTTTTTAGCGGCCTTCAGTGTGGGTCTTCAGGATTGCGACGACCCTGAAATAGCCTCGCTGTGTTTGGACGGGATCCGGTGCGCCATTCGCATCGCCTGTATCTTTCACATGACTGTAAGCCCAAGGCTCGACTTGCTTCGCTCTTCGGCCTAGACCTCGAAGACTGACCACATTTTTTATTGCAACCCCAGCTGGAGCGCGACGCGTACGTGCAGGCTCTGGCGAGGTTCACTTTATTGACGGCAAATTCGCCGATCACGGAGATGAAGGCGAAGAACATCGACACCATAAAGACCCTGATCACAGTGGCGCATACCGATGGGAATTATCTAGGAAGCTCATGGCTAGACGTGGTGAAGTGCATATCCCAGCTGGAGCTGGCCCAGCTGATCGGCACCGGGGTTAGACCTCAACTTCTTGGACCCCCCTCGAAGCCTCACTTCCCGTCGCCCCTGGCCAACTTCACCAACCTGACGCACAATTCGCATCAGTCCAACAGCTTGAACTTGAGCTCCTTGGATCGTACGTTGGAGCCTTAACTTTAAAAGTTGGAACTTGTATTTGCAATCGTTTGGTGGATGGTCATAAATATATTGTCCTTCCAGCCAGCGTGAAGGAGTCCATAGGTGAGACCAGCTCCCAAAGCGTCGTGGTGGCCGTGGACAGGATATTCACAGGATCCACAAGGCTGGATGGAGACGCCATCGTTGAGTTCGTCAAGGCCCTTTGCCAGGTGAGCCTCGAAGAGTTAGCCCACCCCTCGCAGCCTCGGATGTTCTCCTTGACGAAGATCGTGGAGATCTCCTACTACAACATGGGTCGCATCAGACTCCAGTGGTCCAGAATCTGGCAGGTCCTGGGGGACCACTTCGACAGAGTCGGCTGTAGTCCCCGACAAGATATCTCCTTCTTCGCCGTCGATTCTCTTCGACAATTGGCCACCAAGTTCATCGAGAAGGGGGAGTTTGCCAATTTCCGCTTCCAGAAGGAGTTCCTCAGGCCGTTCGAGCACATCATGAAGAAAAACCGCTCGCCGATCATCAGGGACATGGTCGTCAGGTGCGTCGCCCAGATCGTGCATTCTCAAGCTCCCAACATCAGGTCGGGCTGGAAGAACATCTTCAGCGTTTTTCATCATGCAGCCAGCGATAGGGACGAGTCCGTTGTCGACCTTGCCTTCTCCATGACCGGGAAAATCATAAGTACTAGCTAGATTCTTGGTTAAAACGAGTGGAATTACTTTTTCTCTTGAGAATTTATTATCGTCTTTCCCGTAGATGAGCTCTATGCCGAAGACTTCAGCATCATGGTGGACTCCTTCCAGGATGCCGTCAAGTGCCTCAGCGAATTCGCCTGCAACGCCTCCTTCCCTGACACGAGCATGGAGGCGATCAGGCTGATACGTTCCTGCGCGTCCTATATCGACGCGAATCCTCATCTTTTCGCCGAGGGCATGATGGACGACAGCGGAATGGTCTCCGAGGAAGACAGAGCTTGGGTAACGAAAACTGCTGACGTTGTAAATTGAAAATTATTTCCTGAGACTGAAAGAGGAATTTCTTTTTCATCAAGGTGAGGGGCTGGTTCCCCCTGCTCTTCGAGCTCTCCTGCGTGGTCAGCAGGTGCAAGCTGGACGTTCGAACGAGAGCTTTGACTGTACTCTTCGACGTCGTCAAGACCTACGGGGCCTCTTTTAAGCCCCACTGGTGGAAGGACCTGTTTCAGGTGCTCTTCAGGATTTTCGACAACATGAAATTGCCCGAGCAGCACACGGAAGTGAGCGATGAGATCATTTATGTATATATTTAAGCGCATTTATTTACCATGGTGTATAGATGCCGAAGAGACGTTAATTTTGTCTTTAGAAAGCCGAGTGGATGACGACGACCTGTAACCACGCCCTCTACGCGATCGTGGACGTCTTCTCCCAATTTTACGATACTCTGGGTCCGATTTTACTGGAGCAGCTGTATTTCCAGTTGCTGTGGTGCGTGCAACAGGACAACGAACAGCTGGCCAGGTCGGGTACGAATTGTTTGGAGAACCTGGTCATCAGTAACGGCGTCAGGTTCGACGAGCCCACGTGGGAGAAGACCTGCCGGTGCGTTCTCGACATCTTCGAAAACACCCTGCCGAGCGCCCTTCTCATCTGGAAGCCGCAGTCCCCGAACAAGGAGTCGGACCTTGACGTCATCACGGGGGAGTGCGACGGCCACGTGGGTATCCTGAAGAGGAGTAACAGCACGCAGAGCCTGGCGAACGGCGAGAGTGCGAGGACGAAGGTCTTCTCCGGATTGCTGATCAGATGCGTGGTCCAGCTGGAGTTGATTCAGACGATCGACAACGTCATTTTCTACCCGGCAACCTCGAGGAAGGAGGACCAGGAGAACCTGGCTCTGGCGCAGGCCGACATGCTCAACGGCAGGTCGACCGAGACCGGCACACAGGAGACCCATGAAGACCTGCAGAAGGAGGACCAGGGCATGTACCACGCCTTGACTTCCGCGCACCTCCTCATCCTCGTGGAATGCCTCCTAAGGTCGCACAGGTGCGGTAAAAGACATCCCAAAGAGGTGCTCTAAGCAGTCTAGACTCGAGCGAGGGAATACCCTTACGGGTTGCCCTATTTCAGCCTTTGTAATTCGTAGTTTTATCAACGTGACCAGTAATTCGAGGTCCTCTGCAGGTTCGCCAAGACCTTCAACGCCAATCACGAGCAGAGGAACGTCTTGTGGAAGGCCGGATTCCGCGGAAACGTGAAACCGAACCTCCTTAAGCAGGAGACCCAGTCTCTGGCTTGTGCCCTCCGCATCCTCTTCAAGATGTACAGCGATGAACGAAGGTCGAGCGACTGGCCTAAGGTCGAAGAACGACTCGTCGGGGTCGCTCGCGAGGCTCTGGAATATTTTCTGGCTCTTTCGAACGAAGCCCACAGGGACGCCTGGATGGCGATCCTTCTTCTAATGCTGACGAGGATCCTGAAGATGAGCGACAACCGGTTCGCCGTCCACGCGTCCAGTTGCTACGCTCTACTGTGCGAAGTCATGTGCTTCGACCTGAAGCCAGAATTGAGGTCCGTCCTCAGAAGGTTCTTTCTCAGGATCGGCCCGGTGTTTCGCATCACCCAGAAGTGAGGGAGGCACGAGGGGCCCTCTTCGGTGTGTACAGCGATGGTCGGAAATGGAACCAGTGGCCCGAGGTCGAGAAATGTCTCAGGATCGGGAAACTCCGTTGCTAGTGCAATCCGTCCTCGGGATGTTCATTCTTGGGAGGTTTCCTAAGAGTTTCCTCTTCGGGATGTTTCTCTTCAGGGTCGGTTTCGTGATTCGCGTCGACCTAGTTCGAAGGGAGCCAGGAGGGTCCCACTCTGTAAATCTTACCGTAAAACCCTTTTCCCGTCGCGGTTGTACCTTTTTAACTTGTATTATTGTTATACATACGCATAGATATACATACTATACATAATATACATAATATACATACTATACATACTATACATATTATAAATAGGACGCGAATGCGTAGGCGTGTGAGAGTAGCGAGTTGTGTATCTACGAGCGGCGGACAGAGTAGTTGCGTAGAGTCCTTTGCGACCCTGGCGAGGCTCCCGTTGACGAGTAGGATTAACTTATACGATTGCAGATACATATTTTATGTATATTCAGGCTCGAATACAGAATCATTCGTAAGGGTGGAGAGAGGTTATGTCGTGGGTTCCTTCAAAAGTGTTCGGTGACCTAGTCAGGGTGTTCAGATAGTCATAAAAAGTAATTTAAAACGTGTAACTAGGTACAGTGCCGACCCATTCCTGGACGAAGACCAGGACATCGTTCAGCGGGGAGTCCACCGATGCCTGCCTCGCAGTACTGACCAGTTTATTCCAGTCGTCTCTGTCGGCAACGCGACTGCTGTTTTCAAATCTAACCACGGAAGCTCTAATGGGATATCCCGTAAGAACGCATTCCTGAGAAACTCCTCCAGAATTCGAGGGACTCGTCAAGGATCCTATATAAACGCCTCTCTGGTCGACGGGAAGTCCTTGCTCGACCCTCTGGTCCATTGACACAGCCAGAACCCATTCTCTAGCTTCTTCCCTCTGCTCCTTCGTCAAACTCAGATCTGCAGGTAAAGGAACCTCCAAAGGGAAATCCGTGACCCTGAGGTCGTCCACGTCCAGGATACTTCCATCACCCTCTTCGATGCACTCTTCGAGGTCCAAAAAATGATTGAAGAAGACAAAAGCTTCGCTGTTGAGTCCTGCCGATCTGGCCTCCACTCCGGCCTCGAAGTAGCATCGATCAGCTAGAAGTATGTCGGAGTACCTCAGCAAGGTAATCGAGCTCTTCAGGATCAACCCCGAGAGAGAGGCAAAAGGTCGACAGGCAGACCTGAGAGCAGAGTAATGGGTGGCCTTCAAAAGTCTTTCGAACCTCTCCCCTGTCTCCGACGAGGCATCAAGACTCCTGCAGAGACCCCGAAGAGTCCCTCGCAGTTCTCCTAGGTGCTTGTAGTCCTCTTTGGTTTCCGGTGAGTTGAGAATGCTCTCCGATAGGTGATAGTAGAGATTATAGTTCTGTGGGATGCAGGGTGCACCGTACTGGGCGAATAGTTGCAGGGCCTGGGAGTGCATCCCGGACTTGAGGAGTTGGGCTGCCCTTTGGGCGACGTACTTGTGGAGGAACTCTTCGCCCTGGCTGGAAGCTGCCTCGAAGACCTGGGACCACTGACCTTTCCTGACCAGGAGCTCCAAGGCCGCGTTGGCGTCTACTTCCACGAGTCTGTCGACCTGGTCGTCTCTTATCATCGCTTCTTTGTACTTCTCGTCGAGGTAAGGCTCTAGGTCTGGAGCTAGTTCCTGGACGATTCGACGAGCCCTTCCCCAGTCGCCCACCAGAGCTAGAGCGGTGATGGCGTCCTTCAGCCTGTCCGCTTGCAGGAACACCTGTGGGAAATCACGTCTTAATCTTGCGTTTCTATTTAAATCAGATACCTTGACTTGGTGTGCGTTTTCGCGCTGATTGCGATGGGGCGCGGATTATTGGATGAAGGGAAGCACCTGAGCAGCCAGAGCGTGTTCTCCGATGGTCAGCAGTCTCGCTGCAAGGTCACCTCCCACCTGGACCGCGGTCTCAGGGTCGGCTTCGTGAAGAACGATATCGGCTGCTTTGATCAACGACGTCCTGGGAGCTTGGGGGTCCAGGATCAAGATGTCGAGAGCTGCTCGAATCTCCCCTACCTCCAACCATCGACGCGCCTCTTCGAGGTTGCTTCCTGCGTCCATACCCAGACTGCGCTGGCCCAGCTCTCTCCTCAGGGCCGCCTCCTGACTCGGCAGGTACTCTCTGCACACCCTCATCGCTTCGGACCACATGCCGGCTTTCTAGAATCGTTTAAAAAAAATAAAATAAAATGTCACAGCAGTGTTCCCGAAGGAGAATCCGATGTCTACCTTGTAGTGGTCCACGATGATCTCCGGCTTGTGAGCCCTGAGGAGCAGGGACTCCGCCAGGGCGTAGTCCTGAGACTCCACTGCTTCGGCAGCCTTCGCGACCAAAACCTGAGGAAGAGCCTCGGGACAATGCGCGTGGGCCACCTCTTCGGCACTGTCCCACTCTCTGGTGTGAATATACATCTGCACCGCTTCTATGGCTTTATTGGCCAGGACGAACTCCTTCTCAGCCTCGGAAAAATGCCCCTGGTCTTCCAGGTACATGGCGTGACGATAATGGACCTCCTTCTTCAGGTCGCTCGCGCAGTACTTCCCTATCTCCAGTGCCCAGGAGAAGAGGTTCGCCTCGCAGGCAAGTCGAAGACAAGGCTCCAGGTAATTCAGCCTCATCAGCAGTCTAGCACCCAATTCAGGAGCCAGGGTCTTCGCCCACATCAGGGCGACCTGGAAGAGCACCGCGAAGAGGTTTACCTCTACCGAAATTTACGAAGAAATTAATATCCACGTTCCTTTGACTCTACATACCTGCTGGGCAGCCTTGTCGCCGGAAGCCTCCTTAGCGACTCTCAAAGCATCTTCCCACATGTTCTCGTTTTTGTAGGCCGTAATCGCTCCTCGCCAGTCCCCGGCTCCCAGGAAGTGCTCTTCGGCTTCTCTGGCCTTGTGGGCAGCCTCGAGCTCCTTCGCCAGGTGGGCGTGCGTCGTCTCTAGATGTTCTGGCCTATACTTCGCCACGAGTCTGATCATCTCGCCGCGATTGCCGGCCTTGCGGTACATCGATATGGCCGAGTCGTATTGTTTCACCGACAAGTACAGAGCTTCGGCTTGTCGCAGGTCGCCGGAAGATTCTAAAACCTCGGCGTGTTTAACCAAGACGGTCGTGGCTTCTTCAGGGGACATGTACTCCGTCGCTACTTGATACGCCCGGGACCAGTTTCTAGCCTGGACGTGGGTCTCCACGGCTCGATGGGCTCGATGAGCCCTGATGAACAGATTCACCGCAAGTTCTTTGTCTCCAACCGATGCGAAATACTCTCCTAGTTTCTCGCATTGTTCCCTAGTCTCTGGATCGTCGCTCTCGATCACCTGTTGAACAGATTTCTTGATAAATCCGAAGAA
Source organism: Orussus abietinus (assembly GCF_000612105.2). NCBI lineage: Eukaryota > Metazoa > Arthropoda > Insecta > Hymenoptera > Orussidae > Orussus > Orussus abietinus. The sequence continues at coordinate 133,813 of NW_019395985.1, forward strand.
GATACCGGGGTGGACGTGAATGCTTTCCCTGCAGATATAGTATAACGCACGATGATGACGATTATGGTATAATAATGGTACGATGGGACAAGCTACATCTTGAAGAAATTGGGTCGGAGGTGTTCCTCGAGTACCTGAACGATCTGCAGGGCTTTCCTCCATTGTCTGGCGTTGATGGCGGCGTTCAAGGCCAGGGCGGTCTCCCCAGCCTCTATGAAGTGGTTGATGGCCGCGTCGTAATGCCCACTGGAGGCTAGATGATGACCCCAGTCTCTTTCCAGACCAACCACGGAATTGGGATCCAGTTTTCGAGCCAATTCCAGCGCCCTGGCGAAGACTCCGGCTTGGGCGTAGCACTTTATCGCTCCTGTGGAGTCCGAGGTCTTCTCCAGGATCTCGCCAGCCAGCTCCATCAGGTCGGCGCTCTTCAGGGTCTTCACCACCTGGCTGACCATAGCCTCGTCTTCTAGGAGGTCCTCGATCGCCAGGACGAGTCTTGCCGCTCTTCCCGGGCGACGAGCTTCTAGATATAGTTTTACTGCCCTTTGTGGATTTTCTGGCTCCAGGATCGCTGCTGCTCGAGCTCCTTGACCACTTTCCAGCAACCAGGACAAGTGTCGGTCTCGCAGATCTGAAAGACCTGACCAGCCTCTGCTCTGTGCCAGAGTCAAGGCATCCTCCCAATGCCAATATCTTGGATTCGATCGTGAGAATTTTAAATTAAATGTTAATAAGTTTTTGTGGTTTGTTCAGTGATATAGAAGGTATATCGAAGAGGGTTTACGCAGGCATCGGTTACCTTTGGTACATTTCCAGGGCTTTGTCGAGCTCATTCTGCTCCAGGTAGATGGCCTCTGCGGTCTTCAGCTCACCGTTCAGGATTGCCATCCTCGCCCAGCAGTCTGGACTTGCCAGTGGGTCATTTCCAGTTTCCTCCGCATATCTGGGGTGGTGAGAAAATTTAAAATATGTGTAACGTATGGTAGAAGTTGAGTGACAGTGAATCGAGAGTACCTCTGTCCGATCTCCATGATGTTCCTGAGGAAGTCGGAGCAGGCCACGTCACCAAGGGCTGCGTAACATCTGGCGGCTACGAGGAGCTGTCTCCCAGCCATTGCGTTTCTTGCCACGTTCTCCCACATGGCTTCGGCCTGAATGGTACATCGATAAGAAAGATATCGAGTTCGAGTGATACATAAATGCGGTGCTGATTGACTGTTTTTATGTATAAATAAATGTATTACCTCGGGACGGTCCCCGAGTTCTTCGAGGAAGAGCACTACTCTACCAAAGTCGTTGTCGTGGAGTGCCGTACCAAACTCTATTAAACTCTCATCCAGGACGTAGGACACTCGTCCTCCAGGCTCCTCTACGGTGACCGACGTTCGGTTGCTCTCTCTGATAACATCCATGGCATCTCCTCGGATTCCTATAAGAGTAGCTGCCTCTGGAGCATCTACGTTGTACCAGACCGCCAGAGTCTGGCCAGTCTGAGCAACTGCCACGTCGCTTCCTGGCACCCAGGATGCAAAACTCGTTCCCGTTAGCAAGAGGCTACGATTTCCTTGGTCGTCGCTCAGCCAGAGTCTGCCTCTTTTGTCTCGAGACAGAAGACGATGACCGGTCTCGCTGAGCTCGATCCAGTCAACCCTGACGTCGTGACTAACGATGCTGACCTACAAGTTTGACAGGTTTTTTAATCTTGCTTTGATATCATTTGGGCTTGTATCATATTATTATTATTATTTTTTTTTTTTAATGAAAACGTTCAATTTGGAGATTAGGAAGTAACTCACTGTCGCCCCGGTGACGAAATCGACGATCCTGACGGTACGAGGGTCCAGGAGGTAGGCTAACCTCTTGTTTTCCGGGGAGCCCGCGACGTGTCTCTCGTTTATCCTGACGCTAACCACGTGTGGATTCATCGCCTCCGTTCTGACGGATCCCAGGATCTCGTTTTTTCCATACTCGACGATAGCCAGCTCACCGGCTCGGAAGATCAAACACACCCCGGGATATTCGAAGAAGAACTTTTCTCCGCCGCCCTTATCTTCCCAGGGAATTTCACTCAGCAGATTCAGCTCCAAGTCGCTGATTAATAGAGTACTCGTCGTCCTGGCTACTACGTGATTGTCTCTGCGTCCTAGGACTCGAACGTCTTCGATTTCGCTTCCGGTTTGGGATCTGATCACTACGGGACGACTCGTACCATTTAGGGAGCGAATTACAACTTGGCTAGGGCCCACGTAAGCTACCTCATGGCTTCCACGCACCACTGCTCTTCGCAAGACCGTCTCGAACTGTTCCGCTGCTCCGCAGAGACCTCCGATGACTAACCTGGAGCCATCCCTTCGCCAAGCCATGGTAGTTACGGTATACAGGTTCGGGAGCAATCGAGTGTTCGACTCTTCCCAGACGGATCTTCGAGGGCTCCAGTCCAGGATTCGGACCTTGTCCCAGGATCCAACTGCTACGCTCTGACCACTGGGACTACAGCATGCCGTTGTCATCTCTCGTTCGTTCGGTTCGCGACCGTAGTCGAATGTCTTGGACACTTTACCCCGAGAATCATAAAATGTTATCTTCTTGTCGCAGCCGGACGCCAAGATGTGACTCTGAAGCCATGCCAGCGCATAAGCTGGTACTCCGTGGGTTACCACTCTGCCGGATGGTTCGCCGTTACCGTCATCGGTCACGTAATACCTTATGATACTTCCATCGGCATGGCTCGACAGGAAACCAGTCCCTTTGACACTGTGGGTAAAGTAAATTAAATTTAAGAGTAAAACGATAGGAATTAAACCTTAAGCTTTGGAATACCTACTTAACTGCCAAGGCAATGGTCATGGTGTCGGCAGCATACAAGGTCTGTGCCTTATTTGCTTTCACTAAAGCAGCTCGTACCTTTCCATCGGCTAAACCGACGACTATCGGCCCTTCTAGCGGCCAGGCCAAACAAGTCACCGCGGAACTTTGGCCAAATTTGTTACAAATCACTTTTTTCTCACCCCTGTTTGAAGATGCAATTATTTAAAAATGGTCATTATATCTCAGTTGCGTCATGGCTTACCATTCCTCGCCGATCTTGTACACGTAGACTATGTTATCCGTCTGACCCACCGCGATCTTGGTGGAATCTGGAGAGAAGGCAATGCCTTTAACGATGTAACTCTTTTTCCCATACTAGAAGAACAGACGTTACTTATAATAATAATGAAAACGCAGTGGATTAAGAATTTGATAATCCTCCGTCATCAAATACGCTACCTTTGCATCGATTGGCTTTGTGGAGAAGCGATCCTTCTTCACCCCCTTTTCGTCGAAAAGATAAACGGATCGATCCGACAGGGCCACTGCAAGTTTTAAATTATTTGGTGACCATACCGCCGAAATTATTCGATTCTCTCCTTCCTATTAATAAGAGATAAAATAATAAAGTCAAATTTAGTATAACCTTATATTCAACAAATTATAACATAATATCCTTAAATGCCAACTTACATGCGGAGAAAGTAACGGTCCTAAATACTTAAGTAACATTATCAATTTTTAAATAAAATCTACGAAACAATCGGTTATGCGTTCATGTCAAATAAGTATTCGTCATGCTTTCATATTTGTGTACTCGTAGGTTGCCTAGCAACCTAAAGGCACGAAGTATGTACATACAAATATCGTCCCTTGCATTCATATTTTACTTGGAACAAATTTTTGGAATATCACATTAAACCGCGGTGGAAACGAGTTTCCACGTAAATCTCTTCACGTAATTTACGTTGCGTACAAAACTGGGATGTAATTATATAGGGGATTTTATTGAGAGTTCCGAACACCCCATGTTAGTTCGTTATTTCGACGGCGCGTGGAGCTGGCACGTTAGGCGGCGCAAAGCGAGCAGAGTTTCGTCGTGACACCACCGGATAGCACCGGACAGGACGATCGCGATTCGGTGCGATTCGAAGCAAATTCGAAGTAAGCAGTTCCGTCTCGGTTGCTGAGCGAAGTCGCGTCACGCCGCGTTTCTCCGTGAAGATGGCAGGATTTACGGAGAGTGCACTGGTAAAGAAGCTGATGGACCTCAACCCGTCCCAGCAGAGCATCCAGACGCTCTCCCTGTGGCTGATACATCACAGAAAGCACCATCCCACGATTGTTAAGGTCTGGTTCAAGGAGATGTGCAAAGGTGAGCTCTCGGCAGTCCCCGTGACACGATTTCCCCGGGTTTCCCGTTACCTCGATGCTGGTTCTTCGTGCGATCGAGAAAATGTCAAGACCGTTGCGCGGTCGCCTCGAATTCCGGTACCCAGGCTCGCCGGACGCAGTTGGGAGTTTGAGGTTAGGAGACACGGAGCGGTTCTCGTTGGTCCCCCTTTTCTTAGTCGTTTCTATGCCCGAAGGACTGGCACGACGTTCGAATTTTATCGACGCTTCTTTAATAGAAGTTTCACATCGAGAAGGTTCTCCTGTTGCTCCTGGTTTTTGAAAATGGAGGGAGATCGAGGCTGTTGCAACGCCGTTTGTTTATGCACGTAATCGCTTTAGGGTAGCGTAGAGGGAAGTGTGCACGATCGGTACCTGGAATTCGCTGCTACAGCAAATGGCATGTTGATTCGTTCTTGCTATCGATCGGGGTAATTGCAGGAGTTATGTGCCATTTGTGCTTCGTTTCAGTGAAGGATAATCGTAAGCTGATGTTCATGTATCTGGCGAACGACGTCATTCAAAACAGCAAGAAGAAGGGGCCAGAGTTTGGGAAGGAGTTCGAGACCGTTCTGCCAAAGGCGTTTGAACACATGAAGGGCTTCGACGAGAAAACCAGGGAACGGTTAAGCAGGTTACTGCAGATCTGGGAAGAGAGAGGAGTTTACGACAGGGCACAAATTTCCGAGTTTAAGGCAGCCTTTGCGACCGCTCCCGATGCGACCAAGGAACCTGGCACTCCGCCACCTAGAAAGAAAGCTAAAACGGAAGTGGAAAAGGTACGAGTCGACGTCCATTTTAAAACGAAGATTGGAACGATCTATTAATTTTTGGACTTTTTAGAAGGAGAAAAAGGAGAGGAAGAAGTCGGAGACCGAAGTAGAAGTGGACGGTACCAAAGAGCTTCACGTTACCCTCAGTCCGAGAACGCCTGCGGGGGACCCGCCGGAGACGGAGGAGCTTATTAAGGCTTTAATGGTTAATTCCGTTTCTCCAGCAGAGAACGATAATACGGAATATGTACCGACTCCAATAAAGTGTCTTGATGTTAGAAAAATACACTTTGACTCCATAAGGCATAAACGAAATTGCGCTGGCGAAATAACGAGTCCATCCCCGACGTTATCTTTTCTTAGAGCAGTCGTGCAGAGTATTTAAATTGATTTCAACTTTATTTTGGATGTGCAATAGCTGTGCTAGGTTGGCTTTTATCCGTCGGACGGTTACGTGCAAGGTGTCATTCATCTTGAGTTGCTCGATCGGTTTTCTTTAACGTGCGAACATTTCCGGAACAATCGCGGCAAGAGATTACATTCCATTGACAACGAAACGCCAAAACTTAACGAAGGTTTCTCTTTTCCAGGACTTGGAGAATACGGCATCCTCCGATGCAGGAGTGAGAGAGCGCATTGCTTCGCTACCCCCGGAGGTCTCCGAAGTCTCTCTGCTAGCCAACCTGGCCGATCGAGCCGCCGCGGATCAGCTGAGCATCGCGGTCAACGAGGCAGCTGCTTTACTGGCAGACTATAACGGCAGGTTGCAAGCCGAGATGGAAGACCGAAGAAGGCTCCTGACGATGCTCAGGGACTATACCCTTGCGCAGAAGCAACTTCTTCAGCAAGCTCAGTCTACGCTAGAGGTAAGACCCTTGTAATTCTTTTTTCCTTCTTACAAGTTACCTAAACATAAAATCCGTTCCTAGGATTACAAGGAGAAGCTGAAAAAGGTCTGTACGGTACGGACGGAGGTGAAGTCCCACATCTCGAACCTTCCCGACTTGACCCAACTTCCTGACGTTACCGGAGGCTTGGCGCCGTTACCTTCCGCTGGGGATTTATTTTCCATGCACTAGTATCTCCCGAGGAGCTCGAGCTTCTATTCTTGAGGTTCCCCCTCGAGGGGCACGCCCGTTCCCCGTGGGACTTCAGTGCCTGGCGTGGAAATCGTCCTCGTAGACTGGTACCTTGGTGGATGCACACTGGACGAAAAGCGCCTCCGACGCGAAGAGATCCCAAAAAGGGTCGATTCGGACGTTCTGCCACTCTGCCTTCTACTAGATACCGAAGAAGAGCTGGAATCCCGGTCAACGAGGCCCGGGGACGAGGGATGAGTGTTCTTGGTACTCGCGGGTAGATTTAATTAATCCTATTGACGAAATCTTCTAAATTAGGGTATTTACCTTACCTTCCCTAGACGGGAGGACAGCTTTCTGGGGAGTCGCTTCGTGGTGGACGGTCCCGTCGGAGCGTCCTCGGGTCTTTCCTTTTATTTAAGACATCACGGAACGTGATTCGATTACCGTTTTAAATTGGATTATAATCCGGAATTTAAGCGATCTCTCCGCTGATTATAGACACGTCGGACGATTGCGATGACATATCGGTTTGTAGGGAATGTTCCACGGGGTAATCATGAGACTCGGTAAAAGTTACTGGATTGGAATTGAAATTAGGTTACGTTCATGGCGTTGGTGTTTCCGGTGTTTCCGGTGTTTCCAGAAGAAATTCGGGCCGAGTTTTATAGCATTGTGCTAATGATTCAAGCTTGATTTTTAGGCGGGCCGACGTATTTGATTCGTTCTCCTCAAGTTTGGTTGAGACTTGCGCGGATATTTTGGGTACCGGTTAGAGACCGTTTCCTGGGAACTCTATTATGTTATGCACATTGCATGTGCATGACCGGAGAGGGCGAGTTGCGAGTTGTTAGTTGGTCCTCTCACCGTTTGATGACATTGATGATGGTTTTTGAAGTTTGCACGAAACGGCGTAAGCATCGTTGCCCTTTGTACATACACACGGATTTCGAATTGAGCCTTTGATTCTTCGGCGACGACGTTACAGCTCATTAAGTCTTGAATACCAATAATTAACGTCAGGAGTATATTATCGTTGTACATGTATTATTTTACGGAAGAAAGCGCGAGACTATGTATCGCTTTAAATTATAACATTGTGGAGACTATACGAATAAATGTTTTCAACGTTAAGTTCGGATTATTCCATTCGAAGTTTGGTCTCTGGAAAGTCGGGCGACTACATTGGCTTGTATAAAAATCAAAGCTTTGAGCATTCGCTCATGGAGGTCGAGGTTCGTGGGATAAAGACACAAGATACGTATAGGAACAGAAATTATATTACAATATCGTAGCCTTAATAAATATGGTTCGCGTATGTGTCCGTTGCGTTAACGTAACCGCTTATCATTAATTTATACATATGTATATATTAACAATTGTACAACCGACCGAGCCTCGGTATGGGTCTTGCTTTAGTGGAGCTAGCGAGGGGAACGGGGCTAGTCTCCGATACAGGAACAAAAGTATGGGCCACCGATTCCCTTAACATCGGTAAAACTTTCGAGTAGCGAGTCACGGAGAGATTCCTTTAATTAGATACCGATATCGCGGTTGGCTCGCACCAAACTCTTGGCAAGGTTTTCTGGCAAGAGTCGAAACGTAGCGAAATTTTCAAAACCTCGTATAGACGAGAATAAATCAAGATGGAAGGAAACTTTGACTCCGGGCGTCGGGATATTAAAGATAGTTTGCGGAACACATGTGGTAGATGCGCCCTCTCGTCGTCTGCACGCACCATGGAAGGTCCTTTCGTGGGATCGAACACTTTCTTCGGACGTGCCTCCAGGTGAATCGATCGTCTTAAGTTTCATGAGGATGCGGGGGTCTCGTCAGCTTGAGAATGAGTTTCCCCGTGTCGTCGCAGCTCATGTTAAAGTCACCTAGAACGCTCCGAGCCCTCTGCGTGATGATGCTCGGCGCGATGACTCGTCTGTGAATCCCCATCATAAACAGTATCACTGCAAAGGAAACGGAGATGAGACGTATCGAGTATCGAGGAACACGGATAAAGATAAATCGGGAGATATTTACTTACCCAGGATAATGCTGGCGAGCGTGAAGAACGGATGATTGTATAGGCTCTGAGCGAACGAAACCGCGGAGGTATTGGGATCGGTTAGCCAGTGCCATGCACCTACCGCCGTGCAAATGGAGATGAATCCCAGTAGCACTGCAAGCAGACTGCTTGTACAAGACGGAACAAAAGTCAAGCGTACCTGTCATTTATTTACGGAGGTTCTAGTCATTCGACTTGGCTCGAAAACATCGTAGCTTTAACCTAAGGTAGATTCGAAGAGAAAGAGATTGCTTAAACGCAAACGTACTTCTCCATCTGAGCGTGGAAGGCTGTAAGCTGGCGATAACCTCCGTGAGACGTCTTTCGAATGCCTTTAAATCTGAAAGAATGACAGGGCATCTAAATTAAGCTCGATGCACAAGCTAGGTTTTTCACGAACTTTGGCGCGAGTACGGCAGCAACAGATCGCACGGTTTCCCTGAATCATGAAATACATCTCGTTTCCTTTAAACCGGCGGTTCTATTTATCAATACAATTACCCTCGCAAACCGTCTGGTCCAGCGACATTGCTTTCGCCGATAAAAAGAAGCCTTTCGTTAATCTGTCACTCCGATGCGGCCATTACGCTGGCGATTGTCGCGCCATCGGGCGGTTGACCGAGGAAACGGGACGCCGCCGAAAACTGCCACCTCGACGGAGTTCTTACTAGGAACATAGAAATGGCAAGGAGGTCGCGCGTCTTCTCTCCTACTCTGGCCTGGGCGGAAATTGAATTTTGTTAACGGGAACATAGAACGTGCACGGAGGTTTGTCCAAAGTCCGGCCACCTCCGTGCTCTTCGTACTCTCCTAGTAAGAGAGACCGAACCCGGCGTCGGTTATCAGGAGAATACGACGACACGGAGCTACCCCGAGAATAGGCGACTTTGCGAAGGAGCGCGGGGATGGCCGTCGCCGTTTTTGGATGCAGAGTCGGGTCTAAGTTCAAGGGAACGGTGTCAGAGGCACGTTGCGGTTACTTAGAAAAATGCCCGGTAGGTCGTTTTAACAAATTTTTGATTTTTCCTTTCGATCTTATTATCTTGTGTAGCTTGTTGCAGTCTTTTTGGGGGGATTTTTGTTAACGTCGGCTCTCCTTTTTTCTCTCTTTCTTTTCAATTCGGAATAATTCGTTCGGCGGTCCGCTATGGTTCCGGCGTGGAATATGGGATTTGGTGTCAGTGCTTCGGTGATAAGTAGTACGCGCGCGCCTTCGCCCGGAATTAGTAATCAGGATGTGCGCGTCTTCGTTTCTGTACGAGGTAACGTTTCCGTGTTGGAGCATCGTCACCAGGGCCCTCCGCATTCCTCGGTGACAACGCCTCGTGATCTGAGTCGCTTTGAGGATTTTTTTCATTTTGGAGATTTACAATTATCCCCTAGATTTCCGTGTGATTTTATCCTTGCGGCTGAAATTCATTAACGTAATTAAGAAACAAAAAAGTCGTTTTATTTGTCTTCAGAATTTCATATTCGATTCGATACGGTATCGCCGTTGAGTGCTCCGATGGCCGAGACTTTGGGCTCACTTTCCTTTGAGAATTGGCCCGCGAATCTCGCTCTAACGGTCGGCCGCCGGTTTCTGGGATTTTTTTCGGAAATTCGTTTTGGGGAAAATCATTCGCCGATCTCTCGATCCAGGACAGGAACGAGAGAATGCGATCTGGGTTACGGACGCGCGTTTTGTCTCGGTTTTTTGCCCCTCCCCCCCGGGAGGAGGGAGGGAAGCGACAAACGGGGAAAGAGGGGGCGAAATCGCCGGGAAACGAGCATTGCCGGTAATCGTGAGTAAACTCGTAAAATCTGGAGAGCAAATCACCTCGGGACTGATCATTGCGGCAAGAAGTCGCTGCACTCCTTTTTCTTCTCTCGTTTTCTCCTTTCGGCGATCGGGACAGGCAAGAGAAATCAATCGTTCAATTAGGCTCTCCCGGTTTTATCTTAATACTTGGTCGAGTCGAAGGATGCTCGGTGCACTTGCCTCGATGTCATTGTCTTCGGGGGGAGGACGCCTCCGAGGAGATGCTCAAGATCCCGCTAAATGTGCGCGATAAATAAGCCTTGCCCTTCCTCCGAAGGAATTTTTCCATCCGATTTTCCTCCCGGTCGTTTGGGAGAGCTCGGAATCGCGTCAATTTCTTAGCGATCCATATTATGGACTAGTTGGTTCCCTAAGTCATCCTCGAAGACGAAGACGTCCTCGGGGCTCGGTCGACCCCCAGGAAATCCGAGCGTGAAATGTACAGTTAACCAGATCATTGCTTTCCCTCGGAGCCGACAAATGGGACGGCGCGTTCTAACGCTCCAGAGGAATGCGGTCCTCCGGACCGACCCGAGCGGGCTCCGGAACACGAAATTTTCCGAAAAATCAGCCCAAAGCGCTCGAGTCAATTTTTCGATCGCCTTTCGAGCACGTCAAATAATATACGCTACGCGTTCATTCAAATTATCTCCCCGAACTCGAGAAAGTTATCATTTCCTCTCGCGTTTCTCTCTCGTGGAAGATCATTAATGCGTTCCTTTTTTACTTTTACTTTTTCGAGGCCGGTATCCCCGTATCCCTAGGAACCTCTCCCGAAAAGCGGCGACATCGACCTGGAAGTAAATCCGATAGGGAGAGACGAGGAGGAAGGGGGGACCTCCCCTGATTTTTCTGGAGATGTGGCAGGCGTGCCCCACGTGGGACCAGGGGGAGGACGAGGACGCTCCGAAGGAGGACGCCGAAGAGGCGGAGGAGGTGGGGTGCCACCAGGTATAAAAGAGGGGGGCCCTCGGAGTCGCGCCTGTTTCCCCGAAGAGTTCCGCCGAGTCGCAGGTGCAGTGCCCCTCGTACCTGACCCGTTATCGGCGCTATCGGACAGCTCGGACACCCCTCCAGGTGAGTCTCGAAAGGTCACGACCTCCCTCGCTTTGGTAATTATTTTTCCGAATCTTCTTTCCTTTCAGAGAGATGAGGTTGGTGGCGGTGCTGGCACTTTTGTGCTGCCTCGCGATGGGCGCTATCGCCTCGCCGGTCCCGGAAGCGCAGAGCTCGTCCTCGGCGATCCCCGAGAAGGAGTCCGGCAGGCAAGCCGCGGCCGCTCCCCCCGCGGCCGTTGCCGACGACGACGACGACGACGACGACGACGACGACGACGTGGACCTCGATTTTACCGGCGACGATGACGACGACGAGGAGGAAGAGGAGGAGGAGGACGACGACGAGGACGACGATTACCTCGAGAGGTTCATCGAAGACATCCTCGGAGGTGAGCAAACGTGCTCCTCGCGTTCTTCGAGTTCGCCTCGGTACCGTAAATTGACGAGCGAGCCGAGACGTCCACCGTTATGCACATATCCATCCCCGCGAGCATACATCGCGAAGTGGTTCCGCGGGTCCGCGTTGCGTACGAGCGTGATTAACGGGATACTCGCAAGGATTGGCATAATCCGAGTCGAGGTTCGTTCTCGCCGGGAATCCGGAACCGAAATCGTTCGAAATCGTTCGAAATCGTTCGCCGGTGGGGCAAAAAGTCCAACTCAAAATTCACGCATTTGGTCCCGTCTCGGAGAGTTTAAAGTCAGAGCCCGAAAATGGTCGACTCTCTGTCCGGTGAACTTGTCCGACCTGTTACGGGACAGGGATCAAAGCTTGACCGATCTCCCGCGCGTTGACCACTGACCACGTTTAATAAGTGGGACACCCGTCACTCGGGGCGAATGGCTAATGAAAGCCCGGAAGAGAGTCCGCCGCGGGACAACCTACTAAAATGCACCATCTGCGTTTTACCGCTCGACCTGAAAAGCCCGATATGCCGCGACGGTCGGGAAAATCGGTGTATCGGAAATAACGAATTCGGTCCACCCCGAAAGAAAATTTACCCCCTTTATTTATTAAGAGAGAGTTGGAAAAAAAATCGCTAAAGCTGGACTTTTAACTCCGTCCTCAGGCGAGGACGAGGACGACGAGGACGACGACGAGGTTTCCGCGGTGGAGCCAGCAGTCGCCGCCGCGTCGCCGGTGCAGCCGGTCGCGGCGGTTGCAACGCCCTCGCTCCCGGCCAACGTGCAGAACGACCTGAACGGCATTCCCGAGGCCGAGGGGTCGAACGAAAACGCGGGAGACGCGACTTCGGGCGATCAGGACTCCGAGGGAGCCTACGAGGAGGAAGAGGTCGAAGGCGGCGAGGTCGTGCCCGAAGGTCAGGCGGCCTCCATTTTGGAGAACACCCCGGCGGAAGGTTCGGACCCCGTGGCCTCCGCGGCTCATCAGGCCGTTCCCCAGGCCGCCGACGAGGACGACGAGGACGACGACGACGATGACGACGAGGACGACGTAGACCTCGACCTCACGGGCGACGACGACGACGACGACGAGGACGAAGACGAGGACGAAGACGAGGACGAGGAGGACGAGGAGGACGACTCGATCGCCGACATCGCGGACGCGCGGCGAGCACGTGAGTTCAAGGCCAAGAAGCACTCGCGACTGCGGGCTCAGTAGGGGGTTCGACCGTCGAAGAGGGAGGACCTCTCGTTAAGGGGTTGCGAGGGACGAGGGCGATTTGGCGGATCCGTAGGATCATCGAGGCTCTCCTTGGCCCTTCGTTTCTGATTTGACTCTCCTGGATTGCCTGGAATTTTCTCCATTTTTTTTTTCCTCTGGAGAGTGTCGAGATTAGGTTCGGTTTCTCTAACGCCTTGGAACAAAGGTACTCGAGAGGTGGAAGAAAGCTTTCGGTCTAACCTGGAAGAGTCTATGTAGAGGGAGCTTGTCTGGGTGTTTTGGGTGCTGGATGGTAAATCCTGGTTCAAGTCCTCTGGGTTTGGTCGACGATCCGTGACAGTGGACCCCTCCCTTTTTACCCTCCTCCTTTGACTTCTTTGTACGAAGAGGGACGTAGACTTTATTTATTTATTTATTTATTTATTTCCTGCCGGCCACGTTCGTCCGTTCGGTCTTCGCGATCGTCGAGGGAAATCGACGGCCGAGAATGCGAGCTTTTCTCGCGATTATTTATCGATTCGGTCGTATCGTTCGCGCCGTGACGGGGTCCGCACTTCGCGATCTGTCGAGTCCGCCGTGTCGAGTCGAGTCTAATTTTTCGATTCGATTTTCAACATTTCGTTAACTCGTAAATGACAAATTCCAAGACATTCGATCCAATATGGCGGAGCCGATATTCTCGGTATCGATGTTATCGGCGAAAGAGGTGGCATTAAAATGTGTTATTTTGGTGACGTCACGTCGCGTTATTTCGAGTTTCGTTGTGCTTGGTTCGCGTTCAAATGTGGAGGGAAGAGAAAAATGGAAGGAAAGAAAGGATGGGTGCGAGGAAGAAATGGGAGAGTGGGATAAGGACTCGTCGATGACTCGGTTTGACGATGCCGTTCGATAAAGCTCGTTAAGGAACTTTTTGTACTTTTAACATTACCCGAAACTGTACAGTCACCCCCCCTTCTCCACAATGGATTGACGAAATATAGATAATTTATTGTTTTTACAAAATTGTGTCAGACTTTATTCCACTTTATTCTCATGTTTCTCTCACGCTTTTTCGCCTCGCTCCGCGGTGCTGGACGTTTATTTATTTGTCAAATTCCTCCTGTGCGTGACGTGCCGTCCTGCCAATTGTTAAACGAGGTTGTCAAATTCGACGCTCGCGGACCCTCGAAGGAACGCAGGGCGAACGTTAATTTTTATCGATTGAATTGTAAATGAAATTTTGTCCCGGCGAATTTGACAATTGCCTCGTCGTTTTAATGCTCGTTCTTTGGCCGTTCTCCGAGGTATAGTCGAAATGAAATTTTGTTGTTATTCTCAATTTTGGTTATCGACGATCTCGGGATTTCTTGCGCCGATTTTCGAGTACCTTTTCTCCGTGTTTGAGGAAAAGTGGAGAAAAGCGATCGCGAATCGCGAAATTTTGGGATCGGATTGCTTCTGCGCTAACTCTGCTTCCGCAAGGTGGACGGTAAGGACGGAATTGACGGTGACTCGATCACGATCTCGACAGGACGAACCGATTGCACCCTTCATTCCTCCTTGTAAATACATATCTCGAGATTTTCCGAGGCTCTATAGACCAAAAACCTTTCGCGACAAGGAGGTGGTCGCCAAAGAGTAGATTTAGAATTCCCCGTAGAGTTGGAAACACCATGCGTAGTCTTTGGGACACTCTGCACGTCTGGCACCGTTTCCTTTCCTCTTCGTCCGACCCATTTACCCATAATTTGCTAAGTGGAGCTGCCTCGGAAGTGAAATTGCACGATGCAGATCGAAGCGCGGGCTCGGCCACCGTTAATCACCGGCTGATCGGTTTTATCGGACGATCCTTCAATGTAAACCTCGATAAGTTATGTCGGAGGCCTCGATAAAATCGAGAAACCGTGATAAGAGAAGATTTCTTCGGGGTCGCTAATTATATATTTATGGCGGGTCAGTCGTGCAGCGTCTTGCGGTGGCCTTTGTTAAACGTTGCCTGGATCTCGGGGTAATGGTTCTTTTTTTATTCAATTTCCTTAAAAGCCCCTCGATTTGACGAGAGTAAATCGCATTTTCTCGCACGAACGCGGAAGTAAACGAGGACACTCGAGGCAATTTCAAGAGAGAAGTAACGAGAGCCGTCTCGTCGAAGACCTCTCCTTAAAAGGAATTCCGACGAAACAGGTGTATGCAAACGACGCGAAACGGCCGAAAGTTGAAGAAAGTCGGCGAGGCCTTATTTTTTATTTTCTTTCTCTCATCGATTCGAATCTCTCTTCGTTTCCATGCCACGGATATAAACACGGAATAAAACTCGACCTCTCTGGCCGAGTTGAAAAATCTGCTTCTTTCCTTTCTAATGGTTTTTCAAAATGACGGCGCCAGAAATTGGCCGTATAAAAGACATCAAAATCGAGGCTTTTATTTGATTAAATCGTGAAGAAATAAACGATATCTCGCGATTTAAAGATCCTCCTGGATGGACGGTTCGTTGACTCGCGAGAACGAGGGGGATAAGGAAAAATAAAGGGGAATTCCGAGTTAAGAGGTAATCCTGGATTACCTCGAGAGTCGATCAAGAGGCGCGTCCACTTCCTGCGTCGCCGGTTTCCAAGAAAGATTTCACTCCGGTGCGAGGAAGAGGGATAAAGGGAAGAGGAAGAAAAGGAGAGGAGACGTCGGGAGAAGAAACGAGGTTTCGAGGGCGGAATTTTGATCGGCTTTCACCCGGAGGCCGGCTCCAGGGGAAACGAGGTCGTCGACCAGGACCGATGGGAGACGGTACCCGTTGACCCTGGAGTCCCACCTTGACCCTGACCTACTCCCACCTTCCAAATACGGAGGGGCCATCGTCCTCTTCCCTTTTCATTCCTCTTCATTTCCTTTCCCAATTTCTTTTTCAATTTCGCCGAATCGAATCTCGTGCCTTCGCGAGGAACGTCGCGGATTTCGAGATTCTCCAAAATCCTCTTTCTTTTATTTTTAACTCTTTTTTAAAGCTCTCGTAAAGCGTTACACGCGTTACCTGCCCATATTCAGAATCGACAGGTATTATGCGCTGTCGTTTATTTTAAGAGGAACGTGGCTAGGGTGAAAGCGGCTGATTTTGGAATCCTATAATTTCTTTATTTTAATTTTTTTTACGGTGTTCGTATTCAAGGAATCGTTGGTTGTTCTTCCCCGCCGCCGTTTTTACCTTAAGGGGAAGGTGGCCGGAGGACGCCGAATTTGGTCGACCATCGGAAATGGGTCATGGCCTGGTTCTGGTACCAGTTTGGTGAGAATTCCAACAGACCGGTCGTTACCGTTAACATTGTTTCCTCGACGCGTAAGTAGGTTCCGATCGACCATTAAGGAGGATCTGGCTTCCACTTCCTTAGCGGAATGAACGCCATCTCTAAATGGCCTCAGGGATCCGTGACGAGCCCGGAAATTAATAAGACGCGAAGACGACCGTCGCTACTTCTCTGTCAAAAAATTGAAAAAAGTTATAAATGCTATGTTACGTCGGATGATCTCTCGAATCGAGTGGCTTGGAAGATGATCGTGTGCTTAATTTCGTGTCGTATGGAAACAATTTTTAGGCGCCATGGAAGAGCCCGTTCACGTTTCCGCCATTTACGTGGCGAAATACAACCGTTTCGTGGATAACATTTTGGGCCGTATCAACAAGATCCTGCGCACGAACTACGACCCTGTGACCGTTAAATTGACGAACCCCAACGTCAACACCAAATCGAACAAGAACAAGAACAAGAAAAAGACGAAAAGGAAGGGCAGCAAGAGCAACGCCAGGAGGAGGACGGAGGAGTCGATCAAAATCGATTCCCATGAGAGCAACTCGGTCGACGAGGTCTTCAAGGTGGGCGGAATTGCTCGAATTTAAATGAGCCACTCCTTAAACTTTTGTCCCGGCGGGGTGGTGGAAAAAGATAGAGACGGTTCATTTTTTCGTTGAACGATCTTTAGGGCTCCCAGATGGAAAGGGAAACCTCAACGATCTCGACGAACTCTTTGACCACCGACCAACTTTCCCCGATAAACGCGACCTCGAGATCGACCAACCGTGCCGGCACCAAGAAGACCCCCAACAAGAGTAACAAGACGAAGACGAAGACGAAGACGAAGACGAAGACGCCGAATGCGAGCAAGCCGCCAAAGGACAAAGTAATCGGTCTTCTTTTTTCGCAATTTTGGGGGACTCTTTATTTTAAGTTCTTATTTTATTCGTGAGAATGTATGTTAACTAGACGAAGACGAAGAAGAGCAAGCCGAAGGCTCGAGCCACGCTTTACGGACTGGCTTCGTTACACAGAGCCGGAGATGTCTCGGTGAACATGATGAGCGACCACACGACCATAAAAACCAAGTTCAACCTCGGTCCCCTGGTGTTGAAGGTCGAAAAGGAATTCGGCAGGGCTGCGAAAAAGGAGTTGAGAAGCGCCACTGCCACCACGGCGGAGATGTCCGGGAAATTGAGCCTTAGGGTGCTCCATGGCGGGGCGGCGACTCTCCAGTCGATTCGCGTATTGCAGCCGAAACAGGTACAGGAAGATGCCGGCAGTTGTTTTAAAAAAATCGGATGACGGGAAGGTCGAGGAACATGGGGCATGGTTTTCCATTCGGAAACAATTATTCCTCTCGTTCCTAATTTTTTTCTTACTTCTCAGGTACGAGTGGAGAGTGCCGACGACCACGACAGGACCCGGGAATTTGTCTGGAAGAGGTCGTCGCATATTGCACACTTGGTGTCACAAAAACTGTCATCCGCGACGAAATCGATGTTGCGTCCTCCTCCTGTTACGACCGCCTGATTTTGCCGATCGCGATCTCGTCGTTTTGCTTTTTCGGATTTTTCTAGGGAGGGGACACGACGGGAGGAAGTCGACCGACCGGAACGTTTCCCGAAAACTAAAGCGGAGACCGTTCCATTACGGGGAATGCGTCTCGCCTGCACGTTAGACTCGATTGGGAAGCGAAGTGCCGGGGAGATGCGGTCATTTATTTATTTATTTATTTATTAAACTATTTAATTATCTGGAAGGCTGATAGGTGACTAGATGGGACTCGGTCACTCGGGTGTTTAGATGATCTCTGGATCGTAAGGTTTATCCCCCCTGCGACTGTTTGTAGGATTTAGATGTAACGTGTAAATAAAGATCCACCGCGACTTTACCGTGTAAATTGGTTATCGCTAGGAAATTATTTCTCAATGTCCCAAGTCGTTCGGACATTGTTTCTCGTCGATTAAGGTATTCATTTTTCTGTTCATTCTGTTCATTCATCTCTCGATAAGGTAGGAAACAGTGGGTAAAGTACCCTTTCTCGGATAAGTTAGGAAACTACGGAGTTAACTACTCGAGGTGTAGATATTTTCCGTGCGATGGCGCCACTCGTGTCTGACAGTAGATAAGCTTTTCACGAGTCAGCCAAATGAGTACGTAGTGCGCCGTCGCTCCGGCAGATGGCGCAGCCATTCGCTTCTTCTCTTTTTTTGCTTCAAATACGAGTTGTTTCCCTCGTTTGATTCAACCCGTAAACTTTTCGAGAAACTCGGAGTCCTCCACCTTCGATATAAATTACCTTCGCAATTTTTAATACCTCCCGCATGATCCAGCTGCAATGTAATTTACAACGTGCTCCCCTTTATTGTAACATAAATCCACGTTCATCGCTGAAGCTAGCCTCCGTTTCCTCCTGTGTTCTCGTGAATTTTCACATCCCTTTAAAACGAAAGAGAGGAGGAATAACTCGAGGGATCATCCGAGCGAGTCACTCGACGCGTCTTCCGGCGTCGACGTCGGTCGTCTCGGCTATCAGACGCGGGGTGCGAAAGGGAGAAAAGACCCGGGGAAACGTCGGGGGTGTCTCGTTCAGGGGCTTCGGCGGGGAAGGGGAGAGCGATCGATGTACACCGTCTATGTGTGCGTATTTCGTGTATCGAGCGCCCCGCGGCGAGAGAAAGACGGAGAAAACGGCGGGGCGAAAGAGGGAGCAGGAGAAGAGGCGAGCGCAACGAGGGCGAGTGACTCACTCGAGGGCGCCTCGCGGCGTGCACGCCTGCACTCCGCGGGTGGGAAGAGACGGAGCGAGCGACGGGGCGGGCGGGCGAGAGAGACGGCGAACGAGCGGGAGCGCGAGAGGGTGGCGCGACGCCTTCCCGAGTCAGTAGCGTCGAGTCCGTCGACGTCGCGACGCTCGGCGCTGTCGCTCGTGAACCGGGTGCCACGTGGTCGCGTTATCGGCACGCGACCCCGCGTTATCGACCTCGGGACCTCCGCGACGAGTGGTTCGTTTGAAGTTAGTCGCGGAAACCCGCCGCGTGGGTCGAGGGAGGCTGGAACGAGAGGGCTGGATCCAGGAGAAAGGACAGCGAGAGAGAGGCCGATACCGCGACGGGGGCGCCATCTTGTTTGGACATGGGCGCCGCCATCTTGGTCTTAGCTCGGACGCAACGGGAAGGGGAGAGAGACGCTCATACGTTGTTTCATCGCTTTTTAATACGTGGATTTTTTCGCATACGAACAGAGACTCGTGAAACAATGTCCCATCGTTGCAAAGTCGCGTCTTTGGTCCACATTTGAATGTCGTACCCGAAACTGTCGATTTCATCGGAAACTAGAGTTCTCGTAATTCGGCAGAAATTTCGATATCGGGAAAATTTGATACGGATCTTTCGCTCACGGGATTCCTGGAAAAGGGAACGAGCGAGGAGTCCCCCTAGAGTCTACGACGCGTCTGAGCTCTGGCTGCACTGCTCTGCATTATCGACCGAAAGTTAATAGCGCAGCGGACGCGTCAACGATCTCTCTCTTTCTCTCTTTCTCCACGTGGGCGAATCCCCCGTGGAGGGGTGCGACGCCATCGGCGCCCCGGGCGGGAGGGAAGCAGCGGCGACGAGTCGCGTCGTCATAGCAACGCCGCGGGGTAAACGGATTGGTTTACCCACGTGACCGACTCCTGCGTCGCCCCCACCTAACCTGCACAAATATTCGTTCGTCTCTCTCGCTCTCGTTAATCGAAAGAGAACAGAGGTCCCTAAATTATCGATTCGATAAAATTCAATTCTTCCGCGACAGGTATAGTCCCTGTCCATCTTGACCCACGCGGTCGCGATCAGCTGACCCGCCACGCGGTCGGACGATAGTTGCGTTCCTTTGGGCACGTCCCCACCCCGAGTTCGATGCAGACTCGATATTGAACTACCCCCGCTCCCCCCGCTCAAGAAACTCGATAAATACGGTTGCGTGGTAATTAAAGTGTCTCTCGGTGCAGGAGAGGCGCTAGAAGCTGGGACGCGCGACGGCGGCCATCTTGGCCCACGTGACCGACCACGTGGTCGTAGTCAGCTGGTCCCATTAGAAGCGTTTCGAACTCGATGCCGACTCCGCATTAAGTCGTCATGCCGCGTTTCGGAGGAGAAGGATTCGCGATTTACCGGCGAGTGAGAGACGTCGCGACGCGGTAAAGACGAGGCCCGGCATCGGACAGCGCACGGCGCGCGGCGCGCGGCATGCAGACGCGACGCCGGCGTCGGCCGCGACGCGCCCGACGATGCCCTTGACGAGCGGCGTCTCCATCCCGACGATCGCCGGCACGCTCGAGGAGGAGGACGCCCGCAGCGCTGCGAATAGCGTCGCCGGGGGCGCCGGGGGAGCCGGGGGCGCCGGTGGCGCCGGTGGCGTCCTCTGCGACGGATACGCCACCGATCGCACCGACCTGGCCTCCGAAATCGACGTCGATCTCGACCTCGACGGCGACATCGACGGTGACATCGACGAGTCCGAGTACCGCAGGGAGCTCCTCAACGACGTGAGTACTCTAGAAGAGAGAAATTCAAATTGTCGAAAGAAAAAAGTAGAAATACCGGAAACGAGGGTAATTATCGACAAGTTTAATACTTTTGATTACATTTAAAAAAATTATTTTAAAGGTGAGGGATCGGGTCCTACGTTTTGTAGGGTTTTTGTTGACGCGTGGTTTAACCTCGTGCTTTCATCCGCGAGAGCCATCGCTTACAATTACGCGAATTCAGCGATTTCGCCGTACCTGTCGGCCGGTAATTGACGAATCGTCATTACTGCTTTCAGAGATGGCGGATGCTCTTCGACAAGGTACGTGGCTAATCGGGACGGACGGAGGGTAAGGGAGGGGTTATCGGATCCTGTGGAATTCGCAGTTCGATCCCGAGGGATTCGGCGAGATCCCGGTGGAGGACTTCGTGGCTGCCCTGAGGAGTGCGGAGTGGAGGGCGGAGATTCCTGCCAATAAAAGGGACATCCTCCTGGCCAGGGCGAAGGAGGCCAGGGTCGCCGCCATCACCTTCCAGGACTTCGTTAACGTCGTGAGTGATTTGTCAGAATTTCTCCCCATTTTACTTATTTTATTTATTTTATCGTTTCGTTCGTTTTGGCAGCGAAGCCGAATTCTCGCTCTCTTGTGCGTTCATTTCATTATTTCGCGTGTTTTTAAAGTACACCGTAAAATTCGGGGGGAACGCCCAGAACGTTTGCCTCGAAATTGAGGAATTTGCGCGGACGCTCGTTTTCGCGATTTTCCTGGAGAAAGAGAAACGAACGCGAGACCTGACAAAGGCTCGGCCCAAACGAGCGGATTATCATTGTGCCAGATATTTATCTGGCAATTCGTGGTCGGCATTGTCCGGCCAGGTCCACCCTGGCATTCTTGGGGTTTGACAAATAAGACGGCAATAATGGCGGGGGAGTTTCTTTCGACGGCGGGCTGGGCAAAACGAGCGGAATAAGTCCATTACTCCTGGCGTAAGCCCTTTTCCGTGATTATTCTCACGAGCCGGGTTTTCGTCGCGATTATGTCCCGAAACTACCCCTTGTGTCCCCCTAACCGGGAACCGCGGGAAAACCCCGTCGAAAAATCTGTCCTAAAAACCGCCCCTAACGCGAGGAGACGAAGGATCTCGAATATTTATTTGAAATGTTTAAAAAAATATGATAAGCCGGCAGAAATGAATTTTAATCGCCTCGAAGGGATCCAATTCGAAAGGAAATTCGGTTAGATCGGGGCCGGGCACGTCGGGCGAATTTAAATAATCGATTGAGTTGCGGTTGCGGGCAAATTGGACCGCGTCCAATTCGACGATCGAAAAGTCCGACCGGAAAGCACCGGGATGCTCGACCGCAGTTTATGAGGAGGCGCCCCCTGTATTTTTCAGTATTTTCCAGTATTTTCCGCAACGGTATTTCCTCTGCTTTAGTCGAGTCCAAATTCTCGTTCGCGTTTAACGCGAGGCCTTAAATTCGAAGCGAAAATCGACGTTTATTTTGATTTCGAGTCGAAATCAAAATAATGACGTTCTAGCCCGAATTCGTCGGTTTTCGGACCAACCTGTGATTAATGGGCGTCTCGGGTTCCCCGAAAGGGAAAGGTGACGAAGGTGGATCTCCGGACCACCTACCGTCCGATTCGTGGGGTCTCCTCGCCGACTCCTATTCGGGGACATCTTTCGGGCATTCGTTTGTATTCATCTTCATTCCCTCGTCCTCCCCCGTATATTCGGGCGCATTTGATCACATTGGCCTGTATTCGCGCCCGAGGCAAGGGGCTCGGCCGCCTTTTGATTTATGGGCCCAAACGAGGTGGTCCCGTTTAGCGGGCCCTTTCTGGGCCCAAACGTGTCGGCCGCCTTCGTTTCTTTCCCTTTTCGGGTACCCAGGGCCTCGGAAATCGCAGGAATCCCGTCCCTCGATGTCGAGGCGTCCAGAAAAGCTCCTTTAAAACCCAAAATCACGGGGAATTAAATCAGGAAAAATTGACAATGCTCTGAAAGATACCAGATCGATCGTGAGAAGAATTACAATTTTTTATTCCAAGCATTTCAGTTAAATAGTACACATTTCGTAGAGGGTGGTTTTTATGGAAATGGTAAAGGGTGTGGTCTGAATTCTTGTAGACTTCCTGTAACTTCTCTTTCGGGTGATTTTTCATTTTGTTCCGTCTTTATATTTGGAGAAACGCGAGTCGACGTGCGATCTTACTTCTGGAGGAAAGGAAAACGACGTCTCGACAGGTCTCCCATTTCCCGGGCGAAATTCCTTCGTTTTCCAAACAGGGCCTTCCTCGACGTCGCTTGGCATTAACCCTTACCCTGACCTGCACTCTTTCTTCGGGGTTTCTTTAGGGTGGACGAGATCTGGTCCGGCAATGAACACTTTTGTCCGCGCATTCGCCGGAGAGAACCGCGCCGGGCCCCGGCTGTCGTCGCGGATTAGCCAGAGAAGCTTTGGTCCCGGAATTAAGGCCCTTGACCTCTTTCCACCCGAGTTTTCGTCAACCTCGGGTTACCAGGGGTCCCCGTCGATTCCTGGGTCCAATGGAGCGAGTTGGGCCCCATTGAAAATCGCCTCTCCCTCCGACCCCCATAAGGAGCTCCATCCTGGTCGCAAATGGAACGCGATGATTGAAAGTCGATTTTTCGAGCGAACCAGAAGTGCTTTCGAAAACTCTCTCGGACGAAAGTTCTTCCTTATTTTAGGCTTGACAATGTTTGTAGAAGGCGTTTTTTTTTGCGAGGAAAGGTTTAAGGTTAAGAATTGTGGACACAAGTCGTAGACGTGTGGGCTACTATAGAGAATGTTTTTGCGAGATTCCCGGGGAACAGGGAGGATCAGGTTCCACGAATGCCTTGTAAAGCTTTATTTCGAGCCAACTACCGAGGGGAGCTGGTGCTTTGTCGAGAGTCGCATTCAAAGTCCAACTCTCCTAGGGAAAATGCGATTTTGCCATCGGAAGAGGGAAGTACGTCCTCGGACGTCTCGCAGAGTCGTTCCGCCGGAAGAATCCGGTCCTTGCGGGTCAATTGTGCCGATCGATTGTACACGAACGAGCCTGCAACCTTCCTATTCAGATGTCGATGCTTATCCGATAATCGGTTGCGATTCAACCGCGCGTTTTCGCCGGCTCGCCCAAGCCTGGAAAATCCGTGTTCGCGGGCGGTGCATCGACAACGCATCCATCTTCCCGCCCATCAAAATCCAATTTTCCGCATAAGCAGGAGGCGATATCAAAAAATGCCCCAAACAAGAGTTGCCGCTTACACCGATTTCAAGAAATCTTGTCGGAGACACTTTCTCGCAACTCGCGCCGCTATCGCGGGAAACTGGAAAGTGCACCCGCAGCGACACCGTTATCACTCCGTTGGAATATTCGCGCCCCTACCGGTTGAATTTCAATTTTAGGCCAGAACGGCGCGCCCTATCGAAAAGCTCCCTCGACAGAAGTTGTTCCCCGTTTCGTGCCAAGCAATGTTTCCGGGAAACACTTTTCCGTATTTCGCCTCGGCCATCCCGAAAATTGCAGTTTTCCCGCGTGCGACGCGTTCTTGGCTGAGGCGGGCGCTCATCTAAAGGCGCATTTCGATATAACGTCATGTTCGAGGAAGGCGGCTTTGTTGTGCCCCGAATCGAAAATTGGCCTTTCTTCGAGAAAATGCGATTCCGGGGCTCGAGGAGAGGCACATCGGTATACCGGAAGAGCCGGTCCTCGTGGGTCAATTGTACCAATCAATTGTATGCCGGGACCGGAGACCCTCCTATTCAAATGTCGATGCTTATCCGATAATCGCGAGTGAATCGCTCGCCTGCTCGCTGGCTCGCGTGAGCATCGGGAATTCGTGTCAACCGGCCGATTGGAATTCGTTTTTACGCTTTAAACGATGCGTCGCTTCGGGGACTCCGACGAGCTCGATGCAGAAATTTCGATGATTTTCGTTTTCCACGATGTCCGCCGTTGTCGCGAAAAATCGAAATTTTTTTTACTCGATCGACTCGACCGAGGTCCGCGATACATACATTTGGCGCGGTAGACCGCTGCCCGGTCTGATTCCGCGAACATCTTATAGAATCTCTTTCGATACGAGACAGTATATTCCCCGTCCGTTCTCTATATACACGTATTGCATCTCCGTGTCATCGCATCCGAAGCGGAGCGGCTCTTTGTCGAGCCCCGAATAGGGAATCAGGCCTTCTCGTCGGAAACTCGATTTCCAGACGCAAGGAGCAACTCTCGAGGATTCGTTGCATCGGAAGGACCCGATTTCAAGGGGTCGATCGTGTCGCACAATTTCCATATATCGCGGATGGTCGACCCTGGACCGGCGAATGCGATCTCGTCTGTTTCGAGTCCGACGGGTCAATTCCGTGGTTAACTCGAAGAACGATTCCGATAATCCTTAGATCGCGTTAAAATCCCTATCGGCCTCCTCCATTTTCCGGTCTAAAAATCCCGGAATCGATCGATCGCGTGACAGGTCGACTGCTATCAATCCTTATCACCCCCTGGTCGACGTTTCGCCGGTTCGTCCCGGGGATGGACGACTCGCTGCTCTTTATCGTCACCGCTGTCCACAAGAAGAGGGGCGGCTTCGATTCGCCATTAATTCCCGAATGCGAGGAGAATTGGAAATAGTGGTCGGGTTTTCTTTTTTTTTTTCGTTCAGCTGCAGGCTAGGAATACTAAAAAGCGGAGGATCCCGAACCGTTTCCTGGTTCCGTTCGATGGCTTCTCTCTTTTGATGAAATAAATTCAATTAAAATCCGAGGTAACGAAGGGACAAGTCGCGTATTTAATTGTAATAAAAATCGACACTTTTAATCGAAATCCGTTAAATTCTCGTGAGATGGATTCTCGGTTTGGCGAATACTTCCGCCCCGTCAGCGCGAAGCCGGAGCACTCGTCCGGATGCTGCGTCAGACGTGGACCGGAGATCTTCGCCAAGCCCGTCCTAGGCACGTTCGGGAGGATCCCGGGACGTCCCGGACGAGCCCGGACAGCGATTAGTGCCCCGCGGACCCGGGTCGCCCGCCAAGACAAACAGGAGGGCCCCGTTCGACGAGGTCACCCCGAAGAGGTCCCCGAAGAGGTCGGGGGATCTCGCCGGGGTGGTCCGAAACCTTTTTCGTGGACACTCCCCCCTCTCTCCACCGCCCTGGTAATTTCCTCCGGAGGATCCCGAGGATATCAATTATGTCCCTGAGACCGCTCTGTGATGAGGCACGCCGCGCCCTCTAGCCGTCTCTCTTTCTCTCTCTCTCTCGCTCTTTCCCTTCACCTCGATGCGCGAGGTGCGGATAAGTCTCCTCGTATCTCCTCGAGTTTCACCCGTTAAGCGTTCACCTGGATCGCGTCGGTCCCCCGAGATGCCAGATTTATTTCATCGGTTCCCTCGTTCCTTTCTCTTCTGAGATTTTGCAGCATCGTCCTGGTTAAAAAGGCACCGAGTTTCGAGATGAGCGCGTGACATTCGGCTAACGAGCACGCGCGAGTTCCACTTTTCGACGTCCCCAGAAATCGGATAGAAAAGCGATGCCCGTTCCCGGGAGCGGGAAAAGGGTGAGTTTCGCCCTAAACCCAGAGGAGCTACAGGAGATTTCGCTCGGGGAAAAGCGTCGTGCGGCCCGGCTAAAAGCATTCCCCGGTACAGCGGGGCTTTCATCAGGGCGGATCAGCGCTTATCCGTGGCCAAGGACAAGAGAAAGCCAGCAGGAATCGGTCAAGCGTCGATCCGCGGATAAGGCCCCGCGCGGGAGGCCCTACGGGGCCTCGTCGGGTCCCGGGAATGGGCCTTATCGATGGCCCGAGGGTTCTCGAAGGTCCCTTGCCCTTATCTGGGCCCGCTCGATTCGTTAAGCATCTCCGCCCCGGAACGGGCCCAATGACACCTAATTAGGGGACAACCGAAACAAAACACGGCCGCCTTAAATAAAGGAGGGGGGACGGGCCCAGCCGCATACCTCGCTAGGGGCCCGACTCGGGACCTCTGACATACACGGGCCCAGAATTTTCTGCTCTTTTTCGTCGCTTTTTTCTACCTCTCTCTCGTCTCTATTTTCTCCCCTTACCTTGTTCCTTCGTTTACGCCTCGTTGTCGCCGCGAAATCGACCCGTAAGTCAGGCTCGCACTTTGTCGCCGCCACGACTCGTAAATTCTGGGCCCGAGGTGGGACCCTGGGGAGGAATCCGGGTTTTGGGCCTTTCTCGCTGAATCGCTCGCATGGGTGGAACTTTCGAAGAGGCGAGCCCCTGTCCCCTTTTGCTATCGACGGTAACGGATATTTAGGTCCCTATTTAGATCGCAGATATTTCGGGACCCGTTTATGAATAAATAAGGCCCCGGACGGGGCACGCTTTCGGGTCGGGTCGTAGCGGCCGTCCACGTGCCGTTTTAAGTGTTAATTAATCTCGGAAGAAGCGACGCCGGCGACGCCGGGCCCTGGCGCTGGCGTCGGCGGGACATCGGGCCCCTTATCTGGGCCCCGCGATCGTCTCGGCCCCCTCCGAGGTTTTATCGCCGTGGGTCACCCTTAATTAGTCTTCCCCCTGGACCCGGCGGGCCCAGGTAGGCCCAATCGCCACCCGCGAGTCCTGACGTCACCCTCTCGACGCGTCCCTCGTTCTACCCTCGGACTAATTGACTGATCGGGTCAAATTTCTAGCCCGCTCTTGAAAATATCAAAAATACATGGTTGAGAATTTTTTCTTACCTCTTGAAAAATTTATTGCGATCAATATTTAGCCGGGTAAACGGTGCAGCCGTGGAGGAGACACCGAAGTTCTCAAAAGAGGAGAAGAAAAAGTTGTGACTACCGGCGGATCCCGGTCGGCAGTCGACACTTTCGGTGGCCCGGTCTCTGACTAATTGGCATACCTCGGCGGGGGGCTGTCGGGCCCAACTGGAAGATCTTTCAGATTCTGGCCCCGTCGGGGACACCCGCCCCGGAATCCCTCGAGGAATTCCCGCAATCTCTGGAAACGCTCTCCGCACTTTAGATAATTCCTTATCTTAATTTTCTCGTTTCCCTCGACATTTTTGCCCGCCCCCGAGACGTCGAAATTTTAAGATCGGGAACTTCTACCTTGTTATTCTTTTTCGAGCATCAGGGACGGTGATTTCAATATTTTCGCGCGATTTATTAAGTAGATCGTGGTAGCGGGTGAAGGGGGGTGCTTATCGCCCACGGCTTGATATCGTCGCGTCAGCTATCGACCCCTTGCGAGAGGATCCACAGGTGGCTTGGATTATCGGAAAGGGGGGTAGAAAAAAAGAGCTACCGGAGAGACCGTCACGGCGGGCATATCAAGGATTACGCGACGCTCGAATTACCTCGCGGAAATTTGACAGGAAATTCGCGAACTCTCCTAGAAACCTAAACTTATCAGCCGATACGAAAGCGTATCAATTTCCACTTTGCGGGCAGGAAAGACACTTGACAGGGGGCTGCATATTCATCGAGCACTCGATGTCACCTGTTGCGCATATTTTGAAACGACGTGGGTACATTGACTTAACCTCTCGACGCGTCAAGTAGGGATTTGGATAAAATCACCTTTGAGCACGTATTTTGTCGGACCCCTTAGACATCCACATTGGATCCGGCGGGCAGTGGCCACTTTTTCTCCCCGCAACCCCTTTGCGAGTCGGCTATCGGGGGGTCGGACCCGGCGGCGCTCCCGATAAAGCTGTCAAAGGGAGCCGTTGCGCTACAGGGTGGGGCCTTAGGGCCCGTTTCGCCGGGATCGCCCGTTGTCCGGCTAATAACCGCCTTCGTGCCGGCCATTATTATCCGCTAACCGGTCCCTGTGCAGGTACACCGATTTCACAAGGTAAACCAAATAACGCGTCGACGCACGACTCTCCCTCTCCGTTCACCGTCGTCCTTTTGGGCCTCGGGCCCAGTTCCCGACCCGACCGCGGCGGTCGAATCAAACGACGATTCCGACCTCCCGTACACTCGGCCCCTCCTCTCCCGACCGACTCTGGGTGGTACGCGAGTGGTCCCAACTTATTCCACCGACTCCTCGTTTTCCGAGCGGGCAACTCTTGAAATTCTTGAAAATATCCTTTTATTTACGATTTTCGAATTTCCAAAATACGACGGAAGCCGTGAAATTACCCGGGTGTTTTTTCTTCTTCAAACGAGAACTACCCCGTGCAGGGTCGATTTCTTGGGCCCACCGCCCCCGGGACGGATCGCACAAAGAGAGGTTGACGCTTCTCCTCGGCGGTGCGCCGTGTTACGTAATAGGAATCCCGCCCACCGCTACCGCCCGGCCGGGCGGTCGGATCGCGACGATTACAGGGTCGCAGGGCCCGTCGGGCCCTTAACCGGGTCGGACAAAGGAGCCTCTCGTTAGGCTCGAGACGAGGCCCCTTTTTTCCCGCCCGCTCGGGGTGGGCGGAAGGCATTATTGCGCCGATTACCAAACCGAGACAAAAAAAATTCATCCAACCAAAGAAATATTTCTCCGAATGGTCCCAAAGAAATATTTCCTTAACTCGTGGAATTCGACCGAAAGCATCTAAATTATTCCAGTGAAATAAAACTCTATACTTTGAATCAACGAAAATATTTCTTCTCGAAGCCTCGAAAAATGGTGAAAAATGCGAAGGAAAAAAAGTCGAGAAAGAACCAACAGAAATTCGTAAAAATGTTAAGGGTAGTCGCTCGCCCTATTTTCTTCCATTTTTGCACTTTAGACGTCCGGTGCACTTTGGGGGTGCAGGATGCAGGGAGTCGACGGGAGGTGGGATTCGATGGGGTTCTCACCTCACCCCCGGGGTAGGGGGGGAGAATATTCTTTTTTTCGAGTTTTCGCCCACCCCTTCGGAGTCGTGCCGCCATTGGGATGACCGGGCACGTTTTCCTCCCTTACGTGGTTATTAGCTGCGGCAGGGTGGCACGTACCTCGCCACCCCCCGTGCCCATACAAATTGACTCGACCATTACCATGCCGGGGTGGGTGCAGTAAACCCGGGGGCAACCCCATAGTAAACCCTAGGGTTTACCGTGGGTCGCCCTGCCCGAGGAATTCCGGGGGACGAATCGATCACAGAATGGCTGCAACCTGTACATCCGAACACGTGCGACCGAGACAATCCCGGAGGAGGTGGTGGCTTTTACACGGGGTCTTTCTTTCTACGGGGTGTTTCACGCCGCGTTTCGAGACCCGACGTGCCCCTGAATATTGATGTCTCCCCAGGTGGGAACGAATGTCGGACTCCGGGGAAGAGGGATTTCGAGGGCAAAGAGGGGGTGTCAGGTGCAAAGGCAGACGCAGGAATTTTTCCTGTTTTTTCCAATTTTTCCTCAATTTTGGGAGATACCTCCTAAGATATCTGGATACCTAAAATGTGAAAAATCTCGAGTTTCGGAGAAAGTCATCGTTCAATTACTCGTGAGAGAAATAGGGGCCCTACCTTCCGCATTTTGGGATCTACTCTACAAGGTGCAATCCGAAATCTTGGCCATCTGGGATCGCAGGTCGAGGGAAACAGGGAAGCGGAGGAAGAGAGAGAGAGAGAGGGAGGAATAGGGTCCGATTCTTGAGCCCAGCTGGGGATAGAAAGAGAGACCTCGTCCCTGGCACTGCATTGTGTCCCGGCGGCTATTGTCAGTCGTCGGGCCCGAAATCAGTTTAACTTATTCCGAATCACGAATTAGCCATTACGGGCGAAAATCGCCCGCCGGACCCTGGATTTTCGTTTTTAAGGCGAACGGGTCCCGACGCGAGGACCGAGGTCGCGAATCGGGCCCCTGGACACCTGACCGGGCCCCTTGAGGGGGGTCAGGTGGGAAACTTGGCCCTATGGGCCCCGCCAATTCCGGACGTGCTCGGGACTCGGACCCTCGGATTACGGGTTCCCGAAATTGCTGGTGGATTTTTCCGGGGTGGGTGGCGGTTTGCGAACATCTGCACTTCGGGACTCGGGGCCCTTATTTTTTGACGATTAATTTCGGAGCCCCTCGCCTTCTGGGCCCGCAAAAAAAAAGGGAGTCAGGTGACGCCGTAAATATCTTATTTTGCTTTCATTTTATTTTTCTTCCCGCAAAAATGGAAATTGCCCCCCGTAAATTCGGAACTCGAGTTTGCGCGATTTTTTCAGATCTCATTTTTCATTTTTTGGGGCGATCATCCTTCGCTTGATTTTTTGGGCCCGTCCCTATGAGTCCCAAAAATTTCCCGCGAGATGGGCGAAAGGTCAAAGTTTTGAAAATGTGTGCTTTATGTGGATTGTGCGGTGACGTGTCAATTATGCTCGCAGTTTGGGCCCTTTGGGAGCACCTTTCGAGGGGGTGTCCATTTTCGGGGACCAGGGGGCGAAAATGGCCCTCACCCCCGCGCGACATCTGTCGGGCCACTTTGCTCGCGAGAGGGAGATCGGCGTTTCGGAAATCGGCAGAAGGTTCTCCCGGAAAGTCCCTTTTGTGGCGAGGAAGGAACAGCTGCCGGGCCCCTTTGATAGGGCCCGGAATCGAGTTTCGGATTTCGATCGGTCGAGCCCTTTGACTCCCCTGCGGGGCGGGAGGGAATTGACACAGGGTTTATCCATATATGTATATATACATTTTACGCACACTTTTATGCACATCCGCGAAAAATGACCAAAATGGGCTAATAAAGCGGCGTCAAAGAGGTTTCGTTAATGATGCTTTTCTCCGAACATAGATAAAACGTTTCATCCCTTAAATTCCCCCTGAAATTAACCTTGAAATTGTTTCAGTATTTTTATTCTTCGTCTTCTTTCCACTGCCCTTTATTTCCCCATTTTGTACGATAACATGGTTATGTCCTCGCGAATGGAGAGGAAGAAGTCCATGAAAGGGTAACTCGCGTAGGGGTTGGTTTCACGGAAGGGGTGAGGTGTGACCGTGACACAAAAGACGGGGCTCGCATCTGCGGGACTTTTCCAGGGCTTTTGTGCTGGATCGCAGGATGCAAATGCGAAGCCGCATCTTTGGGACACACGAGGGTTGCGGGTGGAGTGCGTGCGCTTCCAATTTCGAATCCGATCGAATTTCTGGACAATGTAGATTTTGATCGAATACGGGTGCAGAAATTTACCCTCGCGTGTATGTTCAATTGTTTATCGCAAATTATTTAACACGTCAAAAGTTGCGAGTTTTGCACTTTTCCTGCATTTTGGCAGGGAAGAGGCGTCCCACATTTACATTCCCGAGTTCAAAGGAGTCCGGATATGCGAGAATCGATTTTTGCGAGTGTTTTTTTTTACCTTTCGTTACTTTTTTTTTGCAAATTGCAAATTTTGCATTTTTCCTAGCACATAGGATCGCCGGAAAAGGCGGCATTTCCGAGCTCAAAGGGCCTCAGCGTCGCGGAAATCGATTTTTCGGTTTTTCAGGTTTTGCAAATTGCTTCACCGTGGGCATAAGCGTGCGAATATTGCGCTTTTCCCAGGTCTCTGTATTTTGCTCCCCGAGTGGAGTCCCAGCGGGACGTTTTCGAGTTGAAACGTTCAAAGAGCCGCCGAGTCTCGCGGAAATTGATTTTCGCAATGTATCCCGCAATTTACCCCTGTTCAAGGGCCCATATTTTCGTCCACCGTGGCGACGCCGAGATACTTTCCAGGTCCGAAGGATTATAGACTGCCAATTTCTGTACTTTCGAGCCAAAAGGCAACGAGTTTACAGTTCCAAATTGACGACCGGTCGGGAGAAGAAAATTTCGCTCCCTTTTTTTCTTTATCGCAAAAATGCCAGATCTCGTCGAGAGCACTTTACAGCTCTCGACAACGACGCTTCCGCAGCTTCGTAACGGCGATATGTCGTGAAAGGAAAATTCACGTTCTCCACCTGTAATCTTTCTCTTATCGCAATTTTTGCACCGTATAAGGGCCGAGGGTTTTATGCGGCAGCACGCGTGCTCGTTCCCGTTTTTTACTGCCTGTCGAGATGACATCTCCACGGCACTTCCTGGAGAGAGGGACGATAGATCGCAAAAATCGACTTCTGAATATAATCAGTTTTTGAATTAATGCAATATTTTTTTAAATTAACAAAATATTCCTTCGGTACTATTCAATGAAATATTTCATTGATTCGATATTTTTTCCTCAGGGTAGAACCTAACAAAAAAGCAGCATTTGTAAATAGATTCCCCTCTCTTAGCCTTTCCCCCTCCGAAGGCCATGGGTTTCCCGTTTCCCCCGTTCCGCAAAAACCAACATACTCCTCCTCCGCTCTTCTTCACCCCTCTGCAGGGTCGAAGGCCTAGGGGCGCGCACGCGCCCTGGCAGGGACGACACCTCGGAGGTATTCCGCAACAACCCTTCGAGTGCAGACGCCAGGTGGCCCTGCTCTCGGGATTTCGCCGTCCTCCTCTTCCCATCCGCGATCGCAAGGCTCCCTCTCTGTCGCTCCCCATCCCTCTGTAACGAGACACCGCCACCCCCGCCGGCAACCTGCCCGATACCCCCCCTGACAGATGTTCCCCGGCCGCCCCCTTCGACGTGCAGGCAACTCGCGGGCAACACGGCACGCGCGTGCGCGCGTGCCTCGCCTTCTCGGGTTCCGGCGGCGCGAGCTGTCAGACGCGCCGCGCCACTCGTGGGGTGAGATCGCGCCACTGAGAAACAAAATCCATCCTACCTTAAAATGATTAAATTAAGGATTAACGATCGCCATGAATTTCCTTCGTGAAAGAGTCGGTCACCCTCCATTACGCCCTCTTGATGTATCGAATCTCCTCGGGTTGAATTAAAATCGTATATCTCGATCCTCGAAGGGTCGACAAGGGTCGAAAGGGGTCTGTATCGACCGGTGATCGACAACCCTTTTCCGGCCATTGTACCTCGCGTCTTAAATATGAAATTTTACCTTTCACGCGTGCCCCCCCAAACTCGTGTGTGTACAGCGGTACGCATAGAGGAAGGTCGAACAATGCGGCTTCCCCAGATGCTTCCGGTCTCTTATTTCACGACTTGCCACGTGGCTCGCTTCCTCCCTGCTAAAGATCCGATCGCGGATCGCATCGAAAAAAAAAAAAATTGGAAAAGGGAGAACAGGAGGCCCTTTGTGTCGGCGGTCTCTTTATTGGAATTATTTTTTTTCGGGGTTTCATTGGAGTCCTCGGTCCCGCTCGTACGGATCCAAAATCTCATTATACCGAATTCGGTATAATGAGATTTTGGAGAGGAAAAAATCGATCAACGCGGCGAAACTGAAAGATGTATCGGGCGTCGTTTCTATGACTACTGGGACCCAAATCGCGACGCCCGTTCCGAAAAATAAGAGCCTCGATATCGATGCGACGTATTTCGGAGGGCATCAGGGGTGCATCGTTCCCCTTCTTGGGAAGACTTCCGGGCGGAAGAAGTCGTTTGTTCTTCTCAGGGGCGCGTGCGGCGGCCGCGACCGCTTGCGGCCCCCGCTTGGAGAGCATAAAGCGCTGTCGGAGTCGTTTGGGGCAATAAAAGGGGGAGGCAGGAAACAGCTGGGGGTACTCCCGCTCGTGAGACGCGATTTCGGGCATTATTTCGGACCGCTCTCCGTTCCTCCTCCTCCTCCTACGAAAGCTCGCAGGGGGTCGAGGGATGCCGCGGATCCAAAATCTCGAGCGGCACGTAGTCCGAGATTCCCGGGAAGGCGAACTCTCTTAACCTTAAGTGCAATCGAGACTCCGCGCGTTCCTGGAAACTCTTGGAGATCCACCGTCCATAAGAAATTAAAGTGTTACGAAAGGGTCTGCCGTAGATGCAGACCGTCAAGATGTCAAAATATTAAAGAATTAGAATTATTTTCCATACTATCTAGAGTCTCGATGTCCTCGATATAAATATTTGAATGCCCTTGAATTTCGCGGTCATATTTTTTTAATCTCTTTTTCTATTTTTTAATCTACCCGCTAAGGTGAAAATAGGATGACGCGGGAGTCGACGTTGAATTTTCCGAGGAGCCTTGGTTCGGCCTGGCCTTCCGAATCCGAGGGGAAAACGCGATTTGGAAATTTTTCTCGAGAGGGGGGAGGCCCCCCGCGGGCCCTAGGAAAAGGGGCGCGGGGCAGATGCGGCCTAAGGGGGTCGGATTATGGCGGCGACGGTTACCGCGGCCTGCCGACAGGTGGCGGCGCGCGCGGCACGCGCCGGGCCCGATGGGGCCCGAGTGGACCCGAGCGGTCCGCTCGATTACACGCTACGTACTCGGGCCCGACTTGCGCCGGCTTGAGCGAGGGCGGGCTTGCCGGAGAATGCATGCAGGCCCTCGCTCTCTCCCTCCCCCATTCATTCGCATATTTTCTTCTCCCTCACTCTCCTTCTCTTTCAGCACGTGCGTGCTCGGGCCTACAATTCCGCCCGAAAGGAACGCCGATTACCGTAATCGACCGCCGGACGGGCTGCGTCGGGCCCAACATTCGGCAGGCCCATCGATATTCCGGAGGGGCGGACTTTTATTTTCTGCAATTTTTTTACGAATACGGTATTAGCTGAATTATGGCTTATAGCGTTTTTTTACCCATAACTCGATTTTTCAGACCGATGAACAGTTCCGTTATTTAAACAATTTCCATTATCAAAAGGCAGAATATGTACATCTGCGTGGAAGAGTTTCCACTTTTTAATTCCATCTGGCCCTCGCTCGATTCCGATATTTTAGGCCCTGTAATTAAAATTTAGGGTCGTTAAGGGAATCTTCCCAGCTCCCGGGGAAAAAAAATCAATTTCGCCGGGGGTGGATATCGACAGCTGTTTTCCGGGGTATCATCCAAGTTTCAACGGTTCCACCCGGAAGCACGTTCCCTTTCTCGTTTTCTCTCGAGGGGCTCAGTCGGGGGTGGAAATGGCGCGAGGCCCGTTTTTTCTCCCGTTTCGCGGGGTAACTTTTTTTCTCTCCCCTCGTCGGACCGAAAATCGATTCCGCCCACGGGTGCAATTAATAAGTTAACGAGGGGGCCCTAGGGCCCCGACACCTGGACTCCGTGACGTAAGGCGCGCGCATGCGCCGGCAGGTGGGCCCCTAGCCTCGGCAGCAGGCGAATGCGAGCCTCACCTGCGAAAATCCTTTTGCCAGGAGGGATAGCTGGGCATTTTCCAAATTTTTCCAAATTTTTAGGAATAATAATAATAATAATAATAATGTATATATGGATGGGCATGTAGTTTAGTCGCAGTTGGGGTATTGTTGTAATAATTGATCGCAGGCCGCGAACAGGCGTGCGTGCACGTTCACGGCGGTCTTTGGCTCCTGGCGTGCGGATAATGAGAGTACCACTGTATTGACCGTATGGACGTTGAACCCGTACGAGCCACCTGTAATTTGTGCTCACAGGTGTCCGTCCCGGTCCGAACGGGACGGAGACGAAGACCTGCGCCTCTCGGATGGTGAATTCCTTGGCCGAAGAAATCCAGTGAATTTATTAAGCCAATTTATCGCGGAATGGACTGCAGTCAATCCGCGACGAACCCGGGCCTCGGACGCCGCTTTCCGGCGAATCCCCACGCGATACGGAAAAATGGCTAGAATGAAAGTTGCAGGGGATATTATTACACGTAACTTTCGTAGGAAGGAGTTTTCCTGGCGAACTCAATTTGACCCCGAAAATCGCGATTCCCCGAGGAGAGGCGGAGAGAGAGACTCGCGGGAATACACTCCCTGAGAAACCGACCCGTCCGGTCGATTTATTACGTTCTGGACTTCTTTGTGGTCTCGGTGCCTAATCGGGGTACATTGCGCGAACTTACTCCTCGGGCACGCGCCCTGCAACTCCGAGAAATTAATCGGGGAGTGCACATTGCACGGTGATGCAATTTCACCCGGCGCGTTAATTAGGAACTCGGTTGCCGCGGCCGGTCCACGCGTATACGATCGTTTTTTGGCGTGGCAATGCATTACACTCGAAAACCACCTTCATAAAAATTCTTCTCCATCCTATTCCGCGTAACTTTCGTGGGAATTAATTTTCCATACGCGGGATCGTTGCGACGAGGAAGCCGAATTACTCCGGAGACGAAGGGCGGGTTAACTCCACTCCCATCGTTTAGTCCGAACCAGTCCGGCTCTTCGTGCTGAATCCGAGCCACGGGTGAGAATAGTCCTTTTACAAAAATTCTTCCGAGTGCTCTTGGATATGATTTTTGTAAGAGGAATTTTTCTACTGCACGTACCGTTGACGCAGAAATTCAGGACCTTCGCCCGGAAGCGTTTCTGCACGTATCTCTGCAGGTCGAAGCGTCGCTGGGCTCTCTGTCTCTCTCTCTCTCTCCACCTCTAAGGATCGATTTTGGACCGATTCCACCCAGAGGAGCTCGATTCGGTTTAGTGCGACACGATATGGTCACGTATTCCCCGTATCGGAGAGGAAATCAAGCCCGATCGGGGAAGGAGTCGCTCGAAGTATCCCAAAGCCTCGGCCTGGATCACCTATAAGGGTAGGTCAGTGCTAAAGGATTCGCTGGGAGCGAATTCCGAGATATCCACCTCGGGATTACTGAGACGGATCGCACCTGGGTGACCCCCCGGGGCCCCATCTTCAGGTGCTTCCATTTTGCGAGGTTTGAATTATTGGTTCAGTTATTCAGTGCCTTGACTGGGGCAAAAGAAGTTGCCTTGGTATTTTAAATTGTAAGGCCTGATTTTTTGCTACATTCACGGTTAGGTCGTTGCAAAAGGATGCACCTGCAGAAATCCACCTCGAAATTACGGAGGAGATTGCAGCTGAGCAGCTCTCGGGGGCCCTATTTTTTGGAATCGCCGGTTTACGGAATACCGTCCGGCCTCCCTTACGGTTCCGCGGAAAAGTGCAGTTTTCCGAGTAAACCGAGCATTTGACGAAAAAGTGCCCTCTGTAAAACTTGTTCACAGTGTTGCAAAGGACAACTCCTTCCTGACGTGTTTTTCGGTATCACGCAGGGTACACTCTGGAAAGTCGAAGGAAAGAGGTGGCGTGGGATGGGATTAAGTAGTGGAAAAAAAATTGGAAGAAAAATCGGGAGAACGCGGACTCGGGATTTTCCGTATCAGCTGAGTGTATCCCTTCGTGGAGTCGATGGAGAAAGAGAGAAAGAAAATCGGAGGATGTTCGACTGGACGTAGGTCGAGTATCCTTGGTATCGGGCGGGAAATCAGGCGGCCTCTCGAAGGAGTCGCTCGAGTATCCCAAAGCTTCGCACTGAATCACCTGCGGGGGTATATAGGTCAGTGCTAAAGTATACGTTGTGAAGGAATCCCGAGATATCCACCGCTGAATTATGGAGATGGATATCTCGCACCTGAGCACCTCGCTCGTTTAAGCCGCCATAAATATTTAAAACTTTGATATCGGGAAACACCGAGCTCCCGGTGTCTCCGCCGGGTGATTCGGAAAATGCGAAATCCAGTCTAAACGGTGCTTGCTATCGAGAAATGTTTCCTATAAGAATTGTTGAGCACGATACGTGGAACAACTTTTGTTCGAGAAATTTATCCGAGTCGTGTAGCGACGAGCCGGAAAAATTAATTTTACGAGCTCGAGATTGCGGGCTATGCATAATTGGGGGAATGCTCGATGGCACTCTAAGGAGCTGTGCGGAATTGTTGGGAAGGGAAGGGTTAAAGGATTTGCAGGGAACAAATCTCCAGATATGCATCGGGGAATTATGGAGATGGATGGCACACCAGTGACCCACTTGGTTAGATTCCTCTGAATTCTGGGGACTTTAATGTCTGGCAGCGGCGCGATTGCATATCCTACCTGCCCCGAGTAATTGCGATTTTCCATCCGTCGAGACCAAAGGGGTTGCCAGAAGATACCGATCACGGAATCTTGGAGACGGATCGCGTTTTCGCGACCCTCTCGGTTGGATTGCCATAAATTTGGCCCAAAGTGCGATAAGTCGGCATAAATTTCGCCGGACTTATTGTTAGTACCGTTCGCTGAATTAGGAGGTCGATTCCAGGGCCTCGCTCGAGGACCTTAAATTGTCCGCATGCAAATTCTCTTCCCGACTCTTGACAAGCCCAAGTGACAGCCTCCAGAATAGAAGTTCCCGCCAGTTTCCGGCGCATTCAGTTCCTTTTTATCGTGCCAGGAGGTCTTGCATTGTCCCGGCAACCACGTTTCTTAACAAACCGCGATTTCGTGTCCTTTGATTTTTAAACGGGTGCACACTCGAGATCCAGGTGAAACCAGGACACGTGCCACGGGTATTTAGAATGCCTTTGTCAACGCATAATCCTTTAGTGAAATAATTTCACGATTCAATTATTTGCAATTTTTTTTTCAATTTTTACAAGCGACGATTTTTCCACCTCTACCCCGAGGAAAAAATTCATCGAACCAAAGAAATATATTTTTAATTCAGAGAATGTTTTATTTGGCTCGTGTAGATTGTTTAAATTCCTTGGTCCTTGGAGGTGCCGGGGTAAGTCGCGCATTTTCTCTCTCGTAAAATCCTTCTTAGCGGAAAACGCCTCGAACGGAAAACCCGCAGAATTGAATGCTGCACAATTTTTGGCCGAAACATTTTTCTCCGTCCCTCGTCCTTGACCGGGAAAACCGCTTCCCCGACGTCGGAGGGTCCTGCCCGCGTTCGACTTTCCTGGATCAGGGGGAGGGGCACGTTAAGCATAATGGAGGTTCCCCGTCTCGAATAAATTCAGGAGTTCCCTCGTATGGATCCATGGGCACGCGCTGTAAGACAAAAGACCGCGTAAAGGAGACCTTAACGCTCGGGGGGAAGGACATTAAAGCTTCGGGATGAAAGAAGGTTCTTTGTGTCCGCCAGGTGAGCGTTATAAATGAGCCGGGGACTTTTGGGTAGGGCGACCACACCTATGGCCACCGGGGAGGTAGAGGGCAAGGAGGGGGTCTCGACCACCGCGAAGTCTAAACAAGTCCTAAGGTCCGAATCTCGCGCCCGGTTTTATGCCCCACGCGAGTGTGGGTCTTTCCGACGTGTAGTGGTTTAGTGTCCGACGCGGGGTGGAATTTCGATGCCCGAATACCATACCGATCATTTTTTCCTTACAATGACAATTTTTCTCCCTACTCGAAACGTGCACTTGGCGCGAGACTCTGTCCTGAAAATCCCGGGAATTAAAGTTTCTAAAATATCGATTAAATTCCGCGCTCCGGAATGCGATGGCGGGATTCCTGGGCTCTACCTCGACACCCACGGGTATCTCTGGTTTCGAGATCAGCTAATTTCTGGCAGATTTTGAGCAGATCTGCAACTGGCTCCTCCGCGGTTGTACATGTCCCGAGGGGACACGGTCGTGTACGCACTTTGAGGGGCTACGTAAGGCAGAGAGCCAGGGGGCGAGAACTCCGAGCCGGTGGTCCACCGCGCGGCTTCCGTTCCCTTCGCCAAACTCCAAATTGCTACCGAATTGCCCATTATATTCGCGTCGGGGTCTCTTCATGGATTTCTTTTCTCTCGCGTTTAGAATTTATATCGGAGCCTCGCCTTGGCCAAGAAGGAACCTCTGATCCTGCCGCGGCGAGTGGAACGTGTCCTGCATGACGCGCCTAGATTTGATCATCCGAAAACATCGATAATTTTTTTCTTCGAGCTCAAGCGATTTTTACGGCACATAACGTGGGAATCTCCGTTCGATGAATCGATCCTGGTGGGGTCGAGTGATTTATTCGAGGCTCTTTATTGCGCAGGAGGGATTCGGGTGTCGACCATCTCGTGGGAAAGTTTCGGAGACTCTAGGACAGCGCGACAGGGTTGATTCTCTGATTTTCCGGAAATTATCACCGAAACGGTTCGTCCCAGTGGAAGAAGGGTTAAACAAAACTCGTGCAGGAGATGCGACTGCCACTCTACGACTTTTACGCGCGAGATTTTTCTCTAGTTCCGTTCGTTATCGCGGAAACTGTGGGTTTTCCGTGGAAAGTGGGTCGGCTCCTCTGGGGACCGCTTGATTCCGACCGGAATGGAACGTTTTCGATCATCGAGCAAATAGCAAATAACTTGAGATTTGTTTGCTTTATGGGGAAAATCAAAATGAAGAGTCCAGGGGGCGTCCTTATAAATATGTACCCAGGGCGGGGGGAGGGATGGGGTCTGGGGGATAATCGAAAGCGTTATCAGAGGGGATATCGCGAGATGACCCGGTAGCGGAAAGCTAAGATGAGCCCGGAACAGCGGGGGACTGGGATCGGGCCCTGTCCCTCGGGATGGAAGCTGGATCCAGGGACCCTTTGCGAGAAAGCGGGAGTTAATAAGACAATTTCGAGAAAGGAGTGCCTTGGCGGCCCCGAAATGGTCGAGATGTGAATAAACAATTTAGCTCCACAATGCCGGGGCCCTGTAAGGCCTCATAGGGTCCCATAGGGTCCATACAAAGAAGGGAATGAAACGAGGAAATAATCCAACCGGGATGAAGATCACCCACGTGGCCGCAAGATTAGCCGCGCCACCCTTTTCTCGAAATCATGGACGCTTCCCGGGAGGAAAATTCGAATTTCTGGGAAAACAGTGAATTTGAAAAAAGGATACTTTGGCCGTGATTTGCCTCAATGGGCAATTTTAGTCAGCCTTTTCTCGATCGAGTCTTCGACTTTCTTGGTCGACGCGAGGAATACTCGAATTGCGGCCGAGACGAGCAAAAGTGGAGCTTAGCCGAGCTGCGGTAAATTGAGGCAAATCGAGCGAGACGAGCATCTCTTGTTCGAGTGAGTTTACCAAACCTATAGAGGTTTTGCTCATCTACGGTCGAGTCGCGTCTTCTACCGTTGTCGACACAAAGATGGTTTTACGTTTTAACGACTCGTGACATGGAAAAATGCCCCGAATAAAAGTCGTTCCTCATGGAATGCTGAATAAATTTTACTGGAGACATCTCTCTCGGAGATGCACCGTTTCGTCAAAAAGTAGCGTTTTTGGGCGAGTACCTCACTCGTCCCGACTCGGAGTACCGCAATTTACTTCGCGACTTCCCCGATTAAAAATTCGACTTTTTGGCTGATTCGCGGAATAGTCGACTTCATTGCATCTCACCGAACCGAGACTGAGCAAATCGAGGGAAATCGAGCGAGACGTTCGTCGGTTTACCTCGGCTGATGCACTTTTTGCTCATTCAACTGCCGCTGCACCTCCTGCAGGATTCCGCGCGGGAAAAGCAGTTTTCCACCATAACGAGTCACGACATGAAAAAATACTTGCAGCGAATTTTTCTCCTTACGGAATTGTAAAGATATTTTTTAGGAGAAATTTTCCTCGAAAGTGCCCAGTTTTCGAGATAAATCGCAATTCCGATCTAGAAGGCATTAGTTCCAACCTACCGCAACGGACTTCTTATAAAATGTCGTCGGCTTCTGCTTCTCTGATTAGACACCCGACTTTTTGGCCGATACGCGAAATACTCGACTTTATCGCACAGCGCCGAATCGAGACCGAAAGCAAATTGAGTGAAATCGAGCGAGAAGTCCGATAGAATTGACCAAGCGGTGTACTTTTTGCTCATCAGTCGGCGCCGCATCTCCAGCTTCCGACGTGGAAAATGCAGTTTTCCGCTTTGGCGATTCGCGGTATGGAAAAATGGCTCGAACGAAAGTCACTCCACGTAGTATGCCCCGCAACTTTCGTAGGGAACGTTTCTCTCCAGGACGTGCCGTTTGTCGAGTAAGCCGCGATTTCCACCGAAAAGCCGTTGGCCCGCGGCGCGTTCCCGACCCGCCGCAACAGATCCTCCAGAGAGATACCTGGGGGCTGCATCTCTGATAAGGTGGCAGACTTTTCGGCCGATATGCGAAATGGCTCGACTTTATCACGCCAAGGGGAGGCCCAAATCGAGCCAAAGTCTGGCCTGGAGGCGATCGCGATTGCGAGTAATTAAAGCCGTCTGCCCGGAAGTTGGAGTTGCGGGATCGCTTGCATGCATTACGCGAGGAGTCGCTTGGAAAAGCGATTCGCTTCCGGACTGGGGTCCTTGCTCTGGATTCTACACATCCTACTCCTGCATATCCTGCATATCCCGCTCTTACACATCCTGGATGGACCTTCCTTCCTCGGTCGAGCCGTCGACGAGTCGTGAAATTGGTTATCCCACTTTGGGATAACTCCCCATTTTCCGTGTGCACATTCTATATACCTTTACGTACCCACACCTCCACGCCACTTCCGGAACGAAAAATGACGCGGCTCCGTTTCTCCGCATTTTCTTGTCCCAACTTCCGGATTTATAGCCGGTAAAAATGAAGGAATCCGCGGAATGGAGATAATTCATTTCCTGACGCGGAGGCTGCGTGCACCTGACATGGTGGAGTCCCTGTTCGGGAGGCATCTCTGGCTTTTTGTTATTTTTTTTTTCAATCTTCTAATCTCCTTCTCGAAGTCTGAAAGGATGGTCGAAATCACGGGAGGATCCTGGAATTCTTCGGGATGGATTATTTCCTGACTTCTAGGCAGGCGCGATTATATATCGGTCCGAAAACCGGGGAAAAGGATTAAAATTGTCACGATTAATTTCCGACAATGGCTTCTTTTAAAAACATCTCTACTCGCAACATCAAAAACGAGTCAAAAGTAAGTCTTAAGAATATCCTTACAGGAATCGATTATTTTTTTTCCTCGTTTATCCTTCATCCTCGGCAGGTTTCGCATCAGGTTTTTGCG
Source organism: Orussus abietinus (assembly GCF_000612105.2). Taxonomy (NCBI): domain Eukaryota; kingdom Metazoa; phylum Arthropoda; class Insecta; order Hymenoptera; family Orussidae; genus Orussus; species Orussus abietinus. The sequence continues at coordinate 176,759 of NW_019395985.1, forward strand.
CGGCTTGGATGGAGAAGGACGCGGCGCCTCGCAAAGGATTCCACCTGTTGTTAATTGCGTCGTTCGATCCCGAGCAATGTCGGGATCGATCGATCGGCCAATCGACCGAAAACTCCCCGATTAGCGGGCAAAAAAATCCAGGAGCGTTTTTAAGGTGGTGGCCGTGGGAACGGGGGCGAATCAAAAATGAAGACGCGTGGTAGGTCGATATCGATCCTCCAGGATGCCGATCCTGTGGGGTCAGCGAGATCCACTGAGATCCACCGGGACTAAAGAAAAGTCATTGAAAAAGCCCCTCGCAGTTTCTTTCGTCAACGGTCATCCCGCCATGGCGCCATGCGAGATTATTCAATAAGCCATGCAAATTACATTTCATAGGATAATCGTTCACTCCGTTCCGAGACGATCGTTATCGTCGAGCACAACAAGGACCCCTTCTGGGAACTCGATAACAAACGCTCTCACCCTGATAACTCGTGATTATAAAATATACGCGTGAAATCGCCCCCAGCAAAGGCGCCAGTTTTCACGGTTATTCCACTAGATTTTATGTTAAACTCCGAGATTAAATGTTGAGGCGATTAGAAAATCCGTGATAAGGGGTTTTACTTTGACATTTCTTTTTTTTTCCTTCCGGTTTTGGTTATTTCCTCGTCCATTAGTCTTCCGAGACGGCTCGTCTTTCAGCGAAGAGACGGCGCCATGATGACATTATCCAATAGACAAGTCAAATTACGGCTCATGGGATAATCGGTTTGCTCTCTTTTCCCCTATCAGCGTCATCATCGCGACCACCACCGGGCTGGATCATCTTCTCGGAATACAATGCGTTTTACCCGGCGCGATTATCCTATGGAGATGATTCACCTCCGCCCGGGCGAGGGCCCGATAAAATTCATGAATTTCTCGAAAAATATTCAGGCGATTCGGATTTACATAATTTCCCCGATCTTCCCGGCCAAGGGGTGGGGAACCTCCCATTCTTATTTAAAACGGAGTCCTGTCCGGCATGTTGTTAAACACTGACCGACTCCATTTTCAATTGCAGAAAAGATTTCTCGATACTCCTTATCCATTATTTTTTTTCAGATTTTCTCATACCTCCCTGAGATTTTTTTCGTTAACATTTTATTTAACCTTTACAAAAATATGGGAAAAAAATACTAAAGTCAACTATCAAATTTGTGAGATAAAAATCGAGAACGCGGCAAATTAACATTAGATTCGGCGCTCGTCGGTGCACAGGTGCAAAGGGCGAAGGTAAATTCGCCAAGGGATGATAGTTACGGGGGTGATATTTTACCGTTCCGTTTTGTAATTTATTCCCGGGGGGGGATAAAACGCGATATCTATCCGTGCTAATTAATGCGTCGTTGGTCGTTTAGGTGTGCCGCGTTTCCGACGGGGTGTCGCGACGGCCGCGACGGCGCTAATGCGTCGCACGTACCTTGAATTAATGTTTCGCGTTTCATCGGGAAAGTGGTGCGGATTATTCCGCGGATAACGTTTGGGCCATTTCGCGTCTATCGGTTGGAAACATCGGCTGGATTTCCGAAATGCCGAACCGAAAATATCGGCCGATCATTCCGTGGATTCCCTTTTCTGCACCGAGGACGACAATTCATCGAAGTAAAAAAATATTTTTTTCAGCGGCAACAAAGAAAGAAATATTTCGATACTTCAAGGAACAATCGTTTGACCCGAATGAACGCTCGCAAATATATAATTTGCACGGGGTGGGGATTACCGGGGGAAAGAAAATTTCGCGGAGATGTGCACCGTCGGATTCGCTGATAATTTTAACTCTTGGGATATTAATTACGATCGTGGTTAAAAACTGATGTGGAGTTCCTCGGGCTCGTCGTTTGTTACATTTTACGGTCGGAATCTCCATTGGAAGGCCGCGATAGCCGGGAAAATCGGGATCCAGGTCGCCATTAAATTCATGAAGGAATATCAATATCTGCTGCACCGCTAATAATCAGGTTGCAAAAGTGCGTCGTTAATTATAATTGACGTCTGTAAACCCCGGGGTATAACGAGCCCGGCATGAAACATGAATATCATATTACGCGCGCAAAAAATGTAAAGCTCCGAAATTCGTTTATTGAAAGTACAATGGTTGCAAAAAATCGCTATTAATTATTTTCGCCGAAAATGAAGTCGAAGGAAAAACGTTGCCGCGTGCCTTCGAAAGAGACGAGCCATCCGGAGTCGACGGACAGAGATACGCGTCACTGGAACTAAAAAAGGAAAAACCGAAAACGAGGAAATAGAAGCGTCCCGTCACGCGGCCAAAGCGCTCTTTTTTTCCACAATGGGGAGGCCCCTCGAAAAGGCGTTTGCGTTTTCGGGCGTTAATTGGCAATTTGTAGGCGCGACCCGGCGCGACCCGGCGCGACCCCTCGTCGCGTTTTCGAAAGAGCGCAATCGACCGGGCTTTATTAAATGCCTCGACATTTTTCCACGATTTACCCTAAAATGAAGAGAGATCATCTCGAGTTCTCCCCGAATTTTCTTGGGATGTCTTCGACGGAGGCAGACGGAGGGAGAGCTCGCTTCGAGAGGGGTCTTTTACCTCGCCGGTGATTTCGGATGGCGTTCCACTCCCCGTCCCGAATGCCGCGCATTATCGGGCATGATTCCCTTTCCGGCGTTTCCGCGATCCATTGTCAGGGCCAAGGCGGCCCCGCGGGCCACAAAGCCGCCTTCCGTCCGCGTCGGCGGCTGGGCGTTAATTGGCAATTTGTAGGCGCGACTCGGGCCGACCGCGGCCGAGCATCCGGGGCTTCTGCGTCCGTCCCTCGGCCCTCTCTATCCCTCTCTCTCCCTCCCGCTCTCCGCCACGACGCCGACCGATCGGTCTCGCGCGCGGCTCCACCGGAAACGCCGGACGTCCGGCGACGCTCGACGAATAACAATCGCCACTTCCGAGGCCGCGCGTTACGGAGCCTTTCCTGGCGGTGCCTTCGGAAATCATCGCCATCTTGGAAAATCTTCGATTTCCCGTCCTTCCGTTCGATCTTCGCCTCCCTTCCCGCTCGATACCCCTTTTTGGCTCATCGATGGTATTTCCTGTATCGATAACGGGTCGATCGCGGTATTTCTTTCATAGAGACTCGATATTTTTTTTACCGCCCACCGACACGCGGAGAAACGAAATAAATTGCCACGAGAAAAAATGAAATCATTCGATGGGATCGTCGGGTTTGAAAGGAAAAAAAAAATGGAGACGAGTCGGGAGAGAGGGGCTGCCGCTTCCGGCCGCGGTCGCGCCAAATGGGCAGCTAATGAAATTATTTAATGCCAGCCCGGGTTTCCGGCACCTCCGCTCGCGTTTCCGCGAGAGGGAGCCCGAACAAACGCGACGAGCGATCCGGTCAGCCGGGGACATTGTTTGGGACTCGTTGTTCCGGAAGCGGCACGGCCTAAACGCCGTCTCCGCTTCCGGTCTAGGCTCGATCCGTGACCTTACCTAACGCCGGCACTCTCTCTGTCATTACACCTGCGATCGGTACCGAGGGTGCCCCGAGCAAGAAGTGGGTCGCCTCGATTGCGGGTCTCCTTCTCTCTTGCACTTTTTACTCGCTGGTCGGGCGAGGATTACGTGCGAGTCACGGAGACAAAAACGCCCGGCCGCGTAGAAACTTGGAAAAATGTGGAAATTCTTGAATATTTTGCGCGAGGGGGTTCTATTTTAAGCGTCATTTGTGGAGGAGCTCCAAGAATCTCGAGATTTTCAATTTAATTTTCCAAAAGATTTTGTCGTGTCGTTTTCGGGACGCCCAGGGAATGCGACGCTATTTTCAAGGAAAACGCCCATACGTGGAGGGAAATTTTAGGCGCTCTTCAGTTTCGGTGTTAATTGATGTTCGAGGGCGTAATTTCGGAACGGGCGTGTTATCGACGTCTCGGGTATCGGATATATCGGAGACGTTGGGGTAAGGATCGAGCCATTATCCGAGTATTTGCCGACCTGACCCTCCTTTGTATACAAAACAAATCGATTTCTAAGCCCGAAGCGGGAGATCCGAGCTGGTCGTCTCTCTCTCTCTCCTCTCTACCGTCGAATTATGGATCGTGGTTTCTTGTCGACTTCCCATCTCTTGTTGTCGACTCGTGAATTTCGGAATTCTAAGAATTTTGTTTATTACCGACCGTCCTCTTCCTCTGTCTCCGCCTTTCAAAGTCGAACTCGATCGCCTAGTTTCGCTCTTGACTCCGCCGAGGAAGGACGAATCGATTTCGCGTCGCGTAAGTGTCGAAATCAAGGGAAGACCTCCTGGTAATAATTTTCTAAATTATCGGGAACTGATAAAAATAATATACGCTCTTGTCGAGTTAATTAATTAGGTTTATCGGAACATTTTTTACAAGGAACCTGGGAACCGTTATATCGGAATAATCCGGCAACATTTATTCATTTATTTAATTTTTGTATTAATCCCAAACTTCTGTTTCTCCAATTACCGTTCCGGCATTACCTCGGAGGTCTCCCTCTCGCGTAGGGACGAGAATCCTGCGCTCGGTCGCACGACTACCGCCCTTCCGGATAAAATCCGGTTTTTCGGCCGCAGATGTGCAAATCCGCTTCCGCTCGGTTGCGGCCGCTTGCGGCTGCGGTCGAGCGAGGGTGAGGCTCGTTTTTGACGTTTGAGGTTTAACGTTTGACGCGTGACGGGAGAGGCCACGTGGTCGCGACCTGTCGAAGTCATGTGTTCATCCGAGCAGCTGGACCACCGCTGAAAGAGCGAGACGGAGAGACGCGGAGAGCGGAGGAGGAAGAGAGAGGCGGCGATGGGGGTGAGTGAATTTCTCGTAGCCCCTTTTTAATATATTTACGCTACTTCGAGAATTCCTAAATGATAAAGCTGTTAGAAAATAAAACGGTAACCGGGGTAACCGGGGAAAGCGGGCGAAGCGACGCGAAAATTCGAGAAAAAAAATTGGAGGAAAAGAAGCTTGAGAGTTTTCTGGGCTGCGAGACTTCCGGGACGGAGCGATAGTAATCGACGAAGGTATCGAGACGTGCGCGGAATCCGCGGGGCTCGTTTCCAGTTAATCCGAGGCGGAACAGGGTTCGCGTCAATTTTTCAAAGTCGCCGACACCTCGGCGCAATTTCGCCGCGAAAAAGCAGAAGCGTCCCTGCGATGAGTGCGACGACTTTAATCTTCGCGCGGAGAAGCGGAACGTCAGCTCGAAACACGACAATACCGGCGAGGCTGCACCTGCCCTTTAATTATGCACCCGAGAAAAATTACGCGGCACGAAAAATTCGTTCGGTCCGTTTCCTCGGAAAATTCCGCTCGTTCTCGAAAATCAAAATGACGAATGGATGTAAGTCGCATAAAATAAGCTGGGCTTAATTTTTCATTTTACTTTTATTTCCATCGAGGCGCACGATGGACTTCTTTTTTATCTCGGTCAGAGGGGGTGCAATCTCGGCGCGCTTTCATCCTCGAGGAGATCGGTCGCGCTCCGTTAGCTCGAAACACGACAGTGCCAATGGAGAGATGCACCTGCCCTTTAATTACGATATCTCAAGGCGGGATCTACCCCAGGGATATTTTGACAATTTGAAGCGACCGACCGCGCAGATAACGTCGACGCGATCCATGGGAGGTAAACGAAATTCAGGGTCACCGTAAGCTCGTTGTTCTTACGGGGAATGAGGGGAAAAAAAAAGGGAATGGAATTTCAGAAGACGAGGGGAAAAACGATCGAGGGTCGGGACCCTCTGCGTCGAAATTATTTTCTGGGACGAGGTCTCCGTTAACGAGCTCCATGGAGGGGAGTCGAGGGCATTCGCGTGGAAAGTCTCGAAGAGAGGGAAGAGATCATTTTCGAATGATCGAGATGGCCTCGAGGAGATCGATGGCCGCCATCTTGGCGTAATTAAGGAGCAGGTGTACCTCCGTTCGCCGAGGCTTTTTCATAGCTAACCGAGCGCAATCTGGACGTCTTCTTTCAAGGTTTTCCCCATTTTTCGCGACAACGAAGTTCAAACACGAAACGCCAAGATTAATGCCGGACGCGCGACGTTTTCCAATTCTCCCTCGTCTCTTGAGTATTCGAAATCGGGAAGAGGCGGGTAAATTTTGGAAAATCCCGGTTCGCTCCAGCGGGAGTTATCGGTGACCCTGGAGGGCGGGATCGGGATGGCCGGCCAGGTCCACTCGGCCGCCGTAAATTTCTATCCCGCCCGGCGGCTGTCACCTTCCTACCGTTAATTGTTCCTTCGATAATAATAATTGTCATTAATTACGAGGGCCCGTCGGCGCCGACTGGCGCGCTCAATTGCCGCCGAGGATTCATTAGGGAAAACGTAACGAGGAACCCCCGATTCGGGCTTGGCCCTCGCTTCCGGGGGTCCGCCGCCATCTTGAGCCCCCTGCCCCCCATTGCTCCCCGTTGCCACCCATTGCCACCCATTGCCACCCATTGCCACCCATTGCTATCTCGCGCAACGTCGAGGAGAAAAGATATAAATTTCAGAAAGCCGCTAAATTTTCCCTGCAGCATTCCAATCGTTGGATTAAATTCTCCCCCCGTTGATAATTAAAGTAATCCTGCCCTCCGTAATGCATGTAATTTACAGTCCCAGGGGTTTGTCCATTCGTCCCAATTGGACCCCATTGACGTCGATTCGATCCAACCCCCTTGTCTTGTTCCGAGCTAATTAGCCCCCTCTGTGCGCCTTCCGGTTGATTATTCCCCTTTGGCCATTTCCACCCCGTCCGATTGGCGGTTCTCCCGTAAAGGGAGAAAATTTCGGAATATTGCCGTCTTTCTCGGGAATTTTCTCCGTCCGATGAGGAGGTCGGTTCGGGGATTTCATCTCGCATCGAGAATCGGGGGAAAAAACGGGAAGGAAAATTTCCATCGGCGACCGCCCTCCACTAGCCAGATGTACGTACGTGTCCGTATACGCGTCAGCCAGCAAGACCGCAGGCAGAGAGCATCCACCGGAAGCAACCGCAGGCATCGCGACCAAACGGAGGGTTATTCGCAAATGCAAGGATGCACCGAACGCACGATACGGATGGTTCGCGGAAAAATGAAAATTGAGAAAAAATTCCGACCTCCTCGGCGGGCGTTTTTTTCCACGAGAATTATCGAAAAAAAATTCATCCAGGGGGTTCTCGCTAATAATAAGAACAAAATCATCGCGAAATAATTGCGGGTCATTAACTCGGGCGGCGATTGGTCTTCCGGCTTCTCCCTTCCTCCCGACCGACGGCGGGAGAGGAATCCACGCTCGCGCGGAGCCTCGGCGAAGGGCCGGGGCCCAGACACGGTGTGGGCCGCGCGCAGGCGTGGGCCGGACCGGAACCCGATGATTCACGCGAGCGCGCGCGTGGCGGCCTTCCCGTTTCGCAGAGCCGCGTGCGCCCGCCGCCACCGCCGCGGAGACAATGGCGCGTGGGTCGCGCCGCCCCCGCGTGCGGCTCGGGCCCCGAGCAGGGGCTCTCATTGACGGGAGACGGCGGCCACGTGACCCACGACCGCGCGGAGGGGCGCGGAGGGGCGCGGAGGGGAGAGGGCCGAAGGTTAACTCCGGTGTCTTCGCCGACGAGGCGAGGCATCGAGATTCGGGGCACGTTCGGGAATCCAAGGGGGAGGTTAACCCTCGCTCCCCCACGAGACGCCGAGGACGGGGATGGAAACGGCTGGACCTGTTTTTCTTTCGAAATCGCGAGCGACGTCCCCCGATCGAGTCCCACGGGGTCGAAGTAAAGGAGTGGGCCCCCCGACGACGCGACACGGCCGGTCCCAAACCGGGCGGGAAAGATGCTCGCCCACGCTCGCATTCCATCCGCCCGGTCCCGCCCGGGGACGAGAGGTGCCGCGTCCAGGCGCCACCTAGGATCCCGATGAGTCGATAAAGGACGAGCCGGGAGAAAAAGAGGAGCACCCAGCCACGCGGGGCCTTCCTCCCTCCCCTGGGAAGCGACGGTCAAATTCTCCGATTGTCCTCCTTCCCTCCCTCTCGGAAAAATCGCGTATCCTTGCTCCGAGACGTTCTTGGATCCATTGACTCGGAATGAAATTTCCCGAAAAGTCGGGGGGAGGGGAAGACGAAGAAAAAAATAAATAAATCTGCCCACCCCCTTCCGCCTCCCGCGCAGGTGTTCGCCGAGGGGCGCGACGAGCCCGCGGAAAAGTTTTTCACTTTGCGACCAGTCAGCCTTGAAATCGCGTCCTCGACGCGGACGAGGGAGTTCCCTCTGGATCCGTTCGTCGGAAGGAACGTTACCTGGGAGGGGGGGAGTCCGTAGATCTAGTTTCCGTTCTCTCTCTCCGGCTGCGTTCCGCCGATAATAAAGAAAATAGCCCCACGGCCGCCAACTGTGGACATCCCCTCTGCCTCTCGTCCACCTGCCAATCTGCCTCATCTTCTGCCCCCTCCCTCCGACGCGACCGCTTCACCGAGTCGCGATATTGGAATCCCCCCCGTTTTTCAACGATCCCCTTCTCCATCCATTCCCTCCCCCCCTCCGATGGCCCCCTTATTTCCCCCGGGAATCCTCACAATCGTTTCGCGACTGCCGATCGATCTCCCCCCGAAGGGGGGGACGGCGCGGCTTCCGGTCGCGCGGGGCGGGGGTCCCTAAACGATACTTCGTCGATTGCGAATTGGCTAGCAAACTGGCGAGGGGCTTTTCGTTGAATTTCTAATGTCGCTTGTTTGATGGGGTGGAATTACCTTTTGTTCGCATTTTTTATCCTCCCCCTGCGATTTGTCTACAAATTCATATATATTCCATGAGAAAATGCTCTTTCCGCAAATTACCCAACGGAGCGATGGTTTACCTATAGAGAGTCACTCAATTTCGACCCCGTTCGAGTGCCGGCCAAGAGGGGTCGGGGAGGGGGTCGAAGTCGCAATTCGCCGAGAAAGGGGTGTTCGTAACCTGTCGCCTCGCCGCGGGGTTTATCGGACAGCAGAGTGGAGGCGGCTCTGGATGACGAAGGTGAACGGGGGTGGCCGTCTACCCGCCCCCTGGGAGCCGGGAAAAAATGGCCGCGGGGGGATGCGAAAGTGCACCTTCGAGGGGCGCACCTGTGCGCCGACACTCTTGGCCGATTACGGGAGTTGCATCGCGTCGAGGTGAATTCGACTATTTGTGCGCGCCATTAATTTCATACGTACAATTGGAAGTAAAATTTTGAACGCGGGAGCGATCGACGAGGTCGAGGGCGGAGGATCGATTCGAGTCGTCGGGTCCAATTTTTCTCTTTCGACATTAGAAGATATAGACGAGCACGGCGACGCATCTTATTATGTAAAGTGCGGCCGGTCGCACGTAATGGAAGATCGAGTTCGGCGTTGGGCGAGATAGAGGATCGTGGGTGGCCAGGGGGAGACCGGGCCCCTTATGGGCGGTTTGCCTTTGACCCGCGACCGGAGATGACGCGGGGTCAACGTCGGCGGGGAAAGAATAATCGCCTCGAGAGGACCTCCGGGTCCTTATCGGCGAATTTTCCCTCCCGACAAGTGGAATCGTTTGCCGCTACGGTCGCGGACGACGTCACCTGTGAATCCGTCGGACGTAGCCCTCTCTTCTCGGAGCGCATAAATCGGAGGTTCCCTTAGGGTCCGGTCGGCGACTCTGACGTCTCGTTTCTGACAATAATTGCGTTAGGCGTCTCAGTTGGCAAGGTAGTAACGATCTCGGGGTCGAATGGTTTTTACGGCTGTATAATGCGCACTTGGATCGGCTCCGGGCCGTCCGACGTCACTACTGGGTGGTCGGGAAGGTCGTTCCCTCCCTGGGTTTCCGCAAAAGTGCAATTTCGCGAAACGGCTCGTTACCATTCGTTAAGGTCGCATTACTCGCCGATAACGTTTCTCGGTTTACATTTACGAGCCGACCCGGAGGGAAAGAGGGAGGGGGCAAGTTTCCGCCAATTCCCCCTATTTCTCGGCTTCGGATTTTTATCGCCACTCCCCCTTCCGATGTATCGCACCTCCGAATCGCGCATAAATATTTATGCAAATACCACAAAAAATTGGACCAACTTCCCAGCGGAATTTCGCGCCAACTTCCGACCGCGTCTTACGAGATTTCCCCGTTTCTCATTTTCCTTTTCTTTCTCTTTCAAAAAGTTTGGTAAATCCTAAAATTGTTCCGACTCGAATGCGCACCCTTATAGGGAATTCGTGTAATAAGGCAACGTTGGTTCGATGTTAATTAACGAATGAACGAGTAATTAAATATCTGGATTAATTCGGGCTCCAATCGCGCGCTCGATATTGCGGCAACAAATGTTACCTTGTTATCGGTCCTGGGATCCTGGCAAATATTTAATGCAGTCCCCCCTCCCGAATTCGTACACCGAGTTGTACAAATGAAACCTCGATGTTATCTCGCGAATTAGACGTAATCGGACTACGATGATCGGTATATCGATATGTCATCAGGACGCGGGAATCAGACGCGGCGAGAACCTCCCGGAATCACTCGTCAATTAAGTGCGCCAATTATCCGATGAATAATTAATAAGAAACGCCCGGAAGGAAATCGATGAGCGAGATGTCGGGAGAGCGGTCCCTCGTTCCGGATCGCTTCCCTCTCTCTCTCTCTCTTTCGTAATTACGAAATTGCCTCTTTGAGAGATCCCAGGCTCGATTCTCTGTACTTTGCTTCCGTCTCTCGTTTGCCCCGCTCTTTGCACCTCTTTGCCTGATTTTGCCCGACTTTGCCCGACTTTGCGATCGCCGATCGACCTCGAAATTGATCCTCTCGTTCTTTATCCGGACGCCGGTCGTTACCGCCGGAGCGGCACTCTTTTTGTCTTTTTTTTGTTTATTTTTCCGCCACATCTCGGTTTTTCCTACTCCTTCGCCGCCCTCGACGTTTCCCCTTCGGCTGAGGTATCGGCGATAGCGAAGGTCGGGGTCCTTCTTCTATTTAATTCCAGGATTTAATTATTGAATTTAATTATCGAGGGTGGTGGGTAACATCTCTGATTATCCGAATTTGAGGATTTCGTTGGACCCTTAAAAGTGACGTTTTAGTGAATTTTTTTTTTTTTTTTTAAGAAATTCCGCGAAAAATCGAAGTTGCTTCGGGGAACGATTTTAACCAGGATTTTCTCGAAGGACCTTCTCGAGCTCTCGTCGAAATCTCCCGCTACTTTAGAAAGAAGCGGAAGCGAATCGATGTTATCGGACCGAGGGTAAAAACGAAACCATTGTCCGGCATCGATCGAGATATCGACACCGGACCCCCGCGGTCGAACACGCGCGGAGCTTCCGCACGGTTTCCGGTGTCGAGTGTCCGGAAAGGGTGCTCTCGACTTTCCCCGAAGACTGGCCCACCCCTTGTCCTTAAAATCAACTCGCATCTTTCACGGAGAAGGATCGCGGGCAAATTATCCGCGGTCGTATTTTTTCTTCCATATTGCCCTGCGATAAAAAAGAAAGGGAAAACTCTCCAGCGTCTCCAACTTTTCGAATCTTTCCCAGCGGGGGAGAAAAATTCGCGTCCCAAGGTAGGAAATTGCATCGGCAATTTGAGAAAATTAAACTCAACGCCGGAAGTGGAGGAAACCTCGCGACAAGGGAGGGTGTCGAATTAAATATCTCCCAGCGAGGTAGAGGCCGCCAAATACACATATACGCACTCGAGGGGCGTCGAGTTTCTTTACCGTAAAATTCTCTAATAACTTTCTCCAGCCTCGGTTTCGAGTGGATCCCCGTGTCGCGAGGCTTTTTCATTACTTCCCGCCGGGGAAGAGATGGGGAATAAAAAGTAAAGGAGGAAGGTATAACGTCCCTTGGCTGGGATTTCATTGGCTCTTCCGGGTGGCGACACCTGGGCTTTTTCGCATCGCCGCAAGTTTCCGACTGGTTAAGTAAGTTAAGTCCCTGTTAGGACTCCGGGCTGCGCGAAAGTGGACCAAAGCCCAGGAAAGCTGGCCTCCGGCGGCGACGCTCCGGGGCGAATCGTTAAACCGTGTCGTCCTTTCGACGGAATATCGTGGGATCTCCTCGAATGATCGGCACGGCCAAGCTCCGATCGGGACCGCCCGAGTCGGCAAAAGTTCCCACACCGGACGGCGGGATTTTATGAAAATTCCTGCCGATGGTTTTCAGCCGAGTTCCCTCGATCGTTCGTTATCGCCCCGACGCCTCCCTCCTCGCGCCCTGGCAAACGATCTCTTTCTTCGTCCTCTCCTCGAGTCCCCTTTAGGGCGTCGAGGAGGTTGTAGGTCAGCTTTAATCGAGGCTTTAGGCCGAGGTTCCCCTGTCGGTGCATCCACCTAAATGGCGGGTGGCCGGTAATTGCCTTTATTAAAACGTTACGCGTTCTAGTTCTCGCGTGCTCGCCCGGGGAATCGTGGCCAGCCTACCGTGCATCGAGTGCACCTACTCTCTAGGTAATGCCTCGCCGACTCTCCTCTTTTCTCTTTCCCTCGGGGGATCCCCATAAAAAGTTCACCCGAAGATCCTCGAATGTCCGAGGATTCGTCCCTTTTTTATGCAGAAATCGACGCAGGGACCCAAACTCGTCCTCGGTTTTGGGATCGTGCGACTTCTCCTCTTCTCCTGGGAATTCAATTCAAAGAATAATTACTTGGGCTCGAGTCGTCGCGACTTTGATTCGCACGACCTCGATGTTTGAATATTATTTTTTGATGGAGGGGAATTGGAATTAGTTACAGGAAATTCGTATCTCTTTGGGGGGGATTTAAGCGGATCCCTTAATTTTGGCCGCGTCAAATTCTCTAGGTAGGAAAAAGCTAATGAGCGTCGTTGCGTTCGGGGCGTCTTCCAAGCCGACGTAACTCTCTTTTTACGATACATTGTCCTGCCTCGATGTGAATTGGGCTTAACATCCGGAGTGCCTCTGGTGTCGGCGTTTTCGGATTCTCAATGGCCGAATGAATATGCAAGCGCTCGCTCTGGCGAATCGGGGCTCGCGAGTGGCCGCGGGTTATTTTCTCGCCGTTTCCTTAAAAGCGAGGCGATTTCGAGGGGCCGGGTAGAAACGCAGCTTCCGAATTTTTAACGTCGGAATCGTTACACGGGACGATCGATTTCTTGGCAAAATTCATTTTTGTTCTTTTCTAATTTCCCCCACGAACGCGTCCGATACAATTTTTTCACGTCATCAAATTAATTCCAAGAGTCGTTTCCCCGCATAAAGAAGACTCGGTTTTTATTCCGGGACGGGAATTTTCTTTTTTAAATCTTGAATCGCCCCTAACGAGCGGAGTCCGCTTTTCGGGCCTCGTTACCCCCGGTATAAGCGGTGATTAATTATTAGTTTGTTAAATATTTGCCAGGCCAGCGAGTAATTATTTTTCCCCGGAGCAACTGCTTACCGTATAATTGCATCCCCTTGTTGCTCGGAGTAATGACAATTTCCATAATTAAACACGTGCCCTCCCTGACTACGTCGTGCTCATTTATAGAAAAAAAAGGAGGAAAACCGAGGGCTACGTTAAAATTAACGGGGGGAATTTCTGTGGGTCTTACAGGTCGACCCCGAAGGGGTCGCTCACCCCCCTCGGGGGGGAGGGTGGGAGTTAACAAGAGGCGAGTCTCGTTATTTCGGAAAACGGAAGTCTAGCAACAACGACTCGTTGCGCCGGCGTCTCTCTTTCTCTTTGGAGAAAAGAAATCCTGGAATGGGGACATTTATTTATTATACCCGCGGGGAGGGGGTACGCACTCCCCTTGGTTCCCTCCTGCCCTCCTGGGGGTGGAAAAAGCAAGTGCGAGGCGCATAAGAAGTCCTCGTCCTCTTCTCGAACGAAAATGAGGAAAAATGAGGGAAAATGAGAAAAACTCCCCGACTCGCTTTTTAATTGGATCTTTTATCTTATTTCAATCCCTATTCGCCCTTTTCAAGTCGCTCCGGCTGTTTCCAGGATTTTTATCCCTTTTTGGGGGGCCTCCTTCGGGATGAAATTCTCCTTGATTCCTTAGACCCGGTGGACGTTCCTCGGGAGCTTCCTCTCCTTCATTTATAAACACTGCTTACTTCATATTTATTATTATTACTATTCGTTTTTTTTTTTTTTATTTATCGGGAATGTTCCTTTTGAGGCCTGGTAATTTCAGTTTGCACTTTTCATCGGCTCACTTGCTTTCAAAAATTGACTTTCCCGCGGGACATGGGCTCTTCCCCGTTTTACGAGAACCATTGCCATTCGGGCTTTGGATTATGCAGATTCTTTTTTTTCTCCCCTCCCTCTGCAGTTTTTGAAAATGGATTTTTGAAGCTCGCCTTCCCATTCAGCTCCATTTTCTCCGGGGGATTCCTTTTTAATAATTCTGGCATCGCATTCAACGCTTGCCATTTACATTTATTTATCGAGAGTATTTCTTCTCTCGAGACGAACCAGATTTTTAATTTTAATTTGCTTCCTTTCAAAGTGGAGAGGGAGGGAAAAAGAGCACCCCTCGGAGTGAATCCTGCGTTTCGGCTGGACTGTCTGAGAATTCTTTTCTACATTTTCAATCTCCCTCGTTTGAAGTCGCAATAAAAAGAAAAATGACAATTTTCTTTCAAACACGATGGTCAGGTGATTAATCCTCCCTTTTGACGTGGCTCGATATTTTTTTTTATCGTTCAAACTTTCACCCGATTCTCTCCCCGGCGTTCCACTTTCTTTTTTTTCCCCCAATTTCGCGCGCCTTTAATTTAGTTTGTCCATTTCCCACGGGATGCTTCCCAATTTGTTCGTTTTTTTTCTTTTCCATCCCACTCTTTCGACACAGCGGCGTCCATTTTGCGTTTCTATTTTTATTTCCCCGGCCTCTCTCTACCGGCTTGATTTAATTTCCCTCCTTGCAGGAACAGAGAGAGGGAGAAATTTCCCATTCGCGTTTCGAAATTTCGGCGACTGCATTTCCTTGCCCCCTTTTCCCTCCGCTCACGGAAAGTCCTCCTAATGGGATTTTCAAAATTTTCATCCAATTTCTATCCAGCCCCCGCTCCTCTCTGGTGAAACGTGCTCGCGAAAGAGCTCTTTTTAATTTAATCCCACTTCTTCTGTTTGTCCGAGGGAGACCTTCGTAATGGCACTTTTTAATTTTCACCCCCGATCTGCGGTTGATTCAATTAAATCGGACGGAGGGGAGAGGAAAAAAGAAAATTGCCTACCAGATGTCAAATAATTTTTTTTTCAAATTGAATTTCTTCGCGGTTTAATAGATTTATTAGAATTAATATTTTTCTCTTGCCCTTCTATGGCACTTTCCACGGTGCTTGAATTTTTCTAGCGTTGAGAAGACCTCCCCCTCCCTTCTGGGTTTTTCTTTGCTCAATTCCCCCCTTCCCTCGATTCAATCCAATTTTTTCCTCTCGCAGGGAAATTCGTTTAATCGTTTCTACGGGACAGCCTTTCGTAGTCCACTTTTCCCCGTTTCCCCTTTTTTCCTTCTTTTAATTTAATTTTCCCCCTATCTCTTCCGTTTCTCGCTCCCTCTTTCTTTTTTTATAAAACTTCTATTAATCGCTTTGACACGGGGCCGCCATTCTTTGGATGCGTTGCCACCGTTTTACCCCTTTTCCAATTTTAATTTAACTTTCCTTGTTATACGGGGGAGACTTCATAACCGAACGCTTCCCGTTCCTCTTTGAAAATGCGTTCTTTATTTACCACGTTATCCGTGCCGAGGGCATAAATAAATATTGCCCTTGTCCATTGTCGCAATTTTTTCCGCCAGAGACTCGGCGGAGGTGATTATCAGCCGATACCTGTTAATTAAGTAAACTGCAATACCTGGCGAATCAAAGTACCGGTACGTCGAGAGACGCGAGGGGAAGTCATCGATCCTGATCGCGAGACGATTAAATAACACGAATTACCGAAGTCCCTTTTTAATTCCCCCTCATTCTCTGGCAAGAATCGGGGGAGATTCCGTACAAACGAACCACCCTCCGCATTAGTTACATTAGTTACAAGTCGCATCCGCATGCAGGGAAATTTGCATTTCTGCTATCCCGCCCCTTCCGGTCTTTCCCATACCGTAAAAAAACGGCGCAACGTAAGAAATTAGTTTAACAAATTGCGAGGAGGGATTTTTGCTGCTCGAAAAAGATCTCCAAAAAGATACAACGCCGGACAAAAATTGTCAGCTTAAAAAAAAAGTTGCCTAAGAATTAATATCTCATTTATTTTATTTGCTTTTTATATTTTTACGCGAATAAATCATGATTATCCATTTTACTAAAAACTATCCCGAAGGGAGCAGGACTCGTCGAGGGGTGGTTGGAAAGAGGTAATGCTTTTCCCGAGCCCCCCAACACCCTCGGGGGGGGCTCTTTGGACTAATTTACAGTCGGCGAAGCGTTAGAGTTGGCCCCGGCTCGCGACTTCAGCTCCTCGAGGGCCGTTGAAGAGGGTCGAGGCGGAAACGCGACGGAAACGAGGCGGAAGTGAGCTCAGAGGGGATTTTACGGAATCTTTCGATTCGCCGAGCACACACCTCGTGGAACGCACCCCGTATGTTTACGCACTTGCGTTTGCTTTCGCGCCAGCGGCGGTGATTAGCCTTTGACGCATGCGGCGGCACCCCCGTCGCGTGTGGTTCCAGTTCGAGAAGAAGGTCGCCCGATTTCTGAGATACCGAATAATCTTCAAATGGACCGCCGAGTCGCGGAAAGGAAAAAAAATTCATTAGAAAATGCTCGCCCTCCGCGGAATATCTCCAAGAGAATAATCGAATCACTCGCGAACGATACGAAGGTGAGAGAGAACCTCCCCCTCGCGGTGGGCCGAAAATCGGAAAAACGGGGAAATAAATCGGGGGCGCCAAAAAGTAGAAGAAAAGCCGAAGCGAGAGCCCGGGGAACATCGATTACTCGGAAACCGAGAGGCGGACATTTTTTTCCCTCCCTCCATTCCCGGGATATTACAATTTTTCTAAAAGCCCTCTCGCCGTATCTACAGTTTCAGGGAGGGTGGCGGCGCGTCGGGCGGGCGGAGGAAATGGCGCCCAGAAAGGGCTGTAAACGCACTTCCGGGACTTTCAATGATGTATTCAAGTTTCCCCGCTCCCCTCCCCGTCGGACGAGTCATGAAGTCTTTTGAAAACGTTGCATATCGTATTCGAATCTGTCCCCGGGGTCGATCTCCCGGCCGCCCGCCCACTTTTCCGCCCGCTCGCTTCGAGGGGAAGCTTTTCATTTGGCGACGTCGACGTCGATCGCCTTTGGGAAGCCGGAAAGGAATTTCCAGTCTTAACGAAGCCACTTGTCGTCCCCTGTCGAGTTTTCCGGGACCTCCCTCCCAGTCGCTTTGACGACTTTAATGGCGGGTAAACGTCGCCGCGAGTCCTCCCCCTTGTTAGGGGACTTTCGACGACCTCGAAACTGTCGAAGGCGTTTTCACGTCCCTCGCTTTTCCTGCTGGAAAGCCCTGCCCGAGTGTTTGCCGCCTCCCGGTCGCTGGGATGGATCGGGATCTCGAGAAATTCTGTCCCTTGTTCGACGCTCGCCCTCGAAAGAAAATCTCGCGAAATTCGATATTAAATTTATACGTTCGTTTTCTTAGTTTTCTGCAGCGGATACCCTACGGTTCTCGGATTATAAGTCATCCTCCGGTAGGGCAAAAGCTCCTGGAACACGTTTTCAGGAAAAAAAAAAATCACCGAATGGATGTCGAAAGTGCGGCGAGAAACGACGTCGCGCCTCGCACCGTCGGTCCTACGCGAGAGCGGCCGAGTCGGTGACTCGGCCGGGCGGCGGGAAAAGAAAAGTCCCCTCGGGGCTCGTTCCGTCAATGAACGCTGAATGGGACGCGGTCAATAGTTCCCCGACGCGAACCGCGTTGCCGCACGTTGCCGGCGCTATGCCGCTCGCGGTGACTCACGGCGGCGCCTCGGCCCGAGTGGGCGTCCCGACGCGGCCGTTCCCCTGGGACTCGCCGACGATTCGCTGGATCGAGGGGAAAGGACGTGGGTAAAGTTGAAATAAGGACACGCGAACGCCCTGCGTAGGACTCGCCGCGTGCCGGATGCGGCGCCGCCGCGTGCGGAGATTACCTAACCGCTCGCGGAGATCCACTTTACGCGCGGAATACCCATCGTGACAAACGCTTATTTTTTCCCTTTTAAGAACATGTCGCAGAAATAAGACGAGGCCTTTAACAGAAATTTTATTCAAGTTCGGGGTATCAAAGGGTTAGTGGGGACGGAAATGCAACGTAAAATTGAGATTTAAAATGGGACCGGATTTTTGTTGGAAAGAAAAAATTGCGTTTCCTCGCGATCCGCAATTGACGCAATGCGGCTGCGTCGGTAGACTCGGTTTGCAGCGGAACGCGAGAGAAGGAACTCGAATGCTTTGGCCTTAACAAACCACGTCGTAGAAGGCTTGTTAAGATAAAACAAGCAATTGTTGGGCCAGAAGGGTCAATCCCTCCTTCCTCCGGATTCCGGACCGCCCTCGTGGGCGAGGCGGAGGAACGACGAGCGGAAACCGTGAATTTTCGTCACTCTTTTAACGGGTCAATTGGAAATCCGACGATTAATTGCAAATTTGTCAATATCCGTGCCTTCCTCCTCGTGGGTTATTATCCCGAAAGAAATTGACCAGGGCGTGCTCGATTACGCTATTCGCGATATTCTTGACGATTCCCAGGAGTCGCCCACGGAGTCGTGACGTCATGTCCGTGGGAATCGTCTCATTGGCCAATTGTCGCGAAATCGTCCTTCAACCGTGCCGAAAGTAAAGTCTCTCTCATTAAAATATTCCCCTCGGGCGGTGGGAAAAAATGACTCGCCCCAAATGGTCTCATTCGCGAGGAATTTCATTCGCGGACTCCTCGCAAATGGAAGCGCGGAAGGAATCGTTCATAATTCCCCTGATATGCCATATTCACGTACGTCCTAAATAACTTCTCACGACCATTTCTACTTAATTCGCGATTCTTCTGCTGCGCCCCTGAAAAAATTCAGGAATACCCCGGCGCCGTTGAGGGAAATTCCGCAAAAGTTGAAAATCATTTCTCCCGATCCGCTACGTCAAGATTTTATTTTCCTGTCCTTTCGTATCTTCGGTCGACGTACAAATCGCGTTCGCATTCGATATCGATGCATCGAGCACGAGGTAGGCGGGTCGTTTCATTCATTGACTCTCGTCATGCGCTCGCCGTAAATGGTCGCACGTAGTCATTGAGAGTTTCACGGGTGCCGCACGGCGGGCGCGGCGCGGCAGCCGGAGCCGCAAGCGGCGACCGGCGGGGAACTCGCTCCGAAATAGCCGAAGAACAAAGACACCGAGTCTTTGGAAATCTCGGCCGCATCGGCGGATCTGCGGGTCCTTAACCCTTTCGCGACTCTCCTTGCCCAACGACCGCAATTGTCTCCCACATTTCCCAATCCTCATTATTTCGGGAAGTCGTCATTATCTCCGCCATTGTCTCCCTTGCGCACCCAGCTTCCTCTGACCCTCGCTGTTACCTATTTAAAATTTTTCACAATTTCCAGGGGATTTCTCAGGAATTTTTTCACATTTTCTTTTTGTCCCGTAACCTCCAAAATGAACTCTGTATAAATGAAATACCATTCGGGGTAATTGCGCGATTCTTCCTCGCCGAGTCGATGTTAAAATGCAGGAATGCAGAAATGCAGGGTACCACGGTGGCAAGGCGGATACCGGAAGCGAATACCTGGGTGCATCCTGTACCGACGTCCAACGCTATCCTTGTCACGCCTATACAAGGAAATATATCAATTCCAGGGGAAGGTGACGTCAAAGCTACGGATTTACTGGAACTCGCGATTCACCCAGACGGCATCGATGTTCCCCGCATGACAATTTCTCCCGGTGCATATTAAATCAATTCGAATTGCATATACCCGCGAAGTACCCGACCAAAATCCCCCTTCGCTTCAAGCACCAGAGAAATATCGTTCCTCTAAAAATGAACGTGTGGTTATTTTCTTGGGTTTCGATTTTTCATTTTCGGTACGGTCCGGGCGGGGATCTCGAGGTGTATAAAAAAAATGGAACGGCGTAATTACGGGATATAAGTACGTGGGTATGCAAGGTATTACGGAGGCCGCGAATACCGGAAGCGAATACCTGCGGCCCTTCCCCGTATTTCCAGCGCGGGCGTCGCGACGCCGGGTGTCGTTACGCCGACGTGCCCGGACGGGACGTAGGTCGTCCGACGATATTCTCGTCACGCCGATTCGAGGAAACACGGGGAAGAGAGGAAACGACCTAAAGAACGGGACGAGAGAACCTCTCGCAAGGTGGTCCTTGGCATAAAGAGTGCCATATTTATGTACAGAATTTATGCGTTGCGTATGTACGGCACAGGGGAAGAAATTGGAATTTGGAGAAATTTCTTCCCCATTTGCGTTTCCGATCGAGATGGGGCTCGAATCGTTCCGAAGTAACCGCGGAGGAAGGAGAAAAGAAAAATGCCGACGGGACGAGGGGAAGAGTCCCCCCTCCTTCGGGAAACGTCGACTCGAGACAATTACGGGAAGAGATCACGTGGAATTTCCTTTCCGAATCCCCCGACCAGGAATTGAGCAATAGAGCGCTTAAAAAATTCCAAGAACCTGAAAAGGTAGAAGTGCGACTTCTAAAGAAAAAAAAAAAAATTCAGAAAGGTGAAAAACTCGCCGACTCGAGATTTTTTTCCAGAAAAGGAGTTTCCTCGGCTTTGCTCTTCCCTCCTCGCCTTCGACGAAATTTAGGATTCCGTTTTTCTCCGTTCCCCTCGTCGTCGCCTCGTAATTTCTCGATTTCCCCCCCCCCCCCGCGACCCCACGAAAGGATTGCAAGAGAAAAAAAAAGGAGGAACCCTTTTTTTCCTTTGGATCCGACTTTGATTCGATTTTCCTGACTTCGCCGACGCGATTGAATTTCCCCTTTTCCGAACTTTTATCCGTCTCGGTCTCTCTCGGCCATTCTCTCTGGGGAGTTTTTTTCGGAATTGCTTTAGCCCGACTTTCTTGATTGCGAGACAGGTGAAAAGGGGTGGAGAAGCATTAGGTACGACCCTCCCCTAATTGCGAGTCCTTTAATTATGTATCTCTGGGAATCCGTGATCGAAATATTTAATTTTCTTTCGATTGTTATTTTATTTGTCGTCGTAAGATCGAGCATACGGATGGAGATTCTTCATTTGGAGTATACCCAAAAAAATGAGAGGGAAAAAGAAATTGATGGAAGTGTGTCCGGTTCTTCTTTTTCTCGGGTCGATCACTCGTAGCGGGGGCGTCGTGGTCGCGGGGGCGTCGCGACGCCGAGACGGAATAAATTCATGGATCGAAGTGGTCGATAATTTATGCAGAAATAAATTAGACGGGAAGTACTCGAATCCATATATCGCTCGGGTGAGTAAACAAATAAACGGGCAAGTACGATCATTCCTATTTTTACTCCCCTTCTCTCGGCGCGGCGAGAGAAAGGTGGCGTTAATAAAAATGCTAATTAGGAGACGTTTAAGTTCGGTTGCGGAATCGTCGCGGAAAGGAGGGCATCGAGACGCGAAGAATCGATTTTGTAGTTTTATCGATCACGAGAGACATTTTTGGACGTCCAACTGTTACGAGATAAAATTAGTCAACGGGATTGAAAATTTCCTTTCGAAATTCCCATTTTCCCGGCGCGTCGCGGGGGCGTCCCGGGGGCGTCGCGAGGCCGACAAGGTCGCGAGACGCCTCGGCGTCTGGTCGCTCGGGTCTCCCCTTTATCAATCGAGGTCGCGAGCCGTCGCGAGACGTCGCGCCGCGCCGCGACGCGACGAGACGCGGCACGCCCGGGGAGACGCATCGGAAATGCGCACGACGGCACCCTATAAATAAGCGTCGGTCGCGACGCCTCTGGTACCGCTTCGAGTTGCACCCATGTAAAAATATATTGCGCCGGCCTCGTGCTCTCCGACGGGCGAGGACGAGTCCTCTCCTCGAGCCTCTCCCTCTCTCCGACCCGGCCGATAAGGAGTTTCGAATTTATCAGTCAAATTTGAAACTCATCGACGCCGCGTCGGAAAGAACTGTCCTCGGAATTACGTCAATTTATTTGACTTTGAGTTAAATAAATCAACGAAATATTTCCTTGGTTCGATGCATTTGTTTTCTCTGGATGGGGAGGACATTCGCGTTTAAAAATTGAGGTTCGACGAGAAGCTCCGAATTTTCAATCGGGCATCTCGAAGGAAGTTCCTCGAAGGGTCCAGCTGATAAATGCACAAGGCACCCCAATCGAGGTCAAGCATGAAGCAGGGTCTAAATAATGCACCGGCCGGAATGCGTCTCGAAATGCCGGAGGAAATAAGGATAGAAATAAAAGGAGCAGCCCTCGAAGGAAGGAAGGGTGCTTTCTCGAGAATTTCCCGAGGGATCGGATCCGGCGAAATCAACGATCCCGTTTAATCTGGCGGGGCATTAAACGCGCTTATCGAGGCATAAAAAGAGCGAGTTGGGGTGCATCCGCGGCCTAATGCCCCTCGAGGGGAAGGGAAGTCGCAGTTTTTGTAAACTAAGCTGGTCCCGGGGGCGGAGTCCCCCCGGCAAGGTGATAATCGCTACTCCGAGGGGCATTAAGGCGCACCCCCCTGACTCCCACCCCGCGGTAAGACGCGATGACAGGCGCTGATAAGCGGAGCGCAGTAAAGGGTTGTAAGTGAATTACGAGGTGAGACGATGGTCTCGCCCGAGTAATCCCTCGTCGAGGAAGCCCTGCGACGACCGGAGCAAACTCTCATGGAGAGTGCATGGAATGCAAGTGCACCGGGGGCTGATTCCAACCCTTGACCGGTGGGGGCTAGACGGTGATTACGGGGTATTGCTATTTTTATCGCCGATCCTGGGGTTTCATGGAAAATTCGGAGGAAATCGGATGAAATTTTGGGTCATGGGGTGACGCTCGTTATTTTCATCTTCTAGAATTTGCGCCTTGATTTTCATACCAAACGATAACGCAAAAACGTGAAAGGGACCAACTTGCCCCGTGGACGGAAAGCATCGAAAAAAAAAATTCCCTCGGTTGTTTATTTTTTTTAAGAACTTCCCTTTTCGCCTCGAAATACCGGAAGTCCACTTTCCACCACGACGAGGGGGCAAAAACCCTCGACCACGTAGCGACCGCAGGGTCGGTTCCCTCAAAGCGAAAACCAGGGTTCGCGTACATATGCAGCGTACAGGTGCAAGTATGACTCGCCTTCGCGTATTCAGCCCTGAGTCCATGGGGGAAAGTGCATCCCCGGCGAGTGGGTCTCTTCATGGGTGATATGCCTCCCCCGGGAGAGGGTTTCCCCCGTTTTCATTTTATTTCTTCGATTACTTATCCGCTTATTCGTTCGTTCCGGTGGGGGGAGGGAGGCCAAAAGATCGATCAGCCCAGCCGAGCCTCGCGGATTCCCGACTCCGACTCGCTCCCCGGGAACGAGTGACGAGTCCCTCGGGAAATTCTGCGGACTCCCTTAATGGAATTGCAAAGAGACGGCGGGATATGCGCCGCGATGCAATATTCAGGAAAACGCGGGAACACCTAATTAGCGCATCCTGTTCAGGAGTTCCGCAGGATGGGCTCCTACCTCGGACCTCGACCGGACATTTCGACGCAGCCACTCTCGCGACTCTCGTGACTCTCGTTTTCTGGGGTAAGAGCCCACGATGGGAGGAAACACCCCGAACAAAGGTTACTCCCAGGATGATGGGGAACAACATTTCCCTGAGACACTTTTCGATGGCACCCCTCCTTCTCCTCGAAAATCGCGACCTAATGTCCGCCACCCTTCTACCGATTTATTTTCCTCACTTGGAATTCAAATTTTATTCCCTTTCTGTTTATTAACGCCCTGTCCTCTTTTATCCGGTTATTTGGATATTCGGTGGTTTTTGGGAGGCGAGAAAAAGCGTCTCCGGTCAGGTGCGCTATCTTGGCCATAGGCAAGCGGGAAAAAGTGAATAAACGCGTAAAACCGAATAAGCGAGTACAGGGGGTTATCTGGGGGAATAATCAGATAGGCGGGCGGAAATGTGCGGAGGCAAACGTTTTCCACCCTGTAACCCTTTCCGCGCTCCCCGGGCGGCTATCGGGCCGGCTCGGATATGAAAAGGAATAAATTATCCCGGCTTTGGGGGCGAATCGCCGAAAACGTTTCGCTGACTTACGCTGCTCACCCCTCGGCGTTAACTTCGCCCGGGAAAATTAGTTTCCGAGGAGACGTACGCGGTCCGCCATGGCGGGCGGAAAAATCCCGAAAAAATATGCCCGGCCTGTTTCCGCCTCCGATACTTTTTCCCGGCTTAAGACCGGGAAATAATGTCGGCGGTGTTGTCGCTAGTTGATATTGTCGCGCGACAAGGCGGCCATTGTTCCGGTCACAATGCCTTTTCGAGTTTACCGGGACGACGCGACCGCCCCCTACCAAGAGACCGTGATTTGTTGCCTTGACCGTACGTTTTAGGGAGAAATGCTTTATATGAAAAGTGAAGAACGGGGTGCGAGGGCAAACTTTTGTTAAGGGCGTTTTTCGTTCCCACCGGTAGTTAACGGAATAAATCCCGGTTATTGCAAAGGGTCCGCAGAGTGCAGCGACGACGTTCTTGCGGGACGACCGCAAAAAATTCGCTGCAGGTATTTCCTAAAATCGGGAGGAACTTTTTTCAACACGAAGAACGAAATATACCGCAATAGTACGAGCAGAATTTCTCGAGAAAAAATGTGCCTCTTAATTCCAACGAACCGCTCTAATTACAGGAAAAGTGATTTTCCGCGATAAAGAATCACTTTTCTTTCGGGGAAAATTCGGGAAAAATGATTTCGTCAATCCGGAGCCTCGCGAGACCCTCCCGATCCGTCTCGAAGTTGGGAAAAGCTTTGCTGACGCGAAGATATCGTTTTATCGAAGCTTTTCGCGTCCCCATTTTCTAGCCACCCGACGAGTCGCATTTTCCGCCCGGGGGCGGTCGTTTTTCATTTCGCTTTGGAGATTTCCCCAAATCGCGGTCTCCTTTCCCGGGAGGAATCGCGCGACTGTTGCAGACACGTCGAATTGATCGGATCCATCGGAATTCGCCATGCTCGATCGCAAAAAGGGCGAGAAAGCGGGTGGCGAGAAAGTTACTTCGCCGATCCCGCCCTGGGCGGAAAAGCCGGCGTCCATAAAAATGCGACGAGTGTTAACCCAAATCGAGTCGTAATAGCGAGCAATTTTGTAAAGTGCACTCCGCCGTCCTGCCGATAAAGGAAACGTGCAGAACGCGATATAACCGACGCAATAAATCATTCGGATCCCCTTCCCTCCCCCTCTTAATATATCGGCCCTTTGGTGCACCTGTATTCCGTGCACCCCTGGACAGGGGGGCGACGGGATGCATTGGCGCAGCGTTTCCAGTTTTGACCATTCGATCGCCGATCCGGGGAAATTGGATGAGACCGTTCCGATAAAAAATCGCCATTGACCGAGTCGAGTCTCGATTTAACAGGAAACCGGGGAAGAGAGGCCAGAAATGCGGTCGACGATCGGACGGTCTATTCCGGGGTAAATGTGACAGGAAATAGCCGAGACAAAACTGTCTCAAACCCGGGCATGCAAACGGGTACAAAAAGGGAGGAGGAGGCGAAGACGAGAGTCGGAGCCTGGCCGGGCTCTCGAGGGCCAATGCCAAATCCCGAGGTGACGGTTGACAACCCCGGAGTCCCGGAGAGTCCCGAAGGAGCGAGCAGCCACCCCGGTGCACCGGATCCCGGGGGAGATCTAAAGCGGAGTCGGCGGGGGGAGGCAGGGGCCGTCGCGACAGACAACGAGGTCGTCGCCAGTCGGCACGAGACTCGGCCGTGGAACTCGATGGGCTCTATTCTTAGCCGAGCCGAACTCGCGGACCCCCGCGAACTCGCCAAGGTGTCGAGATTTCTCGAAGAGCGGCCATGGTCACGGCACCGACCTTCGCCACTTTCCACCGGCCGGTCGAGAATTCGGAAAATATTCCCCCACCGTTTATCGGCTTCGTTTCTGGTCCTATCGAAAAATTACTCGGACGAAAATTCTGGCTCGCGAGTGACTCAACAATTTTTGTGCAAGGTGATTTTTCCTGAGATTAACCGGTAACGAGGAATCCGAACTCCAGGGGCGGGAAGTCGGGATGGACTTTTCCGGAGGCATGGGAGCGGATACTAGAGGTATTTAGTTTTTGACGTAACGAAAAACGACTCGGAGTAAAATTGTAGCCTGTGGGTAGGTGAACAACTTTTGTGGGACGCAGTTTTCCGAGGATGCACGAGGAAGAAGGAATTTAGCTTCGGAGTTGAGCCGCGCGAGAGGACGTATCTTAAGCGGCCACCTGCGGCCGCACTATGGGAGGGCGGTTTTCTGGTCTACCGGCCTGCCGTATAAAAAACAGTTCCTTATGAAAGTTCTTCCTTACGTCATCCTGCAAGACTTTTGTGGGAGACTTTTTCCCGTGCCATGCACCGGTAACGAGATATTTCTTCGGGAAACATGCCCTACGCGGTGATGGGGTCAGTTCCCAGTGGGATCGCTCGATGCGGTCTCCATCTCTTTTTTTGGACGTTTTATTTTCTCGTTATTTTTAATGTATTTCGAAAGGAATTTCTCAAGATATGCTCGCGATCCTGACCTCATCCTCGGGATTCTGGGACGGGGATTGGGCGCGCCCGTCTTATCAGCGCGAGAGGTGAGACTCGACTCGGGACGTCATTCCGTTACGTCGCCGTTAACGTTAACCCCTGGGTGCAGCTCTCCCACCAAACGCCATCTCCTAAAGTCAATGGGTCTCGGACTCTCCGACTTGTCGCAATATTTTTAGAACGAAAGTGGGAATATTTATAGACCGCGCCTTTTCTCGGACGACGCGTCACCGGCGGGACTCTCTTCGGGTTTAAGGGCGACGTCGACCCGAGACCGATATTCCGGAATCGATACGTGTCGATCGAAGTCGACTTTCGCGGATCTTCGAAATCCCGATCCGTAAAATTCTCGTTCCACGATTTTTTTTTTAGCAATTTCTCGTTAATCCAATCGATCGGAGATTTGTCGGAGGTCTTCGACCGGCCGAATCGGCACGTCTTGGCAGCTTTGATCGTCGACGGTCATGACGGCGCCAAGTGACGGACCCCCGACGTCGACGTGGCCGTCAGGCTGGCGCTAACCCAAATCGCTCGTCCGCCTTTCTCTGCCTTTCTTTGCCTTTCTTTGCCTTTCCCCGACTCTCTCTCCCTCTTTATGTCGTCTCGTCTCGTCTCGTCTCGTCCCGTCTCGTCGACGCACCGAATTCCTCGTCTCGATGCACAGGAAGGCCTCTTTACGTGCGCTCTCATTGGCCGGGCATGCTAATTGGACGAGTTCGATCATTTAGAATTCAGGAATCCCCTTATCGGTCATCGCGAGAAATCGTCCCGATTTCTCCGATCTGTGATTTCGCGTTCTCGAAATCGGATTATTCCAAAATTTTCCTACCAAGAAAGAAAGACGGCGATTTTCATTCCTCGGAAAATCGACGATTTTCGTGATACATGATTTTTGAGCTGGATAAAAAAATACTCTAAGGCTGATCGATGGTTCTCTTCGAGTTTTGCCAGCTAGTTCCTCGGGGGATCTTAGCTCTATTTAATTATTTAAATAGTAGCCCAATGTGTGGTCTCCCGCTGGGCGGCGGTTTTCAAAATCCAGGCAGTTCGTTATTTTCCGTCTCTCCAGCGTTTATCGACCGGGATCAATATTTCTTCTACGTCCCTCCGCGTAGCTAAATTCGTCTCGCGATTTCTGCCGTCTCTCCGAACCTCCAATAGAAGAGATTTTCCTCGAAAAAAACTCGGGAAAATTTCCCATGGAAGTTTAAAAATCCGAATTTTGAGCGGTACATTTTTTTTAGAAAGTGCTCCTGATTTTTGGGTCAGGCCATCTCATCCTCCTTTTAATTTCCCTTTTTCGGGCCGCGCGGCGATAAATAACGCGAGGTGGACGGTTTAAAACCGTAAACGCGGCGCTCATGATTTTCCTACGCGTCGTTTACCCAAACAATTCCCAATTGGCTTGTCAAAAGTTCTGCCGAAAATTGCCGGTGATTTACGGGGCTGCGCCCACCCTCGGATTTATTCGGCCTTGCTCCGGGATTCGGGCGAAAACGTCCGACCGCAAAACTGCGGAAGAATGGCTCCCACTATAAATTACTATCGATCCGTAGTCCCTTTTCGAAAAGGACGCCGAAGAGATAGGAGTTCAAAAAATAGTGAAAAAGAAAAAGGGCAAAATTTGGTAACGCGAGGTTTCCGGATTAATTAACGAATGAATTAATTAGTTGGACGATTCGTTATTCACCGTTCCATCCGATTATCCACCTATCCGTCCATCTATGGATCTCTCCGGCAGACTTCCAGAGAGCTTTCGAGAGCCGGGCCGAGCTTTTCGCGCCACCTGAGCCAAACGACTCGGCCCGCCTTGGCTATCTACCAAATTAACTTTTACTACCATCTTCCCAATTAATTTACAAGCTTTGGCCGCCGTCTAATTACACGCATAAATCGGCCTATCCTCCGGCAAAGTCGGCTCCTCGTCGTCTCCCGCGCTCCTCAAAGGACCTCCGAGGATGTTGATGCAAGCCTTAATTAATGCACGTGGAAGGCAACTTGCAGCAAGCTCGACCCCTTTTCCCAGATTTTCAAATATCCTCCGGGTCCTCTGAACCCGTTTGGTCCTTTTTTTTCTATTAAATGCGCTTCGCGGCGACAAAGGGAGGACCCGCCATTGACATTTTTTTACTATGCAAATTTTTCAAGCAAAAATCCTTGAAAAAAACATGTATCCCTTCCTTTTCGCGCGGAATTCCTGCGATTTCGTTGTCCAGCCAAGAGGAAGAACCTAACTTTCCAAGTTGCGACGTGCGCGCGAGGGATGCGCAGTGGGCAACAGGTCTTCCGGGCCGGCACGTGTCCCGAGCTCTCCTAGGCGTCGCTGAGAGTGGAGTTAAGAGTCGCGAGGTGAGATCACGACTCGGTGAGTCAGATGGCGCCGATATGTGCGCGTGCGCTCCCCGACGCGGGCAAATATTTGGGCGTACACGCGCGAGAGTGCCTGCACCTCGCCCACCTAAACCTACACCTCGCGATTAAGGTGTCGGGGTAGATGTCTACGCCAGTAGATTCCCCAACGTCGACAGATCGAACGTAAATGCGCCGGTGTAGGTGGATCCATCCGGCAAGGTGGAGGAGTGCCTCGCATACGTAGGTGTAGGTGTAGGTACATCGGGTAAAGATGTGAACGACGACCTAAAAGACTCCTAGAAATTAATTTTTAGACATTAATAAGCTTCTTCGAAAATTAAATGAAAATGTCAATCGACCCGACTCGACTCGAGATCCGGCTAGGGAATTACGGAAGGCAGAGCCTGGGAGTTAAATGGGAGCGGGGAGGGTGGCGCTCTAATTACGTTAACGATATAAACGACGACCCGGGCTGAAAGTGCGGCACGGTACACGGCGAATAACGATGGGAACCACCTCGCGGAGTTCCCACGCATTTTCTTCGTTTTTCTTTTTTCTTTCGCCCTGACCCTGACGCGATCAGAACTCGCCCTGAGAAGATGCCAAAGAGGGAAAATTCGGCCGGGAGAGGAGCTCTCCTCGACCTGGCCCGGAATGAGGAAAGTTTCCCCTAAAGTCCCGGAACTCTCGGCAAAGTTCCTAGGAAAGTTTCCGGGGGCCCTAGGAGGCCCGCGTCTTCCGCGGAGTCAACTCGTATTTCAAGGGAGCTTTTCTCGCCTCTGGAAACGTCCCGGGACGAGCAGCAAGGGCTCTTGTATTTTACATCCAGTTTTTGCATTTCGCCTTTTTCTTCCTTCTCCTCGAACAAATGTCTCGAGACTTGACCCAAGCTTCTCTCGTAATTTCCATTTTACTCTCTCTTTCCCTTACGAGGGGAAACGAGCCGCGTAAGCCTCTGGTTAACA
This sequence comes from Orussus abietinus, assembly GCF_000612105.2. Classification (NCBI taxonomy): domain Eukaryota; kingdom Metazoa; phylum Arthropoda; class Insecta; order Hymenoptera; family Orussidae; genus Orussus; species Orussus abietinus. Next base: position 206,659 of record NW_019395985.1, read on the forward strand.
CCTTTCGTTAGCATCTTATCTCCTCGTTTTGTCGCGTTTCGAATTTTTTTTTTCCTGTAAGTACCGAAGTGCTCGGTAAAAAAGAAACTTGAAAAACTCCCGAAATTCATCGCCCATCGTTAATCTCCCGATCGAGTTCTGGAGTTAATCTCTCCTCTTAACGACCCGGAAGCGAAGGAGGGGTATATTTGCATTAAAGCCCAGAAGAAAAAGTCACGGTTTAAAAACCCCTCCCTGAGTCTATCGCGATATCGATGATCGATACTCTCTGGGGTCTATCAAACCCGCCCAATTAATTCCCTTTATGAACCCCCGGCAGCAGAGCGGACTCTTGCATAAAATCGCGACTCACCCCTAAAAATGGAATCCCATTTCCAGGATCGGCGAGTCCTTCAGGAATTCGAGAAAAAAGGGCCAGTCGGGCCCACCGAGACTTCTCCCTTAGGATTACCAATTTCCGGCAACGAGCAAGTCTCGAAATGCCCCCCTTCTTTAATCCCGGATCCAATCAGCCTCGCCCCCCTTTCTTTAATATCCAAATTGGAATTATTCCCTGAACGATCGGCGCTCAATCTGGGCCCTAATAAACCCGGGGGGCTCTTCTCTCGTTGGGCCCCTCGAAACGCCGTTTCTTGTCCGGTGAATTAAGTCGTAACGAAGCGTGGGGGAAATAAAACATCAATAAGGGTAAAAGGAATGGACAAAAATTAAGGATGCCCCTTTTTTAAGGGACGGCTTACAAGGAGGGGGATCCGATTGGCATCGATTGATTTTCGCAGGGCATATTTCTGCCATCCGTCAGTTTTCTGCCAACAAGTTTTTGACTTTACTGATTTTTGCTACCCATTTTGGCACCCTTTTGATCTTTCTCACCTGTCGAATTTCGATCATATGGACTGTCATCACCGACCAGGTGTTAAATTGGTTCGGTGTCGCGAGTGCCGCGATAATCTGAAAAGTTTAATCCGCACCCCCCTTTTCCGCCCTGAAGGAAGGCGCCATCTTTTCCGCCCGTCCAATTAAATCCTCCCGTCGAACGAGTTTTCCCCGTATATTTCCAGACTGGGATTCTCGGGGAAAAATCGTAAACTCGAAACTTTTGCGTCTTCCTCCCTCCTTAGGGAGAATTATCGGCGAAGTACGTGGGGGCAGGAAGGGCCATTAAATTTGAGCGTTATTACCGGCTGAATTGGCCCCCTGAATCTGACCCCCCACTTTTCGGTGACAAAAAGGTGGAAAATTGAAAGAAAAATTTTGGAATATTTCCAATCACAATGGACCGCTGTCGGGTTAGATTAACGCCCAATTTTCTCACCCCTTTGGGTATCGTCAAGGCATTATTTATTTGCAAAGAAATTTTTAATCTATTTCCTGCAGGGGAATTTATTACTGGTACTCCCTGGAATTGAGATTACGCTGAAATTGTTAAAAAGAAAAATTGAGGGAGGTCATTTATCGAGGTTTCAATGAATAACGAGACGTACCAGTTATTCATTACGGTGTTGCGGAAATGATCAGCGATTCGTTCGCCTTTGTGGGTGGGGATATTTTATAGATTTTTTGCAGGCAAGAATGCGGATTTTTCGCCAGATATTCGCGGGGTCTAATTGAGTAGCGGAACCGCAGCTCGTATCGAACGGTTATTCCGAATACGCAAAACCGGACTCGGCGCCATTATCGATGTGTAATCGGATATCGATGCGCTTTGCGGGAAACGCATTTGTTCACCGAACAAGACCTGAAACCGCGAGTTACCTAGGACCACGGTTTCCCTTGCCGCGTATATAAACTCTATACATTTTGTCAACCGTGTTAAAAGCACCTTTCCGGTGATAAAAAAACATCCATTGAACCAGCGAAATGTTTCTTTGATTAATTATTTTTTTCTCAGCGTAGTCATTTTGCCCTTTTCCCACGATGCGCAGCAAAAGGGAGCTCAAAGATAAAAAAGCGAGTAGATCCGACGACGAATTAAAAAAGTTTTATTGAATCTCGCTGTAATATTTTTCCCGTGAAATTCAGGGTGTGCATTGTTGCAATTAATTATGAGAAATTAGGTTGTCACGGGCCAGGAGTTTAACTCGATCGAGGTAGCAACCTAATCATACAGAGTGTACGGCACGACATGGACCACTGGGGTCAGCATTTCCTGAAGATCAAAGGAGCCCGACCCGCCTCGTATCTCCCGATACATGAATTCTCTTTTGCCGAATTGCTCGTAATTTCCCCCCTAATGCCGCAATTATTAATTAACTACCCGACCACTACCCGACTATCATCGGCGCCCTTCGCGCTCGGTAAAATCGGCAATAATTATTATAACGAGTATCGTGTTCTTGGAGGATCGCGAGTTGAAACTTCCTCTGAAAATGCCAACAATAGTTCTAGAATTATTTGAGTGAAATTTTACGCGTGGAATTATTTGCGAGTTATTATTATTAAAAATTCCATGTAATACGGAATAAGCCAGGTCGAGGGTACACGATATGCCCTTAGAGACTGCTCGAAGAGTATGGATTAATATTCTCGCCGTGATTTCCGAAGATTCCAGAAATTCCAATATTCGGAATCCGATATCAGCGAGAAACTCGAATAGGCATCGATGAGTTTCGAGGTTCCCCTCCCGCCGGTCGTATCTCTCCCCTGGACTGATAACTCGCTGCCTCGTTCCGCAAAATTCACTTCCGCTCCGATGATCCGGCTATCGGGATACTTCCGGGTCTGGTCTGAGCTTAATTCGATTAATCGCTCAAAATGCATGGACACTGACCAGAGTCAACGCGCCGAGCTTCGCCAGGCAAGAAACGCCCTCCGCCCTGGTAAATAAAATCGACAAATAATGAAATCCACGGTAATGATCTTGAAATAATTTCTTGCAGGGGCGGGAATTTTTTGTAAGAATTTTGCGTTCCGAAAAATCCAGCAGGAATCGAGCGGCCGACCGAATCGGGCGTCGCGCTTCGGCACAGGCTTAATTCGATTAGGGTGCGAGCCGATCGCGCGGGGTGGACACGGACCACTACCCCGGGGGTCAACACGGCGCATTTCCCGGACAAGGGATGCTGCCTGGAGCATTATCGAAACGACATGCTCGCTCGTTACGCGTTGCTCCAATCGAGGGTGACGTCCGCTCCGACGGGGTGGCTCCGTGTTCCCGGAATCGAGTTACACAGGGACCCTCTCCATTTTATGCAACCCTTTCGGTAAAAGAGGGCGCCAAAGTAAACTCTTTTTTCGAGATAAAGTAGAAACGATTAAGAACAATTCCACTTGCGTCCTCGCACCTGCCGGGCCTTTTCTCAACAGTCGAGGGCTGATATCAAAGGTAAATGACGAGACAAGAGCGCCTTTGCCGCCGATTTCGCCCGGCACGCGCCCGGGTGCGCCCGAATGCGGATACCTGCAGCTTGCACCTGCACCTGCGAGCAGGTACACAAGGCACCCGGTGTCTCGTGCATCCCTCTCTCGTGGCCCGACCCTCGGTAGTCTGGCATTCAGCTATTATCGCCCAGGGAGCGCCATGGCGGAACGCCCGATAACGAGTCGCCGCGTCCGCCCGGGCGGCGTTTCCGTCCTGGGCGGGAATCGGCCTTCCGCGACCTGCGATTTGCTTTCATGGCACTCCCGAGGGAACTCTCGCCATTCCGAATTGTTTACTCCTGCGATCGCGGGCACAAAGTGAGATTTCCTGCTAAATTCGGATTTTCCAAAATTCTGGAATAACGCCACTGTCGAGGGAGATTTTTTAATGGTTTCTTAATATTTCCTTTCCTTTTTTCTCAGATGAGTGGCAAGAGGACCAGAAGCTTTAAATGCGCGGTGCATCATCGGGATCGGGAGGTCTGCTCGGAGAACGACTTCCATCTTCTCGTCCACGAGCCTCCCCTGTTCCGCAGGTAAATCACCTCGAATTCCCCTTCGATATCCCTGTTCAAAAATGCGCCAAATGGAAATTAAGGACCAAATCAAATCGAATAAAAGAAAATTGGATTAACGATATCCTTCCTGGAATTTGAAAAATCGGGAATTTCGAATTTCACGGCAGATCTCTTCCAACTCGCCCGTCGCCTTCGAGATAATCGAGCACCGGCGAGCCAATCAACAGTCGGCCACCCCTCGTGTACCTAGAGCAAGTACGTACCCTTCTGTACATTTACAAGTGCACACATCCACCCTCGGAAATCGATGGCCCGACTCGGAATCGATTGTCTCCCCCGCGCGAGTACTCGGGCCGGGTTTTTAACAACGTCCCGGAAAACGTGACCGGGCTCCCGGATGGTTCTCCCTCGGGCTCGGCCTTCCCGGATTTCATTGCAAATTGAATATACTTTCCGCTAGATAACATATATATATCTCATAGTCTTCTTATTTTACGCTTACACGTTTTTTCTCCCAAAGTATGCTACAAATTAAATTCACAATCGCGAGTACCTTGAAAAAAAAAAAAAAAATAGCAAATTCAGCTGAAATTATATTTTCTCACCTATACATTTGCAGGTGAATTTCCTTCTTTTTTTCTCAGGGTATCTAATGTTTCAATTGACGATTATGAAATTTTCCCTCCTGAATTTCCTACATATCCCGAAATAAAAATCATCGGTATTCTTCGCGTAGAAGTCCTAAGTGCACGCACCCCTGTCGGCATCCCCAGGGACGGGGGCGGTTTTAAGGATATCCCCGAAAACGTGAGTGGCCTCCCAACTCGAATGCACTCGAATTCGCCCGCTGGCCATTCATAAATAATTCATTGTATCGCATCCCGGGACCGGAAGTGCGGAAGGAACTGCCTTCCAGGACGTACCCTTCCCCTCCATGGGGGAATCTCGACTCGCCGAATTCCTGTGCACCCCAGATAAGAGAGGACCGCACCTCTGGACTCTGCAAATAAAATATCGTCCCGTGTTTGCGAGACATACCAACCCCTTTAGGGGATGGGGTACGACGAGGGAGGGTGGGGGAATTCCCCTAAAAATATGGACGTTATTCCAGGCAGGTACGAAGAGAGGCACATGCCTCGCATTCGGCGCTTGCCTCTTCAGCGCTTCGAGGGGGTGCATCGGGGTGCACCGGGATGCACCTTTTTCGGAATCCTTCACCAACATCCATCATGTCGGAGATGGCGAAGGCGATGAAGGTGATGGAGGTGCCGTGGGGGTCCTGCCCCTCACCGGGGGTGGAAACTACCCCTCTTGCATTCGGAAGCCTGGTCGCGGCCGATTGCGCGGCTCGCCGGGAATTCGGAATTTCTGCCCAGGGGAAACGTTCGAGGGGAAAGTGCCTGGGATGAAAGTTGCACGGAAAAGCCTTGGGAACAAGTTTTGTCCGAGGGAGTTTTCGATAAAACTTGTTGTCAACGCGGAAATCCAAATTCGGGGAGTGGGTGTCGGGGGGCGGGTCGTACGGCATGGAAATCAGGCATTTCCGCCCAAAGGAAGCTTCGCTCGAAGAAATACCCCCGGAAAAACTTGAAGACGATGAAGTAACCGACAACTTTTATCTGGAGTTATTTTCCGTATCTCGTACCGTTTACAAGTTATTCCCGGATTTTTATTTATTTTCCCATTGCCTACCTCTCCGATTCGAGAAAAAAATGAGTAAAAAATTAGTTTCCGGAAGGGATCGAGGATTTCATACCGAGAGAGATATATACCCCCTTGTGAAGGATAACCAAGGAGGTGGCACGGTCTTCTCCCGGGCTCAAATTTTAGGGGTTGAAATTCCCAATTTGTAACAGGAACATAGGATAACCAAAGAGGTGGCACGGTGTTCCTCCCGAGCAAAAATTTTAGGGGTTGAAATTTCCGATTTCTAACAGGATCATAGGACAACCGAGGAGGTGGCACGGAGTGTCTCCCGGGCAAAACTTTTAGGGGTTGAAATTTCCGATTTCTAACAGGATCATAGGACAACCGAGGAGGTGGCACCGAGTTTCGTGCCTTAGATCTACGAGCGATTTTCAAGGATCAGGAATAGGCGATTAGAGGGTTTGCCAGACATGCTCGTCTAATTAAACGTACTCATTGTTATTGTTTAATAAGTTGCTTTATTACATTAATTATTTTACAGTTTATTATACATCAGGTGCCGCAAATACATAAGTTCTCCAGCTCGTTTTTTACGTTACCACCACCAGGCTGCTTCATGTACACGAGGAAGCCATTCATGACCGCCAGTGTACGTTCGAGGGAGAGAATTAAAGCAGTAATTTTTTAATACGGTTCGTGGGATAAATAGTCATGAATTCGAGGGAGAAAATGAAAGTTTTAATTCGAGGTGGTGATTTTCTGAGCTCGGATCGAGTTTTCCAGGCACCCGGGAGACCTCGCGAAATTCTGGAAACGTTGGCTGTATATCACTCGGAAGTCATATACAAACCATGCCAGGGAATGTATAGTTCCTGTTAACTAACTTCTACGAGTATACGCGAGTCCCATCTCGGGCCGGATCGCGAAACATTTCGACAAACCCAATTTCCATGTTCGATCCTTCGCCACGGAGCCATTATGAACTTTGGTCATTCGTTAAGTACTAAACCGCGATACATGCCCACGAGCGATAAACTATTTCGGCTGACGGTAATTATATGAAATAAAAAGATAAAAAACGAATAAGACGTGAAACGGTTACGGGAGAGAAGTACAAAGTACGCGAGAACGAGGTACTCGAGTTAACCCGAAAGTATACATCAAACGAGTTACCGGCCAGGACGTCGGAGAGTAAAGACGTGTATCGTAACGAGTTACTCCCGGAGATAATTACGGAAAAGTGGGGTACACTCGGGGACGCATCGTTCACCACAGGCGGCTTTTAAACGACCGTAGCAAAATGAAGGGTCTTTAGGAATTACGGTGCGCCCGACCCTCTCATTTCCTGAAACGCCGTGCCCGTCCCTCCGCCTGGTGAAACCTGTCAACCCTGGAAAATCGCGCATAAAACTCTCACAAGGGAAGTTCGCGACACCTCCGACCCCTCGAAACCCCGAGTGGAAAACCAGGCCTCACCCCGCACAAACTTTGAAACCGGAATAATCCACACGCGAGAAGTCTCCGAAGAGCAACCCGCGATGCGCGAAGCATCCCCAAAACGCTTAACGCCACAGCTCGCGGCCGAGTGCGCGGTCCGCGTGGCGTGTCGCTTATATACCCCGAGCCGCCGGAGGGGCGCGCGCGTCGATTGGCCGCCGGCTTCCCCCACCACCCGGCGCGCCACGAGCTCGGCCAATGGGGGCCGCGCCGCGGCGGCTCCACCGCGTGTGCACCCACGCCCGGTGGCTCGTGGCATTCGGCCGCGGCGACTGCGGCCAGTCACTCGCTCGTTCGCTCGCTCGCACGGTCGCCTCGGTCGGTCGGTCGGCGATCGGTCGATCGGTCGGTCACTCGGTCGCCTGAGGTGCGCGTTCCCTCGCCTCCCGAGGAGTCTGGACTCCGGCCGCGGGCGCCGACCGCCCCGGCACCATGTGCGTCGCGACGCCGAAGGGCGCCGACAAGGTCCCGAAGGAGCGCCCTGCCCCCCCGAGGACCGTCCCCAGGCCAGGATTACCCCCCGCGGGTCCGGACCCCCCCAAGCCGCCGCACGCATCCATTGTGTAATTATCATAATATTCTCCATAATATTCAACGAGTCGACACGTGACGACGCTCCGGCAAATCCCCGAAGAACTCGCGTTAACCTTGGACCCGGTGACCCAGGGTTTGTTTTCTAAAATGACTGCGGGAATGCGATAAGGGGCCAAGGATTTTGGGATCTGGGCGAGGAGCGTTTACCGTGGGTGTGGTGAGGAAAATTCTGGGATTTCGGGGAACGTCGGAATTGTTTGATTTGGTGGAATCGGACCCGGGGATTTTATTCGAGGTTTAGGGATTTTCGGAGGATTATTTAACGACGTTGAAGGGCTCGGTCGAGGTTACCTTGAAAGTATTTCCGTGTCGGAGTTAGTTTTTTTTTTTATTACATGTGGGAATAGAGATTTTGTGGGATCGATCTAAATTGGATAGCCCAAATAGTCTTTGTTAGAGATTATTAGGGATCCGGAGCGATCCGGAAGAATCGAAGCTTTGACGATGACTCGGGAGACGAATGGTCCGCGTCTCGACGTTAAAATGTTTCGCGGTGTTATTCGCTTTGAAGATGCGCGGAAAATGGCGACAAAGGGACGGAGGACGCCGGGAATCCGGACAATTTGCCGCGTCAATGGGCTTGAGTTTCTTTACGACGAATCGACTGTCACCGAATAACCTAAAATACAAAAATGGGACGCGCTTTGTTTTCCGAAATAATCGACGCCGCTCGCTTCGCGTTATCGGGAGTAACGGAGGGATTAGGTTACGCGGCGAAGTATGAAATTTAGTAAAAGTACGGGATTCTTTGTTAACGAGAGAATCGAATCGCGACGTTATTCAGTTCCGATGAAAACTCGGCGAATTAAATCGAATTCCCTTGCGCATTCAAAGTGCAAAATTTCAAGATAAAATCGTGAATTTCTATGTAACGAGGTGGATTAAATTGTGTCATTAAATTCGCGTCAAAATTCGCGACCGGGAGAATTGGGTGAGTAAATTCGAAAGAGGGTTTTTTGCCACGTAGAAGAGGAATCCCCACGTGAAATGTGGATTTTCATGAGAGGAGGCAAAGCCTCGGATTGAAAGAGACGATTTGTTTACGCAGAGGGATTTGCCGGAGTGGGTTTACACGGGTAACAAGGGGATCGTTGGGGAAGGCGGATTATTAAAAGCGTACGTAGTAAAATCTTCGGGAAATAAATCCCGAGGTGGATCGGCAGAAATCCAGGGAAACTGGAATATTTTTCCTCAATTTATCTCTTTTTTACATTTCGTAACCGGGGTCATTCTTCGTAAATCGCATTCTCCATCTTTCCGATCGCAATTCCGAATTAGCAAGTTAATCTTAAATCGAGCGAAACGATTTGTTTACCGGGCGAGATTTACGGGATCGCGTTTTCATACGTAGATACGATCTGCCGGATAACGAGGGGAATTGTTGGGAAAGTCGGATTATTAAACGTAAATAGCGGAATCGGTAATTCTCGGTAGTGCGCTAAATACGTCTCCCCCTTCGCTCCCCTTTCCGGCTTGAAATTATGCAAATTCGCGAAAATCCGGATGCGCCGGCCGGAATTTCGGCGGAATTCCTGCGGAATTTCTACGCCATGCGAGATCGCGGGCTTACTTTTGACATCCGTCGGTCTCTACGACTCGAAACTCGCCGGATCGTTTGCTCGACGCGTAGCTCTCGATAACTGGAACGACCCAAGAATTTTTTTCGCGAAGGGAAAGGACGTTCTCGAGGACGCCGAGTCGGATTAACCCCGAAATAAGCTCCGCTTTCCAAAATATCGAACGCGAGTCGGAGAAATGGCTTTATCGAGGAATTGAAATTAAATTTAACGCGACAATGGATTTTCGTGCCTTCGAGTAGTAGCCGAGGCATATGGTGAGGTTAGAAGCCACTTCTTCGGAAGATGTCTAAAAGAAAAAAAAAATATATACAGCTTTCCCTCGGAATCGAATAATTTTCACGCCAAAGTTTCAACTCCTCGTCATAAGCCCGAGAAGCAGCGAGGGACTAATTTCGTCGGTAAACTCTCAAACGGTGGAAAGTTAGATTAGAGGCCCCTTACGCGCGCAAATAAACCGCCAAGACCGTTTTCGCGACCAAGTTGCGACGAGTGGAATTTGTTCGTTTACGACCTTTGCGAATTTTTTCCCCCCATTTTTTGTTCTCCCTTTATTCTCGGATAAGGAAATGGCGCGATACCGAAGGGGAGAATTGGGGATCGATTTGTGTAGAAACGTTACGTTGGTCCGACACGAGTCCGATAAAGTTGGAGATGTTTCGCGACGTGAGAGAATTTTCGCCCAAGCCAGGGCGAAGGTTCGAGATCGAGAACGCGTCCGGAGGGCTCCGCCAGTCGCGGAATTACGTTATCAGGCCCTCGCGTTGATACGAAGTTCCGCAATCCGGCCGCGGCCGGATTCGCGGTCGGCGGTAATTGGCGCAAACCCGCGTAAGTTCGGGCGAATTTGCCCGAATTCGCGCAAATCCGCGGGAATCCGCGTAATCGGAGGGCCAGGGACAAATTCCGCTCCCGAATTTCGGAATATGAATGAGGGCCTCGTCGCGCTCCATCGGATCCGCTGCGCGTGAATCGCTCGCACCCGCGAAAATTAATTGATTCGCGCAACGTTCCCTCCCTTTTATTATAGATAAATTGAGGAAAAAAAATACATTTCTACGTACTAATTTTCGACGGCAATTTAATAATTGCTCGTAATCAAGTTAGAAGATCTCGAGGAGGGTGATAGTCGCGACTCGTCGGGCCCTCCCTTGGAATTCGCCGTTTCCTCTCGGGATTTTTTTTTCCTTTTCTTTTTTTTTCCGTTGCCTCTCTTCCCGCTCGTCGAGCATAACGACTGACGATTTACGGGTCCGGAGGCAACTCTTGCCGATAATTTGCACGGTCCGACCGCGACGTCGGTGGCGTTAAACCCCGGCACCGGCGTGTTTGATTACCCATTCGAGCCGCGATGTGCCGAGAAGGGGCACGCTCGTTTAACGGAGGGCCCCAGAAAAACCGGCGAAGGGACCAGAAACGAACTTCTCCGACCTGTGGGATCTCCGTCTCTGCCCCCGGGCTTTAATTTCCAATTTAATTTTTGCTGCACGGAATGCCTCGATTTTTCGCGTATTTTTTTTCTTTCTCCGTTTTTTTTTGCGCTTGGCGCGAGACCTCACCGAGTTTCCCGATAGTGGTTATTTTTAAGATATTTCTAAATTTTTCGCGGTTTTTCATATGGGATTTATTTTGAGTTTTTTTTTTTTTTTTTTGAGATCGAAGTCTCGACCACCGCGTCTCGTCCGGATGGGAATGAGAAACGTTACACGAGGAGGAGCATGTCCGAGTGCTCTCGCGATCGCGATTCGCAAGGGTTTTTGGTCGGTGGCATTAAGCCCTCGTCCTCGGGGTGCCTGATTACCCATTCGAGCCGCAATTTGCCGGCTCGAAATCCACGAAAGCGATCGCTCCGTTTTTTTTTTTTTTTCTCAAGCAGAAGATAGAAGGACACCGAGAGATCACTTTCATCCAAATACTCGCGGGATGCATCGACTTGGAATTGAAATGTCTATTTTTTGCTCACTGCGCTCCGTTTAACGACTGCCACGTCGAGACGAATTTTCCTGATTTGATAAATTTTAAGATAATAGTAAGATGGGCCTGGGGGTACGTACAAGGTGTAACAAGGTATACATATTGTATACTCGGACCGAGGGTCTCGCCTTTACGGTCCGTTTGCGCGGAATCGGTAAGCGCGACGGCCGATTCCTACAATGCGACTGCGGAACCGCATTTACCGGCGCTGCGCCCTGCGTGCAATTAGTATGGATTACGCCGGAAGTACAGTCGGTGTACGTGGTTCACCATATAGCCGTACATCATCGAAGGCCACCGATATACCTCTTCCGGCTCGGAATGGCGGCGCGCCGCGCCGGGACCGAGTAACAAGGCATTTTTCCCACTTCAATTAGACTTGGATAATTTTAGTTGACGCGGATTAAATAAGATTAACTCGGGTTAACTCGGATTAACTCGGATTAGGTCGCGAATCCACGAAATCAGGACTTCCTTCGCCGATGTCGCGGACTCCGATGGTCCTCTCCAGGAACCCCGAATTTCCGGCCCCAGGGAACTGGGGGTAATGCAATAAGCCGGCGTCATAAAATTCGGTACACGTAGGAATACGTAAACCGAGACAGAAAAGCCACCCCCTTGCTGCGGCGCACTATACGAGGGGGTGGCTTCTCGTGTTTCCCAAGGGGATGGCACCGGAGAACTCGAGCGGTCCGCTCGTTCCCTCGGCCCTGTTGCCGCAACGACACGCGACAGACAAAAATGTCCCCTACGAAACTGGTTCCCACCGACATAACAAACAATATTTCCCTGACCGGTTATCGCGATATCTCGTCCCGTTCGACCGGATGACGGGGTCTGTTTCCGGGAGGGCGTAACAGTCGGGCCCGCGGGAGGTGCCATCCTCGTTGCTCCGGAAATCCCGGGTTTCTCAGCGAACTGTGCATGGTATCGAAAAACCGCCCCCCTGGAAAATTGGTCGGAACACCCTACCGAGCAATGTTTGTCCTATTACTTTTTCTCGTATCTTGCGCCGTTAGCCGGGTAAGTCGCATTTTTCGAGGGCGAGACCCGCCGGCAAGCCGACCGCCGCCTCACGGGGGTCCTAAATTCCTTCGGCCCTGAAACAGGGGTGCAGGGTGGGAGCGAGATCGTAACATTCGGCCCACGTAGGAATAGGTAAACCGAGACCGAAAAGCCCAGGGTATACGTGGGGAGGGTGGCTTCTCGCGTTTCCCGGGGGATGGTACCGGGCCAGGTTGTTCGCCTTCGGTTCCGCGAAAAATAGAGAGAGACGGGAAGAACGGCGGGGGTGGCTTTTCGATCAGAGGGGTCGCTGCGCCTCGGCCCACCCATCCTCGAAAAGGAGAAATATTCAGATACCCCCATCCCCTGACCGCGGGGCGGGGGAGGGCGCAACCGTGCGGGAGACCGATCTTCCCTTCGGGGACGTCGCAACGCCAACCCCCTCGTGCCAGGGGATGCTTTACCGATCGTTACCGTTACCCCGACCTCCCTTAACGTCGCACAGGGGGGAATGTGATGTGTATTTCCTTAAGTCGGTCCCGCATCGAGGGATCGAAAACAGAAGGGAAGGAAAGAAAAGAAATTACCTTGTTCGCGTTAACCCCTTGACGGTAGAATGCGTATTTTGAAAATTCCTTGTTTATTTTTTCTATTTCTTATTTCTCTCGCTACCCACTCTCGGCAGCTCTTCACCCAATTTCCGGGTTAATCACCGCCCCCCCGCAATCCGAAACGAGCGAAAAGTGAGTAAACTCCCGAGCCCAAAATCCACCCCTCGTGTTCGGCTGATTAGACCCTCGCGTTACTCCCCCCCCCGACACCTCTCCCATAATCGGTCTTTTACAGCTGCACCGTACACATGACAACCCCTATCCCGCTTGCGAGTTAATTGCCGCCCCCCTGGCCTCCCTGAGATCAAAGTTAATCCCCCCCTCCCCCGGAACCGCCCCCAAGGGCTCTCGACTCGTCTTCATGTAAGACGATCATCCCCTATCTCCAGTTTCTCACCCCGTCGGCCCTTTCATCGCCGCCTGGGAGATAATGAGGGAGCCGATAAGGTAGAGCTTCGCGCCAAGTGCGCACAAAGGAACCCCGAGACGGAGAAAGGCGGTGGGATAAATCAAGGGGCAGGAGCGGGAATGAGATGTAAGAAGGCCAATTGAGATGGCGAGTAGAATCGTGATTAAAAAAAAATCGAGGTTGATTTTTTTTTAAGAAATCGGGAACTCTGTCAGCTCTGGATCGGGGGAACTTGGGTTACCGGTAATGTCTCTTACCTGCGGTCGCCAGGTGAGGGGGGTATCTTCCCGTCCACGAGTATTCCTTCTCTCTCGTAATTTCACGCCGTCTCGAGCGTAAAGCCGAGTACCGGCCACCTTACGCCTCGGTGACCTGCTGGCGCAGGTGTCACCGATCGGCAAGGTCGCCTGCCCCAGGTCGCGACCTCTTCGGGTATCTCAGGTGAGAGACGATCGTCGGACCGCAAGATTTTTTTTATATTTTTTGGTTTCTCCCGAAATTTAAGGTTTAGGGGTTAGCAGGGCAACGATGCACCTGCAGGGTTCCGATTAGTCAAGTTTAATCGCGTCGCGTGACAGGTGGCTGGGGGGATCTACCTGCGGCCCCTTAATCAGGGGCGTTTTGGACGGTGGCGCGACCTCGTGGGCGTAATTAATGGCGTCGCGTTACCTCCAGGTTACCGCCGATGACTCGTCCCTCACCTGGGCCTTAATTCGGTCCCCGGGCCGGCCACGAGGAACGAACAGGTGTCCTCGCTCGAGGTGAACCGATGGAGCTGAAATTCTCATTGTTTTTCGTGTTTCCTGGTTTCAGGATGGTCCGCATGATCGGTGACGAGTTCCTGACGGAAGAGCGCGACCGGAAGTATTACGCGGACCACTACACCTGCTGCCCGCCACCCCTCTTCATCATACTCATTACCCTGGTCGAGGTGAGTGCCCAAGTGAGTCGCGATTACGTTCGATCGGGCCCTACTTCGTGGGGTTTGGTTAAGCCAACCCTAGCGCATAACTTTACTCCGCGCCTCTCGCGGGATTTTCTTCCTGGATGCGTTCCTCGGGTCCCGAGTGCTCTATGGAGATGCAAGTAATTTTTTTTTTTTATCATTGAGCGCGGGGTTATCCCGGTCTCCAATCGAGGTAGAATCTTGAACCGTGCCAGAAGACCAGGATAAACTTGATCCATATCGCGCCATGGCCTACCCCAACTACTTTCCCCTTTTCCGAACAACCTTGACCTATCCCACCTGACCTCCTCTCCTCCCTGGCAACCTCGCACCACGGACTCATCCAATCCCGCAACCCCCTTGCAGCCCCATCCAAACCCCATAATCACCGAGAGAATTAGACGGGGAGAGAGGGAAGGGTGCAGCGCAGAGGCCGTTAATTAAATTCTCCGAGAGTACGGTGTAAGCGGATCCTCGGACGACCGCGACGACCGACCCCCCCGGTGGGTGGGGGGTTGACACCCCTGACTCGAACCACCTGACCCCCTTCTCCCCCGTGTCGCCACCATTACGGTAACGCGTGATTCACGATTGGCCGGAGATCGTCCCGCTTGGTAGTCCGGTCCTAACTGCGATTTATTGACATCCATTAGCATGTTCGCGGGGGGAGGGCGGAAATTATCATTCGGGGGCGATCGACTCTCATGGGATGAATGGACAGTTTCTTGAAGAGAATTTCCTCGTTCTAGGGGATTTTTGACGATTTTTCGGTCATTGATCGATTTTTACTCGGACAGGGGGTAGAATCTCGCGCCAAGTACACGTGTCACGGGTCGCGGGGGGCGGAGACGTTTGTTACCCTGGCGATGACGTGACGCGGTCGAGTAATCGCCACCCCGGGATTGAAACGAGGCCTGGGGATGACGAGGGACTCGCTCGCGTGCCGGAGGGAAGCTTTTAAGGGTGGCACGCGAGAGGACAGTTTTTTCTTCTTTTTTCTGAAATTCTATTCTGGGACCCTTTCATCGAGGCGGGGTCCCTCGAACTCGGTTTCTTGCGCGGAATCGTCGCGATTTCTTGGCGCAAAGACTCGCGGAGCAGGGAAAAGTCCCGAATGAAAGTTGCGCCTCGCGACACGAAGTAGAGGTTTCGTCTTAAGCGTTTCCCCATGGCGTGGCTCGGTTCAAGGGAAATCGCGATCGGGGGTCGCGGGGCCCTACACGGTCCAGCCTTAATCCCGAATTTTGTTCGCGCCTCGGTTCCTCGGCTTTCCGCGTTCTCTCCCCTGTGGACCCCGAGATAGAACAGGTACCTGCTCTCGTACCTAACAGGCCGGCTGTCGACCTATCCTTGTCCCAATATGTACATATTCATTGTGTCTACCCACGTGAGAGCGAGTCGGGTGACTCGGCGCGTGGGTGATGGCCGCTAAACGAATGACGGTACATTTGCCCCTCGCCCTCCCCCCCTGTACCTCTTTTATGCCGAACTGTGCCGAGCCCACGTAGAGCGCATAAAGGAGGCCCCGCGTCCCTCTCTCCTCCTCTTTCCGTCTCTATTTATCTCTTTCTCTCGGTCTTTCATCCCGGCGCCGCGAACGTCTGCCCGGGTATCGGGAAGACGTTCGGCCGAACCGAGCCCATCTCTCCGATAACGCGTCCCATGCGTGCCACCCTACCTTCCCGTGTACCAAATAGTCCCGAATTGGTCGCTGGACGCGTTGGAACGACCCGAGGAATTTTCTCCGTGTTTGGCGCGAAACCGCGTCGGGACGCAGGGCCTTTGACCATCCTCCGCGTTCCTCGGCTTCTAATTCAAAGCTTCGATCCACCCCCCCTTAACCCTCGACTTCGGTCGACTTCGAGCGACGACGTAATCGGGGTAAACTTCACGATCCTCCCCTCGAGATTCCGCGTCCCGGTGTGCCGTAATTCCGCGTTACAGCGCCCGTCCCCCAAATTTGGGTAATTCGGACGATTCGAGTGGATCGTTGGAATCCGAGGTCGCCGTCGCGGCACGCGTTTTCCCTAATGCGTCCAATAGCGCCGTTCCCGCCGTACCCGCGGGAATATCCTCCCTCGCTTTTCTTTGCGGCGCACTTGAATAAACATCGATCCGGCTCCTCGGCGTTGCGTCACGGCTCCGTTCTCCGGCCGTTCCGCCGCTCGCGGAACGTTGACGGTCCGCCGAGCGCGCGCGCTCTCTTCCGCGGTCGGCCGGCGTTTCGTTTCTGTCCGTTCGTTCAGGGGTTCCGGTTCTATGGGAAGATACCGCGTTTTAGGTTCCGTGGGGGAGGAGGGTCCACTCCGGAAGAAGGTCGTAGGTGCGTGACCGGTTGCGTAAAAGGTCGCTACGGAAAGCGGCCAATGGAGGGCCGTTGACCCCCCGCGATTCGCGCGATTGTCGGCTAAGAGAGGAAGATAGCGGGCGAGGGGGGAAGAGGAGAGATGGAAGCGCTTTCCCCGAGTAGAAAGCATTTCACGCGTACGCTCGGCAGGGGGGCCTCCAATGGGGGGGAAGGGCCTCCTGGCATCTGGCCAATTTCGATAATCTCCCCGCGATCATTATTACCCCCGCTATTGGTCGCGTTATTTAGTGCCCACTAAATTCGCGAATGCCGCGCTAGGGGAAGGGGCCGCGAATTTTTTCGGAATTTTTCAAAATGTTTACTTTTATGAGATTCTCCCCTGGACCTTGTCGCGATTACTGGGTGTTTTATGTTTTTTTCTTAGGGGAGGGGATTCTTTGGTCTTCGGCGGTCATGGGAACGCGGGAGATTTATTTCGAGGTTATGGCTCATGGGGGAGGGGTCGCGAAGTCCCTCTGAACTGTTTCTACGCCGCCTCGTACATCCGCCGATATTGGCCGCGTTTTATTTAGTGGCTGATAAATCCGCGGATATGCCGTCCGGTATATCCACGTGGAACGGCCCGGATTTCGCGGCTCCTCTATTTATCGGAGGGGCTCCGGGTGATTTGCAAGCGTTTTAAAAACGATCCGAGTTCCTTGCGGACCGATCGCGCAATTAATACCGCGGGTCGTCTATTAACCCGCGAGTGAGGGACAGCTCATTTTCCCGCGTTGAGTCTACGGGAATATGAGCTTTACGGCGAGTCGGCCGATCCGCGCTTTCCTCGCGGAGTACCCTATCGATTTCATTCCTGGAGACAATTTCGCCCCATGGGAAGTCTATCGTCCGGACGGACCGTATTTTTTTTTTCTTTGGTTTGGGGTAGAAAATGTAGTCGACGCCGAGTCAACGTCGCTCCGGGGTGGCGCACCCCCTGAACCATTTCCCCGATTTCCTCCTCTCTGAGTATATATAGAGCCCCGGGTGCACCCTCCCCCGTGTGCGGCCCCTTGGACGAGGGCACCCCGCTAATGTCACCAGACAGCGACACGTGACATTTGACACCTCGCGACGCAGCCGGCGGTGGAGGCGCCGTCCTGGCACGTGGTCACAGGGGGTGCTCTCGGCAGCTGTCCTCGTCCGGGTGTCCGGAACGGCGATGACCACCCTTCGTCGGCCCCTTTGACCGTTCTCGTTTCCGGGACTGGGCCCAAATCGTCTCCAAAGGAAGACGTGACTTTCGAGGCAAACAATGGAACTTGGCGAGAATTAGCCATTTTACTCCCTTGAAATATTATACGCTCGAGGACTTTCGCTGGGATTTCACTCGTCTTTTTTTTTTTCTTCTTCCTTGCGACTTTTTCTTCTTTTAAGGCTATGGGTAGATTCTCGAAGAGGTTCCGATTTCTTGCCAGGGGGGAAATCTTGGAATTCAATAACGGAGTCTGGACTCGGGAGCCCCGGATCAATTTAAAGTTTTTCCGTCGGAATCAAGGGTAATTTTAGTAAGATCGACTCGATTCACCCGGGTTTTCCTTCTCCCTCTAAAATGGGTTTTTACCATCTCCCTTCCTCGAATTCGGGAGGTCTTTCCTGGAATATGGGGTGGACTATTTTTTTTTCTATGCATTTTTTAAATCGTTTTTTTTTTCGAAGGTCTCTCCCTGTTTTCGGAGGCCCGGAAAGCAGTGTTTGCGAAGGGGTCGGGGGAATACTTTCGGGATTTTTGGAATTCACCTACCGGCGAGGCATTTCTGGAAACGTTTGTCGATCTGAATTTTTCTAACGGTCGGGATAATTTTTTCGAGATTTAATTGGAATTCTCAACGAGCTCTGGATAATTCGCCCGTTAGCATCGCCTTGCGCTTAATGTCCGGGTTAGAATTTGAAAAATGCAGTAATTAAATGATACCCTTTCGAGAAGGCCGCTCTTTGTTTAAGCGGGGAATTTCGAAATTTTATATCGACGCGTTAAAATCTCGGTCGGGAGAAGTTGGTTCGCGGGGGGGATTTTATCGCGATCTCGGGAAAACTTTTATAAGTCCCCTTCGCATTTGCAGGATTCCGAAGTCGAACCTCATCGAAAGGGGGGGAACCCTCTTGGAAACTTTTCGAAAAATTTTCATAAGACCCGACAGACGTTTTTTCACGATCCCCTCCGTGTTTTCCAAAGTCTGCCGACGAGCGAATTCCTACGAGTATCCTCCTCGGGGACTTCGGTTAACGAATCCAGTTTGCTCGGGGTTCACTTTGATTCTGCCGCCTCGTCATTTAGAAAAATACTTCTGGTGCTTTTCAGTTGCCTTCGGAATTTTATTTTATCCCGAGTAGGTGGAAGTCCGATAGAGAGAATTTTTTTTTTTGTTGAATTGTTGAAAAAATGGAGTGGTAATTATTCCGGAATTTCGAAAGATCCTTAATAAGTCCAGTCTTGAGGATTTTATAACGAATGGGTAAAATCCGATGGTGAAGATTTTTGTAAAGATTCCGGGAAAATGGGATGGCAATTTTTCCGGACTCTCGGCAGATCCTTACAAGTCGACCGAGGGGGACCTTATCACCCGAGGAGGCTCTCGGAACTTTCGGTTTCGATAAGGAGACAGAAGTTGGAAGTACCCCCGCCCCCTGGGGGGGTTGCTTCCCCCACGTTTTCACCCTCCTCGCGTCCGCACCCTCCTGTTGAACGATAAGCGCGCTTATCGATTAACCCTCGAACGTCAGGTGAATGCTCGCGAGCACTTCCCCGACATCGTCACCTCTTTTTCCCTTTTTCTTTTTCCTCTCTCCCTCTTATTTTTATTTTCCCTTCGACGTTGTCCAATGAGAATGCAGAACGCGCGCCCTCGTTCGCACTACGTGAGAGGAAAACCCTCGGCTCGTCCCTGATGGTGTTGACCCTCCGCGAAGTCGCACAGCGGTGAACGCTCGGGAAAAGTCGTAATTGTTTCGCTTTGAAAAATAATTATATAAGTAAAACTAACACCCACCGTCCCGCTATTTCATCCCTCCGTGCTTAGACTCGATCTTCCCCGTAAAGAAAAATATAAAAATATTCGAGGACAACCGATCGACCCTTGGAATTTATTCTTTCTCGACAAGTGTAGTCTCCGGGAGTCCGGCACTCCTCGAAGGCCCTTGGCGAATCGACATTTCCAGGCCGCCGTCAAGCGGCATCGGAAAATGCTTCTTGCAAAAGTTGTCCCCAATATCGCGGGGAACAACTTTTGTCCGAAGCACGTGTCCGTGTTGTGCGTAGTTAAGGCGGAAATCTAGAATTACCGCGGAAATTAGCGAAGGAGGCCACTGTATCGATCTTCCGTAAACCCCCCTTATTTTTCAAGTTCCCTTAATGGCTTCCCCAAACGAGGCGTCCCTCTCGAGCACGAGGATCCCTTGATCTTTAACAATAGCAATAAATCCGAATAGTAATCGCTCCTGAATGCGGGATACACGCCACGTTCCGGCCGCACTCCCTCCCCGAGCACGTGTCGGAGGGTCAGAGGGGCCTCCCCCGGGAAATCCGAAATTAAGGAAACGAAAGGAGGCGCTCGTAAGGCCCCGAGTGACATAAATCCCGGAAAGGGACGTAAGTGCGCCTCCGTGATTCCTGCGGGACGGAATTAGCCCCCGAAATTCTAATTCCAGGGTCGATCGCCCCGTTTTACCCCATTTCAGGTTTTACTCCGACATATGGCGGAGTTACATCCCTATAGGCACGTTGAGAACTCTATTTGCCATCCCCTGGGATATCCAAGGGAATAAATCCTGGAATTATTTACAGGGCCTTATGTAACTTCAATGTTTTACAATTTCATGACGCTCGCTTTAATATTTTTCAACGCGCTGTTTATTTATTATAAATATATATTTTTTTTATCGCATGTTTTGAGAATCGCGAAAAGACAAGGCGATGCTATTTCGGGGAGTTTACACCCGTGAGATAAATTCGCGTCGAAAAACCGTAAGAGATGACAATCCCGGGGGTGGAGGTCGGGGGTTACACCGCTTAACGACTGCTCGAGCCTCGGAAGAAAGATGGAGGAAGAAAAAGGGTTAAGGGGTGCTCACGAGGGGGCGAGGGGGTAGTATCGGTTTTATACGTTTACGACAACCCTCCGAGCGCAATGGCCCCAATAAAATGGGGCCTCCATCTTTTCGTAATTTCACTGCCACCTTTGCCGGCATCGGCTCTTGTTTCTCCCCTCCTGCGATCGGGCGCAGTTTCCGCACCCTCTCGGGGGACCATTACTCGAATAACGCGACGTATTAACGCACGCCGTTTTTACGACGGCCTGATATTTTTTTTCTCCCTTATTTTTAGTTCAAAGGAAACGGCGATCGCTCCCTGGGAGGCTCTTTTTCTCCCTTCGCGAAAAAGAACGCGAATCATTTTCGCACCCTCTCGCGGGGGCCATTATGCGAATAACGCGACGTATTAACGCGGCCTGGTATTTTTTTTTTACTTTTATTTTTAGATGAAGAGAAACGACGATCGTCCCCTGGACGGTTCTTTCTCTCCTTTCACGATGCGATGTAAATGGTAAAACGTTCGCAGGATTTCATTTTATTCTGTTTTATTTTATTTTATTTTATTTACCCGGGAATAGTTACACAGAACGAAAAGGTGTACCGATGCGGGGACGTGGGCGACCTGGCGATTTTTCCGACTTCTTTTTTCCGGGAAAAGCGACGATATACCGCGACTTTGAGTTTCAGAGAGGAGATTACATGTATTTTTCATGAAACCGTGTAAAAACTCGGGGATGCGCAGGACCCGACCTTTGGCCCGAAAAGGGGAAGAGAATTCTTTGTTTCGCGTAAATTAATCCCCTTGACAGAGAGAGGGGGAGATCGTATATGAGAATTTTCTCTCTCTCGTTCTAATTTTTTTTCTTTCGTTTTGATATCTCGTACCACGTGGGCGCTTATTCACGATTATTACATTGCACGTCTTTAAAATAAATTGTCGTAGAGAAGAAAAAATGAAGGGTACCGTATTCCACCCCCTCCGAATTTTTCACGTGAGATTATCGCGGTGAGAAAATTAAGGGGTGAAAAAAAAGAATCACACCCCCTGGACCCCGAATAAATCAATCCCCATGGCGGACGGCAGTGTTGCGATTTATCACGACCAAATGAAATTTATCTGGAGAAAGAAGATCCTTTGATCCAAATAAATTGTATTCAGGGCCGTGATAAATCGCGACAGTGTCCCGCGTCCGAGGGGATTGATTTATCTGTCAGGAGGAGGGGGGTTGGTTTTATTTTCCAGTCCAGATGCACATACACACACCCCGGTGCACTCCGACAACCCGGCGTGTTAATGACCCCCGAAACCGCCGCTGTTAATTAACAGAAATTAATTATCATTCAGACTTCCCCGACCACTCACGCGTTAGGCCCGCACCCCGACCCATCGATCCGCCATTTCCAATCAAACTACGCGTCTAATTAAAAAACGCCCCAAACAAAAATTGTTCCACACATTATTTCCGACAATTTTCCACGGATGCATTTTCCCGGCCCA
The DNA here is from genome assembly GCF_000612105.2 of Orussus abietinus. Taxonomy (NCBI): domain Eukaryota; kingdom Metazoa; phylum Arthropoda; class Insecta; order Hymenoptera; family Orussidae; genus Orussus; species Orussus abietinus. The sequence goes on from NW_019395985.1 coordinate 228,674, forward strand.
CGCACCGTTTACCTGCAAGTCGCGTCTGTCGAAGGCGGTCGGCCCAAGAGCAAGACGGGCGCGTCGTTTACTTTTCATCGCCCCTTTTTCCGTTCCCCTTGAAGACCGTTATTGGCGGTAAATTGCAGACCATCTCTGCTCTCGGTATATCGATCAAGTGCCGTGTTTCGGTCCTATTAGTATTGCCCCCCTCCGATACTTACTTGCTTTTCACGATTTACGAGGTGCCAACACGGGAACACGCGGGTGCCCGGGTGTGGCGATCCTCCCTGTCGTCATATTCGATAGAAGGTCAGAAAAGTTGCAAGAAAATGAAAAAAAAAAAAAATGTCCAGGTACTACAAAGAACACATTTTCCTCCCTTGCTTACTCCGATCGTTGTAAAGAAAATGTCCTCGCTGGATAAAAAAGAAAATAAATCGTCTCAAGTGGGTCTTTTCCGGTTTTCCGTTGTTTTTCCTGCCAAGAGATGACTTTAATCGGCCCAGTAAAAAAAAATTCCTCGTCGCCCGATAATTAAAGCCCGGGCCATCGTTCTCGACAATGTCTCCATTACTGTCGGCGCCAACGGGGGCGCATAATTGCTTCTGCAGAAATTCCGGCAATTCGCGCTTCGGGCCTTTACTTCCCCTTAATGGGATCGTCCGGTCCTCGCACAATTAACGCGGCATTCCCGCCCGGGAATACACGTGCCAAACTGCTGGAAATCCTTTTTTTTCCCCCACCCCGTTCCCTCTAGATTTTTCCTTCTTTTTTTTTTCCCCGGCTCGAACGAGACTTACCGCACTGCGGTTTTTCATTGTTGCGGCCGCCGCGGGAACTCGCGCGATTTTTTCCAATAAAAACCGGCCTAAATCCCCCGCCCGCTCCCCTTCCTGCGGTCGTTTCTCTTCATTTAATCAGGGATTCCGGAGGATCCCTTCTTCAGGGCGCGATTTATCTGTTTCTCGGGGCGATGCGTCATGAGAGGGCCGAGAGAAGAGATATCCCGACCCGAATTACCTCGTTTGGCCGGAAAAACGACTCCCCTAGGTTCGGAGCGAGACGTTCCTGCGTGAAACGCCGAAGACTATTCCGAATTGGAGAAAATTCGGGGTGAAGTTCCGAAGAGCCCGTACTTCCGCAAATTGGCGCAAACGTTATCTCGAAATTTAGCCAGCCTCCCATTTTTACCCAATTAATAATTTCGCATTTCGCTCGACTTCCTCCAGTGGCTGACCGCACCTCGCCTTCACTACTTAGGGCCTAGGAAAGAGAGTAAACGTCCTCCCAGTCCCTCGGCATAAATCAGGACACATCTGCGTCATGTTGGTATCATTAAGATATCGCGGGGGAAGGGTCTCTTGGATCTCCTCGCGTTATAAATATTTTTCCCCGATTTTTCTCGTGTCGCGCTCGGCCGGCCATTCGCGCCTCGCGCTACTTGTCGCCTCGAGCATCGAGCAAACCGTGCACGCAGGGTCGTCTTATGTACAAAATGGCCGGCGATTCTCTGTATTATATAGTGTGTGCACATATATACGGAAGTTCCGGAGCGTTAAAACGGAACGGGAGTACCTCCCTCCCGCTCTTTCCCGCTTTCAGCATTAATGTATCCGCTCATTCTCTCCGGCTAATCCGGCAGCGAAAGAAACTGCTGTCGAATCGAGTCGCCGTTCCCACGGGATGTCGATTCGTTCCGTTTTATCTTTTTTTTCTTCCCCCTCTCTCCCTTCGGTTTCATCTCCGCTCTCTTTTTTGCCCGGACTCCCGAGAGCAGAGCGAAATTTCCCCCCGATAAGCCCAGCCGTGCCTGGGTCGAATTTTTGCGCTCAGGGAGGAAAATTCGAATCTCCGATCTGCGGCAGGGAGAGGGTCTCTTCGTCGATTCGTCGTTTCCGGGCTTGAAGGAAAAAATAGATTCACCCCCTGATTCTAGGCCGTGATTTCTTTGCTCGGTTCTTTATTTTTCTCTTCCTCTTCGGGAAGAAGCGGAGATCGGGCAGCGAAACGAGTAAACGTTTCGGAAGTAGGCGGCGCGAATATAAATCAGTCGAACGCAATATCGTCGGTATATGAGGGGGTAAACGGGGAATAATGTCGAGCACCTCCCCCTCTTTTCATGGGTCGGAGGGGGGGAAAGTGCGTGAGGGAATCCTTGGCATCGCTTTCATCCCTAAACCCCCTAAAGCTTCTCCCACCTCGACATCGCCCGCCCCCTCTTGTTCACCCTGGTTGCGTTTGTCACTCGGCCATTTAATTAACAAATTCCAGCTCGACCGCGGTCATCATCCCCCTCTCGCAAGACCGGGTCGCCGTCACGATTGAATAAGAGGGGTGAGCAATGGCCGGCTCCCACGGGGGTGGAAGGGATGGGGATTAAATGGTTTGTCCCGTGCGACGTCTACATGCGGGGGAGGAAATGGTCGCACCCCCGTTTTTGCGGATTATACGTATATGTACAGGGCCGCTGGTCGAGAGAGTGATATCCAAGATGGCGGCCCGGGTGAATGCCGCGGTTTTCGGGGGGTGGCCACCCTCCGCGGACTCGATTTCACCATGGCGGAATTATACGGCGAATAATGCCGCGAATACCTGCCCTCGATTCCGAATGCGTTATTTTTACACGCTTGATATTCGCAGTCGGGTACCGAGCCTCGGGGAATATTATTCAATCGGAGCGGAACAAGCGGCTCCCTTTAGAAACGCGGCCTCGCTGATAAGAGAAAGGTGGATTTACCGAGAGCGGATAATTAGTCCTTTACCCCGAAAGAAGGAGAAATCGGCCTCCCATGACGGCCAACCGAGAGACCGAGATATCGGAAGTAATCCCGAAAATCGACGGACGGATATTACGAATTTATTCGAATTGAACGATTTTTCGATATTTTCGGAAATCCCGAAATATTGTGAAAATCGTCACGCGGGGCGCGGAAAATTGGAAAAGGGGTGTTATGGGATCGTTCGTTAGCAATCGGGAGGTGTCGGTACCGCGCTTTTCACCTCGTTTTACTGTTAACCGACGGTTTACCGTATGTCGCGGAATTCATTTGGGTGCACGCGATAATACGCGGGCACGCACATGTTCACGTGCGGTACAGTTAACCCGGACGTGTAATTTTATTCGCGGACTAACAGGACGCGCGCAACCGCAGCCTTGGATTTCGACGCGGAGTTTCCGCTCCACTCTGTTATTCTTACCCTTCCCTTTCCTTGGAATTGCAGCTGGGCTTCTTCACGTATTACACGGTGGCCAAGGGCGAGGTCAACCCATCGGGACCGGTGCCCATCGACAGTGTCTTCATATACCGGCCTGACAAACGCCTCGAGCTCTGGAGGTTTGCCTTCTACATGTTCCTACACGCGGGGTAAGTCGAGTTATTTTATTAGGTTAAAAAAAGATAATAGGAGGTTTTCCTTTGCCGTCTTCGCGGATTCGACGTTTCCCTCCCTCGCGATATCCAGATCGACGGTCGATGTAAATTGCCCTGTTTCCTAAACTCTTTTAACTTAAACCGTTAGGTCGGGTTTCCCGGCGATGCGGCCGCCATGTTAACTACCTTCGTGCGTTAGAGGTTGAAAACTTGTAATTTGAAAACTTTTTATCTCCGGCCCCTCCCCTCCGGGTCCCTTTTTCCCTCTGTTTTGATTATTTCTTGCTCGCGTTTCCCTTCCCCTCTATCTCGCGTTCCCTCCCATTCGTCATTCCGCGAAACTAGAAATTTTCGCAATCGAGCCCCGACCCCCCTTTCGGGGTCAGTTTCACCCCCGAGTGTGCTCGTGACGTGTCTCGTCCTGGGTGTAAAAGGTTCCCCCTTGTGTTTCCTTTTTTCGTTCCAACTTTGACCTGCCGTCGACGGTTGGCTGTATCATTTTTGCAATTTTTTTTCATTCCTCCGGTTTTAAAATGCAACATTTTTAATTTCTAATTTTTCCACCGCGTAATTTTTTCAGTCGTTCGGATTTATAATGCGCATACTACATTAACCGGCGAGTAAATATCGAGGGCCGGTCCAATGCTTGTGAATCTTGCATACGGCAATAGAAACGTGCAGATTATTTGCCAGGTCATGAAGTATTAATTGTCGATGGTGAATCGATCGACGGTGTTCGAGATACACTATCGAATGACAAGTATTCGCGTAAAGCTTGCATTAATCGGTTTTCCTATGTTCCTGGAAAACCGGAACTTTATTATTTATCCCTCAGACCGAGCACGCGAAATCGTGTTTTCCATTTAATTACTGCGGAATGGTTAATTAAAGCCCGCGTCGCGCGACGAAAGAAGGAAAAAATAGAGAGGAGAGAAAAGGGTAGGAAAAAAAAAGACACGGGAGAAGAGCACGTTTTCCGCGAATTTAAGCGCCGCCGGTGAAAGATTAAATTCCTTCGGTCGCGTAAATCAGGATTCCCGAGATCAGCGAAATGGAACGTCCTGGGGAATTTTTAAAGGTGGAGTCCCTGTTCTCCAGATAATTCACTAAAAAAAAAAAAGATGGTCCCGTTGAGAGAAGCAGAATTCCGCTAGTTTCAGCTAGATTAGACCTTACCATTTTTATATTCGAGAGTACCGGATATTTCTAATAAGTTATTATCTGATCCGGTTAATGCCATTTCTGGTAATTCAAAATGGAATTTCTTGTCAATGGGAACTAGGAATATTTGAACTAGCATTTCCAGGAATCGGGCGAGTGCCAGGATTCCGGGGCCTGGTTCCACGCTCCACGGGCGGAATCGTGCGGAATCGTGCGGAATCGTGCGGAATCGGCCAGCGGGAAGCTTCCTAGGCCTCGGGGGTCGCGATAACGCGCACAATTAGTCGAATTAGGGGAAAGAATCGGCGAATTCTCGGGCGCGATATTCACGGGTCGTCGGTCCGGCCAACGCGGCGCTCTTCGAGGGGGCTTCCCACGATTCCGCAGCGGTTTCCGCAAGAGTCGCGCGCCCGATTATCATATCTCCCGGCGACGGGCCGATATTATAATGAGTTATTCCTAATTAAAGCACCCAGGGGCACCGCCTTCCGCGGTTATTCGACGCAATTATCGAGGCTTCTTGCGCGGTTTCGAGGGGGAACGGCGGAGGAAAGAGTCGCGGCTTTCCGCCCCGGGACGGCCGTAAAGCTCGCGAATCACGCGATGTCTCCCCTTTCTTTCGCCTCGCGGGCGTTTACCTCGCCGGTACCCCGGTACCCCGGTACTTATATTCGATGAATAATTGCCCCGACGGACTAAAATGCTGGCCGGGATTATTTTCTTTGCGCGCTGCCGCCCACTCTTGTCCCGGGGTATTAAAATCGGAATCCTCGCTCTCGGGGATTGCCCTCCTTCCTGGAACCGCCTCCTCCGGGGTGGCCTCGACGTAATTCAAGGAAATTCCCGGGACATTTTCATGATCCTCATCGAAAGAGGGAACACCGGGTCGTCTCGTAAAGGGCAGATTTTTTTTTAGATATGAATTGGCAGTAATCGACGGGACGATTTGTAGATCGCTCTACTATCAGGTCGGCGTACAAAATAATTCCACGTGGGGAGTGGAATAAAAAAAACTGATTTACGGTTAAATTAGTTAAGGGGACTTTCGGAATATCTCGTCACGAATTTTCGGCTTAACCGTTGTCGGGTTTTGGAACGTTGCAGGTGGCTCCACTTGCTGTTTAACCTGGGGGTTCAGGTGATCGTCGGCCTCCCCCTGGAAATGGTGCACGGGAGCCTGAGGATCGCCGCAGTCTACATGGCTGGTGTACTGGCTGGTGAGTAAACGCGAAAACTCCTTAATTATGCAGAATCCAAGCCAACATGGCCAGGGACTTGGCGCGTCCCTAGGGAGACGCATGTCCCGGAAATTAATTCCGAAAAATCTCCCCCGAGATGGGACTCGCCCTCCAGAAAACTCTCCTTCTCTCTTTCTGACTCTATGACAAGCCATGGAATTCGAAAAAATAATTCGTAAACCCTCGTGGAGAAATGTGAAAAATTAACGAGATCATTTTTTTCGGGTCAGAAAATTTAGAAATAAATTCCCAGGATGCTCGAAGAATTTTCCTCGTTAATTAATGTGTATAAAAATTCAGAAAAAAAGAAAAGAGAAATACCGGTCATGAGTTGATTTTTTTTTTTTTCGGTAGACCGGCGAGTTCGTTCGAATGCAAACTCGGGGTTCCGTTAACGTCGCGAGAAATGGCGAGAACCGGAAAAGGGGTCGTCGGTGTTACGGGGGGGTCGACCCACCCTGCTTTATATATCCCCTGCCCTCGATGTAACCTGCCTTTACCCTCGTGTACAACTAATTGCGATTTGCATAAATTCGATCCGGCCAACAAGGCACCGGGTTTATTAGCGGCCATGAAAGTAAAACGTTGCAAATAGGGACACATGAATAATGAATTCAAGGATCGGATGGATCATCATCTATGGTAGGGAGGAATTTACAAGCCGGTGCAGGAGACATCGGAAAATCGCGTTTCAAGTCAATTAAATTACGAATTAACATCAATCGAGGCCGAAGCTGACTTCGTTTATTCTTGCCGAGGTCGTTTTCCCCGGTAGAATTTTTTTCTGCGCGTTTAACCTTTTTTCTTTCTTCCTTTTTTTTTTTTTACGGAAGCGGATTTCCCGCATCGAAATTTTCCACACTCGCGGTCACTTTCGACCGGTCGGCAACGCATTCGTAGGAATTGCCGGACTGTGACTTCATGATGCGTGTACGTACGCACTGGTTCCCTCACCTCCCTCCAGAATGCACCTGTCGGTTTTTCCTGATGAGCCAGGAGTGGATTTTCTTTTCCCGAATTTTTATGAATTTCTCCCTCCTTCGAGAAGGGCACGTGCGGGATTAACGCGATTTTCCGTGATAACGTGATGCGTGTTATCAGAAAAAGCCCCGGACAAAGGTTGCCTCCCCCGCGGACAAGTTTCATAGAGGAGGTTTCCCTGTATTATGCACCGTTGGGACGGAAAATTGCATTCATCTCGGACGTTTGGTCGGCCCGGAGGTACGCGGCCCTCGGAGGGACAGGAAACGCGTTATAACGGAGTCGGACTCTATTTCCGGTCTTTCCGCACGTCGACGGACCTCGTTCGTCGCCCTTTCGTTCCTTACTTTCTCGTTCCCTGGACCTTGGCTTGGTCGGTTGCATGACGGTGTCAATTATGCCTGCATTTGCACCGCTGCCGGAGTCGCGTTGATAACTCAACCGTGATAACTTCAACCTAGTTGCGCACATGCCCTTTCCTGTAGCGAGTCTCTTTCACCCGCAATTTCGTTGCTCAACGTATCGAATAATGGAAGGCGGGATTCATTGGGTAGTCGGTAGGGTTTTCTTTTATTCGGAATTAACGATGCGGTTAATTTATTATTATTCATTTCTTTATTTACCCGGGCTTATTAGTGCCTGCTAACTATTAATCCGACTTGCCAACTAATTCCACCAAACTCCGCTAATTATCCTCTCCACCTTCGAACCCCCTCTTTAAAGAACCTCCTCGAGTTAGAAATTTAACCGGTGTACCCTGATTCCTCGGGAACCCTTTTTCCAAAAAAAATCCTCAAAAGTACTTCGACCTTAGCCCGCGTTTCCTGTTTGCCGTCCAATTGGGCCGCGTACAGGTGTCGGTAATTAGGCTAATTAAGTTAGCCCCCCTGTTAACGGCTCTAACGAGTGGCCGTTTAATTAGTATTCCCGCGTTTGGCGTATCCGCGGACTCGTTTAACGGTACAGGTGGCGCCGCCTGGTCGGCTCGTTCCAATTTACTATTTCGTTTCGCGTCTCGGCAGAATGAACTCATAATGGCGGACCATGCGTAGGAATAGGAGGATCTATCTCTGGGCCCCCCTTCGGCCCCTCTCGCTCCCTCTCTCTCCCGCTAACGAGCGCTGCATTTGCCGTCGCACTTGGCGCATAACTGTACGTACAATTTTCCCGTCGCGCATCGCGTGCCTCGTTCCTACCTCGGTCACGACTTCTAGTCGACGGCTCTCTCTTTCTCTACGTCTATTTCTCTCTCTTTCGACGTTTTATACCGTTTCTCTGCGCGCGATTTTCCTCCTGTGCCCTACGTACTGGGAAAACTGAAAAAAATTTCCCTTTAAAAAAAAGATAAAAGGGGAAAGAGGAGAAAAAAATAAAACCCTTCGCCAAGCCGACCGTAACTTCCCACATCGGTGGATAAAAACGGTTTTCGCGATAAGTGGCCTCGCGTTAAATAGCCCTTTCGTGTAGTACACGAGCGGGTAAAAAGGCCCTCCTTTTGTTTACCTTTTTTATTTTATTCTCAAACGCCTTAATCTCGACGGCCATTTCGCCACGGCCCGGATGGGAATCGTTAGGTGTCTTCGCTCGCTTTTTTTTTCCCTCTCTCTTTGTCCACCTAGCCCGCATTGACCTTTTAAAGGATAAAAGGTGCATGCACCGTTCCATTAGATGTACCGCCTGTCGGCTAAATAGCGCGATGCCATTCCCTCGAAAATGTTTTTATTCCTTTAAATGGACGTAACGAGGGGAAAGGAGAGCGAATATGGAGGCGGGCTGTTTGACATCGATCGCGGATATTTTTCGATTTCAGGCTCGTTTGTGCCATCTCTATCAGGATGCGAGGAATGAGAAATAAGAGATATGTAATTCACCGATGATTTTTCGGATCTTTCCTCGTACACGTATTCATTTATTTTTTTTTTTTAAGTGGGTATTCGGCCACGCGAATTGCACCGAAAAATGCAGGCGGGTGTAAGAAGAGCGGTGGAAGTCGAGAATATTTTTATTTTGCCCGTGGTCACCGAGGGGGTGGCGGGAAAAAATTCAGAGAATATGTAATCACGTTAGCCGGGACCCCCAGGCGTCCTCATTGCGCCGCCGGCCCTTTCAATTTTTGTCCGCCCACCAGTCGGGCGGATGGATTCTGAAAAATTCAAGAGGAGAGGAAGGGTGTTCGAGTTTAGGGGTATTTTTAGTTTCGGTAGAAATGCGCAGGGTGAGCCGGGAAAAAATGGGCAGGGCGCCGATAATTTCGTTAGGCCGCCCGGGCGGAAGGTATCGTCTTGTGGAGGGGTTCCTTAGAAGCCCCGATAGGCCCCCCTCTCATTTCGCAAATAGGGGGACACCTTGTGCGACCCGGACGACAGTCATTAGGTGACACTCTTATCCTCTTTTCACCTGACCCGCATTTACCAATGTGGGTACACTCGTTCGTTGAAAAAAATTTCATTGAACCAGAGAAATATAAAACAAAATGTCGAAATAAAATTGCACGATTGGATACGTCAGTCGGAAGGGATACGTGAAGGTCTTGCAAATCGATTGTCCAACCCCTGACCCATCGTTTCATTTTTACCGATCGATCGCTTGACATAAATCTCCGCCGTGCACACAAAGGGAATTATTTGATTGCAAAATAGGCCGTCTCGCAAAGAATAAATCAGACCCCGCAGAAGCGAAACGCGCTATCAATTCGCGGGGTTCAATGCAGTTCAATACAACATAGCCTGTTCATCGATCAGCCCCGTGCATTATTTATGACATCCGGAAGGGTCGGGGAGAATTTTGGAAATCGATCGTTTCCCCCTCGAATTTTCGCGTTTGCCAAATTGTCCTCGATGAATCTTTCCGCTGGGAATTATCCTTCGATCGCGATCAATTTTTACGCGCGCATCCTGCGCTTCCGATAAAAAGTTCAATTCGACCTTTCTCCCTTGTACGTTCTTTTTCTCTCGTCCATACGAGTGATTTAAATTTTTTTTTTCTCTAATTTTTATCCCGACTCCCCCAGGCCGGAAAAATTGCAGTGGCGTGCAGGGAGTTTGCTAATTATGAAAAGTTTAGAAAATACTTTTCGCGGCCGGAGATGAAGATGGATGTGGGAAGCGACGGGAATTACGCGAAATTAATGATGTTAAGTTGCGGAGATTGATGATGGTTTATGTATTCCATTCCCCCCCTCTTTTTCGATTTAATTCTCCGCATTTATCGAGGTGGAAAAATCGCAAAGGTCGATTCGGGTATATAGACGGTTGTTTCAGATCACGAAAAGTTCGAGGAATTTTGAAAGTAGGACGAAGGAGCAAAGAGAAGGGGAGATTGATGGTCGCCTTCGGTTTCTGCTTTCAGGTTCACTAGGTACATCGGTTTTCGACACGGACGTCTACCTCGTTGGAGCCAGCGGCGGCGTTTACGCGCTTCTGGCTGCACACCTTGCCAATGTGCTCCTAAATTACAACAACATGGAGTTCGGCATAGTCCGGCTTATCGGGATCTTCGTGATCGGTAATTATTAGTGGATCTGACTTCGTTCGCATTCACTACGAATTTCTAAAATTCCAAATTCCCAGTAAAGAAAAATAGCGCGGATAATTCGTGGGAAAATGTGTAATATTGTAACATAGTGCTTTCAATTATTGGAACAAGTCAAGGGGGAATTGTCCAGGTTCAACAGCGAAGGGTGCAGCTTCCAAAATCATCCCCCCTCCATCAGCGACTAATTCTCATATCGTGAGTAATTATTATCTCCTCGCGCTGAAAGAGGAGGGTCGAGGCAATTTCCCTGCGGAATCCGCAATTTCGCGAAATTTTAGAGGACGGCCAATCGGTCGTTGTTATCTGCCCTCGTGTCATGTTCGCTTAACAGCCCCTTTTGAAAGGGGTGAATTAAACAGCGGGGGTGGTTATTCGCGAATGGGGCTAGGAGCGTTTCGCCAACGCGGCGCCTACGGAAAGAGGCGGCGTTAAGGGGAGGGGGATGAAAAGTCTCTCTTAGCTTTCAGATTTTCCGGAGATACGCGCGGCATAAATCGCGAAATGTGTCACCCCGCGATGTCCGGCCTGTAATGGAAAAAGATACGATCTTCGGGGGTGTCCGGAAAAGCGAGGGGAGGGGGTGGAAAAGCTCGCCGCGCGTTTTCCCGGCAAAGGGAAAAAGGAAAGGAGGGCGCGATGTACGTCCATTTGGTACTTAGGGGTACATAGGAGCGACACCACCCCTTTAGGAGGCGACACCTTCGAAGCGCCTTTTTCTCTTTTGACTTTTTCAGCCCCCCGGCGCATCGGGGTCGACGACGCGAGATCGGAAAAATTGCGGAAGCGGGTCCGTTTGCCGATTACGAGAAAAATGACTACGAAGAACCGAAGGATGGACGTTTTCAGAGATCGATTCCTCGAGAGGGAATTAAACGTCATCGGGGCTCGAACCGTCCAGGAGGGGTCTTTGACCGAATCGGGATAATTTGACAGTCCCCCGTTGTTTGATCGGCAAATATTGGCCGCGTCGGATGATTTGATTCGGCGACGAAATGACATCGCTCCGTTTGATTAGATTCGATTTGGCCCCGATATATTCCCAAATGTTTGCAGGGACAGTCATCGACTGACCCGGGGGTTATTAAACGACGCGATCGATCGGTGCCAATAAATCTCCCCTCCCTCTCCATATTTTCATGAAATTTTCCCTTTCGCTTGAAATTGGAAGATTTTCCCTGCTTTCTAAAATTCGCCTTTCTTGACCGTTTCACTTTTGTACATTCTCCCACAAAGATCTCTCTAACCTTGCACTTGCATTATCTGATTGCAGCGAGCGCGGACGTGGGTTTCGCGGTGTACGACAGGTACGCGGCGGAGCAGATGGGCCCGCCGGTGTCGTACGTGGCACACCTGACGGGGGCCTTGGCGGGCCTGACGATAGGCCTGCTGGTGCTGAAGAACTTCGAGCAGCGGCTGCACGAACAGCTCCTCTGGTGGGTCGCCCTGGGGGTCTACGCGGCGTGCACGATTTTCGCGGTCATGTACAACCTGATGCACCCCGACTACCCATGACGTGAGGTCAGCTTCGCGTACGGGCCGCGAAACACGTAACGCGAAGCTGAGAGGGCCGACAGGTGTTTGGACCCACGGAGGTGTCGCGAGTCGCGACACGGGGGCCCGGTCGCCCCCCAGGGGTGGGGGGCGGCCCCAGGGCCCCGCGGAACGAGAACCAAAGAGAGAATCCAAGGACCCCCTGGGGCTGCTGGCTGGCCCGGGGGAGGCGAAACGAGGCCCTCGACCCTGCGGGATGGACGGAGAGGGGGAGCGGCGATTTCGGCCTCGTTCCGTGGAAGGAATCGGGCCCGATCGAGATCGCGGGGCTTTCCAAAATGGAACCGGGGGAGGAATCGGACCTGATATCGGGACTCCGGAAGATTTCAAAATGGGCCCTAAGGTCCGGAACGTCGCCGGCTCGACCGCTCCCCCTGAGTCGCGACGCATCCGCAAAAGGTGGAGCCGAAGAAGAAGGTGTATCAAGGCCCGGAGAGACCGAGAGGGGTGAGGGAAGAAAAAACAAAATGGTGGAACACTCCTCGCTCTTCGGTTTTGTACAAAGTTCCTGACTGAAGAAGACACCGTGCCCGAAAGCACGTGGGGGCGTCTTGCGCAAGAATTCTCAGCGTGTTTCACGCCCTCTGTCTCTCTCTCTCTCTCTCTCATACTCTGTTTATCTCCTTCGCTCTCTCCCTCCCTCTCGCCCTTGCCCCGTGTAACCCTCTCTTTCTCTCTCTCTCTCTTCTCCTCGCCTCAAAATTCGAGATCCGGAAGCCACGGAAAAGGGACGGCGGCCGAAAAGCGGAGAGGGAGAGAGAGGGGCCGGATAAAGGGAGAGGGAAATCTCACTCCAAGCTAATCCTGTCTCCTATTTTTGTAATTCCAAGACTGGAAAAGCCGGGGCTCGAAATGGACCGGTGGGAGCTCTTTGCGCAGAGCCGCAGCACTAACTTAAAAGACTGATTCTTTCAAGTTTCTCTTAATCGTCGCGAAAGCGTTTCTTCGTCCTCCTCGCCGGGCTGCGCTGCACATATGCGTATGCACGGGTGCATACATACGCGTACGTACTCGTACACCTTGTAAACGGGAGCACAGGCGGTCCAATTCCGGAATTACGCGAGCCTTGCAGGCTGTTTTTTTTTTTTGGCAAATTTCCTCCCATTTTCTCTCTTATTTTCAATCCGTTTCTTCGCGACGCGACGCGTAGAGATTTGCTGGATATTCCCTTTCTCGCTTATTCTAATTTCTTTTTCGTTGTAATTATTTATTACCTAGGGATTATTTATATTTAGCGTTAGTAGATCGTAAGACGAACCCGTAGAGATGTAGAATTTCGGAAAGCATGTTGTCTATGAATAGACATGTCGACTGGTAGATGTTCCGTGTTTGCGGTTTTCGTGGAATTTTTGTGTACACGTGATTTCTCTTCTTTTTTTTTTTTCGTGGTGGACTTTTCCAAAAATTGCGCTTCTAAACGATCCAGCTCCGCGCCGTTCTTGCAAGGCGAGAAATAGTTGGTTTATTTTTTTACGACGGGAAAAAAATTATTTTCTCAGGGTCGAAAGGGCGGAACGAGGCCTTAAGGTGATATGAAAGTGGTGTCAAACGGGTCAATCGATCGTAGAAAACTTTCCCGACTGCGACTTTCGTATTATCTTAAAGAGTCGGCGAAAATTCGAAGGATTTGGGAAAACGTCGCATTTCATTGTGCTCCCCTTTTGGCCGTTTTTCTCGAGCCGAGGGAAAACGGAGGAAAAAGAAAATGGCGGCGCAGCCCTCGAAGAGACGCACGCGTCTCTCTTGCGTGTTCTTAAGTTATTTAAGCGTGTGTGTTCGTATATTTATTCGAGGACGCGATGGCGCGGCGTTCTTTCCTTTCGGGCAAAGCTCTCTCGCCGTTTCCACAAAGACACTGGAAAGGGAAGAAAACAATGCCCGGATTCGGCTAAATATACAGTCGCGGGTCAACAAAATGGCGGCATTTAGTCGTCCCCGGCTCTCTTTGAGCTCCTCTAAACTCCCGAAACGGTGGGAATTTCGCGACTTATCCTCGCAATCCGAAAAGTACGCCCCAGTTACCCGACAAACTGAAACGAAACGAAGTTCGAAAAATTAATCTTAAATAGTGAAAAAAAGACGCCTTTAAACGCAACAAAAAAAAAAATGTATAAAAATATTTTCCCCGCTGACTGTGTACTTTGTCGAATTCGGGATGTTTTTCCCTCCCTCTGTATAGTGTAATTACTCGCTCTTAAGGGATGGACAAAAAAAGAAGAAGATATTTAATAGCGAAAAAGCCGGACCTAACGTTGCGTCGAGACATCCGACAGGAGGGATTATTTCCTTAAAAAATTCCTTCTGGGGATTCCTCGTACCTAGGAGACGTTTAATTTCCATCATTTTCAAGTTCCCGGAGAGGGAGGATTTTGTATCCGAATTTTGGTTGGCGAGGAAAAAAATAGTATAAAGCGAGATTTTTGCAACTCCTCGGCGCGGTTTCGTCGAAGGGTGGTTTCCGTTTCTAGGGAGTGAATTTTTTTTGCCGTCTCCCGGGTATGGAGGGAGGAGGGCGCTTTTTGTAGCTACTTCCGGATGCGTAGTCTGTACAGAGAGTGATGAACGATGCTAGTCAATGAAAGCAACCCCGGGGTAGCTACTGCGCCTCGAAACGCAACGGCAGCCCTCGTTTTTGCATAAATTATAAATACGTACATGTATATATAAATATATATGTATGTGCAGGTGTATTTAGGCAAAGTGTATATTTGAAAGGGGTTGGAGGAAACGCGGGAGGACGAAAATAATTCGGGGGCCTTTTAATCGAGACCTGGACGTGTACTGCTTCGGTAAAAAATGACAAATTATCGCAGTAATTATTAATAATCATTAACAGTCATTAATGACACGTTATTTCTCAGTGATTACCTCGAGTGGGGTTCGCTCAATTTTTATTTGGCATACGGAGGCGAATTCTTTGGGTTATTTGATTTGCCGATATCAATCTCGCGTCTCAAATCTATCGAAAAGCGAGGAGTAATTTTCGATTATTGACTGTAAATGTCTCGGAAAATAACACGTCCAGGAGTTGTTTAAAGGGCCTTGAAAAAAAAAAAAGTGCTAGCAGCTAATTCCCGTTAACGCCCGCTCGCCGTTGCGTCGCACCCGATCGATCGATTAATCGATCGGCTCGGATCGAAGGGAAGGAGAAAGAAAGGAGAAAAGTGGACACCGGAAAATCCGCGCAAAGAACGAGTTCTTCTCTGAGTCTCTCATTTTTTCTCTCTCTCTCTCTCTTCGCCTATCTCAATCTCTGTTTCCGCGCGTCGCCCGAAGTGATCGTATTTAATTTAATATTAATATAAATAGCCACGGTACCGAAGTCTATATATTATTTATGCACGCGCGTAAGGAAGGGCCGGTTAAGCCCGTATTATATTATTATGGATACTATTGAGAATATTGATATTACGGTATAACGAGAAGTCGTTGATAAGGAGTTTGACCCTTAAGGCCTGGTGATCTTCGGTGCACTTTTTTTTTTAGGAGGATCTTAAGGTTCGGTCTAGAATGCGTTGTCAATTGTCAAATAAATTTGACCTTAAGACCTCGTAATCTTGTATAAATCTCGAAGGCCACGCACCTTTAGGGGCAAATGATAACCAGCGGCGTTATCGTCACTGAGAGTATTATCATTGTCACGACCCACTGTCATTGTCACTGTCACCGTCGCCACAGTTGATATTATTACTTGTAATGTACAATTATTTATTTTCACTTCCGATGCGGGACTCGAAAGGAAAGGGTCTAAGTCCTCGATATCGGAAGCTGCGAATGAGTGTGAGGAGCACGAAAGCGTGCTCGTTAAACAGTGTTCTCTTGCACCTACTAATTAAACAAGTAGAAAGAAAGGTAATATACCTGTACATGCCCGCGACTCTGTACATGCAATCGCGTCTTGTAAATGCAGCCACCATGTGCTTTATCGGTCGATAAGAGACTATCATCGTTGCGACGATCGTTGACGAGGCCAGCCAGCGATTTCTGTAAAAATGTGTAAAAATGTAGAAGCGCCTCGGAGGGTGTCGAAAAGTGCACGCCGCATATCTCGCAGGAGGCAGTGATTATTGATAAGGAGAAGATAGAAAATGGAACCGAGCGAGCAATTGCCACGTAGTAAATCATATGCGATTATCATTAATGCCGAATTCCGCGGCTTTTGCACTTCCGGTCCGAAAGGGCGTCATTCAGTTTCCGTTCGCTCCTTTCCGTTTATTCCGTTAAACAATTACGCCGAATAATGGCCGACCGATGGGAACGGGTTTTGCCGTTTGTTTTTCCGATTTTCCGCGATAATTACTCGCCGATTAAACTCCCGCCGAGAGGATTCCCCCTGATTTTCCTTTTTCGCGCAATTTCCCTGGGTTCGTTAATTTCGCAAAAAAGGGGCCCGCTGATTTTTTTTGTCAAGCTGTAGATGACGAAAACTCGGAGACGGGGAGTCCTTATTTTATTTCGGGGGCGCATCGAGTTTCGTGAGTAACGTGAAATATGGAAAATCGAGCACAGCCATGACACGCGGAGGGGTCAGTCATTTGTAGTTTACAAAGCCAAAGAACGCGAAGGAAATGTTAATAGAGATGTCTCGGGGTAGCTGTAATTACACGAAAGGGTAGTCAGTACACGTAAGTGGCGTAATTTCGCGCGAAATGTGACATTCTCACGATGTTGCTCGGGAAGTCAACCCGGAGCGAGAGACGAGGGATGGAAAGCGTGGAAATCGCGGAAATCGCGATGCGACGTGTATGTACGTACGTTTGCGAGGAGGTTAATTATTGTATTCGCGAAATACAAGTAAATCCTGCATTACTGGCGACTATTCTCTGTAATATACGTCGGAACTTCTTTCGCCTAATTGTCTGGGTGCTTCATTTCCTTCCCTGTCGAACGAGTTCGACGCAAGATGGCTGCCGTTGGGACTCCCGAATGCAAATTGGCATAACTAGCTCAAAAGATGAAGTAATCGTTGGTATAACGCACCTGGTGGTTTGTGTCACATTAATTTTCAAACTGCACTGTCGGGAACGTTTAAATCAATGACCGAACATCCGAAAAACTAATTCAAAGCGCGGAGCGTCCGTTACGGTAGCAGCGGTTTAAACGTCGCGATTGACCTACCATCTAGCGGTTGATGGCAGAAACTGTAAGGTAAGAGGTCGTTTACCGACCGCTTCGTTCAAGGCAGGAGGTAAATCCCTGAGTTGGCCGTCATTGAGGTCAAGTGCGTTAGCCGCCTGCATTCTCCACTGAAGGCAGCACAGAACGCGATCGCAGGACCCTGCCCACGAATAACCTCCCAATTCATCTCTGTCCTTATTTGATCAATGTGTATACAGTTCCATGCTTTTGCATATTTTTGTTCTGTGTCCGGAAAGTGGGTTTCCGCCGATATTAAAAACTACTGACGGAAAAGAGTAGAAAATACAAATGAGAAGAGAGATATGTGCATCCTGTCGTCTATGTCTTGCGGTATGTCGGATATCCTTACAGAATCGTTGAAGGTCACACTGAATTTTTTTAAATGAGGTTAGGTTACCGTTGGCAGTACCAGATGTTTCCATTCGCCTGGCTGGATGTTTACATTACAAAAGGCGTATTCTCATTACACTTCTTCAAGGCTTTTTTTCACTGATTTAAATTTTGTCATAAGGGGAAGAGAAATATTGTAGCTCTAGGTACACTTGCTACAAGTACCACGGTTCTCTAAGTCTTTACATTATACAGGACTTTTGATGGGCCCCTGTCTGTTTTCTATGAATTAGTCGCCGATTGTCAGTGATTAATTATGTAAATAATAGAATCCTGTTGTTTTCAGGAAGATGAGCAGCAAGACAAATGGAACGTGCAATTTAGTACCGGCAGGAAATAAAACAAATTTAATGGAGCAATTGTCGATGCTAACATCGAAGTCATCTAAAAAGGAGGTTTTAAGTTAACTTAATAAATACATTATATTATCATAACCCAGAGAAAGTTTACCCGAGCCAAAGTTGACTAGATCTCGTTATCGATTTCTTATGACTGGTGAAAGATTTTTAAATGTTAGTTAAGTTTGAATTTAAATATTGTTTCAACTAAGCGCTTAGGCTTGTAAATGTGAGGTAATAGACCAAAGATTGTTACCGCTAAGCCTTCGAAAGGGTTCCTCCTATTTCCTAATTGCAGTACAAGGTGGAAATCACTTTCACAACAGAGAAACGAAAGCGCAGCTCAGAGATGATCGGTGGTACCTCTGTGGGCCAGAGAGCTGTAGAAAAGAAAAAAAGGCACGTAAGCGGAGAAATTCAAAACTGGAGTAAAGTACTGCCCGAGCAGAATCGATCTACCATGAAGAAGGGTATACAGCAGTTCGCTGCGCGAACGCAAGCCTGCAAGTTGTCCCGACATAGTAGCGTCGAGTCCAAGGAAGGGAGTAAGAGCAGAGATAACCGGAAACTGCAGGTACACTTTGCGACGTACAAAAATGATTTAATTTACATTCAACGCGTTAACGAGTGTAATTTGAATTATATTTTCTGTCACAAGAAGCGCTCAAATGAACCTCCTACGAAACACGCGCCTTCTCAGAAGAAATCCGAAGAACTGTTAAAAACGGCCCCAAACTCGGCAGTTCCATCGAGCAGGTCATTGATCTCGAGCTCGGAGGCACTCATTGTGGTCGACCGAGGGATCCAATGTGGGAGAGTGTCCGATTGCCAAAATGATCGATATGGCGTATTTAATCCAGTACGCACCCTCGAGATCTTAATGAAAGAATTGGAACGTTTAATCGGGAACGAGAAGACCAGCAAAATCCTTGCCGACATGCAGCAAGCGCTCTTGTGGATACCGATCGATCAAGGGAAACCTGCCACAGCTGTGAGTGTCGTTTTTGTTCTAAAACACTACATTCACACCAGAACTTATACACAGTATAAAGCAACTGAAATATTTAAAATGAATTCAGAACTTGGAAGAAATTGCTCTGCGTACAGAATTGGCGACGATCACGGGCAGAGTCGAAGCAAAATGTCAGCAGATGGACATCACTTGCAAATCATTGCGAGAGCAAGTAAACTCTTTACAACAGTACGTAAGACTTAAGGCGCAATCGAACATAGTTCTTGTATGAAATAAAATAATTAAGAGCTCTACATTGAACACAGGCAGGTTCAGAAGCAAAAGCAGTACTTGGAAGAGGCACGTCAAAGGGAAGCAGAGTTGGAAACCGTGATCTCGAGTCTCAGGACGCAGCTTGGTGCGGCAAACAAAGCCACAGAGACCAACGAGAAAACCATCACTGAGTTGCGAGCAGAAAACAAGAGGATCGAACTGCTGCAAAAGGTGGCCCAGGAACTGAGAACGGAGCTCAATGAAAAAACTGAGCTGGCGGAACAAAGATTCATGGAGACGCAGTACCTAAAACTTGAACAGGAGAAGCTTCTGATGATGTCGTCGTACAAGGATTCTCAACTCGATGAGCTCCGATCTGCTATCAAGTGAGGCAAAACCGTTCGATCCATTTGCTACGATGGACGGTCTATAATTATCGTGCAATTAAATTTATTTCAGAGAGCTGCAAAGACACATTTCGGACCAGTTGTTGGGCATGCGAGATGCATATAAACGCGTCGAAGAATCCAACGTTCAGATATCGCTGGTCCATGGAGGTCTGGCCTGTTCTTCTCCAACTCCAACTTCCTCGGAAAGGTCTATCATACTTGGCTCGTGCCAGGGTATGTCCGAAGTCTCCATATCCACAATTGAAAATTCCTGTCAAAGTGAACGTCCAAGGAAGTCATCCTTTGCCAAAGATAAACCTATCGCCGAAGACACCGTGGACGACGGTGGGAAGAACAGGGCTAAAGATTCTAACGTCCAACTAGAGTTTGTCAGTTTACCTTGTGGCGAGACCTCGCAGACCATCTCGTCGACAATCAGGGAGGACAAGAACGAATGTCAAGACCTGACGGGTAGAGATCCGTGCAATTTCCAAGAACGACCATCTGACGCCTATTCCTAAAAATATGTTTTGTGTTTCAAAGGATTCAGCGACGAGGAACGGCAGAAGGAGGAGGCGAAGGACGACCATTGGCGTCGTCCCGAAGAAGAAGCCGAAAAGCCTCCCGAGCGGCATTCGGAGCACGAGATTAAAAACAATAGCAAGAGGAACGGTCTGAAGAGTCTTTCCAGACTGCACAGGTCATTCGACGCGGAAAAGAAGCGCCAGTTGTCGAAGGAGCTGCCCTCAAAGAAGATAAGCACAAAGATGCTCAGAGTACCCCCTGCCGAGCCTATAGACGTTAACATCAAACAACTGCAAAACATGTTCAAAGACATCAGACAACAAAGTAAATTCCCTGTTAACATTCCGAGTCCTCTCAGGCACTTTCCACAACCGGATTGGAGCGACAGCTCTCTACCCAGTATCAGTGGAATTTCGGAGTCGAACGCTACTTGACGTTTGGAGTTTGGAAGGAAGTCTGCGAATTTTGCACTCTATCTGGCAGGCCTTGGAACAATGCCTTATGCGTCGTGCCGGTGCAATAAGATTGAGCATCCTCTCTCTATATATCATTCCGTATTTATTAGCTCGTTATCTATTGCCAATTGATGTACATACGTTTGCGCCGGTATTGCTCCGATATTCTAACGATATGTTGAGACGAATATAAAATGGACTGGTTAACAATTTTTCTACCGGAAATACATTTTAGTACGGATTTAAACGAGCGCTCGTTCCTCAGTTTACTTAAACATTGCGTTTTCATGTACCACGTCCCTGAATCATTACCGCTATTTCTCTCCCTGCCTTGATTACATTTCATCCGCCATGTAAATATCGCATACGTACCTTGTCCCTGGGTGAAATGAAAAATTTCGTATGAACGTGGAATAAATGCGGAGTTAATGAAGTTCGGAAAGCCAGTGAAATGACGCGATGACGTAGGCCGACGTGTATATAGATATATATATTTATATTTATCACATATTTATATACAAGTAAAGTATAATACTTAATATTTTTGAAGTCTTAGTAGGAATAAAAGGGAACATTTTAGTACACATAAAACACTCATCGATTTTGCATGGACACAGTTTTCTTTTTGATATACAAGAGTTTCCAGGCGAGCCTCGGCCATATATTGTATACGTTGTTTTTTTTTACACTCGTTCCTAAAAGTTTGATCTCGATGCCTTTTCAAAGAAAAACCAATCGAATCACGAGAAGCATCGTCAATTTCTGGTACACCCGTCTCCAATTTTGACGACTAACTTTAATGGACGATACAAAACTGAGCTTCCTACAATTTTATCAGAGAACCCAACAATGTGCCCAGCTCAGGAATTGCAGAATAAATGACGCGAAGGAAAAGGAAAAGATTACTGGCTCGAGTAACAGTTAAGAAATTACGGAATAACGAACAAGATCCGACAATGCTTCTTCATACATTAAAAAAACAGAAATCCCTGAAAATCTACTCGAAGCCTCATACATGGAAACCCCTGTATACATATACCTAATATAATACATACATATGTACATCTCACTTATGGATTAAAACGATCGGCTTACGATATCGAAAAGTGATGCAGTCACTGGACTTCTATCTCGTCTCTCTCTCTACTGATCTAGGTTCACTTTACATGAATTCCCCCCTGTCTACCACCCTTCCACCCGTCGCGGTAATAAATTCCTCGCATTTTTGATTTTCGGCCCGACAACGAATCCCCTAGACGTGATAACTCGAAAATGATTGCCTCAAAAGTGAAGTATCCAACTGATATTCGCCAAAGAACAAGACGGGCCTCCCTCTCTCCCTCTCTCTGTGTTTTCTATTTCTTTTTCGCCTTTTTTCAAATGGAAGTAATTTCTCCCGAAGAATTTTGTCCCCTCGCTTTATTGCATCGATGGTTCCTTCGTCGATCGAAGGCTATCACGGATTTATTACTCCTCAATTATTTCTCTTTTTATCCTCTGTTTTTAAGAAGTACTCTATAACGCGGGTCTCGCTATACGTCACTGTTATCAATATCGTTCTGGGAATATTATATCGGATATCGGCGGTGAGATATTGGGTTATTGTAAAAATAAAAATATAACATTTGTCATCATGAGGTTGCGCTTGGAAGGACATGTTCATTGTTTATTGTACGTTAATATACTGTTTGTTCGGTGTAAAAATAGAAAACATTTCGATTACAGGCTTCGTAGTACTTAAGGGCCGCGGCCGTTCCTCGGCACTCGGATTTTCCCGCATTTTCGCGGTTTTCATTATTAATCCCTGTTCGATGGCTTTCCCTCCTCCCCGACGTGGGACCTTCGATGAAGCCTGATATTATTCCATGATTCTCCAAAAATCCTTCTAAACGAAACTCTTGGAAACATTTTCCTCGACAGAAAGAAGTCCCTTTCTAGAATTCTACGTGAAAAGTTGAACAATTTCAGACGTCAATTTTTCGAAATCAGTTACCTTGCCGTGAATCGAAAATCCACTCCCAGAGCTCTCGTTGACCAGCTCCGAGAGATGCCGGAAATATCTGCGCTTGGCAGTAAATTAAATAAACATAAATATATAACGCTTTCTTTCCTTTTTTTTTTTTTTTAACGCGTAACATCGTTCCGACGTCGGGGAGGCGCGACTTGCATACTCTCTCCCCCTCGTTTGCCCTAATCTTGTCCGACACTTTCGAAACGGCCGACATAGCCCAGGCTGCGGAGTTAATTGCTCTTATGTGGTAATAATAACAATATGCATGTAACAAACGCAGTTAAATCGGTTTCGACGTGCGGCATGTCGTCGCTCGCACATCGGTCAACGTCGGGATACGTACGCGAGAAATCAGCATATGTCAGTATGTGCGCGGGTAAACTGTGTACAGTATACAAGTACATATTTTCTTTCTGGCGAGAGATTATTATTAATTAAGAACTATTAACGACAATAGAGAACGGAGCAGAGATTGTCAGTCTCTTGCGGACGTGTCTGCGCGTTGCCTTCCTCGAGAGCTCCGAAATTCATTTTCAAGTTTTCCCATTCCTCGTGCGTTCCATTTTCCCTTTCATTTTTTTCCTCTTACCCTCCGAGATCGTTGTCAACCAAATCTGCACACCCCTCGAAATGACCGGAAGTTCGAGAAGGTCCTTAAAGAGGGCACTTCCGTTTCCGGGAGACTCAAACTTCCCCCACCCTCCCGTAAAATTCAACTACCCTTACGTGCCACTAAATATCTCTAAAGATGAATTTCGCCGGAATTCGGTCGAGCGGGCCCCAGGTTTCGAAACTGTCGGGGGAAAAACATAGAAAAGATGAATGAAAATCGGAAAACTGGGGCCCGGTTCGAACGATCTCTACGTGTCGGAGAAAACGTCAGCAGGATTCACTTGCCCCTCTCCCTTTCCCCCGCGAAAAGTCGCGAAAAGTCGCGAAAAATCGCGATCGGTTTCGCGCCGAAGGGACCCTTATAATTCGATCGCTCGAGCGGAGGTATTTCATTCCGTATCTTCCCTATAAGTCACAATGAAGTACGTATTGTTCGGTGGGACGTAAGACGCTTGAAAAAGCCTCTTTCGTATCGTTTTTCCCCCCTCTTAAATTCTCTCTCGTTAAGTTCCGCGAGCCGGGGCGGAACGTCGCGAGAAATCCGCTTACCGATTCTACCCTCTTTCTCCCCGTTTCCCCAACGGGATTCCGCTTTTATTGAGCGATTAGCAATTGCTCCGTTCGCGGCTTCGAGTCGAAACCGAAAATAAAGCCGTGAGACTCGCGGTTCCGAGACCGTAATCGTGGGAACGATCGGCGAGGTAGAGGAAGCCGTGGTGCCAGGATTCGACGCGATCGCGACACGGAGACTATAGACGGATGGTTACGCGAAAGAAAATATTGAATCGTCACAATTTCAACGAGTTTTTCTGCACAAGTCGCCATCACTTGGCATTAAGAAACGAGACTTCTTCGATCCGCCCCAGCTCGCGGATTGTAAATACGCGAATTGCGGATTTCGAGCACGCGTGTCACGGGTCACCGGAAGGTATCCGAAGTTGCCGACGTAAAACGGGACAACTTGGATACTTTCCAGCGAGTCTATTGCTGGCTTAAAGTGCCTCTAAGAGGCGACTTCGAGCCCTGCGAAATGCTCGAAAATGTCCCTCCAGCCCCTACGCGCTCGATCGGGTTCGCAGCCATTTTCCGCCTTCTCTTAGACGATCATTTTCTATCTTTTCCGATACCGGGACGTTACCGCGTGGGATAAAAATAAATTAAGCAAAGTTATACGGCAAGCCGACGTCGATTCGTGGGCGGATATGTTTAAACATTTTGTTTCCTTTCTTTTTTATCGTTACCTCGTTTGCAGCGCCAAGATGACGTCCGCCGTCTGTACAACTATCCTCACTTTTGCATATCATATACGTACGCTGGACAGCTTTTCTCGTTGCGGACGTAACAAAGTTCCGTCTTTAAACCACCTTATGCCTTGCTACGCATATAACATCGCATAATTGATACGATACAATTATGATGTAAATAAAGATATACCTCGCTGTATCATCTAATTATTAAAAAACTCCATCGAGGCGGTTTAACAGCCTTCGACGGATAACGCGCGACCCTCTCTCGAGACAAAAGATTGTTTAAAACTGTACAACGGTCGCCTGTAAAATATTCGCTCGATGAAAAACGAAACATCGACGGTTTTATGCAAGCAACAATTGGCGCACGAACATCGGGACATTCTCAAGCATTGATCATCAGCAATCCAGCCAGGTGGCTCTTGTACGCGATGTAATCGCTCGTAAAGATTCGCTAGTAAATTGTTGATTGACTCGGTAAAAAGAATTCCTATATGTGTATATATATATATATTTATATTTATATATATTTATATGTATGCGTAACATCCTAGCGACGCCGGGTGGGGCGTCGCTGTATTTCTATTTTTTTTTATTTTACCTCCTCTTCCCTCCTGACACCTCGAAATCAAGATGGCTGCACGTGAAATCATAGAACACATTGCTTCATATCACAGAGTATACGTGTATCTCTAAGTACAGACGCAAAACCTTATTTTAACGAAACCAAGTTCGCAGATCCGCGCGCATGCGCCCTCGAAATTTACCTCAATTATCAATTTCCTAAGTGATCATCCGATTTTCCTTTGGATTTAATTTAGCCTATCTAAAACTTTCCGTGCGTTCTCGCCTGGCCGAAAAGGAGACGCATCGTCGTTATTCATTTCCGCCGTTAACTTTTTAAGTCACTTTTTCTCGCATTTACAGGATACGTCGAGTCGCCATTTTTTGAGCCGCCGAGAGCGCGACGAGATCGTTCGTTAACTTTAGAGTCGGGCAAGAATTTCTTCTTTCCTTCTCGAAAATGAAGACAGCTTTCAATAAACATGTACAAAACGTTTGAATATGATCATCGAAAGACTCGGAAAGTTGGCAGAACGAGAGGCGTTCCTCTCCGACCTCGGCGCGTCTCCCGGCGGCCATTTTGGAAACGCAACGAATTTTGATTTTGATCTTCCCGAATGTTTTCGCGCACCTCGCCTCGATCTTGTTCGGCGCATTCGCCGAGCTGGGCGAGATGACTCCGTTTAATAAATTATAATACGAAGTGATACGGGAAAAGAGATCGTAACGTCACCGCTATAATAAATCCGATGACCGAGTGGATGCATCGAGTCCGGTTTCGAAATCCGGTACAAAATTGCCCCGTGTTGTCGGGATCCTTAGGTGAAAAATAAACGGCCAAGAAAAATTCCCCCCAGCCGCAAAGAAACGGCAAAAAGTGCACCGAGGCATTCCTACGTGTTTGTCCAAAGGTCTCCGACATTTCCTCATTCGAATTGCACGTCGAATTTAAAAATAAGGTATAAACCCGTAAAATAGAGGAATCTGAAATTGAAGGGAGGGAAGACACGCGGGGGGGATCGAAGCACGCTTTCTTAGGGTTTTCTCAAATTCAGCGGTATCGGCGCGAAAAGGAAGCGCCTCGGCGATTCCGCCCCGCGGCTCCCTCGGGATATCGGGAGAGACTCGCGAACTTCGGGCACATCGAGCTCTCGAATTACCGAATATCCCCTTACGGACGCGAGCCCCGGATGAAACCCGATGAAGCGTCTCTCCGACACCGCGAAGAGATCCCTCGGGACCCGTAATGCGAGTCCCAGAGGACCGACGAGTCGGCATCCCTTTCCTCCCCCTCGCGTTTCCACGCCCCTAAAACCTCAACGATTTCCACCTCCGATTTAGCCATTCGGTGCTCGAATCATTTCCTACTAACCTAACCTAACTTACCTCGCTTAAGAATCGCCGAAATCCGGGATTAGGTAAGGTCAGTGGTTTCCGCGGAGTGGGCGAAAAAACACAATTTGAATAAACCCGGCGTCCCCGAGTTAGGTTAAGTCGCGGAGTTCCCTTTTGTCCGGTCGCTCCTGCGCAGCACGGCGCGCATGCGTCGCGAAATTTCAAATATTCGCTCGTGACGCGCAGTGTAAGAGGGATGCGGGCCTCCCGCGCCGCGCGTCTCTCTCGCTCCGCCGCGGGCCTCGGTGCTCCCCTCTCTCTCCCGCGCGGGCCCGGTCTCGCTTCTCTCTCTCGCCACCGACCTCCCCGAGCTCCGTCCCCCTCCCGCAAAGCGCAAAAACGGCCAGACTCCGATCGAAGGTCGCCGGGGACCATTCCCAGTGGCGTAGGACCCGAGCTCAGACCCGGGGAGCGTATTAACCAAATTGGCCGCCACTTCCGAGAACCGTGTATGCTAAGTAAGCCGCGTTAAACCAGCGGCACGGCGAATCGAAATTAACGCGGGTGAAATTTCACGAGTTTCAGGGCCTACGTAATTACGGATTAAAGTTTCGAATTATTCGGTGCACTCGGTTTGGGAAAACGTTTTATCAAGATTTTCACTTTTTGATATATGACGCTTTCGGAACGTCTTAACGATTCCATCGCATCCCGGAGGTCGCGTTCGAGGGATCTCTAGCCAAAATCCTCGGAGACGTGGAGGAGGAAAAATAGAGGTTTGTTTAAAAATAGCAGAGGGAATATGGCACGTTAGGTGCGAGAGATAAATTACATGGCAGAGAATGCAAAAATGAGAAGAAGGATCCTCTTACTTGACGGGTCTCCGGTGGTCCGAAGCCCCGACCTCGCGCAACACAAAAGAGCCATCACGCCTCGCTGTTGTCGCTCCGGTCTTCACCTTGCCACGAGATCGAAATGTTTTTCTGTTTCCACCCGAAACGGTATATTTCTTTTAGATGGACATATCGAGGGACCACGAGTCCCTTCAAACTCTCCGCGATCCGGACAAGGCGAGTGTCCTTGAAACACTGCCGCGAAACACGGAAAGCAAATGGTATCGACGTTTAAAATCGTTTACAAATTTAACGCGCAGTGGTCTTAATTAAGCCGGGTTTCAAGAAACTCCCGAGAGGCATTTCGAATTTCGCCAAGTGAAATAACCGCGACTAAAGCGAGGAAGTCGGGGATAAAGATAACCCCGGAGAGGTAAATAAACGTCTCGTACCTCGACTTTCGAACAGGTAGACCGGAGAGGGGGGCCCCCCCGGCTCGGCGCCGTTGCATATTGCGTCTGGAAGTGCTCGTTGCGCCTCCGCCGAATGGACTCGCTCAAATTACTTCTCCCGATGCGTTCTTCTGCGAAGCGGGCACGGCGGCACGCCGGTTTCTCCCGTCCGGTCCGACCGACGGCCGGCCTTTGGCGAGAAATCGCGACCGAGAAGGTCAATCGTGAATCGCGAATCGCAAATCGCGTCGACGACTGATAAGCCGGGGCGCGCCCCGATTGGTCGTCGGGTGCGCGCGGGCGGAAGTGGGGGATGCCGGAGCACCAGTCGTCCGCCGGACGTCGGCGTGGGCGGGTCTCCGAGAAATGGGAAAAAATTAGGACAACGTTCGTCAAAACGTGACGGTAAACACGAGACAAATGGGAGAAACGGTGGAAACGATAAAATAGGAAAAGTAGAGAAGAAGATTGCGGTTACGCGGGAATAAGGGGGGAAAGGGGAGAAAGAGCGAAAGAAAGGTGAGACGTGTGCGGCTCCGGGTAAACCAATCCGAGAATGCGCCTTCGGTCACGTGCAACCGCGGCGGAGCGTTGCAGTTGCAGCTGTAATTGCAAATTGCCGCGCGAACAGGAGTCGAAGCTATCGTTTCGATTCCCTACGAGTTGTTGCACTAGTTGTACGTGCGAATTATTCGCTGTTGGTTCTTATGGATGTTGCCGATACTCCCGACTCGCCTCCGGGGTTCTCCTTCGCGAATCCCGCGCGCGCCTTCTTGACGAACGCGTACTCGGATGGATCCGATCGGATCCGGCGTTAACGAGCATCGCTGGTAATTATTAATTTTTCCCGCGCGAGTACCGGGGAGTTCGTTAAGATCGATTAAATAACGCGTTCCCGGATGGAAGGAAAAAGTCCATCCTCGATTCGCTTAATTATCCTAGATTATTAAATCCTCGTAATTGGTTATTGCTGGCTCCGCTTTCTTCGATTGGTTCGCTCCCGACGATGCCCTCGAGTACCGGAGTGTCGCGAAATTATCGTCAACGAGTATTGCTAGAAGTTATTGGCTGCCGGATCCGCGGGTCGAATTGCGCCGATTACGAGTCTCGGGGAGATTCCGGGGAGCGGACGCCGTCGATGACAGTGGAATTACGTTGACTCGGCCCGTCGCATAAATTATCCGCGGAATCGATCATTAATATCGCGGCAAGGTTAACGCGCGTCGGGCGGTTTCGACCCTCGAATCCGCTCGCTCCGGCCGCGCCGGTGCTCCCGATCGGAGACGCGCGTCTCCCCCTCGACGCCGCTCCCAAAAAGACGCGCAATTAAGGTGAAGCGCAATTCCCTGGTCGGATTCCTGGTCGGATTCCCGGTCGGCAGTCGGCGGCTCGTAGTTGCGCAACCGGCCGCTCGGGCCGCTGGGGGCACGCTCGGAAAGGACGAGAAAGAAAAACAAAGTTCGAGCAGGAAGTGGCCTCCGCGTAAAAAGAAAAGCTGGGGCGCGCGCGGCCCGGAGAGTGGAGTAGTAGGCCAAGTGGAAGGAAGTTACGCGCGTTACCGACCGGGCGGCTCTCTTCCTCCCACGAGAAAGGGGGAGGACCTTTTATTTTAGTCCGGCGTCCCTCTTTCGCTCGGAGACCTTTTATTTCGCGGCCGAGACCGTCGCGCCGTTTCGCGGCCCCCGGGCGCCCAAGGAGCTGGAATGCCTCGGCGGGGGGGCGCGCCGCGTCCTCCCCCCTTTCCCCCGCCACCGCCGCCGCCACCGACGCCGACGGGACCGGGACCGGGAAACCCGATGACTTTTAACTGCCCGTTAAAACCTTAGATCACGTCTAACTGGATGGGCGCCCCCTGCGCCCTCTGCGCCGACTCCAGGCCGAATCGCAGGTTTTTCGATTAATTCCGCGACGTTCCTCCTTCGATGCCGGGACGGGACCCTCGACTCGCCATTTCGAGGGGCGCGCGAGCCGTAAATCGGACGGGGAGCGGCGAAAGCGTCTAGCGCACCGGCGGGGCCCGGTTCGTGGAAGCGCGCCCAAACAGCCCGGGGCCCTTGCTTCCCCGGCGGATTTTCTTTTTGTCGCCAGGAATGCCCGGGCCGATGTTTACGATGTCGGGGAACCAGGGACCCGGGAACTCGATCGCGAGCCGTTCCCCGTGGGGCCCCGCGACGTCGACGGACCGTAAAGGCGGACCCCGCGGTAGAGCGTCGCGCCAAGTTCGCGAACCTTGAACCCTCTCGACTCGTTTCGAGGGCCGCGTCCTCCTCCCTTCTTTGTTCCCCGAGCTACCTCGCTCTCTCTTGTCCTCCTTCCGTCCCCTCCCCCGCTCTCCCTTTATCGCTCATCCGTGAATTCAGATATCAATCTTCCACCTCTTTGTGCTCGTTACTTCGTCCCTCCGTGCGCGGTTTCTCGCTTCCGTCTCCGTTTACCCCACTTTTTTCCCCTTCGAATTATCCCCAATTTGCAAACGCGATTTTCTCAAAAATCGTCCCCCGTAATTCGGTCCACCGCGATTAATCAACTTTGGCGGCTCGTCGCGAAATTCCAGATTTTCCAAAATCACCGCTGCGGCCCGGAAAAGGGGTGACGCGATAAAGTTAATCCCGATCGTTTCAAAGCGGTTTCCGATTGACGCAATGCACGTCACGGGGCCAATTAAATGTATAATTAAACGATGCGGGGACGTCGAATAAATTTTGCGCTCCGGGTTGCGCCTAAAAGAGCGTCCAAGGGGGGCGTCGTAATCGACGTTCGGGCAACAACGATTACGATAATAATTGCGACGACGATGACGAACGGCGCCGCCATTTATTCCGGATCGTTGCCGGCGCGTTCCGAGGATCGCGGGAGGTTTTTGCGATTCCTCGCCATTGACAGTCACTGCCGAGTTCATTAATCGCCGATCCTGGCGGGTCTTCGGCGGGCGTCCGCGACGCGGCGCCACGCTCGCGCAAACTCGTTCCGAAAGGGACTCGGAGCTGCTGCGAGCGCCGCCCGAGATCGGGCCCCCGTCTCGGGAATTATCCTATCTCCGTCGTTCCGACGTCCCCGGGAGGCGAGATCGGATTTTTGATCCCGCTTCCGACCTCGCCAGGAAACGACGCGGCCAGACGGACGATAAACCGTCCCGCGGGACTCTCGGAATGGATCAACGGCGACTGGCGAATACCCTTCTTCGGCGAAAAGGACGACCGATAACTCCGAACCGCGGCGAAGGAAACGATAAAACGTCCACTTAACGCTTAGCAACCGGGAATCGCCCTCGGAAAACGTTTAAGGACGGAGTATTCCGAGACGTCGAAAGTCGGAGCGACGTCTCGTAGCTTGGATCGGGGAATTTCGAAGACGCGAGGCCCTCTACGTTGGATGTAATATCGAGGGACAGCGGGCCAAGGGGTTATCGCGAGTCGAGAGGAGAAGGAATGCCGGGCCCTGGGCCCCGGGCCGGGTTTCGGTGGGCCCGATTGAGAGACGCTGCCGAACAACGAGACGGGCCGCTCAAGGCCACCCGCCGGGCCCCGCTCCCGAGTCCGAGTCAAGGGCGTTCCCCCTCCACCGGACCGGGCCCCGTCGGGCCCCGCCAGCCCCCGCCGACCCCCGCCGACCCCCGCCGACCCCCGCCGGCCCAAGGAGTCGCGGTCGGGCCCCGACGCGGCGCTTTCGCTCTCTTCCGTCGAGTCGCGGCTCCTTTTCGCTCCAATTTTCTATGCCCTTCTTCAAACTTCTCCATCGGTCGAGAATCCTTTCCCCTCAATTTTCCACGTCTTATCGATCACCAGCCAGGATGTTCCGCCTTCTTCGAGGAAGGAAAAAAAAAAAATAATTTCCATTTACTTTTTCACAAACAACCCGCGTTATCATCTCGGACGAATTTACCCGTGCCCTTTATTCCGTTGCTTTCTCCTTCTCGACGGAGATGCAATTAGTCGGTGCATTCCATGCCTGCACCGCAGTGGGCCAGTCGCTGTCGTTTTCGGGCCCTCGCGGCTGGAACTTCTTTAATACCCCTCGAGAAGAATAATTTTCTCAAACGCGGAGGAAAGTTGTCGCGATTACGCTTTTAATCGTTCAACTTTAATTTATCTCCCCCGGGGCAGGGGGGAATAATAAAAGTTTATCGGTCTCCCTTTTCTCGGCTCACTTAGCGGTCCGCGGCCGCGGATCCTTTCGGGACGTTAATTCTCTCGTTTTACGACGGAATTTCAGGGAAATAACGTACACGCATACCTCGCGAATCCTTAACGCGGACCGGTATTATTGCTGCACTTTATTATTCCGGGAATCGGAGATGAATTTATAATTCCGACTCGAGAAGTCCGGGAAAATTCTTCGGGGATTTTAATTAAACCGCGATCCCCGAGTACTTAACCTAAAACAAGAGCACCTCCTTTTAATTTCTTTTTTTTTTTTTTTTTTCATAAGCGACTAAAGTAACTCAAAGAAATGCAGATTATCGTTAGAATTTATAGAAAGGAGGAATTCCTTATCGGCGCGGGGTCCAAGGGAAACCCTCGCGCGATCGACCAGTCTCCGAGCTCTTGTCGTCAGTCTTCGAATTTTCGAGTCTATATCACAGCCGGACTTGTCGTTTGGAAAGAGGTAAACCGCTCTATTTTCCCCAGCTCCGCTCATGGAACGTCTCTCCGGACCTTATCGGTCCCGGTCTAGACGGGTCGATAAGCGACGACGAAAATCAAGAATTTCGTCCGTCTCGATTGGGCCCTATCGGGGCCCTATTTGGGCCCGATCGCTCGGCGGGCTCACCTCTGTCCAAGGACACGATATTCAGAAACCGAAAGTGTGCGATCACGCGAAAATCTAACGCCCCGCCGCCGAACCCCGAACCGGTTTGACCGGATTCGGAAGACGACCGGTTGCGTTCTCCGAGGTGGGATCCGGTCGCCGGGCTAAAAACTCGCCTCACTTTTCGACAGGGACCGCCTTAAGAGGCCGCTGCGAGCCTTTTTTCGCTCCATTTAGGGCCCCATTTGCCTCCCGAGTCGGCAAAAATCGGCCCGTTCGTCCCTTTCCCAGCCGATAATGCAAGAAAAAGTCCCGGTTAACGCCCAAGAACGACTTCGAGTCATTTTATTTCTCGGTTAAACTCCCATTTTCTCGAACAAGAAACCAAACGGGGATTCGCGCCTCGTCCAGCCCTCCCCGATCTCCGGGAAATTGGGCCCAATCGCCAATCACCGCAATACCCGAGGAGGAAGAGTCTCCCCCGCGATTCCTGTCATTTTCCGCGGAAACGGCGCGGCTGAAAAATAAATATACAGCAGACAGGGGTAAATCATAAGGTGGGAAAGTCGGGAATAAAAAAGAAAACGGTCGCCCGGTCGGTTTTATTCGACGTTTTATTTATATAAAAAAGTGAAAATGAAAACAGAACACCCTCGGACGCCTGGTCGCGCAGTCCAGGGTCGCGGCCGGGCACCGCGGATGGTGATAATATATTATTAAAATTAGGAAGGTATAACGATATCCTGGCGATCTTTGGGAGCTGCCGGCCCCGCCGCGACCCTTGCTCGCGCCGCCGAGACACTCGTCAGTCACAAAATATATATATGTATACGAGACGACAAAAAAAATGAAATCTTTCACTCTCCCCACTCCCTAAATTACTATTAGGAACCTGGTTCCGCCATACTCGCGTATAATCGCGAAATTCGACCTCAGGGCCGATTTACCCCGGATACATCCTCGCTAACCGCCATTTACATCGGCGAGATACGAGCGTAAAAGAAATATAAAAAGGATTCCCTAAGGGCCATTTTCCCTGAGCGAGTCCACGGGAAAATCGACCTTACGGAGACCGGTTCATAGGAGGGAGGAAATAAAAACGAAGAACGGTAGGTCGCGGTAAGGGTCGCTTTCCCGTGACCGCGTCACGCGAGATGCGTCCTTACGGGGAACGGACCCGTAGGGCGATCGTGCGCGATACTTCGACGAGGAATAACCCCAGGACATCCCTGGGATCTCGAGTTCCGGCTTCCGGCGAGTCTTCGTACTAGATTTCGTCCGAGGCGTATCTCTTTCGCTCTTCCTTGACGTACGCACTCGGCTCGCTTTCTAGGATCGAATGTATATTACGATTCCGTGAGGTGAGATCGCGAAAGCGGCGCGTATCGAGTTTCCCCGGATCGGCGCCGCGGCGCTGGAAATCCGCGGAAGCGCCGCGCGGAATGGGCCCCGATGAACGTCGATCGGACGTCGGATTAGTCCCGTGGACCCTTGGCCGTCCAATTCGCGCGTCTTCTCGCGGCAGATGTCCGGCAAGCGTCCACGGGACGTCTTCTGGACGTCCATTCGACGTCCAATAAATCCAGATTCTCGGACCGGGGTCACGCCGCGTTAAATCCACGGAAGTATCTTCCGCATAATGCCCGGAGCCCGTTCCCTGGTCACTCCCGCGGCACTCGAGTCCCTCGTGACGTCCTAATCTGCGGGACTGCGTCGGCTTATGGACGTCCTTTAGACTTAGGACGTCATCCCGGAAGACGCCTCCTCCCCGTTATCCCGAACGTCTCCCGAACGTCTTCGGGACGGTTTCAGTGATTTTAGTGGTCCGAGTGGCTATTCCACGTCGGCGCAAATTCGGCCCCCAAGTCGAACCCGCGCGTGGAGTCGCTGACGAAAGAACGTCGCGGATGCGTCACCGGGATCGGATCCCTTTGGGTTAGCAAAATGGACGGCCCTCCGTGGAACGTTAGACGCGCATTTCGGAAATCCGTCACGTATTCCCGGTGCCGCCTGTACCGCGAAACCTAACGCGCATTCGTAAATCACCCGGACACAATGGGCCCACGTCTGTGCGGACGAAATCGAGGGAGGGGAACAAAAATGTCAAACAATGGACACATGTATCCCGCGATACGCTCGCCGTTTCTTTTCCGCTTGGCGGGTCTTCCTTTCCGGCCAGAAATTCGTGGGATCTCGCGAACGGAGGTCCCCATTTTCCTAACCTCGAGGATGGTCTATCGTCCCGGCGGTCGACGCGCGGGCGCGGATACGCCGGGAAGACCGCGGCCGCGGGGGCGGACTCGCGTTATTGCACCTGCGTCGGAAGATTTAAAGCTAAATTTCGAAACAAGCGAGACGTCCCGACCGCGCGCGCGTCGGGGAAAGCACAAAAGGGGGAAGAAAAACGACGATTAAAGAGCTTCCTCTGAGTACGGATCATCGGACGACCCGAGGTGTTCCGGTTCCCGCGACTTTCTTTTTTTTTTCTTTCCTTTCGCTCCCCTCTAACCCTCCTCCACCCCGTCCTCTCCTTTTCTCTCGAGGGTCCTCGTCTCAGGGGTTAAATAATTTACGCGCTAATCGTAGACTTAACCTAGGGTGTCTTGAGCATTCAGTGTTCGACGGGGGCGGCGCCTTCGGAGATCTCTCGCGAAAGGGAAACGCGTCCGACCGCCGAGGTGGCGGCGACGGAGCGTCACCTGTCGTTCCCCTCGAAGCGGCTACCTAGGTCTTTTGGCGGGACGTTCCTCGGGAAGTCTAGTCGAAACGGATCCTCCTTCGACGTCGTTCGACCCCGCGTGGCCGCGAGCGGCCCGACGCGACGTCTTCGAGGTCGAGATCGAAATCGGCTAATCGAGCGAGGCCAAAGGAGTCGCGAGTCGCAAACCGAGGATACCCCCGGAAAGACCTTCGATAACGCGTCGCGACGGATATACGTATATATCACACGATGGATTTTTGTGACTGCGAGCGTGAAAAGTATTATAATCGTAATAATCGATATCAGTTATCAAATAAATGTGTAAAACCATCTAAAATGTCGGATATAAAATAATAGTCACGAGCTACGGTAATGATATAATGATATAAAAACCTCTAAAATACAACTAACTGCTGCATCGTATGCAAAATCTCTCTCGAAAACTTAATAATTAATCATAATTAATAATATAATATAATAATATGCGGGTCGTAGGATAATTATTATCGAGTACGGGATAGGAGGTACAAAATGAAAAACAAGGAGCTTTCCGTATCTACATGTCTCGCCCTCTCGTGCGAGGTTACTCTCGACTCGCAAGTTTCGCCGATTGGCACCCTAAAGCTCTGCCGCGTCGCCGCGAAATTCCGAGGAAAGACAGTCGTCTTGTAAACTCGTTACAACTCAAAAAGAGGAAAAAATGAAGCGTAACAACCCGGGCAACGAGGTTACGAGTTCCCCGCGCGCTCGAGATCGAGAGGCGTAAAGTGACATTTTCAGGAAAATCAAATGAAAAAATACGAGAGATCAATGGAAACTGGATTGAACGTCGATCGTCCTTGGAGATACGTCGAGGATATTTAAGGGGGTCTCGAATGTCCGTCGGAGCGGACCAACGGAACGCGGCACCCGGGAAGGGACCAAGGGACCAACCGGGGCGTCGCTTTCCCGAGGATGCAAACGAGGCAAAAAGGGGGCGAATGCCGCTCCTCGGACGGAAGTTTCTCGAGAGCGCCATGTTGGGAGGAGTTTAATGGCGCCGGTTCAAACGGGGTAATCGAATCGGCGTTTTTTCCCTTTCTCCGCGGCGCGAGAGGTGTTGATTGCCCCGATGGCGCTGCCTCTCGTTCGGTTTACGATCGCGGAAGAGGTTACGTGCCGATCGTGCACACCTTCGGACCGAATTACGGGAATGCCGGGCTCTACGCGAAAACCCCCCCATTACCCCCTCCAGGGTGGCACTTTTTCGCCGGACTTCCCGGGGCTTGTTTACAGGGCCCAACTTCAACTTCCTTCCAAGGATTTACGGCGTCTCTGACCGAACTTTTCTCTTCTTCCCCTCCCTCGTTAAACGTTGTTAAGTCGTCGTTTTATCGTCCCTCTCTCTCTTTCCAGGACGAGATATTTCCCGGGATGGATATTCGGGCACGCGGATTTAACCCTGCGGGGAATTTTCAACGGAGACGTCGAATTCTTTCCTGGCATTAAATAGCCACCCTGGGGATTAATTCGCGACCAAGATGGCGGCTCGCTAACGACGCTCGACTCGAGATCGGCACTTTCTTCCCGTCCGCGTCTTAAAGAAACGCGCGAGCGGTCGCATTCTGGACCACGCCTTCCGAGGGAAACGGCCCCGTTAATTGGCGGCAACAATGTCGCCGGAAAAGCGATCTCGTCCCGCGGGTTTGAAAAACCACCCCGAAGATCGCGCGGACGCCGCGGAAGGATCATTAGCGGAGACCCGCGACTTTCCCTTTCGGCTAACAAGAGGCGAATCGCCGGCCAGAGGGGACCAAGAGGACAAATCCCATTTTGCCGAGAGGCTCGCGATAATTTCCCTCTTTAATTACGCACCCGGCGATACGTGCTTTCCACCTCATTAGTAGGTTTTTTCTCTACCTCCGTACGACTCGAGTGGCTCGCCGGAAAGGAAGGACATGCCCGGAGGAAGAAGGAAACGCCGATTGTTACCGGAAGCGGGAGAGAAAGGCCTCTTTTCGAGCACTTCGTTAAGGAACGGGAGCAATTCTCTCGGGAACCCGGAGAAAATTCTAGCCCCTCCCGGCTTTCGAAAAGTACGCTCCACTTTTCGCCCTCGATTTCCGGGAATCGACACATTTTCTATGGATCTTACCGTCGGGGTTTTTAATACGGACATTTTGGCCCGACGAAAGCGATAGAGAGAGAAAAGGAAGATAAAATGCATTTTTGAGCCGTTTGCCGGAGAAATTTGGGGATTTATTTTTCGGTTCCGTTTCTTTTTTTTTTCCTCTTCTTTTTCGAGGGGCGTCGCGAAAGTGAAGATTCTTCGAGTTTAATTGCACGGTCATTCCGGGTTTTATGCGTCGACATTTGGAACTTGAAGAGCACCACCATAAATGCCACTGCGAATGGAGATAGGTAGAAAACGAGGAGGTGAAATTCCGGGAAGAGGTCGGCCGAGAGCAGTCCTCAAGCTCTGTAATGGACGTCTTGTAAACGATAATCGAGCCCGTAATCGGTCGATTTCCCCGGCTCGATTTTCAATCCTCGTTTCCTAGACTTTCGTCTCGTGAGGTCTGAAGGCGCGCTCGCGATCGCGCCTTTATAAAAAAAAAAAAATAAAAATAAAATAATGGTCTATCGAGATCACCGAGAGCAGTTCGCAAAAGCGTCGGACGAACGAGAAAGCTGCGGGGAATATTCGGACGCGACGCGAGAGGTGAATAAACAAAGAAGATACAGGCGATAAAATGCAATTCGCCAAGAAACAGTCGAGGCAAGATCGCGAGAAGTACATCTAAATAATCTCAGTTAAAAGGAAAAAAAAAAAAAAAAGAAAACCCAAAAGACTACTCGAAAGTAGGAAATGCCCTGCTGAACACCCAAGGAAAAGGAAACCATCCCACGGATGATTTCCTTTTCCTAACAATCGTTAGGAAACAAAATATCTCGGCAACTCCTACAGGAATTATGTACACGTTTGCACAGAAAAGGGCGGAGTTCTAAAAAAGAAAAAAAAGAAACAAAAACAAGAGCGATCCTAGTCAGTCAAATTTAAATTCGATCCCAAATAGAGGACCGTCGAAAAGGGACGAAATCGAGCCCTCGCGAGTGGTTTTCGGCGAGGTATTTTTTAAAATCTCGGCCGCGGCCAAAGTCGAGGGACCGCCGTCCCGGGAAATCTGAAGGATAGGTTCCCCGGGGCCGGAAAACGAAAGAAATCGCGAAACCGAAAGACACCGGGGAGGTTTACAACGTAAATCACGACCGAAAACGAGAATTCGGAGAACATGGAGTCGCTCTCGCGCGGCTCGACGCGGTGCCGACGCGCATGCGCGCACGCGCCACACGGTATAACTTCTAATAATTTAATAAGTCGTTTAGCGTGGCAACGAATGACACGTTATAATATCTAGCACTGTATATCGTAGTATCGATAGTAGCAGCTTTAAACCGTACAATGTAATATACCTTCCTAAAATACGTTTAAAATCACTGCGGCGAGCAGCAATTCCGAGGCACTACGAACAGGCCACCGCGAGTAATGGCCGCGCAATTATCGTATCTGAAATCTCATCTCTAAATCATAAGACCCTGGGAACGCGCGTACACGACATCGACGTACAAACGGAAGCCACACCTGCGAGTAAGCAGGCATATACGCGCATGCCCAGGGTGCCTAAACTGTGTAATCGTTACAATTTGTATACATATATATATGCCTGTGTACATATATATACATATACTTAATATCTCATTACTAGACAATAGATCATTATATATAATATACAATAATTAGAGAGATCACACGTCTTAAGATAGAGATTTGAGAGACTATCCCTAGTACGTAAAATTTCTTACTCCTCGCCACTTAAGTATTGCCACGTAAGAGAGTGTATGTGTTCATGTGTGTGTATATATATACGAGTCAGAGTGTACGTATATCAGCGCGGGTACGCGATATACCGCGCGATGCGCCGCCGCTCTCGCGGGAGAAGCCGCTCCCCCGAGAGCGACGAGCGCGCCGCTGCCTGGCGGCTCCTCGTCAAACTACGACGCCTAAATGGACTACCCTACTAACGCTACTCTACGGTGTGTCTCAGCCTTCGTCCGCGTTCCCTCCTCGTTCGTATGCTTACCTAGGTTTAACAGCACCAAAAAGTCGTGGTTTCCAAAAACCGAATCGAAATATCCTCGAGCGGCAGGTAGAAAGTCATGCCTGCCGTGTAAACACGCTGTCCAAGTATCCGTAATAGTATACTAATTGTGTAAGAGTCGTACCTCCCTAGACCTCGGGCGTTTTCCGCTTCCCATTCGTTACCTTGCGCGTCCTCCGACCTCGGGATGGCTCTTCGGGTGTCGGAACGGCCACGAGACGGCCGATGGAAGGTGCCCGGAAATAGGAGAAGCCTTCTCCAGGCGTCGGGGGATGCACGGGGTCTTTCCGCCAGGTTGGGCCAGGGTCCTCTCCCGGTCCGACGTCGGCGCCACGGGAAATTCCCATGGGTTCCGACCTCGAAGGTGGGGATACACCCTCACGGACGAAGGAACTTCCTTGACTGCGGGAGCAACCCGCAAACGATCGGGCGGACCCCTTATCTCGTTCGAAGCCTCGTCCCCACCCTGAGCGTCGATCCGCTTGGACCACCCCCTGCCCCTCGGACCCGTTCCCGTCGCCCCTTTCAGTTTCGCAACATGGTCAGCGTCCGTTACGTATATACACCCGTGGGTTTCCAGGACCCCGCCGCGCGTCCCACCGTCAATCCGGCCGCTCGGCTCGACCTTCCACGGACTCCGTTTATCTCTCTCTAAACCTTCCCTCATTTTAAAACGTAGGCAAGTTAAATATTGTATCACAATCGTTTCAGTCTGGTCGAAAATCGAACATCTTTCAACCGATTTCGGCGGACGCGAGCGGTCTCTTTCTCTCCGACTCTCACGCTCCACCCGGACGATCTCTTCCGGGAGAAGGAAAAAAAGTTTCCGGCTCGCGAGGACGCACGCCTGCGGGAAAGAGAAGAAACCCCAGGGAGGATGGTCGATTAGACGGGGTCGGGGTCGGGGTCGGGGGAGGCGCAACGAAAAGTAGGAACTGCGATCGCTGCGGGGGATGGAGCCGATCACTGGTAGCGGCGGTGGGCCGGGTCGGCGGCGGGTCCCAGGGCGTAGCCGAGGCAGCGCTGGAACCTCAGGGGAATTCCTGCTGGCTAATAGGCTGCAGGGTGGACGGTTAGTCACTGAGGCGGCAGTCCGGTCGGCGGCTTGAACTCCGCGGCCACCGCCACGCCGTTGGCCTGCCCCGGGAACTGGGCACTGGACACCGGGGGCTGGTGGTTGAAGGCCGGGGCGTAGCACTGCGGGAAGTACAGCTCGGGCTTGACCACGGCGGGGGTGAGGCCCCGGGGCACGGGCACGGGGCCCAGGGTGGCGCCCGCCCCCGGGGGCTTCGAGTCCCCGGTGGAGTTGCGGCGCACCTTGGCCGCGTGGGGGTTCATGTGGTTGTCGATGTGCTTCTTGACCTCGGGCTCGGTGGCGAACCTGCGCCTGCAGTTGGGCATGGGGCAGCAGAAGGGCCGGTCCCCCTGGTGGGTCCTCGTGTGCTGGTCCAGGATGGCTTTCTGCCGGAAGTCCTTGCCGCACTGCTGGCACTTGTAGGGCTTCTCCCCCGTGTGGATGCGCAGGTGCTGGTTCAGGATGGTGCGCTGCCGGAAGTTCCGGCCGCAGTAGACGCAGCCGTAGGGCTTCTCGTTCGTGTGGATGCGCAGGTGCTGGGTCAGGTGGGACTGCTGGCGGAACCGCTTGCCGCACTCGGGACAGGGGTAGGGCCTCGACTCGATGTGGATGCAGCCGTGCTGCAGGAGCGTCGACTTCTGCTTGAACTCCTTCTGGCAGATGGGACAGCGCACGTAGAGCGGCATGCCCGCCGAGCGGCCGTGCTGGATCACGTCCGGCAGACAGCCCTTTCCTGCCCCCTGCTGCTTTATGTACTGCAGGGCGCCGAACGTCCCCGAGCCCCCCGCCCCGAAGACCGCGTGGTTGCCCCCCTTCGGGTCCTTGAAGTACGCGGGGTACTGGATCGAGTTCGCGTCCGGGGCCGGACTGAACGCTCCCGACTGCGTGTCCGTGTCCCCGAAGGTGGAGGCCACCTCCTCCTTCCCCTCCTCCGGCGGGAACGGCACGTCCTGCGGCCACAGCGTCGGCGTCATCCCGTTCTTGAAGATCAGGTGCGGGCTCACGTCTGCAAGGACAACGGTTACCTTTAGATCGGGACCTGGAACCTGGGGCTGCTGTTAGGGTGGCGGTATTAGTTTGCCGGGGCCTGGTTAAACGTGCTCCGACGAGGGATGGGGCCTGACCTACCCGGGTGGGATGAAACCGGAGGAAGCGAGACTCCGGTCGCGGTGCCGCTAGAATTCGGGCGACGCCCCCGAGGAATTTAACCGGCGACGTTCCTCCTTTGCGACCGGTCCAGCTGGACTTGGCG
Organism: Orussus abietinus; assembly: GCF_000612105.2. Classification (NCBI taxonomy): domain Eukaryota; kingdom Metazoa; phylum Arthropoda; class Insecta; order Hymenoptera; family Orussidae; genus Orussus; species Orussus abietinus. Next base: position 269,923 of record NW_019395985.1, read on the forward strand.
ATCGAGTCCTTGATAATTATTCATTCGTTTAATGGAACTGCCATTTTACAATTCATCGGCGCAATAAGCAACTACGCGTAACGACCCAAAACTAGAAGCCGAGACCGGTCCCCTGAAAATCGTCGCAGGAGGGGCAAGAAGGGCAGGGATGCGATCCGGTCCCCGCGACTCGACGTTTCCCGGGTAGAAAGTGCCCCATCTTTTCGCGAATTCTGGACGTTCCTCTGCGTTTCCGATCCCTGACTCCCTCTCGCCCCCGTTGTCCCTGTTCCCGATCGGCGCGAAACGATTTTGGATCCTCGTCGAAGAGAGGAAGACCCGGAGAGCGATCCTAGCAGGGCCGGAGAAAAAATCCGAGAAAATTGGGGGAAATCCCCGAGACCTAGTAGTCGCTGTCCGACGAGAATCCGAGGTCGAACCGGTCCACGGTGACGCCAGGACGACCCGGCCCGCCCGCGAAGAGCGACCGCTTGTCGGGTCCGCGGGGCACGGGAGTGACGGTGAGATGGGGCAGAGCGGCGGAGATGGCCCTGCACAGGGCGGAGGAGTACCGGGCGCAACGTCTAGGTCGGAAGTGGTCGAGAAGGGACGCAGGGGTCTGCGGGAGGTCGCGGATGGCCGGCGGCAGGGGCTCCGCCCTCTCTCCGGGGATCTTCGGGTCCGACCCGTCCGGGGTCCCCTGCGCGTTCGCGGGGGACGGGGTCGCGCTAGAGGCAAAGTTAGCGGAAGAGCGGCGGGAAGTAGAGCTAGAAGAAGCATCGGTGGCGGTGGGTGGGAAAGTGTTCTCGTGGCGGACGCCCTCTGGGAGTCTGGGAGGCAGAGAGAAATGCTCGCCTTGGTGTGTGCGGACGTGCTGATTCAGGATCGCCTTCTGACGGAAGTGTTTTCCGCACTCCGGACATTGGTATGGCTTCTCACCCGAGTGGATGCGCAGATGCTGGTTGAGGATGGCGCGCTGACGGAAGGTGCGCTCGCAGTACACGCAAGCGTAGGGCTTCTCGTTAGCGTGTATGCGCAGGTGCTGGGTAAGGTGGGATTGTTGCCTGAACCGCTTGCCGCACTCCGGGCACCCGTAGGGCCTACTGTCCGTATGGATCCGCTCGTGCTGGAGCAAGGTCGACTTCTGCTTAAAGTCTTTCCCGCAGGTCAAGCACTTGAACAGTCGCAGGTCGCTGTTGGCGGGCTTGGAGGGCTTGCCGCTCTGCTGGACGATGTCGGGCAGCCCGGCGGCCATGTTGCCGGGCCCGGGCCCGGCGTACTGGTGCGCCTCGAGGCCGGGCCCCCCGTCGCCCTGGCCCAGCGAGGTCAGCATCACTCCGGGTTGCTTCAGGTAGTGCAGCGCCGAGAATCCCCCGGGGGTCAGCATGTGGGGGGGCACCGACGGGGAGGGGTGCGGCCTGGCCTCCTTGAAGTAGTGCTGGGGGTACTGCTGCAGGTCGCCCGGGAAGCACTCTCCGCGGTCCACCTCGTGGGGGGTCAGCTGCTGCTGGGGCGAGTGGTCCTGCTGCTGCTGCACCTGTTGCTGCTGCTGCTGTTGCACCTGCTGCTGAGCTTGCTGTTGTTGCTGCTGCTGCTGCTGCTGCTGCTGTTGTTGTTGCTGCTGCTGCTGCTGCTGTTGCTGCTGCTGCTGCTGCTGGGCCGCCGCCTGCTGCCCGGACTGGATGTCCTCGTCCTGGGGACTCAGGGCTTGCGAATCCTGGGCCGACGAGGGGTACGGCGAGGGCACCGGCGACGCCATCGAGGGCGCGGGGCCGCTCTCGCCCCCCTCGACCGGGGGGCCGCAGGCCTGCTGCGGACTCCCCGACGAGGAGGATCCCTGCTGCTGCTGCTGCTGCTGTTGCTGACCGTACAGGCTCCCGTCCTGGACGGACCCCGGCCCCGGGCCCCACTGACCCTGGGGCCGATCCATGTTGTCCTTGTACAGCACGTACGGCGCGCCGGTATCTGCAACCAGAAAAATTTTTTTTGAAAAATAAAATTTCGAGGGTTTCGACCCTTCCGGCGAAGATTCTTCGCCGATTCGCCCAACGCTCACCGGAGAGCTCGATGGACCGCGACGGCGATTACGCGCGGTACCGTTTTCGCGGGTGCATTTGAATTTCTAATACGGCGGCCACCGCGGCCGATTTCCGCGGGCGGAACCCGAGAGAAACAAACGGCCGCGCCGTTCGACAAAAATCGAAGCTGCGCGTAATCGTCGCGAGTAGGCTACTCGGCGTCGCTGAATTATTCATCGCCGAGTTAAGGATCGGTCGGCCTTCCCGACTTTATGCGTTAAGGGCGATCGGGAAGTGATCGGGACGATTGTGCGGTTAAATCGGAGAAAGCGCGCACCGGGAATGATCTCTAGCGGAATGTTGGGTATTTCGTGGAGAAACGATCCGATTCAGTTTAGCGACACTTGTCATCTTTCATTCCTGCCCTGAGAAATAAATTTCATCGAACCGAAGAGATATTTCCCTGAACGGGACCAAAGATACATTCTGTTGGTTCAATGAATAATTCTCGACTCGAATATTTCGGGGATTAATCGGGAAACGTGAACGGTAACTCAGGATTACAGACTTTCGGGGAGAAAATAAAAGACGGGGCTTGATTTAATTTTTGCTCGAGTTTCCGGAGTCGGAGAGATCACTCGCCGATGAAAGCGAGACGCGGAGGGGTCGACGCCCGGCATAGGGAGTTTGCGGGCGCCTAGGGGAAATCCCTAGGTCGGAAGCACCCTTGAACGGTGGCCGCCTAAATGGCTCCGTAATTTAGTTACGCGTCCCGGAATGCGGCAAGTTCAAGGTCGGGGGGAGGGAGCGATTTGTCAGAAAGTTTCAACTGCCGATGGCTTGCGGGATCGTTGACTCCGTATCGGGAAGTTTAGCTTTTACAAAGGATCGGCTTATTTCCCCCCTCGGGGGCGATAAACGCCCCGCAATTATGAAACAACGCCGAACTAATGAACGCGCCGCTTAACGGAGTCCCTGCTCGCCCATTGGATTAATCAACGAGCTAATTCCCCCAAGTTCCACCGAATTCACATCCCCGACGACGCCGAAATTTATTCATCCGAGATTACGTCGAATCTACGTATCGATTTAGCCGTTGTTTAAATAAGAAGCGGGCAATTCTCGGGTTTGGACCGTGTAATCGGATTTGCGGAGCCTAATGGACATTTTTTTTCTGAAAGGGGAGAGCCATCGTCGCGAGACGGGCTTTCTTCCGAGTCCAGAAAGTCGTCCCGTCGAGCGTCAAAGTCGCCGGTTTATCCCGGCAGAAACAACTCCCGAGGGAGGTCTCGAGTGCCGGCCAAGAGGCACCTTATGAAATTCTTTTTCGCTCCACTTTACGCCCGGCTGCGCCGGCTCGTTGACAGTTGGCAAGGGGCCCCTAAATAAACCGTCCATCCTTTGGCTTTGCGAGGCCGCTTAGGACGGAGCGATAATGAGACGCGACATTTCTCGCGCGCCTCCTACGTTAACCCGAACCTCCCTCGACTTTAAGTTTACCCCGCGAATTTGGTTGCGATTATTTTACCACGGAATTTAATTTTCATTTTTCAATTTCTTCCTAAATACTTTTTATTTCTTGCGAAGGGGGTTAGTTCGAAAAACGACGAAGACGGTTCCGAAGGATTAACCGGAGTGCCGCCATTTTGGTACCGGATCGCGCCAAGGAACGGGCGGCGGCATTCCGCGTTCCTTCATCCAGAACCGAAGACGACCGAGGACTTGCTTTGGACCATAAGAAACGTCCGGGGATACAAAGTATCCTTGTAAGAGAGATTGCGGAGTCGGAGGCTTCCACTCTTTCCGCTATCGAGATGGTTGGACTGGGCAACGGAACGGAACGGACGCCATGATGCTCGCGAACGCCGGACGACGCGATTTAACTGTATTTATTTTACGAGACTAAGAAAACCTACAGATCCGTTTCAACGCGGTACCGTCATTATCCCGAGGTTAGATATCTTCATGAATTTCCTTCGATCGAAGTCCCCGAGGAAATTTATGTAAAATTTAGAAAATAAATTTAGTACGCAACGTAGGATGAAAAAAGGAGGAGAAGGTTAATTTCGGAGTCGCGGGGACAGGTAGAGGTCGGTTCCAGGAGGTTGAAGAGTCCCTTCAGGGTCTGCGGTTTCTGGTTCCCGGTTCCCAGTTTCTTCGGCCCCGTTCCTATTTTTCTCCTGGCCGGTTAACGCACTGGAACGCAAGAAATCGGCGATATCGAGGAGCCCCCGTAGGATTTTCACGCCTCCGCGGGGCAGTCTCTGATTTTGCGGGCCGACTCTCCGTGGCCATCTTCTTGGCCGAGGAGGATCGCCGTTCCGCATTGGAAGCGCTAAAGATCGACTCCTGGAACCGAGGGGCGCCACGACCGCACGTCGGAAACGATCGCCAGAAAGAAATAACGAGCCGCTCGAGCGCGAAAGATGCATCGGCTTTTTGCGGAGCGGAGGCTGCGGAATTTTCAGACTTTTTGCGAGGAGGTGGCCGAGTCGGCGACTCGACGAACTGCGCGGTCGCCTCGACGCGGTTGCAACTTGTGCAACATTCTATGGCAGCTGGGAAATAATTTCGTTCTCTCATACAATTCTAACGTGGAACCTGCGATCGTCTGTAGAATGGTTTGAAAAAAAAATTTTTTCGATGATTTTCTGAGTGACTTTTCAGGGCCCTTGCGTAGCAGTGCGCAGGGCAAACGGTCAATCTCGGGGGAAAGAAGGCGTTTCAGGGTTAGAGAGAAACCCCTGATAAAGCGGAATTAAGCATTTCGAGGCACCTTGCCTCGACTTTTTAAAGGGTACAAAGACGTGGGTCGCCAAGACCGCACGTTGGAAAGGATCCCCGACAAGAAAAGGACGATCTCGTTCGAGCGCGAAAGATTCCTTTCTTTTTACGTCGAGTCTCTCACCTTTTCATTTTTTTTTTTCATCTCCAATTCGGTCCCTCCCCTCGAAAAAAGGCCAAACCGCAGAGGACTTCAAGACTTTCAAGGAACCACGATAGTCATGATTTTTGTCAGCGATTTTTCACCGAAGGAGTAACCGTGTTTAATTCGCCTACCAAGGATGCACCGTTGCACATTTTCTGGTACTCCTGCCGTTTCGAAATGCAATTTACAGGTAAATTCGTGAAATTACCAGTAACGTCGATAGACTTCCCTGGTTCGACTTCCGTCCCGCGAACGTCCCTTTTCTCCCGGTCGTCCTGGAAGGATCGCATCCTGCGTATATTTATCACTCGGCGGTGAAACGTCGATAAATCGAGTTTCTAAAAAAACAGAAAAATAGAAAAAAAAACCAAAACGCGATGCCGCGCGTCCCCATGGAGACCGGCCGAGGGGAAAGAAAAAAGAATCAAGGAAACAAATAAATCGAAACAATAAACCAGGAACGCTCGTCCCGTCCTCGTCCTTTGTCGCGCGGTCCAAGTGTGCCAAAGGCTCCTTTTTTCTTCCTATTTTTAATTATTCACGTATTCCTGCGCTTGCTAAAATTCGAGCCAATGGTCGATTCTTCGCGCCACGAGATGCAATCAGTAAAGAAAAAATCCCTCTTGTATAATCTCGCGGGATAAAACGAAATCGTCGAAGAAAATTTGACTCCAAGGAATACCTCTTCGAGGTAAGCATCGAAAAGTCGTTTTCCGTCGTCACAGGCGGTCAAGATAAAACCTCTCCTGTCGGAACGTACGTACGTGTTGGATATGTCGTTTTCGCGAGGTGTCTTCCGCGTCCTCTTCAGGATTCGCGAATACCTTCGCGTGTCGCTCTCGAGGGGAGCTCGAATTCCGTCGAGCGAGTCGACGAGCGAACAATATCCCCGGTTGAATGGGACGTGTTTTTTGCGATCCGCAGAAAGAGAAAACCACGGGAGGGCGAGGGACTCCCCGGTGACTCGATGCACCCATCTCATCTCTCTCTCGCTCCGCAGGTCGCGGCATCGCGCCCTCTCTTTCCCTCCCGCTCGCCGAAGCGCCGATGCGACTCGCGTTCGACTTCTTCGGACACGCCGGGGTAGGCGTCAAAGTGAAAACACGACCAGAATTTTTGGATTCGTCGTTCCGGGATGTCGCCGGGCAGAAAATCGGGGAAAAAGAGAGAAATTCCATCCGAAATTTAACGCTCCCTGTCGGCAAAAATCCGCCAGAAATTGTGCGAAATTCTAAAATCGAAGAACGCATCCGAAGAACGGGACGCAGAAAGATATAGGAAATTACGCAAACGCACCTATCGGGGTCGGATCCTGCGATGGATTCGATTCCTACTTGCACTCCCTAATTGATAAATTAGCCAATTATGCCAATTAACGAATAACAAAATAACGGGCCTGCCGTATCCCCCATTAAGTCGGCAATTAAAAAACGGAAAGGTGCAGCACTTCGGGCCGGGATTATTAATGCAGCCTCACACATCCGAGTTATTATAAATTCCAAGTAGCCTTTCCACGCCTGAATCACTCTGATATTTCATAAATTAACATCTTAACACGCGTGGCGCTTCAATTCCGAGCGCATTCTCCAGGGGGGGAAATAAGATGGCGGACTTTTCGCCTTCCTTTTCGACATCGCCCCGAAATGCGTTCCCGAGATGGTCGGAAGGAGCTTTACGATATGTATGTACCCGCGTATATGCACGTATACGTACGTATTATCGAGCAACCTCGCCGAAAGTGGGTCGATTTCTAAGTAGGGTAAACCGAGAGAGGAGGAAGAGACCACCGCCAGTAAGTCAATGCCAGCCGGGAAGGAGGAGAGAAGAAGACGCCATATCTCTTTCCTGGGTCTAGGTTTACATCGAATACCGGAAAATAGTCGACCACCGCGAAGGTAATGGCTCCAATTTTACGGGTTTTACGGATTTTACGGGTTTTACGGGTTTCAGGGCCGAGACCGCCAGGTGCATCTCCGCGGTGCACCGAGACCTCGATATCGCGCACCTAGACCTCCTTCGTTCCTGAGCCGAGAAAAAAAAAAAGAAAATGCAGCGAACCCAAGAAGTACCTCGTTAATTCAAAGAATAATTCTTTGACTCGACTGAAATACTTCTTTGGTACCTTCCTCCGGTTCGATGAAATTTCCGTTCTCGGTGTACGATTCTTTTTCAATTGGCTGATATTTTCGGACAATTGTCCGGACATTACATCCGCGGTGAGCTCGTTACGGGTCGGCGGCTCTCCTCGAGTTTTCAGCGAGTGTTTTTCTTCGGGTGTATTTTTTCTGACTCCGTGGCTTTTCCCCCCACGGAGACGAGGGCCCGCAATTTCGAAGTGGCCTCTGCCGAGCATTTCTCGTCGAGGGTCCCCCTTTCAGGCGGGGCTATTTTCTTTGAAAATAACGCGGCCCCCGCTGAGCCCCTTTGTGGGAGCGTCGATTCGAAGGCGACCGGCGAAACGCTCCTGGAAAAGCACATCGTCCCGCAATTCGCCCAAACCCCGAGGACTCGATTGCAAACAAGGCTCCGTAATTCGCCCTCGAATTTCCGGGGGAAAAGGCCTCTCCGAATTCTGCCATCCTCTGGTCGAAAACGACTCGAACGGGGTGCAAAATGCCAGAGGAAAAAAGTCCTCGCGAATTTTCTCCCGCGGGGCCGCGGCGCTCTTACCTAATCTACCTCGAAGTTAAGTAATGCAACCTAAACCGAGCTAAACTAAATTCAACCGACCCAAACGAATCGAAACGAAATTAAACTAAGGTAACCCAACGTGGTTCAGTCGTGCCGGCGATCCTAATTCAATCATCTCGGTCAAGAGACAAACAAGACCGGGACCGAGCAAAACCCACGGACCAGCAAGAGGCGGATAATGATGACGGGTTTGGTGATCACCCAGAGGAAGTGCACGGTGCTTAATGAGAGAACCAACGGCCATTAAGTTCCACTTGCTGTTCCGCACGGTCGAAGGCCGTCGTCGTAAAGCCGGGCTCGCGTTTACGTTCGCGTTAACGTGCGTTAACGACCCGGAGGTGCGTTACCAGCCGAGACCAAGTAACGCCGACATTCGGGCCGACCTAATCACGACCTAACTTCGGATTAATAAATCCAGGGTTAGGAGCGTACGCGTAAAAACGTCAAATTTGGCGCATTCGCTCTTTTATTTATTTTTCACCGATCTCGAAAACCGCCGAGAAACCAAGACGTCACGGTGAAATGGCACCTTCGAGCCGAGTTGTCCAATTAAAGCCCAATTAGGAGCCCAATTAAAGCCGGCTCGAGCGATTCAGCCTCCATTAATTCACTTTCACCGACCAATCCCCACTCGTCCTGAGAACGGATTAATGACGGATGTACGTCAACCTCACTTCGCCGGCGAAATTCTAATTACGCCTCGAGTTATCAATTCTGACGGTCCAATTGTTACAGATTAATGCCCCTGCTTAATTCACGGAAAGCGACGGGGAATCGGCGAGTTTCGACTCATCGATCCGAATGTTTAATCGGAGCGCGAATTAACTCATACCAGACATCCGAGTTCAAGGGCCAAGTGCCCCAACCGTGAGTGGCGCAAAATTCTTTAACTACGATTAATTAACCGCGGATTAATAAAATTCCAAAGCAATATTATGTTAATTAAAAAAAATTATTATCTGACTGTAACTCGAATAAGGCGTTTTAGGGCGACCGGCACTAGGCAGTGGGCGACGAATTGGCCTCGACTTTTAGGTTAGGCGTAATCGAGATCGAGAATTAATCCAGAGCGATTCGAGCTGGCCAGCCAATACGATCCGAAAACCAGCCGAAAACCGATCCCGCGACGCGAACCGTGTAAGAGGAAATCCGATCGCCCGTGTCGTTTCCCTCTCGTTTATTTCTTCGGTTTCGGGCTCTCCCTTTTGCTCCCTTTTGTGCGCGCCGGCAATAAAGGTCCCTGTTCTTTTTCTCGGCCGCGTGAGAAAAGAAACGAGCCGGGGGGAGAAAGATGACGGAGCAAGGGCGGCGTTTCGCGTCGTAACTTAAATGGTTTACGATTCGGCCCGATGGCACACCTGCGGGGAGAACGTGGCACCTACGCGAACAGGTAGGTGCAAGACGTTCATTGCACATTCGACTTAACGTCCGTTTACGCCGAGCGCGGTTTAACGGCCCCCGAATCGCCCCCTGTCGTCGTCGTCCATTCCGGCCTCGAATTTCCTGACTTCGATTCGGCGTCTTGCTCTTATTTTTTCCCCATCGACGGTAAATTCTATTTTTTTTTTTCCTACGGATGAAAGATTCAATTTTTTCCCACGACAGCGCATAATTAAATTCGAAACGGTCGCCGATCCCGGGCAAACATGGTGCACCGAATCATTCGTGATTTTACGGGGCAAATCTCATGATTTCCCGCGGTATAAACGAGCTTCCCTTCGTCTTGGTCAGCTTCCCAAAAATCGGTCAAGTGCGGTTATGGAAAATCGAGATCAACCTCTGGACGAATAAAAGAGGCCCAGTGTTCGCTTTAATCCTTCGTAAAATCCGGCCGGTGAATCGGGCCGTTGTTTAAGTAAAACAGTATACTCGGTGTGTCTGGTAATGAACTAAATCCCGGTGTTTACCCGGACCACGTGGTCGGGTGAACTCGAGTCGCTGAAACTTGCGGCGCGGTCCATTGACCCAGTTTGTCTCGGCACTTGCCGGTGTGCTGCTTTGTTAAACGGCCGTTTCTTTCTGCTTGAACGAGCGCCAGGTTCCAACCGAGAAGCCAATGACTCGTTAAAGCCGAACGTCTAAATATTAGCAGATTGAAAAGCACGACTCAGAAATCCGGGAAAAATTCGGAAGACTCCCTCAAGCTCGATCGCCGATGTCAATAAATCCCTCGCAAAAAAAAAACACGGTCATGATAAAATATTGAACATCTTTAAAAAAAAAATGTAGTCCCTTCAAAATGGACCAAGATCCATTTTTCTTGCTAACGTATAATCATTACCGCGACGAGGAAGAAATATCGAACGAATTTAAATTCAGTCCTGACGCGACCTCGAAAACTGGGGTGACACCTCTGGCGCTCGATTATTAGCAAACATTTTTATAAATCCGTCCGGCGCTCTATTTGCCTCGAATGAATCCGTCCCATTGATGGAAATCGGCCGTCAAATGGCGGGAATTAAATGGAGGGCGAAGTGTCCGAATCGCGGTGGGAAAATCTGGCCCGAAACGCAGCCCCGACGCGTGTTCGGGGCCGCGGCATTGTTGCGCCAATCCAGTCATCGATGAACATCATCCAGAGGGGGAGCGAGGGAGAGAGAGAGAGAGGGCGACCGGGGTGCCGGGAGTCGGAGAGAGACGGAGGGAGGGGCATTGAAAAATGAGGACTGGGGGCGAGGAAGAGGGAGAAGGAAAACAGAGGAAAAAATGGGCACACCGCGGATCCGTCAAAGGGTACCCGATACAGCGATGAATGTCAATCGGAGACGGCGAGAATCCCAATTATCCTCGCGCCGTGCTCTTTTCGTCGGCGCAGGCGGCTATCGAGAGAGAGAGGAGCAGATAGAGAGAGAAAAACCTCCCGCCCCGAAAGCGAAAGCCGCGGGAAAATGATTCCACGTGAAATTCCATTTGCAAAAGTCAATTAACGATTTCCCGAAAATCGAGCGCCCGGGGGGACGTTTTTCTTCCTTTTTCCTCTTCTTTTTATTCCTTTTTTTTTTTCGAAAACGGGATTTTCATCGCAAAATTTCGAGACTCGGGAAGCCCGACTTTTGATTCGCGAGATGAAGTACTTTTTGGTGAATATCGGAAGCCCCTGGAAATTACGAGATTCGCGGATTTTTGGTTTTTACTTCGCCTTCTTTTTTTTTTCGAGGGAGGTTTTCGCAACGCGCGCTCGTAGTTACCGGGTTTTCGGAAAATCTGGAAAAATCTCGGGGAGCCAGTTTTTCGCGATTGGGGTGCATTTCGCGCGCAGAAGGGACGCCGGCAAGGGGGGCTTGTTGCATCCCAAGGTTGCACGGCACTGATTACTCCGTGTACAAATGTTTAAAAATGTCCGGCGAGTTGACATAATTGCACGCTGGAGATTACGAGGGGTGCTCTAATTAAAACCGAGCCCTCGCAAACGCGCGGCAAGACGAGCCACGCCGTCAAAGCCGTGTCTAAATTAAACTTTTCCCTGGTTTCGAGATTTTTCTTCTTTTTTCTTCTTCCTCTCCCGAACCTTTTCCTTTTTCACCGTGGTATCGCTCGTAATAACGTCCCGCGTTGCACATCGGGAGGTCGGGAATCGAAGTCACGGAAATTTTCCCATCATTTTCGGTTAATTACTGCTTCCCAAAAATGTTCTCTTGTCCCCTCATTTTGTTTCAGAAAATCGATACTCCCGTGCGGAGAAGAAATTTTCACGGAACCAGAGAAACGTTCCTTTAATAGCCCCGACAATTTTTACTCCCGGACGAGACAAAAAATTCCGAAATCAGGAATCGCGCGTTCAGGATTTTTCCGGATCACTCGTTTTTCTTTCTATTTTCGGTCGCTCCTTCTCCCTGAAGAAGAAAGCAAAAAAGAGAACCTCCCGGTCGGACGAGTCCTCCCAATTTCGCCCCCGAGGGATCCCATTTTCCGAAATTAATCCCTTCCGCGCCGCGGAGCGAAAGCTCTCCGTCGCGTGGAAAAAAGATTCCCGCCGGCGTGGAAATCGAGAAGAGAAACGTTATTTACTATTTTCTTCTTCTCGCGAGGCGGAACACTGACGTCTTAATTGCGATATCATCGCCGAAAGCGATACGTTATCAGTCGAGCGGTCATCGCCGAAACTGGTTTGAATCCGTTTCTCGCGATTCTAGAAAAAAAATATGTGACCAAAAAATTACCAACCTCCACTACGCCCTGAACGTTCCAAATTTTTCACTGGTAAAAAATTCGATTTCAAAATTATGAACACCTCACCCCACGAGTTCCCCCAAGTGGATACGTCTTGCGAACGCGACCCTCTCCTACTCTCTCTCTTCCAACAAGTCCACCGGACTCTCAGCATCCGTAAACTGCATCCGACGTGTACACATCTCCAGCATCTCAAATATTAATGTTTGCCCCCAGAAGCTGCACCGAGAAGAGAACGCAGCGGCATGCCGCCTAGAAGACGAGAATAAATCTCGCAAAAGCTCTCGGTAACCAAATCGAAGAAAAAAAATATTCCATCCACGGAAATTATAAAAGTAGAAAAATCTGAGCTTCGTTCTTGGAACAAAAGAAAAAAGGAAACAGAAGTTCCATTCATTGCCGAATTAAAAAAAAAAATCATTCCATCATCTCTCCGCCGGTATAATAAAGAGATCCTCGTCTCCGAGAGCGCTCTCCTTACGAAACCTCGCGTCGTCAGAGGAGGCGATAATGGGCCATTTTGATAACCCAATTACGTGTCTGCCTGTCCGAAAAGCTCGAAATCGGTCTCCCCCTCTCCCTTCCTCTCCCTCCTCGGAGCGAATCGCGGACGGTGATTCGCGCCTCGATTCGCGAGTGTTAATAAATCACCGACCGATGATTGGCTATAAATACCCTCGACCGAATCGCTGTATATCCCCCTGCCTTCCCCCCAGGGAAGGGGGACGGGGGAACAGAGGGGCCCAGACTTCATTTCAAAGGGTTGCACCGCGATTAGATAATTCCGAAAGTTCAATGAAACCTCGAGAAGCTCGCCTCGTGCGAGTCCTCCGTCGCGCGTCACCTCGAGGGAACAAAAGTTATCCAAAACCGTTGGGATGAAATTCTCTGAGAATTGTTTTTCATTTTTTTTACGTCTCTCCTTTTTTCTTCTCCGGAGAAAATTCCAAACTATCGGGAGTTTGAGATTTTTATTTGATAATTTTTTTTTCGGGTTGGAGATTTTTAATTTTTTGGGTGGAAAACCGGGGAACGAGAGATCAGCCTGGCTGCACCTCGGGGAAGGCCTCCACGGTCTTCGGGGTATGCCCAAAGTTGCGAAGAGCAAAGAGTCGCCTTCGAACTCGGCGCGAGGAGTTTATCGGGAAGTTTGACCTCCTCTCTCGGAGTTGGGCGCACCTATCGCGGCCACTCGCGGCTGCGTCCTTGATAAAGGGAAGAGAGAGAAAAAAGAGAGAGAGACCCACCCCGGGGGAGAAAGGGGGAGAGGGAAAAGTAACGCCCGCGCCTGTCTCTTTATACCGATTACGTATTCCGTAAGTTTAACCGGCGAAAGGGACCGTCGTCGCGCTTCCGCGAAACTTCGCTCTCGACTGACCGTGAAATCACGAAAGTTCGCCGCAAAGAGCGACGCCTACTCCTGGACGAGCGATTTTCAGGCATCGGCGACGTCCCGAGCGACGGGACGACGGCCTCGAGGATTCCCTGGATCGTCCGATGATCGATATCCACAGTCGCGACTGATAAATTAATTCCATCTCTCCTTCCTCCCGGATATTCCGGATATTCCTAACCCTGTCGGATCCCGCCGCCGGTTTCGCCGGTTTCGCCGTTTCCCTCCTCGGGGCAGTTCCATCCCGATTCCCCTAAATTCGGGCTGATCCGTCCTAACCTGACCCACCGCTTAACCTACCCCAGGCTACCCCGACCTACCCACTCCACCTAAGGGCCAGCGTAGGGGACGGACGTCTTTACGATTTGTTTTGGCCGGCGCGTCGCGTCGCTCCCCCTCTCGGTCCTCCCCCTCGCACGCCGCCCGGGAAGTGAGGTTAGGCCGGCGGGTGGGGGGCGGCGGGCCGCGCCTGCGCGCGGCCACCTTTTTCGTCAGACGGTATTTTTAAAGATTTTCCTTTCCGCCGCCTCCCCCCCGGCCCCGCGCCCTCCCCGCTCCCACCCCCGCCTCTTTAGGCTTAAGCGGGCGGGTCGCCCCCGAGGTCGCCGACGGCGTAGCTGCCCCCCGCCGTGTGTCGCTGGTTCACCCGAGGTCACTACTCTCGCTGCGAGCGGTTCCCCCCCTCGCCCGGTTTTTTCGCCCCCCCAAACCTCCCGCCCGGGGGCGGGCCGGCCGTCCGTATTTGCGAATTCGAAGTCTGGCTCTGCGCTCTCCCTTCGGAAAAACGGGGAAACCCGGGGGAGGGGCCGGAGGAGCGAAATTCGATTCCGACGCCTCCCCACCCCCCGGGAGCTGGACTTTTCCAAGATGGCGATTTTTTCTCCCCGGAACGCCCGCGGGCCCTTGCTCGCGATTTCTCGGCGTTTTCGAGCTCTTCCTTTCTTTCCTCAATTTTCGGATCGCTACTTTTTCCGCCTCGCTGCGGGTGCGGGTCTGCCCGAGGATTTTCGTATCTTCTTCCGGATCCGGGAGCAGGGGACGCCGGTGATGCGTTTAACCGAAGGATGGGTCCAGGGTGTCGCTGCCGAAATCGAGCGCGGAAGGGGTGGGAGGTTGCACTTTGCAGTCTTAAGTGCACCGCTCGTGTCGGCGACGGCGCGTCCTTATGCATCCGCGGGTTATGCGCGACGGCTCGAAAAAGGTGGACGTTTAGCACCGCGAGTGCAGTCCCCCGGAAGCGTGGACTTTCATGTGCAGTCGAGCACGCGTTGTCCCGCGCACGACTCGCGGTTAAGGAGGAAAACGCGAGCGGGCCTTTGGTCTCGAAGGCGAGGAAATTACTTTCTTTTTTTTTCGCTCTCAATTTTCCTGATGCCATTTAATGAAACGTTTCTCTTTTCTTTTCTGCGGGTATATCCGGGAATATTCCATTTTTCGAGGTTACGCATCGAGAAATCGAGAAAGGCAGCCGGCATGGAATCCCCCCCGGCAGCCCGTTATCGCGTTCGCATTCGCCGCGCGGATCATTATACCCGTCTAATCCGCGTCTAATCCGCGGATGCACGTGCGAGTCGGCGGAGCAGAGAGGGTGCATCTTCGCGTATCGAGCTCGCGTCTCGGTCCGCGTCTTAAAGCGTCCGACTGGGAGGCCGAGTCCGATCGATGCTCAAGTAGGTTTCGCTTGTCTTTAAGATTGGCACGAGGAGTTCCTTGAACTTGGCCGGCAATCGCGCTGCCAACTTTAAAGAGTTACCTGCCAATATCGAGCGCACGTGGTGGAGGGTTAACCCATGCGCGTTTAGGTGCCGAACGACGATACATCGACTCGCGACAAGTGCCAGCGATTTCTCGGCTCGCCCCAAAGGGCCGAGATCCAAATTGCGACGAATCGTATCCTTCCCGATTATTTTCGCTCGCTGATCCTTTCGGCGGATTTTTCGCAGGATTTAGGAGGGTAAAAAAAAAATTTGGCAAAATCCGTTCGGTCGATTTTCTCGAATTTTTCATGAATTTTTCGCCGACCCTCGTCGACCCACCCGGCGAAAGCGCAGCTGACGCAAATTTCGAGGGCGAGGTTCAAATTAGTTTTTCGAAATTACCCGGCAGGTGGGACAAGGCCGGGCCGCCAAAAAGGAAAAGCAATTTCTGGGAACGTCGCGCGGGGACGCATTGCGACAATCCCGCTGCACCTGCACGCCGGGGCAGTTAACCTCCGTTGGATGTTGCACCGCCCCGCGTTTCCGCGTCTAGTCGTCGTTCGAAGCGTTTAGACGGGGATTAGAAAATGCAAAACAGGCGAGACTCATTTTCGAGAATTTTCGGTGATGACACGCGCAACGGAAAATAAAAATACATAGGAGAACGACGTTTTGAGATAACTCGCAGGCCGGGCGGATTCGTCGATGTCTTTTTAGGGGAAAGGGGTAAAAATGAGAGAGGGACGAAGAATTGGAAGGACCGAGTAATCCGGCGGGTCTCGCAAAAAGCCTAGTGCAAATCGTGAATACGGAATGGCACGCGGGCCCGATTTATGCAGGTGAAAACTGCAGTCGCTGCAGCTGGCCTGGAAGGCCTCGGAAAAATATATATACATATATACACACATGTACGTGGCATGCGACGTCGGCCTGCATATTATTGAATGCTGCAGGCTGGATTGGGAAGTCATAATTCCTTAAAAAGAGGGAAAAAAAAAAAGAAATCCCGCCTGCCAGCAATTTCGTCCGGCGAAAATCAGACGCGGTCGCGAAACCGCGGTAGAAAATGTCGATCCCCTACCTAACGCCCAAATGCGATTTAACTCGCAATTTTTTTAACTTCACCCTCCCATTGGAGAAAAATCGATGACTTTTCAATTTGAATAATTTTAATATTCTTAATTGATAAAAAAAAAAGAGAGAAATTATCGAACACCGGTAATCCCTGTCGAGACAGATTTGCCCGGGCCGAAAATCCGGCGCTCGAAGAATTAATGGCCGCGACGAGAATCGAGCGAGATCGACTTTCAGGAGTATCGAGCGAGACGAGGAGCGGCCTCGAGGCCCGACGCTTTGCATTCTCGCCATTCGAGTTTTTAGCCGGGCGAAGCGTTGGCGCACTTGAGAAGTCCTCCAGCCGGGCGTTTCTTTCCCGCTACTAGTTTTCGGCGCTGTATTCCGCGTCCGACTCCCCCAAGGCCGGCCGCCGTCATATTCCAGCGGATCGAAAAACCGGGGACACCTCCGGCCTCCTCCGGCCTCCTCCGGTGAATCATCGAGCGCGAGAGGTGCTCCCTCGTGGGAGACAATAAACGCGGAAACCCAGACGAGGCCGAAGTTCACCTGGCGGACGAGCGCCGCCATTTTGTCTAGCTCGCCCTCGCATAAAGTAACCTGTACGTACGTTTAAAGTAATCGAGAATTCCTTCCACCGTCGTTAACGGACATCGGCAAGTCTTCGTTTGACGAAAAATCTACTTGTCCACCTCTCGTCCAGGATATTCGATTGTTTCTCCTCAAGGAGGAGAAAAGTCACGTGAACTCGCTCACCGTCCGGTTCGGCGGCTCGCGGGGCAGTCACGGGCCCTTTCCGCTGGAGCCGGCGGTCCCATTGGCCCGACCGGCTCCAGGGGAAATTACCCCCTTCGCGCTGCCGCGAGCTGGCAATAAAACGTCTGGCGCGTGTCACTCGTCGCTGGCAAACTTCAAAGTCGACGGCGCATATCTAAGTATAGCGAGGAGTACAATGACCAACGCGAGTCGCCCTCTCTCTCTCGCTCCCTCCCGCCTCGCTCCGTCTCGTTCCCCTCTCTCCCGTCCACGCTCGCTCCCTCTCTCTCTCTCTCTCTTACGCTCTATCGGCGAGTGCGAACAATGTTTTCCTTTTCTCGATAAGATACGGCGCCCCACATTTTTTCCCAGAATCGAGAAAAATTATTACGCCTCCTCGGTTGTTAGCCTGCCACGTGGACGCGCGCGCGCACGCGCGGGCGCCGACTCCGGGAGAGCCGCGGAGTTAATAAATTAAACAGAGAGGAAACCCCTCGGCGCGATCCGCGACTCTCCTCCTCGGGCATGCAAAACGCGCCGAGCCGAGTCCAGCCTGTGGATATTTCTTATGAATTATTGAATGCCACCGACGAGAAAAGGACTCATCGCGAATTCTAGATCCTTTTTGTTCACTTTTTTTCCTTCCCTTTTCCCTTTACCGCGCCATTTTGGACCTCCGGAATAACGAGGTTAAGTCGAAGCAAATCCTCGAGGTGAGGCTCTTTTCCGCTTATCTCCGCGCACGCGTTCGTTCGGATTATGTAATCGTAAGCCGCGGGCGTTGCAATTTTTTCTACATCTCGTTATTATTTCCGAACTCGCTAAAATAAAGGCCAATCCCTGATTTCCCCGATGAGGCGCTCTCCGGAATCTTTCGCGAGAATTCTACGAGCCACGGAGCGAGGGGGAGAAATTTCTCCCGAGCTTTTCCGCGGAGAAGAGAAAAATTCCCGCCGCGAATTCCGAATCGGATAAAAGGGTTGGACGCGTCGTTACGCAGAAATTCCGGAAAATTCCGAAAGCATCTTGGAGGGGCAATCCCCCGGCTCGAAATTACCGATCGAAAGACAGGTGGCGAGGGATGAAATTTCAGACGAAACGGTGTGGGTTACCCTTGATGATACTTTCGAGAGAAAAAGTGAGAGAAAACGTAACCCGGTCCATCGACGCGTCGGCTTTGCCCATCATTTTCTAGCCGTCGATTCTTCTTTTTTTTTTTCCCCTTTTAAATAGCCGAAATTCGCGGACGAATTTTCGAAAATCCCGGAAAACGCGACGCCCATTCGAAGCTCTCCGGCAAGTTTTCATTTTGTAATGCACCCCGCGTCATCGCGTAGTAAAGCGACTCATTCATTCACCGGTTCATTTTTTTCCTCTCATTCACTCGCATCCCCTTCTTTCCCTTTTTTCCCCATACGCTCATTCAATCCCGCTCGCACTTTTATTCGCCTTACGCACCTTGCATTCTTATTTCACCTGCACGATGCCCGCCGGTGCATAAAAATATTCCCGCAAGAGTGCGTCGGGAAATGCCATCATTTTCCGCGGCATGGATCCTTATCGATAAGTCGGATAAAATTTCGACAAATATTCCCAACACCTCGGAGGACTCCGAGATCCAGCTTGAAGGGGCTTAATCGTCCCGTACGGACCTTACAATGTCGGCCTAATACGCTTTTACGGCATAATTACGGTAATTTCCTCATTACGGGTGTTAGGTTACGTTTCCATATTGCAGTGCGCCTCCGTTATCGCGCCATCGCGTAGTAACGCGTAGGCTCATTCATTCGTTCGCTCCTTCATTCATTTCCCTCCTTTTCTCACCCGCTCGTCTATTTTCCGCCACACCTTGCGGCCCCTCTTCCTCGCATAGGTGAAAATTCGCGCCACCGTCGTGATGCCGAATTAAAAAAAAATGGAAATAAATTGGACATCGCATTGATATTAAAAAAGAACAACGAGAAAAAATCCTCATCGGTTGTCTTTTAAAAAAATCGGGATTTTCGATCGCCACCCCTTTCAGGACGCCTCGAAAATCCCTTGAAAAAATTCCATTTGAGGAGTTACGGACGGGGGAAAAAAGGGAACAAAATTAGCCGAGCACATTTTCGGATAGCTACACAAAAAAGAGGCGTTTCAAGGCGACGAGCCATTCTCATCGTCGGTCCTCGTTCATCCCGACTGCTCTTGGAATTTATCTACATGTCCATCTTGCTCGGGTCCCTCTTTCTCCTCTCGCTCCCAGGACTGTCCGTTCCTCTCCCTTTCGCCCTCTCTCTCTCGCTCCTTCGGTCTCTTAAGTCACTTCTAGTCGACTTAACGTCTGCGTGACACGTGGACGTCGCGGCCGCTTTTTACGATCGCCCTCGTGAAAGAGGAGATTAAGAAGTGGAGCACGCATCCTCGATGCGTGCGAGACAGAGAGAGAAAGAGAGCGAAAGCCAAGATGGCGCCCGAGGGTTTCGAATTAGGAATTCTTTTTTTTTCCCTCTCTCCTATTCCCTCTTCTTCCCGGGGACCCTTCGCTCTTCGTCTTTCGTGCCTAGCACCTGTGCTCGGGAGTAGTCGCGAAGGACGTATTTCCGAAACATCCTTCATTTTTTATTTATACGCAGCTAGACTCATCGGAATTAATAAATAAAATAATAAAAGAAGTATTTCTTTGGTTCAACGAATGTTTCTTTTCCTCGGTGCGATAAGTCGCGGGCGAATCGTCGCCGATAGAATCCCCAATTTTATGTCACCTCGCGCGGAATAAATTTCTTCAAAAATATGTAGGAGTTAGTTCAGGCCGAAAATTATATTTTAATTTTTTAGGGAAGATTTCGTTGTTAGGGACTAGCAGAGATCGACAATTTCGGGGAGACTCCTGCACCCGTGGAGACGCGCTTCCAAAGTATCCGGATCCGGATGCGAAAGGTCGTTTCACAGGGAAGACAGTTATCCGCGAAATTATGCATCGCATCGAATCGGCCCGTTAATCCGTTGACACTGATTGCTAGAGCCGGAGAATCATGTAAAAGCCTCGCCAACGTGCGAGAGACTTTAACCGAGTTTAATTAGTGAACTCTCTACGACGCACCGGCCGACACTCGCGGTCGCGCTTTGATAAAACGGCCATCCAGAGTCTGGATATGGATGCTGGGATGCTGGGGAATGGCGAGACGCATCCAGGTAAGCGAGTTATTACTGTAAAATTACGCTCCCATCGTACCGTTAACGGGTCGGCATGGATTTCTACAAATCTTGGAATAGGCGATCTCGCGGAAAAGGCGGCGCGAACAGCTGATATTAATAAATCCGATAATGTACCGTAGAACCGTTTACAGTCGCTGATAAAACATGCTTCCGAGGCATCTGGATAAGGATCCGAGATGGGATATCTAGGAAGTTATCTCGCCGTGCAGGAGAATTACATCGGCGTGAATTTTCTTCTGCAATCTCGAAAATGGCTAGAAAATAATTACGGCGTCTTCGATTAACGACGAGATTACCGAAAAGGTATTTTTTTTTCCCCCAATAAGTCGCGACGTATCCAGGGTGTCCCAGGAACCCGGTCACTTCTGGGGATACGGATATATAATGCAATTACCACAATTTCCTTGGAGGTAATCTGCGGTTACCTGCAGGGAAATTACGCTCTCATCAGGTCACACCGTTACCAGATCTCGAGTCCTGGAATCGCCGGGTAAAATGCGCGAAAAATCCTTGATGCATCTCGCGAAACCGGGTACAACCTGCACAGCATCCCGCTCTGTTAATTTTCGCGAAACGTATCCTAAATAAATTATTGTTATTATTTTTTACACGGGGAGTTTGCCGGCATTCGGAGGAGAGACTCATTTGGGGATTTACATTTCGACAAGGCACCAGGGAATTTTTCGGACAATGTCGCGAGTCGAATCAACGGCCACTTATCGCCGAGCCTTTTCCCTCTCGCTCTTTTCTTTTTTTTATTTCTCCAAGTGGTGCAATAATGTTATCGAGCGCGATATATAATTGGCCCGAGATGACGGGGCACGGTTGAGAGAGATGTCGAGTAAACGAGAAATCGCGTTACACGGTCCCGGCAAATTCGAATCGACAAGCCCCGACCTTTCCTGAACGTCGTTGAACGAACAATTTCCTCGAAAAAAAAAAGGTGAATTACTTAAAACCTTACAAAAAAAAATTATTTCGCGAACCGAGGCAGACTTTCACCTTTCGGAAAAGTTACGGAGTGACTTTTTTCGCCACAAGGGAGGACCGGATGAATCGATTCCCGGTATATATCCGCTGTTTTATAGCCCCGTCGCGTCATCGTTAAAAAAAAAAAGGGAGGAACAAAAAAAAATAAAAGAGCCAACATTCCGTCTGGCCGGATCCAACGGACTCGCGAATTACCATTCCTTCAATCTGCGCATTCGACGTTACTTCGCGCCTGGTTACCTGAAAATAATTACCAATTACTCGAGCCTCTTAATCGCAACCGCGATTTCGCGAGTACGTTTCTGTGATTCCGCTGAAAAAAAAAAAATGAAAGGGAAGGAAAGAAAAAATCTCCCACGTCCGTCGATGTCAAAAAATCGGGGGAATACTTTGTCGACGATCCTTCGACTCGACGTTCCTGTGAGATAAAACGGGAGGAGATCATTTTAATTCAGAGTCTACGAATTTTGGAGGTGGTTCAAATCGTACCGAAAAAAAGGAAATAAAAACAGGCTTCCGAGTAATCAGCAGAGGTCCTCAATTAACAATCGTTGCGGCCCAACAAGGCGTGAAATGGCGTTAAACAAACGACCGGGAAGGAAGGGTAATTCGTTAAAACAGTGGATCGGATTCGAGCGTAGACGAGGAGTTTATTTCATAAATTTCCCCCATAGAAAATGCAATTTGTTTTCAAACGCATCCTGGCGAGGGGCCAATTGTCGTATTCATTTATCAGCCACATTAATCGGGCCGGAAAATATCGATTCTTAATTCGATAATTCCGAGTCCACCGCGCGCCCAATTTCCCGTTTAACAAAATTCGGTCGTTACCGGACTTAAAGTTAGTCGTGTGTTTCGGCCATTTTAACCATGATAGATTTTCCTTCCTTATCCTCCCGGACGAAGGAAACGTTGCTCGCGATGAACATTGTCTAGAAAAAAAAATTGCACGAAACGATATATACGCTTAATGCGATTTTTCGGACACGCAACGCCACCGAATTTCCCCCTTCGGATAATTTTTGGCCTTTTAGAAAACCCCCAAAATTCCCGGCAAAAAGGGACGGCCGCGTCGATGATTTCGCGCCACGATCGATAAATCGATTACCCACCGACCTTCTCTTCGGTATCGATCATTTATTCGCATTTTCCCAGCGGTGCCGTTTGCCGGGGATAATTTCGCGCGGCGCGTTAACGTCGATGAAATTAGCCCGTTAACGCCCAACGGCCGCGCAAAACGGCCGCATTTTTTTCCCCGCGAGGGTTTTCCGCGTTTTCCCAACGTCCCTCGCAAAGTCAACGTTAAATTAAACCGAGTCTTACGCCAGAGTCATCGACATCTTGTGCCCCGATTTTCGTCGACAAAGGTGCACTTGCACCATAAACTCCCCCTTTTCCGCGTTTCGTCGAAGAAAAGGAAGAAAAAGGGTTGACAAAATAAATCGTGCGACAGAATCGATTGTCATCGATTGTCGGTCAGCTTCTGGCGATTTTCAACGGCCACGAGCTCGACGGGCTCCCTTTTGTCGCAAACAAAACGAGGGAGCCGGTCATGTCGTCACTCTTCTTGCCCGCGATCTCATTATTACTCATTATCGCCGATTTTTCCCTCTTCCTTTCTCTATCGCGCCCTCCTCGTTTCTTTGCTCTGCCCCGTTCGTCAAGGTTCAAACGTTACTCCGCACATTCGCGCAGCCGGGGGTTAGAGAGAGAACAGTCATCGCGGCGTTTACTGCCGCATGATTCTCGGGGTAATGCGAGGTAATTGAAAATTGTCGGTAGTCATTCGCCGCCGATCATCGAGGAGAGATAGGTTAGACCATCGCGAGATCTTCCGTCGTTTACCGACGATCCGTTAACCCGGGTAGAATTTTTTTTTTCACCAATTTTTTCCCCTCGGAATATCTACAATTTTTACAGCGGTTAAACGTATAGACCGAGCGGATCGTTGATTTTTTATTTTTCGGCCGCGATTCAACGTCGATCTCGTACCTCGTCCCTGTCCACGTTCACGTGCTCACCGATATAGACATCATCATCCCCCGTTAGTCTCCACCCTTTGATCATTTATAAATTAACCACCGAATTCGATTCCGAAATTACGCCGGATCACTACCCGCCCGTTATCAACGTCCGTATTCTTATCGTCGTCGCTGCCAACGGTTAAAATTTTGTCGCGATCTTCGCGACCGAAACTTTGTTCCGACGTCTCGATCGTCGGCGGATCTTTTTGGCGTTCCGACGCGGAGACTCGTCCGAAAAGTTGACTTATCGACATGGCCACTTTCTCCATTTTTTTTCTCGGGACGGAGGATCGTCGCCGTTCACGAAGATCGAGCGAAAGGCTTTGCGGAACACTCGCCACTCTCGTGGTTCGCGACGATCCGTCATCGAGCACCATTAGCATATTTTTCAACGATCCCCGATAACGTCCGTTCACGCTCCAGATTTTCAGTCATCGACAGCCCGTCCGGCACTTCGAGGTAACTTCACCACTTCGGCACTTGCGATCGACCCTGCGAATTTAACCGATCTCTTTGGTGCACCAAACTCCCCCGGATAAGCCGACACCACATCCCCGTCCAAACGTTTCGACCCGAGTTTCGAGGTGCAACATAAATCCCCGTCCGACCGTCGACCCCGGACCCCGCAGCCACCGATCGGCCGATTTCCTCCAAACTCGGGCTCGGGCTCGGCCGCCTCGTCTTCCCGCCCCGTCCGTCCCGCGCGGGAAATTCGAACCCGTCCGGGGGCTCCGCAAGGGACGGGGAGGTAGGGGGTGTCGTGGTACTCACCGGAATTGTAATATTCCTTAAAGTAGCGCGTCGCCGCGCGCTGGACCATCGAGTAGTACAAGTTAACGAACGACGTGGACTGGTTCTGGGCGGAGAGCGCCATTTACGCCGGCGGTCGCGAGCGGCGGAGGCCGCGGGCTCGGCACGTGATATACTGGGACCGGGGGGCCCGGCGCGTCTCTCTCCCTCGACCGGTCTCTCTCGGGGGCGGCCGCGCGACTCGGGCCCGGTCTCGGAGCGCGTCGGCGCGCGCGCCCACTCGCGCCCACTCGCGCCCTCCCGCTCGCTCGGACTCGGGCGCGCCTCGGGCGCGCCTCGGGCCCCCGAGGGAGACGCAGGCCGGGCTAGGTCGGGCGCGACTCGGTCGTCCGCATGCCCCTCTCTCCCTCTCTGCCTCTTCCTCTCGCTCCCTCGCGCGCGCCTCCGCTCTCGCTGGGCAGGCTCTCGTCCCGACACTCGGCGCTCTCTCGCGCGGTACCCGGCACCGGTAGGCAAACTCGGCAGACTCAGCGCCTACTCGCAGTCGCCAAGACCGAGACGCCTCCGAGCGAGCGCCGGGCGGCGTTGCCAGACTTAGACCCCGAGCCGCCGAGGCGCGCGGCGCCGGCGAGCGCGCCGAGCCGCCGCCGCCGCCGCCGCCGCCGCCGCCGTCGCGGGAGTGGGGCGGAGGGGAGAGCGCCGGAGAGGGACGGGCGCCGCAGGGGAGGGACGGAAGAGCGAGCCGCCGCGAGACGGGCAAGACGCCCGAAGGGGCGAAGGCGCGACGGTCCCTCGATGACCGGGGTCCTTGGGACCGGGATTTTCGGCATTATTTCGGGAGCTTAGGCGGGAGGGAGAGAAAAAACGCGGTCCCGTGACTTCCGAGCCCCGTTCTTCCGAATTCCTGCCCAGAGATCTCCGGCGAGAATCGGCCTCTCGGTGGCGTGCCCCAATTTTCTCACCACCCCGCGAGACGCCTTCCAGGCAGGACTCCCCCGTTTCGGAGGATTCTCCGATCGCCCTCCCCAAGGAGCCCGATTTCTGCGGTTCTTAACGTTACCGACCGACGTCGACTCGACGTCCCGCGGCGAGAGGGGGAGGAGGAGGACGCCGCCACGCGGCTCTCCGGGCGAGCGAGAGGGACGCAGCGAGAGCGGGGAAGCTCGTGGCGGGGGACTCGCGGGACTCCGACGAGGGGAGGCGGAAGAGGGGAGCCCGCGTCGCGGAGGGGGAGGTCGGCCGAGCGCGGAGGGTGGGAGATCCCCGGCCAGCGCGTCCTCCCCCTCCCGCTCCCCTCTCGCCACCTCCGTCCCCCCCTCGTCGCGATGTGCCCGCGATGCAGCGCGATCGCCGCCGCCGCCGAGTCGCACGGTACGCGCGCCGGAGAACGACCAGAGGACGCGCGTCCCTCTCGCTCTCTCTTGCTCCATCTCCCTTTCTCGCTTCCTCTCTGCCTGCGGGGAGAAAGAGAGAAAAAGAGAGAGAGAGAGAGAGGGAACTTCGAATCGATATCACTCGGGCAGGGAAAAAAAGCGGGCGAGCTTCTCTAATCGCGACACTTCCGGCCGGCGCGCGAAGGATCGGCGCCCCGATAGGTCGGGACCGGCGCCGCGACGCCGAGCGATCGACCGCCATCTTGCGCGGGAAGAACGCGAGATTTTATCCCCCTGGGTGGATTTTCTTTCGATGGGCGGAACGGCGGATGTGGGAATTATTATTCTCGTTAAAAAGTCGATCGCATTTCGCGCGCGAGAAGGCTGAACGACCTCGATGGAAACGCGCGAGGACGGGCGAGCGGCGGGAAGAAACGGAACGGCCGTTGTTTCGACGGACGGCTCGCGATGAAGCCCTTGACGCGTCCTTCTACTTTTTCTCGCGGCGACGCGGCGGAGATCGTCCTCGCGAGCTTGTAACGGCCAACGATTGCGCCGCCATCTTGCCGCCAACGAGGAGGGCCTCCTTCCTCGGGAAATTATTTTATTCGGCCGTGATCAGGCATGTACGAGGGAATCGAAGAAAGTCGAGGAAGCGGAGGGGGGCACCGATCCGAACGAGACAAATGAAACGCAACGTGCAATATTAAGCCAATAATGGCGCGGGGCGGCAGGGCGGACCCGCGATAGAAGAGAAATTCCGCAGTCAAGTTTTCCCGTCTCGCGCGAAATCTCATTACGCGTCGAGTTTGCCCTTGGTACAGTCGGCCCTCGTAATTCCCGCGGCATTCCGAATTTTGTATTGTCCCACGGCCTTAGCGAGTCGGCGGGGTGACCTTTTGGGTAACGTCGACAAGGCAGTTTCGAGATTAAAAATTCCGGATTTCTATCGGGGAAAAATAATCGGGAGGGGTCGATTCGAGTCGCGTCTTCCCGTTTTCGCGCGACGACATCGCTCGATCCGGACCTACGTCCCGAGGACGGAATTTCGATCAAATTCCCGTTTAATTCGATTCTCCCGATTTATCCAAGTACCGAGAAGGAAGGATTAAAAAGGAGGGAGGGTAATCATCGAGATTTTTTTTACCCGGTCCCCGCCGTGTCCTCGTCGGACGGAACGAGCGATCGATCGCCGCCGATCGAACGGTATCCGTCCTGGTGAACCTTCGATCGGTTAATAACCATCGACGGTTCTTTTTACGCCAAATCAAGGAAGTCCACGTCGTTAATTAAGATTACCTCTAAGTGGCTCGATACCGACCGATAGCAGGGGATAGCCTTTTCTTCATTTTCTGCCGATTCTCGACGCGGACCGACAGATTTGCCCGGACGCGTCCCATGTCGGGTGATAAAGTACTTTTTTCTTCCGGGCTGTCGCACGAGTTTTCGAAAAAGGAAAAAAAAAATTCCTTCGTGAAGGGAACGAGCCAATTAACGCGATTATTCCGTGCAATCGATTCGTCCCTGTTACAAAATGTTGCGGAGTCGATAAGAGACAGCGGAGAGATAAAATTAAATTCTAGGAAGAGTAATTTAACGTTCTAATGACTTTGTAACGGGTAAATCACTCGATTTATTTCGGGAACGAGGGATAGAAGCGTGGAAATTATTTTAATTCGAATTTTCATGCTGGCTCGTCTTAAAATGAACCCTGATTCCTTTAAAAAAAATTTGCAGGACGTAAAATATTAAAAAAACGAAGAAAGAAATATTTTACATATTTATTTGCAAATATTTTAAGGGGAAAAACGTAAGTTCACTTCCCGTAAAGTACTTCCCAGGCCGATCAAAACCGCGTGACTCGTTATCCCCACAATTTCCCAGTCAACTTTCTCGCGCTCGATTCCTTTTAATTGAAAATGTAAGAAAAGGGGGAAGAGTCAAGGGTCGATCGAATATTATCGGCGATTATGCGAGGCCTGACCATCGGCGGGATCACCGGAGCAGACATTTCGAAAGTTCGCCTTCCCCGAAGCGCGATGACCGAGTCGACAAACGCCGCGGCTAATTATGCTAATTCTCGTCGTCGCCGGACAGAGGAAAAAAGAAAAACGCGAAAGGACCGAGAAACCCGGGAAGGGAATCCATCGCTCGGCCCAGAATCCCGCGAGTTCGCGATTTCCCTCTTTTTTCTTTTACCCCTTCCTTTGCACGCGACCCTTTTCCCTTCCCGCGAACTTGCCAACTGGCTCAATGGGAGACAAAAGAAGAAAAGGAGAGGCAAAACGTTCCCCCCCTCCCGGCTCGTTTCCCTCGAAACTTCCGCGATAACCTTCCGGTCTCTTCCCGCCCCCCGATCTCGCGAATTTCACTTTCGACCCTGCCGGGATGGCACTTCCCAACTTGCGATATTCGCGAATCACGGACAGATGCGCCAATAAAGAGAAAGAAAACGGTCCAAGGTGCGAGATATTTATTTTTCAAGAAAGAAATGAAAATCCCTGGTAATCCTCCCGCGTTGCGATTTTCTCGAGTTTTCGAGGAAATGGCCTTTTGGAAGTCGTCCCGTAATCTTGGCAAAAAAATGTTTTGTCAATTCAGAAAAATCAAGGTCCCCTCGAATGACCGGCAAGGTCGTTGCCGAAATCCCTCCACGACCTCGCGTGGGGTCAGGGGGAATTTACGGAGGGCCAGGGATTCCCGGAAGGGTTCGATCGAAGGGTGAACGAGGAAGGGGTCGAACCAAGCGACAACCTTACAGGGGGTGGAGGTGCACCGGAAGCTCGCTGGGGTGCGGAGGCGGCGGCGCCACCCACCTATCCCCCGCCGCGGGGGGCCGTGGCAGAAGGGTTTCCAATGAGCCGCCATTTATCTCCCGGGACATTCGCCGACATTTTTCTCCACTAGTGTATCGATTTTAGGTTTAGGCGATTATACCCCGAGTTGCAGGCGCTCGCTGCACCTCCGAGGGTGCGAGCGGAAGGGGAAGGTGGGAGAGAGAGGGAGACGTCCCGATACCTACACCCTCCCACGTAACCTCCGTCTATACACACCGATATCGAACCACTCGGGCAGCCGACATCGCCGGGACCGGCCGAGGTCCTGGATTTTTCAGGGATTCCGCCTTTCGGGACTCCGCGGGGAAAATCGACCCCCGAATTCGCCGCCTGTCGCGGGGGCGACCCGAACCGCGAATTTCACCTCTCGACTTTGCGATCGCTCGATTATTTTTTTATCTTTAACTTCGTTTATAAATACGCAATTTTAATATCGATCGTTATTAATCATGAAAAATACAGCCAGGCGTGAAGGAATCCGGGAGGCGATTTATCTTCCACTTTTTCAGCGCCGATCGCTTGTCGAGAAATCCCCCCAGAAATTCCATTTCCTAGATTTCCCGACGTCCGGCGGGTCCTCGCAAAGGGAGCCTCTCGGTTTTCGCATCCCCCGGGGAAAAAGGACCCCAAGGAGAGGGTGACGGGGGCAAAAATGATCCGCACTCTTTTTAGAGTCCTCTTTCTAGACGCGCGGGGCCAAAGGGCCAAAGAGGAAAGGCGGGTCTTCGTAAATTCCCGTTACAAGAGCGACAACCATCCCCTTCTGCCCTCTTTTCACCTTTTTTCGCATTACTTTTAATTAGCACCGGCCACCCTCGACCGCGGCTCTGCCCCGGGAAAAGACCCGAAGGGAGATGAGAGAGAGAGACCTCCTCCGATAGCAGGCACCTCACCCCATCGAATTTCAGAATTTCCTGAGAATTTCAAGAGAAATGCGGAAAGGGCTGCAGAAATTCTTAAAGTCCCTCTGCTTCGTTAAAAAAAAAACAAATACAAAAAAAAGAAAAAATTGGCAAAATTACGAATACCCCGTCTCTCGATTTATTGCTACTTTCGATTGCATTTTTAATATCAAGGGAGATTAGAATGGAATCGCGATTTGGGGGTTGGGGGGGTGGAAAAGCGTCGGTGTAACCGCGTTTCGACTTTTCCTCCGCGAAAATGCGCCGCTCAAAGGAGTCGCCTCGAGGAGCCGCACATAGCCTCGAAAGTGAACGTCGAAACTTCGCTCCTCCTTTCGTTCCTTTTGCTTTTTCTCTCTTTTCTCCTTTTATTTCGGTCTCGGACCGCGCTACCAGGTTCCGGAGGGCCCCCGCGTAACTTTCGCGAGCGACGCCCGCCAAAATATTGCCGCCGATGTAATGCCCTCGATTTAACTCGCCATTACGTTAACGGATTGGCCGCACAGGTGAGACTCATTGCATTCGGTCCAGAAAATCCCCCGGAAATTTTCTAAACTTTCCCCGATTGTCCCGATTTCACCGTTGCAACCCTGCGTTACGAAAATCCAGGGAAGAGAGATAAAGATGCAAGGGGATGAGAAAAATATTGCGAAAGGCTCTCGACGCCATTTATAATTAAGAGTGGCTGGCTACGTACTAGGGCCAGCATCCGCGTCTTCGAGCGACGAGGCGTCCCTCTGCAGTTGCAACTGTCCGGGGCAGTTGCAGGCCTGGAAGGCCTTAGCCTCTCTCGGCCCGGACCGTTTCGGAGACGCGATCCGACTATATTTATCCGTCGCAAACGCAAACGCAAACGCAAACGGCGGGCCGCGTGCGTCCTGTCCCGCTGGTTAGCCTCCAACGAGTGTCACGACTCCGCCGTTAAAACGTTTCGGCCCTGCCAGCCGTAATAACGGCGCAACGACGCGCTCCCTTAGTCTCCCGAGACGAGCAAACATATGGAAACGAGGGCACTTTTCCATTTCGACAAATTTCGTAGGGACTCGACTCGAGTTCCATTCGGTAAGTCCGCGACCACGGCGAATCCCGAGGCGGGAGCTCGAGAACGGAAAAAAGAAAATCTGAAAAATTCCGTTCGGAGGCGGTCCAGGTCGAGCGCGGTCGGACGCCACTTTCGTATCGCCTTAACGGCGTTAACGAGGCCCCTTCTTTATTTTTCCTTTTTCCTATCGAGGCGCATCTCGCGGCCGCGATATCTGGCTTGTTCCTCCCGGCCTCGGAAAGAGGAGGGATCGGTTCGGCGCGAAACGACTCCTCTTGCTCGCCACTCGCTAGATATAAATACGCGACAGAGGGCAAGGAACCACGCCTGCATCTACCGCCACGCGACGCTTAACGACGCGTGCACTCCGAGCGCGCCAAGTGCACGCGAGACGCGGCCGCGTGGCGCGCCAAGTGCGCGTCCTAACCTCGCTTCGCGAAGTCGACGCATAATTCACGCGTCCCGGTTTAACCTCGCGGATGGAATTTGTCATTTGCAACGTTTCTCCGTGGTATTTGCGATATATTCGTCGGTCATGACGCGTATACGTAACGGATACTATCCTCGCGCGATGGAATCGACCCTCGCTCAGGGCACTGCGTTATTGCATAATGGCCGAGGAATCCACGTGACCGTTGGCTGCGATTCCGCGCGAAAGGAGTCGAGAATCGATACTCGAGGACCGCGCGAGAGTCGCCGAGCGATTCGACGGTCCTCCAGGGGGGCACTCGAAGTAGGTTAATTGGAACTCGCGGGATTCCGCGAGAGTCGTCGAT
This sequence comes from Orussus abietinus, assembly GCF_000612105.2. NCBI lineage: Eukaryota > Metazoa > Arthropoda > Insecta > Hymenoptera > Orussidae > Orussus > Orussus abietinus. The sequence continues at coordinate 300,522 of NW_019395985.1, forward strand.
TCGACGCCGACTTCGGGGCCGAGGAGCGCTCCGGGGGTATCTCCGTCCTCCTCGCTCCCGCGCGCGTCCCCTCCCCGGGGGAGAACGACAAAGACTCCGCTTAATTCGACTCCCGAGGTGCGAGTCCGACCGCGCAGGGGCCTCGATGCCTGCCGGGATTTCGGAGCACTTTTCGCCGCTAATTTCGCTCGCGGGTACCCTCCGGGGAGAAAATCCGTCGCTTTTCGGGGATTTATTTAGCGAACGTACGCAGCGCCTCGAGGCAGAGAGGATGTCTGTTTCCTCCCTTTCCTTGCGGCGAGGCCCCGATTTCGGCGGCGATCAAAGGTCAGCAAAGGCGCGCAACGGGCGTACCCACGGTAGAGAAAGAGAGGACGAGGCGAGAGAAAGAAAGCCCCGACCAGGGGACGGCAAGAGTTCGTCGACCGATTCGGGCGCGTCTCTCTCCTTCGCCAATTCCGAGGTTAAAGGACCGCCGCATCGCCGCCATCTTGCCCGCCCGCCGGAGACCGGGGTCTCCGAATTAGACCTCGACTTGTTGCACCGAACTTTGCGATTCGATCCCGAATCGTGATCCGCGTTCCGCGTATGCGAACGTTAATATTCAACCGAGGAATTTTGGCGCAACGCGCAGTCTAATGTCCGCGGTCGATCGCACCGTGGCGACACGCGAGCGTTATTTAATCGGACCCCCCTCGCATTGATCGACCACTCGAGGAATTAGCGACAATTATTGGGGACCATTAATTCCGCGTCTTTGCGATAGTAATCCCCACGGGGAACCGTTACATCAGATTTGAATTGCTAATGCAACACGTATGGCACGTGTCCGGGATGTCGATGACGTTACGCCACCGATGAAAGATCGTTAAGCGCCGGATCGAATCCCGCTCATTGTCTACCATACTTTTTTTTTCCCCCCCGTCAACCGATTCCCAAGTGCAGACGAGAGCACTTTTCGTTTATCTCGTTCCTCCTGAGACCCTCGAGACATTTATGGCGGCAAAATCTCGGCGCGTTTTCCCAGGAAACCGGGATTTTTCCTCGATGATCCCGGATGACCGTTTCGATACGTTCGACAACGACGGGTATATTAACGAGCGGAAACGCGCGTCGATACGCCAATCGACAGTCGCGACGATTATCGGCCCGCAATCCGGGGAATTGCCGAGGTGCAGGCTCTAACGAGCGTTCGTATAACGGCGGCGTGCCCGCGCGATCGCGAGATATATAAACGCGCCCTTCGAAAACGTACAATCGGACCCCGGCTTAACGAGGCCGATTAACGGCCGTTTTATTCCCCCGCCGCGCGTCGATATGTTAATTCACCCGTTAATTCCGCGGCGTAAAGGCCAATTGTCGAGGGAGGGAGGGGAGCGCCCGATAAACATTTCAATTTTTCGCTCCTCCTTGTCCGATCTCTCCTTTTCGCTCTCTCCCGAGGAAACGAAAACGCGCAACAGGGCCTAGCTGGACGAGGTCGTTTAACGGCCACCATTCGACGGGTCGATTAAAAATGAAAAAATTCCCGGAGAAGATATTCCTCCTCGTCTTACGTGCAATTATTTACTCGCTCTTCCGAGGGGAGGGAAAAAAAAAAGGAAGGAGGAAAACGCGTTGCATAAAATGCAAATCGATCGCCCCCCTAAGCTAGCCCAGGGATTTTCGGGCGATGCATGTCCCCTGGAGATTACCGTTTCCGTGTCGTCACTCGAATGGCTTTGGCGTCCTCGCGTACTTCGTCCTCCCTTTTTTATTTTCGGTTCTCTTTCGGGGCTTTTATTTTTCCCTCTTTCCCCGTTCATCCGGCCAATTCAATTGAAAGCGACTCGAAGGCGGGCGGGGACCGACAATTTCGGGGAAAACGGGGTTTTCGGCCCGATCCTCGGATTTCCCCGAGCCCGGGGGATGCAGCCCCAAAAAGGTGGACGCAGTTAGCGGGATCGACTGCATCTTCCTGGCTATTTTCGAGCCGCGGCTCGATCGGCGCGATATTCCCTTTTTTTCAAGGGCCAAAACCCAGCCCCGAAATTCCCGTCGTTTAAATTTACAAGGATCATCTTGAATTTTTCTCATCGGCATTTTCTCTCGACGAGACCTTCAAGACGAGTCGATCTCGAACTGGGTTTCCACCGTGTCCGGAAGCATTTCGAAAATGCGACCGAGAGAGGCCGAGAGGCAAGGGGTAAAAAACAGCCGAGACGGTCCGAATTAGCTCGGGTCCGAGATGTATCGAGTTGCTCGATTTCTCGGTACACTCTAAAGAGCAGCGCACTGGGTCAAGGTGGCGGGCTCGGATTAAAAGTGAAAAGTATTCGGCGACCGCTCCCACAGCCCCCCGGCCAGGTTTCCCCTGGACTCACCTGCGAACGAAGACCCGCAGGGAACGACTGGGGTCGCCAGGAAAAAAAAGGACCCCTTACCTGCACTCCGGGCGACGAGGTCGGACCATACATGGGGTTTCGGATTTTTGGGACCGTTAACCACCGCTTCGATCGACTTAAAAAATGTACACCCTCGGAAGCAACCAAAGGTTTACTTGTAAAAAAATCCAGACGGTGGTGCTAGACTCCTAACCCACGGAAAAAGAATTCTGAAAGCGTTCGGAGTTTTTCCACTCTTGATCTGGTCGATTCGCATTCGCATCTAGAACCGACTTGAGGGATTTTTTTTTTTTTTAACTTATACGGCTACGCCCTTTCGTTCGCAATTTCTGGACACGTCGGAGACCTCGTCGGTCCGATCGACCTCGAGGTATCGATATATATTGGGAGCACATCCAGAGGCGGGCCCATCGCCCGAGGGCGGGAGCGGGCCCGGGATCCTTTCTCGGCGGGTAACAGGTTTCCAAAAGTGGACCTGGGCCTCCTCCTGGCCCCCCTCCATCGGCGGGCCCCCCTCGCGGTAAAAGTTCACCGATTCCTCGTAAATCGCTCGTACTTTTACTACCGACCGGCAGGGGGTGCCGCCGAAATCGCCGGAGAAACTCCTGCTAGCCCGAGTAAAAGGGAAGAGGATAAGAGACCCAACTAAGCGAATGAAAAAAAAATCAAGAACAGAATTACAATATTTAAAAAGAAACCTTCGCGATATTCTAAACGCGACGATTAAATTCTTGATTTTCCGATTTCGGCTCCCCGGGAGAAATTGCGGTAAAATAAGGTGGGACGCGCGAGACACGGGATAGGGTAACAAACGTGCGTCCACCTCGCGACAAAAAATGGCCAATTAATTTATGGAGCATATTTTATCGGCCGTCGGATGTAACGTTCAATTTGTGCGCGAAAATCGGCGAGGTTGCCGAACGGACTTCATCTCCCCTCCACGGTCGCGGGAGAAAGTCTCGGTCCGGAGGGGTCCGGTCTTTCGATGTGCCGAAGTTCAGGACACGGGTGCCCGAATACCCGAATCCATTGCCCAGGTTATCAAATCTTGTCCCGACAGACGTAAAAAGAAAATGAAACGTAGCGTTAGAAGATTCTGCCGGCGATTCTCGTAAATCGGAACGTCGGAGCATGCCACGCGGTCCAGGGGAAAGGGCGAGTCCGCGGGCAGGGCCCAGCGGCAAATAAAAAAAGATGGCGACTCGGGGCCCGAGGTGCGCGCGCCGCGTGTCCCGGCCAGTCGGCGGCCGCCCCGCGAGGAGGGAGCACCACCTCGTCCTTCCGCGGCGAGACGACCTTCGGCCGCGGGGGGCGGGCCGCGGCGGCAACCTTAACCAACATAACCTTAACCGATCTCTCCCGGCTAGGTCGCGCCGCGAGAGTCCGGCGTCCGTTCACCGCTAGAGGGTCCCGCGAGGAGGCGCAGCGCGGCGCGTCCGTTAGGCGGGAACTCGGGGCCCGTTCGAACTTCCCCGATGCACCGATGACAAAAAATAAAACCAAAGAAAAATAGAAAAGCAAACCGGAGAAACGGGCAAATAATATGACGGAGACAGCAAACCGCCCATCGAGGAACCCCACGCGAGGCCCTTTAACCAGCCACGTGGTCCCGTCCCCCGAAACCCCCACCCCCGCGAGGGACGAACCCCCTCGAACAACGTCACAGGTGTCGCGAGAAGAAAGGAGGAGGGCAGAAAAGGGCAGAGAATCCCCCTCGTTGTAACAATTTCTTCCATTCACCCCTAGTCCCGGAGGAACGACCGACCACCCCATCCCGCGCTAAAACCCCGGCCCAAGCTAACAGGGAGAAGGGGGGTTGTTCCTTGGCGGGAAACGGCGCCGCGATCCATGCCGACGGGTCGGACCGCGGCGTCTCAAAGGGGTGGAGGATGCGAAGGGCGAACAGCGGGGAGGAGAGGATGAAATGACACGTTCGTTGCTCGAGTCGCGGGAGGGATCGCGCCCCTTTAAAGGTATCGGGAGCAATTTCCCCTCCGGCCCGGACGCGCCGCAGTTGCCCCTGTTACAATTTCAAACGGTTCCGTTTTTCATTTACCCCCTCGCAGGGAGGGCTCGCGCGGCCGTCTCCGTTGCGCGGCGAGTCGCTCGTTCCTTCTTTATCGGGGAGAAGTTTGTTGACCTTGCAGCGTGAAACGCCAGGAATACAGTGGCGACGAGTCGCGGCTAGAGGGGCGGTGGCGGCTCAGAGGGGGCCCGCGCTGCGGCCGTTCCGCGAGCGGTGGGAGAACGACTGCGGCGGGGTGGCGGGAGAACCGCGAAGGTTGGGGAAGGTGGGAGGGGGGCGCGCTGCCCCAACCTAACCTCGCGCCACGCACCGGCCGAATCAATTTTATATTTTCGTCCGACTCGGAGGCGAGACGCGCGCCGTCTTGCCGGGATTTTTCGCGGACGGGCCGCGCCGGAACGACCCCTGCACTGGCAACGATTATCCGCGATCGATTATCTTCAGGGAGTTCCGAACGCGTTAGGATATCTTTCCAACCCGCGCGGTCGTTAATGAATAAACTTGTGAAAATAATGTCACGGGGATAATTGCTCGAGGACATTTGAGTCACTCCGCGCTCGTTGCGTAACGCGACGCCGTTTGCAATCGGCACAGCCGTTAAACGGAAACGCGAAATCCACCTGACAGGTGGGCGCACTCTCGAGCTCGTTTGAGCGGACAACGGCTCGCCCCAGTGGACACGTCTCCGTTTCCTTCCCTCCCGATTAACGGCGAGTGTCTTATCCGCGCGGTGCCGATCGGCTGCACCCGACTGCACCCGGCGTAAGATAAGGAGGTTGGCTCGATCGGATTATACGAGGCGGCGGACCGCCGAGAGAGCGTCGGGGCTAATGTCGACATTTAGCGCCCCCCGCCACCGTGCAGGGAAATCCGTTTTGCCGTTCCTTCATCCGCGAATTCCCCGTATCGCGTCGATCTCCGTCTTCGTTTTTCCCCCCATATTTTCTTTTTTCGCAGTATTTTCGTCTCGTTTCCCTGACGCGTTCTTAGGTAACGGCTCCGACGGACGTCGTCGGCGACCAGGTTCGAGGGGAACCTCGGTTCATTAACGTTTCGTTAAGGAGCGTTACATCGCGGCTGGAAATATATCGTATATCGAGTCTGAAAGGGAGGAACGAAAAGTCTCGCTCGGATCGATCGGGATTTAAAAGTATCGCCGGAACGGGTCCCGTCTTCGGCGTCAAGAGGCGTTTAACGGCGCGGCCGTTGCGATCGCGGCGGCCGTTTACGTTTTGCCAACCTCCCTCCCCTTTCTTGCGGCGTATCAATTTTGCAATTTCACGCCGGATTCCCGGCTTTCGTTCGGCTCGATTAGACTCACTTTGTGGTCTGCGAATGCGCGCGCGGCCGATTTCCCGGCGAAGGAAAAGAGGAGAGAGAGAGAGAAAAAAAATCGAATCACGTCCCTCAAGTGCAACAAAGTACGATCGAGGTTCTCAAGAAGTGGTCGAAAGCGGGAGGAGCGGGATATCGCGTTTTGCGATACGCACGTCGGAGTAAACGTTATCAATGCTTATTTAACATCTCTCCCTGGGGTACATGAATAATTCAGGCCGTATATAATGCTAATTCCCTCGCGCTAAAAACCGGAGAACAGTAAAACCAAAGAGACCGGCGCGTATCGGGTTCGCATCGCGGAGCCCCCCTGTCGAAAGAAGAAGAGGCGGCCTCTTCGGAAAACAAGAAAAATCGTTAAAAACGCGAAATATCGCGAGCGAGCCGTTTTGACCGTTTCACGAGCTGGGAAACGTGTCGAGGAAAGTTTGAAAAGAAGAAATAAAAAAATATACGTATATTGGGAAGGCACCAAAAGCGTTCCCCTCCACTTCGCAAGGACCCCCCCTCCGAGTCCTTCGGCACGACCATCTCGGGCTTCTCGGGTGGACGAGCCTGTGCCCGGCTCTCCGGATGCATATTAAAAAGTGCAAATCCCCGAGACATCTGCGGGTGCCGGTGCATCGCGTCCCCCCTCCCTCTAAAAAAAAAAAAGAGAGAGAGGAGGGAAAAAAGAAAATGAGCCCCTCTCTCTCACATCGGGACGGTCGTCCGAGAGTGTCCTCGAGGTCCGCATTAACGCGTCGTCCTTTGTCGCGTCTCGATTACGCAAAGGACACCTCCCCCCTTCACCCCCTCATGGGCCTGGGGGGTTAAATATCGCGAGGCTAATAATTGCCTTCTTTCCCAGGGGGTAAATCGAGGAGATGGCGGCCATTCTTGCCTCCCCACCCCGGGGGTGGGGGACTCATTTTAAATCGCTTCGCATTATCAAAGAAACCACCCCTCCGTGCCCCCTGCCCCTCACCTTTTCGCTCTCTTTATACGCGGATACTCAACTTTACGAGTATTACCAATTAAAAGTCAGTCGCGGGACTCGCGAGGGATATAACGAGCTTTATACCCAAGGCGGCGCTATTTTACTCATTTCAAAAGAAACTGCTCAGAGGCCCCCGTCCCCCCCTTCTTTAAACCGGGGGTGGCTCCCGCTATTTCGGTCCCTCTCGCGCCCATTGCCCGGACATCTTGCCGTCCTTCTCTATACGGGTCGGGAAATTCGCGAGGGTGAGAACCGCGAGGTTGCTCCAAAGGTGTCGCGACAGGTGAGACGAGACCGGGGTCGACGAATCTTTGATTTCTCCTTTGACAACGCGCTCCTCGTTTTGCGGAGATAATTTTTTTTTTCTTCCGATCCGACACCTCCGGTCGCGGAGACCGAGAGGCCAAAATGAAATCAAGGAAGGTACTCCTCGAGATCCGCTGGACAGGGGTTAACTGGGAGGGGGCCGGATAAATTGTGATAATGAATTGAGAAAAAATAATAGTTACGCCGATATCGAGGTGCCACGCCGTTTAAATGGGGAATAATATTCGCGTGGTCGCGATCATTTTGAATGATATCGCCGATAAGGCCGTCCCTGGTGAAGCCGACCGAGCGCGTCCACCGTAATGCACAACCCGGTCCCCGTTTGGCCTGCGGATCCGTTTCGGTGCAACAAGTGTTATTTCCTGCCGCGGGAGACTATAATAAGCCGCGGCAATCCGTATTCCCGGAGATGCGCTCATCCCGTAGGAGAGATGCCCCGGCCGACTTCCGTTCGCGCTCCCGGAGTGCGCTTTAAACCGGCCATCCCGAGGAACGGGGAAAGAAAAAGGGAGAGCGAGAGGAGACGCGGCTCCCCTGTAATAATCCGCGACCGTAACCCGTCCTCCTCCTTTCTTCAATTTTTCTTCTCGTTTTTTGTTTTCCCCTCCCCATTTTTTCACTTTTCCTCGCCCTTTGCTCCCCCTTTTCCTCTAAAGCTCCTTTCCGCGACCCCCGTTTACTTAATCCTGTCTGCGCCGCGCCGTTTCGTAACCAGAGATGTACTTCTTCATTTTTCCTTTTTATCACCGAGTCCTTGCCTCCGGGAAACTTCCAAAATTAGGCGCACGCGATCGCGGAGGAGACGGAGGTGTGATTTCTCCCTTTCGGGAACAAGAAGGAATGAAAAGTAGAGGACAAAAAAAATATATATATAAAAATAGAAAACCGAGGAAAAGAGGGACAGGACTTAAGTCGTTACTCAGATATCCCCGGCTTCGGAACGGAAATCGAGCGATTAAAAAAAATCAGACCGATCGCTTTCTCCCTCCGTCCCTCTCCCTCCACCTAAGTGGAGGTCGGTGCGTCTAATCCCCTGCAATGTCGTCCTTTTTATTTTTTTCCCCTCTGCACCTCTTTTACCCAGTGGTTAAGTATCGTACGAGTGGAAGGGGAAAAAGAAAAATGGGAGAAAATCTCGAATCGGCGGCGCAACTCGTCGGCGGAAAAATTATTTGGCACGCTTTCGCATCCGCCCCGACGTTAATGCACCTTCTCTTCGGCCGTGGCTGCAATTAGAGTGAGAAACGACCGGGGAAAGAGACGGTCGAGCGTGGATCTCGGAGCGTGAACCTTATTCGCGATCCGTATTCGTAAATCCGAGCGGAAAATCGAATCGCCGTCCAAGATGGACGCCGCCATCTTGCCGCGAGAGATTCGCGAGTAGGAGAAATTTTCCGGTGATGAAGAAAAAAAAAGAAATTCCTCGACGCATCTCCCTCGTCGTTCCGCGGTTTAAATTTGTGGGCGTAATCTGGGACGCCTCTGCCGCTTGGATAAAATTCCTCGCGTCATTTGACGCCTCGAGGGCCGAGTAAATAAATAAATAGGAAAGGCCTCCGCGGTGGAGGCGCCGGGCGTCGCGAAGGCTCCCGACTCGTCCCGGGTCCCTTTTCGTTTCTTTCTCCCGGGAGCGGATCGTTAAGCACCGGGCGACGCTAACGGATGGCGAACCGATCATTAGCCGCTGTAAACCACTCGTATCCCGGCGAGATCTTCCGCCACGGGGAGAGAAGGGCGTGTCACCCGTGCCCGGCAAATTACGCAATGGGTTCGCGCTTCTCGTTTCCCTTTTTCCCCATTTTTTTCGACTCCTTCATTTTATGGCCTACGCGAGACCGATTCGGCGCGCCGCCCCGGAGGAATCTCGATGATCTCAATACTTTGAACAAAACCCGGGAAGAGTAAAAAAAGAAAACATCGTCGAAAGCGACTGCGGGGATATTTTAAATAATTTTCGTTTATAATTTACGATCGCACGTTCGCTACGGCGGGCGCCCGGTCGCCTTTGGAAAATCGCGTCGGAGTTATCGGGGGATCGCACCGAAGTAAGAATCCGATACGATCGGCCGGAACGAGAGGTTAGGGCGAAGAAACGCGAGAGACCCGCAGAAGAAAAGGTCGGCGACCTTCGATGAAAAGGAAACGGCTACGAAACGGCAGATTAGCGGCGAGACGGCCGAATTTCTTTTTTGCCCTCGGACCCTCCACCCTCCTCCTCCTCCGCCCGCCGCGTCTCTCATTTCTTTTCGACGATATGGCCTTGGGTGCATTCTCCAGAATTTACATTCACCGCGAGCAAGTGTTTCATGGACTGGGTGAGTAGTCGGGCTCCGTCTGGATGTAAAGGGTTAAAGCCCGGACCACGCCGAGCCGACCTTCGGTCCGCGGCGCGAGCATTAAGGGCGGAATAAAAGCCGGCGATAAGGACGAAACGAGGAGGATTCGAAGAAACTTCCATTAAATGCGCAATTTGCGGCATTTTCCCCAGGGAAGAGCACCGGACGCGCGCAGCCGACCGAGTCTTAAGTTCGACCATTTTTGTATGTACATTTTGTTTGCACAGCCCAAGAGCGACTCGGCAAACTCGGAGCCGGAGAACCTGGCCCTCGTCATCCCACGAGTTTTCGGTTTTCGATGGTGAATTTCTAATTCGAGGAAGGAAGGGTAGAGGAGGCGAATTCGACCGAGGGCGAGAGATGCCGTCCGGTCCGGGCTTAAAAGAGCGGCCGTCTCTCTCGGCTCGAAGCGAGGTTAGGTTGGACCGGGTCGGTTTCGGGTTCGCGTGTCCGTGTCCCGTCTGGCCGCGTGTATCTCGACTCACGCTCGGCTCGGCCCGGCCCCGGGTCTCGCGAGTTTTTTACACGACGCGAACCCCTCCCGGGAACCGCGCCGCAAGCCCGATTCAGACCGAATTTAGAACGCCACCCAGCGCCGGAATTAAGGAATGGCGGAATGGAGGCGCGCCTCTTCTTCCTCCGTCACCCGTTCCCGTTTCTCCGTCTCCCCCGGCCGCGTGCGGGACTGTATAAACGGAGGAAAAGAGGGAAAAAACCCACTCGGAGCGTTTTCGCGGCGCACCCCTCCGGGCTTGCATAAGTCGGCGTCGACCGCCATCTTGGACCGTACGAGTCCGGAACCGCGGGGAGAAAAAAAAAAAACATTCGTTGGACCGAAGAAATATTTTTACGAATATTCCCAAAGGAATATCTTGTTAATTCGGAGAATAATTATTTCCCTCGAATAAAATTACGCGAAATGTCAGAGTTCCGAAGGAACGTCCGGCGGTTCCGGCGGAAAGGGGACCAAGATGGCGGCCTGGCAGGAGCGAGAGAGCGACTCCGGACGAGTTTTCGGCGTTTCGAATGCGATTACTCCGCGTCTGCGGGAGGGACCGGAGAGACGGTTGGCAGGACGCGGACGAGCCGCGGAGAGGCATAGCCGGATTACGAGGTATACCGAGAGGGAATTAATCGCGAGCCGGCGGTCTCCGGCGTTTTCAAATTGGAAAGCCGCCCGGGTGGAATGAAGAAACCCGAGGCGAGGGGGCAAAAAACCGGGCGCCGTTTCGAAAAATCCCGCAACCCAATTCCCTGCAACGGGCAAACCCGTCCGAATTAACCGTAGAGCCATTAAACCGGCGTTCCGGGGATTCCAAACGAACGTCGCTTTTCGTTTCCTCAGACGTCCGGACGAGTTAAACCTTGCGCAGGCAAAATGGCCGCCAACTCTCCCCAGCAAGAATGGACGGCACCAGGTGCATCGGCGATGCATCAATCGACGCGGGCACCTCGGCGATTCGCCTATTCCGTCGACCGGCGGCTGCGGAACGGCATTCCGTCCGAAAAAGCCGGGAACCTTAACCCCATCGGCCACGACGAGCGAAATAAACCCGACGTTCTCCCCGGTGCTCCCAACGGAGTCAAAGCCCGGCAAAGACCGCGGCAACGCAATCTCTTAAAGAGAAGAAAAACTAAAAAAAAAAACCATTACACGTATTGTTAATTAACCGGATTAAGTCATTGGTTTCGAGAATTTAAAAATGGCGAGAAAATATCAGAGGCCGAAGCACCAAGAAGAGCGATCTTCCTAGAACCGCAGAGGCAAGAATCGAGGAATCCCCCTAATGCGTCACCCTCGCGTCTGGGATTCTCCGTTCGTACCTTTCTCTCCGTTCCCCTCTCTTTCTCTCGCTCTCTTTTTCCCGCGACGTCCCGCCAACCGGTTGACGCTCGGCTCGGTAGAAAGACGCGGCTCGCGGCGGCGTTTCCGCGGAGGAGACACTTTCCCTCTCTCTCGTCCATTGTCTCTCCCGTCCGCGGCGTCGACCGACCTCGGCGACCTTAAAGGACGCGGCTCCGTGAAGGTGGAGAGGTTAGGTTGGCAAGGTGGCGGGGGAGACGCCGACGCTCGCACGAGCCGTCACGCCATGGAGCGCTTTGGAGTCGCCGTCGCGATAGGCACCGATAAGACGGCACATTAACGCAGGTCGGCAATCCAATCGGTCGCCGGACAATCGTAATCTTCTCTTTCAAATTTACGTTTGGCCCGTGAAGTTAAAAAAATGTTTGCAAATAAATTTTTTAAATTGGATACACCGTCGCCACCTCGGATGCAACTTGCCTTAAGGACGCCATTTTCCTACCCCAGGGTCGAGAGACGCCGACGCCCGCACGGACCGTCACGCTATCGCGCGCCTAATCGTCATCGCGATAACGACGCGCGGCATTCCCGCGGATCCTGCACGGAAAAAGAATGAAAAAATAAAAGAAGAAGAAAAATGTCAATTTCCCCATCGCCGATCGTCGCGGCCGAGCGGAAGGGCGCCGCAACCGGTGGCGATCGATAGGCGGCCGGCGTCGCGACGTCACGAAACCGGCGCGCACGGGAGAGTCGAGTTTAGCGACGTCGCGAGGAGTCACGCGATATGCAAATTTCCGGCCTCCGCCGAGAGCCGCCGGACCCCCGAAAACCCGGCGGATCGGCCGCTGGCGAACCCCCCGAAATGTACATATTCGCGGGGAATTAAAATTGACCGGATCGCGCGGAAGTGGAAAAATAAAAAGAGAGGAGAGAAAACTAAAAATGAGGCGGAAGAGCCGCCGACGCGCAATCTCGCCGATAAATCGGCCGATATTCAGGAGATCGATAATTAAGGCTAAGTCCGCGACTTCCATCCTGCCGTTTGCCGTCCCGTTAGGCGGTCAACGGCCGGAAAAAACAAACAAAATGACAACCGATAATGACTAGAGGACGCATCCTACCGCGGGTGGGGTGCAGTTTCGCCCGTAAATACGTCAGGACAAAGAAAAAAAAATATATAGAAAATCCAAGAAAAAACGCAGGAAAGTGTAACTCGCACGGGATTTTCATCCCGAGGCCGGCATCCGCTCCAGTTATGAGCGAGGAAGTAAATGAGAATTAATGAGCGATTACGGGCTATTAGTCTTCGACCGGCTTTCACTTCGCTATACTGCTCTCTAAACTCCGTTCCGTCCTATTCCGTTGTATAATACCGTACCGGGCGTCGATTTATCTATCCGCGGATAATACAGGTGTTTGCCACCGCGTACTTTTATATTTTCGTTACGACCCCGCGATCCGTTTCTCCACGGCCCACCCGTTGGACGCGCGAGCCGGCCGGCGTTCGTTAACAATTTTTAACCGGATAATCGATTGCCTCACGCCGCCGAAAAAAATACGATCACACGCCGAGCGACCCGCCCGTGACGGGTGTATTTTTGCTTCTCGTTCAATCGCCCGCAGTTACTTGGGGAAAAAAGAGAAAGAAGGCGCAAACAGGGGAAACGAAAAAGAAAACAGCAACAATCCGGGCAAATCGAGAGTCAATTTCGCCACTTCCGCGGTCCGGCCTGTCCCGACGTTTCGCGGCTATCGAGTTTGCGGGTAACGCGACAATTGGTCCAGATATGGGATCCTGAGATCAGGAGGGGGGACTCGATTTCCCTCCCGAAAAAATCGATCGAATTTCCCGAACGCACCGGATCGCTAGAGGAGAAAAGAAAAAAAAAAAAGGAATAATTCTCTTCCTCGCCGAAGAGTTCATCGACCGCGCCGGAGCGCGTCCGATCCACGCGTCGAAGTCTCCGCGACGCGTCGATTCCGTGTCGATTTTTTTTGACCGAGCGACCCATCGCCCGGAAATCGTGGAAAAGAAAAAATACGAACCCCCGGAGGAAAGGTCCAGGCACCGCGTGATATCTTTATGTCGACCTAGAAGGAAGGTGGCAGCGGGGGGAAAACAATAAATAAAAAGGAGAGAGGAAAAGAAACGTCGGACTCGATCTCGCCGCTTCCTAGTCTCGCAGGCAGCTATCGCGGATGCGCGCCGGGTAATACGAGGATCGATCCAGATACGGCGTCGCGATCAACGAGACTCGATTTCCCGTAGAAAATCGATCTCGACCACGTGGCCGAGAGGCTCGCATCCGCAGCCGGGTACATCCAACCGGGCGATCTATCACGATTCGGATCTCGGCCCCGTCTCTCGCATCCGGAGAGCTCGTTACAGGTGTGCGGCCCCGTCGGCCTCCGAGAAGAAGAGGGACGACTCCGCGGATGAGACCCTCGGCCACCTGAACGTCCCCCGAGATTCGAGTCCGAGGACCGAAGGACGCGGCCCGCTTCGATCGATCCTCGAACTCGAGCTAGAAGTCGAGAAAAAAAAATTCCAAAGTCGGGAAAAAAGAAAAATGAACGTCAACGGGAATCTCAAATTCGGGAGGAAAAACTGGCTAACGTGCTCGTAGCCTGGGCGTGGAAGAATCGATATCGCGATCCCGAGACCTCGATATCCCATCTTACACCTGGCTGGTCCGTGACGAGGGAGGATCCCGAACGAAAAGGGAATGGAAAGAGAACGACGATCGACGACGACCACGCGAGCAGGAAGAGGTGAAAAGCCCCGATAATTAAAATGCACCGAGGTAAATGATTGCCGGTCGGCCCGAGAGGGAGCGGTCGCGTCTTCGTGTGCATAATTGCAGTGATTACGGGCGTGTCCTGCAATCGGTTGGCCCGGGTGCCGGTCTAGGTGCGCGCGATGCTTCCTGTCCCCCCCTCTAGGGATGCTCGATTAACGGCGACGGCGCGATTATCGGCCCCAGAAAGAAACGTCATCGTCCGCGAAGGAATACTCGGTGGAATAAATGGGATTATCGTTGGGAAGGAATTCGTCATCAGCGGATAACCTAATCTCCTCCGTCCACGTATAGTCAGCCCTCGCGTGCTTTCGTCATCAGCCTCTCTCCTCGTATCCATACCTGCCACGTCTACCTGCCCATCCATCCGTCTACCAGCGCCTACCTGGCCGTCCACCTGCCCGTCCCCCTGCTCCAAGATCCGCGCTAGAGTTTCCAGGCTCCCCTGCTCATTTGCGACCGATTACAAATGGACCCGATGGAGAGAGAGAGCCGGATGCGCCAGGATGGACGAGCGCTTCCGCGGCCGGGAAAAAGGGTAAAAAGGGGGGAAAAACGACGGGGCCCCCCCAGGTGAATAATGGCCGCCTCGCGATTTGTCCCCTGGACCGCGGCGATATCGACAGCCAACGACCGCCGATCGCGGCCCCGAAGACGCCCCTTTGTCCGAGACGCCCCATTGGCCGCGATCGATGCCTGAAACAAACCCCCGTCTTGACCGAACAAATTACCGGCTGACAAAAAATTCGGGAACGCGACCGAGCCCTCGTATCTAGTTTTCTTACGTCTATCGATTGGGAAGAATTTCGAGAATCGTCTGCCATCGTACAAAAATTAATTCAGTGATGTATTAAATATTTATATATTCGCGCATTTATATAAATACCCAGAGAGACGCGTACACATCTTGGCTCTTTTTTTTTCTTCTTTCCTCTCTCCGAGTTATCTCCGTCAACGCATCCTCCCGGAGATACACCGATACCTGGACGGATTAATCATCGCGTGATTTTCCGCATCCCGAGTGGTCGCGAGGGTACCGAGAGCCGGATGCACGCATCCCCGATGTACCCGGGACAAGGTGTACTTACGAGATAAGTGTATGCAACTTGCGAGAAATCACGCACTTCCGAGGCCCGCCTCGATCTAAATTTTCTCGACGACGGATAAACGGAATCCACCGCGTTTTTCTCGTCCCGAGTCCCGATTATCTCATTAATAATTTCATAAACATTGATTCGCATATTAGAGGTTAGGTCCTGAACCGTAGACATAAAATCTGGAACAAAATTCCAGTCAACATAAATCCCTTGGCGTTCCCTCCCTCGTCGATAAGTCCCGAAAAATCGAAAATTCACAATCTAAACCTGGGCCCCCCAAAAAAAAAGAAAATCGAGAAAAAAATTGGATCTTTATCGAATCGCTAGGTAGGGATTCGCGAGATGATAGCCGGAGCCACAGCTGCCGATCGAACCCGATCCAGGCAAAAGTGGGAGCGGAAATCCAGATGAGCGTAATTCACGCTCGCGCGTTCTCGCTCTAAAGCACCGCCAGTCGATATGTATGTACACCGTAATTACGTAGAAAGCCCGTCGCCGAGGTGGCTCGTTTCTGGAGTCCCAGGTTCCCTCTGGATACCCTAGAATACTCACTTTATAAAAAGAACTCGCCGAGCGGGGAAATCGCGAAGGCTCCGGGACGCGGAAATCCCGAAAATGGCAACCAAAAAAAGAAGATAATAAAATTAAAATCTGTGATTCTCGCCTTCCTCCTCCCAGAGACGCATCTTATCGCGCCTTATCGCGGGCTAAACTCGAGATCACGCGCGACGCACAAAATATTCCAATTTAATTACTCCCGAACGTTAACGAGGAGCAGCTCTTATTAAACGATAATAACCATCCATTAGCCATCTAAGTAGACCGAACGAGCGGGGAGGAAATAACGAATAAAATATGTATTCCCTTTTGACCGTACCTCGACGGGAGGAGACGGAGGGAGAGAAAAATGAATTCCAAATTTTCTCCCGATGATTAATATGCGCGTGACGGTGTTGGGGGTGAAGGGGGGAGAAGGGGCATTTCACAAAGAATGCCCCGAAGAGCCCGACCGGCAATCGATTGGCCGCAATCAAAGCGTTACGTTTACCGGAGGGGCAGGGCAAATGGTTCTTGAAATTGAAATTGCGCCGACGAGCATTACCGCCTTTGCTAAACCGCTCCCCTCTCTCTCTCTCTCTCTCGAGTGCCCGTACACGAGTTTCCCCCGACCTCTGGAAATTAATCCGGAAAATGCCCCGTCTTCCCGGTTCGGCCGACCGTTCGACCCGTGGATCTCGATTGAGCGATCGATCTCCTCGATCACGGCGCGGAGAAAGTTCGCGGCGACAGGTCGACGGAAAAACGTCCGCGTGATTATCGTCGATTCCTGGTTTTGGACGCAATTCGAATTAATTTTTTTTTCCCTTCGCTAATAATCGAGAAAAATCGGAATCCCGATTTTTCTCGATTATTAGCGGAAGGAAAAACGGTGCAAAGCGTCGAGAAGAGCGGTCGAAGATTTTCGGGAAGAGGAGAGCGTAGACCCTCGCGGGAAACCGGGTCATGAATTAACGGATTCAAACCGAACGTTTCTGGGCGAACGGTAAATCGGGGGACGTGCATGTACGCGGTATTAATGCGTTATTGAGACATTGAGCGAATGACTTAATACGGCATTTACGAGTCCCGGTTCGCCGCGGTAAGAGCTGCGCCGACTTCGCCCGGGACCAGCCCCGACGATTAATAATTCCGAGTGGGGGGCCACGCGTGGTGGGATGCGAAAAAAAAAAAAGAAATCGAAGCATGCGACACCTGCTGCCGGCAAAACTCAAAGGATGCGTGCGAAATTAGGAATGTTCCAATTTTTACATAGAGATAATTACAACGTTTATACCAAAAACCGCGACAATGGCCCGAGAGGTTCCGTAAAGGGCGATCGATCGGATAAGATTAATTTTTAAAAATCGTAATAATCATTCCAAAGCGTCATCCCGATTTTGCCGCAGCCTCCTCGAGGATCCGCCCATCCTCTCTCCAGGAAGTCCAGACTCCCGAGTCGATCTGAAAAGTCCGGATCGCAGCTCGGGAGTCGTCGGAACCGGTTCGCATCCGTGCTCGATTTCCTCCTGGATATAAGACCGGCCCTCGGTGTCGCCTCTTTCGCAACGGAAGCCGCAGCGGCCGCACGAATTCGATTTTTTTTTTTTCTTTTTCCCCGGGGGATGAGCGCGGCCGCGCCTTCCTTTTTCATTCCCCTCTCCGCCGTCGAGAGAGCCGCGCGCGGAGGAAAAGTGCGGAACCGAAGAAGACTCGGCGGTTCCGACCTCGAAGGGGATCTTCGAGTTCCCCTCCTGTTCCAGGGATCGGATATCGAGTGTCCCGATCGACCGCCTCGGGCACAGTCCTCCGAAACGCGAAAACACGTTTCGCGAGGGTCTACGAGATCTCCATACGCTTACGACCGCCGATTTCGTCCACCGATAGCGCGTGATTACCCGGAGAAGGAGGGAAGGGGAGGCGAAAGAATTTCGCGCCGGGTGAAAAACCGAAAAGCGCGTTTCTCGCGACTGCTCCATTAACCGGCCGCTTTTTAGCCTGGCGAAACCTCGGGGAATATCCAGTAGCCCCGGCCTATACGGCGGCTTTTACTTTAAATCCCTGTGATTAGCAAACGAGAGAGCTTGTCGTGCGCGGAAGTGGGAACGCACGGTATAAGCGTCGCAACTCTTATCAGCCAATACGAGCACGACCGAGATTCTCGTTTCAACTCCGTTCAACCCCGAAACGTCGTCGCGATGCGAATTCTCGCCATTCGGCGGGCGACCGCCGAGACATGCGGATCTCTGCCCCGCGAAACGCAACCCCGCGCCCAAAAGAAAATCGCCCCCTTATCCCGGCGAATCCCTTATCGGCGTTCCCGACACACGCGAACCCGCCTTAAATCTTCGCTGAATCGAGCGACCCTCGAGTTTTGCCCCTTTTCTTCCTTTCATCCGACCAACCCGTCTCGGACACGAAACGACTCGGGATCGCGTGTCGCCCCCTCTCTCTCTCTCTCTCTCGATGCCCGCGTTTTAATATCCCGGCGTATTTTCCGAATCCTAATGAGGCGTGGAGTGACGCGCGGCGAGCGTGCGTGCGAGCCGAGCTTATCCGGTCTTCCGCGATTAAGGCAGGCGCGGCGGCGCTGCGGGCAGAGGCCTCGCGCGCTGCACCGCGGTCGCGCAGCGCGCGCAGCACATCGCCTGACGTTTATACGTTCGGGCCAATTAAATTACGTCCCGCACGGGCATTTCGAGTTTGCCCGGCCGAGCGTGGCGGCGATATACGTGAGAGATCATCTCGCGGAAAAGGAAAAGGACCGCCATCGTCGGGGGGTAGGGGGTTGATCCCCCCGCGGGGGCCGAGGAAAAAAAAATCGTCCAAACGACCGCGCGTAATAACGAGGTCGATTAAAGCTCCCGGGACCAGCTTCCCCTTATTTCTTTTTTTCTTTTCATTTTCCCCGACCTTCTCTTTCCTTTTTACCTTGCCCTCCTTTTTCCTTCCTTTTCCTTTCCGCGAGCCGCGGACGGACGCGCGTCGAGATCCTCGCGGAGATCGCGGGCATTAGATCGCCACCTTGCTTAGGCCGGGTACGGAGGGGGATAAAAAATCGAAAACGGGCCCCTCGGACCCATTACGCTCCAACTGGTCGTGAGATCGATGCAAGGGGGCCCCCGGTTATCGAGAAGCCGGCGGAACGTATCGCGAGGGCTATTAAACCCTCGGGCTAGGTTCTCGGATACGAAGCAGAGAGGGGAAAAAAAATCGACCGATCATCGCCGATCGATCGCAACGCCGCGGCCGGTTAACTATAAATCCCGGATATGCGCGAGACGGTCGCCTCTCCTCGGAAAATGTTGTTTCAATCCGCGAGTCGCGGCCCGTCGAATTATCCTTCCCCTCCCTCGGAAGGTCTCCGCCTAATTAACCTAAAAAAATTATGCAAATCCCTCCCATTAAAAATCATGCAAATCCTCCGTCCCCGGGTTTCAGAGTGGCCGCCTTCTCTCCCTCCTCCCCGAAGAGACGCGAAATCCCTGGGCGACGAAAGAGGTAGAAAGCTGAAAGGAGGAGGATAAAGAAGCAGGAAGAGTGAGGGGGGAAGGAACCGCGAGGAAGAAAAAAGGAATCGAAAACACACACCCCCGCAGGACACGCCGCAAAATCGACCCACCGTTTCCGCACATACATCTTCGCAGCTCGGGAAAGGGAGACAGGGGGAGAGAAAAAAAAATTAGGAACAGAGAGAGAGAGGGCGGAAAAAATGGGGAAAGAATTACCGGGGAGGGAGGGAGCGAGGAAATAAAGCGCATGTTTCGCGAAACACCCCCTTCTCTCCCTCTCTCTTTTGTCTTCCCCGGAGATGCACACGCCGGATGTGCATCGCCCGAACAAAACGACCTCTAATTCGGTTCTGCCATTTTCCCCGTCGACGTTTCCTCTCGCTCTTCCCCGGTTACTTTAATTCCGTATTTTCCCCTCCGTCCCGTCTTCGCCGGATTTTCATGGTTTTTCCCGTCCGTTCGTCGGAGTTCTGGGACACCCCTTCCCCTCGGATCGACGCCTGTCCCTCGAAAATCGCCTTCCCTCGGTTTCCTCGCTTCGCTACCGAGATCATCGAAATTACGCCGCGATATGAAGGAAAGGGGAGAAATGGGGGCAAGAAAAGTTAGAAAAATAGAGAACGAATAATACGCGTACCGATAAAAAGTGTGTAAAAAAAAAGAAACAGAAAGAAGAGAAAATCCCGCGGAGCTCGCTCATCGTGGCGAGAGATTCTCCAACAATGGCGATTCCCGTGTATATTTACCATTTTGGTTTTCCACGGAACTAAAAAAACGAACGTCGAAATTAACGAGCTATAAGCGGTTACCTCCGACGATATCTAGCATTTCGCGCGAATTGCCCGTTGAACATTTTTTTTTTCCCTCATCTCCTCGTCTCGCAAAGTTTTTCCTTTTCGCTCCATCCAAAGATCGCGGTCGAACCGCACGTTTCCAATTTTTCCACCCTTCCCGAGGAGAAAAAATTAATCTCGCCGGATAGTAACGGAAAATCTGAAAACGCGTGGCCCCTCGAACGCGGAGGGGGAATTAATATTCGTTATCCGGTAATTAGACGAGGCGGAGGGGGCTTATCGAGAAAAGTTAAGAAGAACAGGAATCGAGCAAGTCGTTATCACACGTACCGTCATTAAGATAACTCGAAGAGCGAAAGAGATAGAGAGAGAGAAAGAGAGCCGACTTATTCGCCCATCGAAGTCGCAAGAACCCGAGAGAGTTCTCTCCCGATCTAACGTCGTCTTCGATCTTATTTTGCCCTCTCTCTCTCTCCCCTTCCTTTTCTCCATTTTCTATCTCCCTCGCCAGAAGAGATAGGGAGCAAAACGAATCGCGAGTCGGGGAGCGTCACACGCCGCCGTCGTTTTCCATCCTTACGCCGCTTTTACTGCCGAAGCGAAGTAGAGGAATAAAAATCGAACGGTCGTTAAACATCGGGCCTTGACAGCGGTCGACCTGGCCGATTAAAATCCCCGACAATCGAGGAAAAATTAATCGAAATGACGGCTTATCGAGCGCCGATCGCGAGAGCGTCGCGTCATCGACGAATAAGGTCGAAAGGAGCTTTTCCTCATTTTTTTATATTCTCTCTCCAACTTTCAAGAGGAATCATCGACAGATATCTCGATCCGCTTTCGAGCCGCGATAATTGCCAGAAGGAAATGTCCTTCCGGGGGGAAGAGTCCTTCCCTCCCGATGGATTAATTACCCTCCCTGGGAGACTCGGTTCTCTCTCCCTCTCTAGCCCGACCTGGAAGACGCGGCCGAGTGCCAGGACTCGGGAGGAAATAATTATACCTACACAGTCACACGTAAATATAAAAAAAAAAAAATAAAAAAAGAGGAAGTTCATCCTGCTTTTCTACAAATTAATAGGCAATAATTAATTAAGATCCTAAAACCGCCCCCAAGGACCGCCACCGAGGGCAACTCTTATTTTTTTAATGGTATTCGGATGAATTGAAAAAAAAAAAAAATATATATAGATTCATACGCGAATAAAAATTTTTCGGAATCCCGTGAAACGTCGCCGTCGTCGGGTCCGTCGCGAACGTCACAATTGCCTCTCGGAGTAAGCCAACCGGTGCGATAATTGCTATCAGCGAGTGCAGGCCGCGTTTCCTCGTCGAACGGGCGTGCACTAACGGGAGTATAAATTCAGCTCGATTAAAAAGGAGGAGGCGGCAAATGAACTACACGGAACTCTTAGAAATCACGCCCTCCCCCCCCGGCCCCTTCCCCCGCCGCGGCGCAAATGAAATTCATCATTTCCCCGTAATCGAGGCATCTTCCTCCCCCCTTCCCCCAGCTCGCGCCTACGCGATACGATAATGGCTCGGCTGGCAATAAAGTTCAGAACCGAGGCGCATCGGTGTGCATCCGCTCTCCAATTGAGAGGCCCCCGGTCTCCTTCTCCCTACCTCTTTCGCTCTCCTTCCCCCTGATACCGATCTTGGCCTTATCAGCGGGAGGAAATCGCGAAACCTCGGCCCCGATAGAGAAATTCTCCCTGAACGGCGGGAAAAGCGTCGGACGGTCCTCCTGCTAGTCGTACGATAAATACGGTGCAGGCGGCATATTATCAAAAGTAAGGATGACGAAAAAAAAAAAAAGAGATGAAAGCGACATATCGACGGATGCGAGGAAGGGGAGAAAAATTATACCGAAAAACGAATACCCGACGCGAGGATCGAGCAAACGCAAAATCGGGCGATCCGGTCTCGACGCCCTTGCGTCGAATCGCATCGAGTTGCATCGAGTTGCATCCAATTCAGCGGTCGCGAAGCGCGCGCGCGGATCGCCGCGCGAGTTCCCCGAGTAAAGGGGGTCAATGCCACTCCCCGCAGACTTTCCCCCTCTTTCTTCGTTTCTTCCTCCTTTTTTCCTCCCCCTTTTCCCTGCGGTACGCGTGTACACTCAGTGGGGACCGCGTCGATGCATCTCGGGCCCGGCATCCCCGCGGCGCATCTCGCGGGCCACGCGTCGCGAGAGCGAGATACAACCGTGAAGGGCCGAGATACAAACCGAGATGCGCCCAAACTGCGAAGATCGAGTCGGGGGGAGCGAAACGGGGCCCCCCGGCGTGTCTTTTTCTCCCTTTCCTCCCTTCTTCATCCCTCCGTCCTTCTTCTCCCGTACCCAAGGCACGCGTGAGTCCGTCCCTCTCGTTCCCAGGGCCGGGCCTCGGCGAATCGCGCGCAAGAAGGGCTTTAATGACGGCCGGTAGCGAAGGGGGGAACGCCTCGAATGTTAGATCGGTGCATCGATGCATAATTATGCGGCACGGTGCTCTAACGGGCATCCCGGTTGCGGCCGATAAGCCGGGTGCAGCCTATGCGCCCGCGGGCGCAGCCGAGATGCATCCAGTGGCGCAGCTTCCGATGGACCGCGGCGAGAACTGCACCTGCACCGCGCCGGAAGTCTCTCGTTCCTCGAAGTCGGCCTTGCGACTCGATATATTCGAAATCCGTCAAAACGTTCGATTCTTCTTTGAAAAAAGGAACGACCAACTCGCGGAAAGTCCATATCGCCGAATCCCAGCCGCGCGTCCCGCCCGCGGCGTTCACGCATCGCGGGTGGGTTTTAAAAATTATTGCGATAATAATCGTGCCCGCACCGAGCGGAATCGTAATGCAAAATCCCCGCCGAGAGTCGCTTTTCCGCGAAGCGGGTATATTTTATTTATTAACTTTTCCGTATTTTCCGCTTTCAGTGCCGGATTTCAAATTTAACCACACATCACCTCGGGTGACTCGTGTCGCGCCTTCTCTCTTGCGACGTAATCGGACGACGAATTTATCATATAAACCGAGAACAAAGATGCATGCATACCGAAGAAATATTTGAATAATTCTTTGGTTAGTTTTTTTCTTTTTTCTTTCCCCTCGGCGTAGGACATTCATCGACGCGAGTCTCCATTCCCCGAAATCGGTCGAGATTCGTCGAGAGGTCTCTCGCCTCTCCCCTAGGGTTCCGCCTCGCGAGGCAGAAAACGGAACGCAATCCGAGAACCGAGCATGACGCGGTGTCAAGAAGGGAGGAAGAGGAGATATTCTTGGCAGAGAGCGGCGACTCGGTGCAACAACTGTCCCCATCCGTCATCCGCGAGTCTGCGCGTCCCGAAGAACCAGGGGCCGACGACTCCCGCTCTTCGAAGAGATCCCATTCGCCCATTACCGCTCGGCTTTGACTTTCCAAAACGCCGGAAAACCACAGAATTAGCCCCCCCTACCTTTAAAAACTCGTTACCGAATCGCATTATCGTTTATCGTATTAAATCAAAGGCACCGGAGCGTCGAAAATGCTAAGAAATTCCATCAGCCCCGAGTATCCGGTGGACGGTTCAATTTTTCTTTTTTCTTAAGAAATATAAAAGAAAAAAAAGATCTACGTGTATATCAAGAAATAAAGGATAAGAATTCTCCTCCTGCGAATCCACGTCGGACCGGGGAGCATTTTTAATGTTTACCCGTCAGTCAAAAGCGAGACGGATAAAAGGGAGAAAAAAATAGGGGGGAACGAAAGGAGAAATCGAGCGTCAGTTTCAATTCGACACCGGCCTCGCCTAAGTCGGCTACTCGATGCACGCCGAAGGAGAAGTAGAAGAGGGAGCCGCCGATGAGTCGGCTCCTTCTTGAACTTTGCTTCCTGGAAACTATGCCTAGTGGCCGAGAGCGGTCCCGGTCGGCTCGGAGGCTGGGAAGAGAGATCGCCCCTGGGAGATTGATTGGGATCGATGACAAGGGGTCAAGCGGAGTCGCCGGTTCAAATTCTATATCGTCCGTCCACGTCCAGAGACCGTGCCTCGCTGACAAACGACACTGGGGCCCTTTTCAGGAGGAGCTTTTGCGTTCGCCGGCAAGACCGGGGGCGTTATCGGAGTGATCGAGAACTCGGAGGAAGGATCGAGGAATGATTTACGAAAAAAAAAAAATCAAATTTACCGCGACTCGAAATAAGGAAAAGGGTGGTCCGTCGAAAATGAATCCACCAAACGAGCAGGAGAAGGGTCGGATCGGTTAGAAAATCTCGGGGGGGCATTTCTACGCGTCACGATGACCGATTATCGTCGACCCTCTCTCTTTGCTCCCATAACCTCGGCCCACCGATGGCACCCCGGCCCTCGACGGCGGACACCCCCGCTGAGCACCCCGGGACCATTCCGGGACCATTCCAGGACATCGGCCACGGATGATCGAACACCGGGAAGGCTTCGTTCGACGTGCCTTCCGAAACCTCTAGTCCGGCCCCAGGAAAATCACGAAGTAAAGGGGAAAAAAAAAAGAAAATCGAGTTTACTTAACGTTCGTTCGAGGAAATTAATTGGAAGCTAATTAAATCTCGGAAGAAGATTTCTCGCACCCCCGTAACAAAACGATGGACCGACCGACGGTTAAAATCGGGCGCGTGAATTTACTCTGGAATTAATTTTTGCATTAATAATTTTGTCGCGACTAAGCGAGGAAGCCCTCGTCGACGAAACCGAGGAAAAGTGCAGCGGCCTTCGGAGAGTGCGCTTTGATTCGACCCCGTCGAGGGTATAAATAATCTCCGGGCAGTTTATGCGATTTCTGCGTAATAAATACCGTAGGGAGAGAGTATTCGAGCAATAAATACGGGACGCGAGGTGCAGGGAGAGAGGGAGAGAGAGAGTCTCGGACGAGTTCGCGCTCGCCTGACCGGCTCGCCGTCCCGAACACACCCGCTGAGCGTCCAGGACGAGGTCCGGGACCTGTCCGAGGCATCAGCCGCGAATGATCGAATGCCCGAGCCACGGGGACGTGTTACTCCAGGTGCCCCCCCATAAACCGTCCAGGAACGAGTCCCGAGGGATCGCCGGTGCCATGTTTCAAAATTGCGCGAGCCCGCAAGTGATCCCTCCCTTCCCTGGAAAATCTCGCGCCGTCTCCTGGAATTTCCCTCAAGACCCGAAATCGTTCTCCGATCGACTCCATAATTATTATCACTCTTTTTTTACTCTCAATCGTCAAAACGTCCCTCCGGTAAAAGAACCGTTTTCAAGGGGACGCCTTCGAGATTCCCCCGAGATCCAAAAATCGCGTCTAAATCCCGCCCTCCCGGACCTTCCTCCGGGACATGCATAATCGAAACGGTCCAGGCAGCATCGGACTGCAACGCCTGTTGATCCGCACGGAAGGAGCGTCCCGATCCCCCACTTGGCACGCAGCATCCGAAGCTCCGTTCCCCGTCGCGATGCACTTCGAGATGCACCACCCCTCCCGGGGAGGGAGAGGAGAGGTAGACGGGCGAGTGCAGCTAGGTGCACGGGTTGCACCCCAACGCGTGCACATGCGCCCGATCCCATCCGACCCATCGCGAGGATCCATCGACGCCCGTTTGATGCTATCCTACGTGAATGCACGAGTGCACGCGTGCATCTTCGGCGCGATAAATATCCGCAAACCGGTGGAAGGGGGAAAATAGTGCAACGAGCAGCCGTTTATGCGCAGTTTCCTGCAATACCTGCGCCTACACCCCGTAAAAGAAAAAAAGGGGGAGAGGTCGAGAACCGGGGACTAATTGCTGCCACCGGAAAAAAAAACGTGCCCCAAAGGGTCCAGGGCTGGTTATTTTTTTATTTCAATTTTCTCCCCTC
The DNA here is from genome assembly GCF_000612105.2 of Orussus abietinus. Taxonomy (NCBI): domain Eukaryota; kingdom Metazoa; phylum Arthropoda; class Insecta; order Hymenoptera; family Orussidae; genus Orussus; species Orussus abietinus. The sequence continues at coordinate 326,270 of NW_019395985.1, forward strand.
CTCTTTTCGCGAAAAGGGGAACGTCGGAGAGTCTCAAAGGGAGCGACCTCGATATTTTCCCGGGTTTTCCAGGAAATCCAAACCCCTTACGCAGGGAAATCTGGGCCATGGAGGATTCGAGGGAGACCCCAAGGTGACGCGAATTTCTGCCGGTCGAGTGCAGCGGAGAAATAAAATGCAGGGAAAAAAAAAATAATCCAAGGGAGAAATTATCGAACGGTTGGCACGATTTTTCCACAGAGATTGTACGTCTTACGGGAGTATTTATTATAAAAACTTGGCCATAAGTAAATTTTTAATAGTTACACTCTACATCATTTTCGTTTAGAGGCCATTAAATTCGGAAAATAATTTTGGCCAAATTTTCCTGGCGAATACTCCGAGTGTCACTTAGTGCCTGGAGGAATGTCAACGGTACGGGAACCTCTCGGAGGCTAATTACTCAATACATAGGAGAAAAAAAAAAAAATGAATTATCGAGAGTCGGTTTAAACGAGGGTCGAGAGAAGTCGCAAAAACCTGATCCGCGCAAGCCGCTAGAATTCGCCTCATTGGTACAGCGCGATCAAAGGAAAAAAAGAGAAGGAATGAAAAAGGGAAAATCGAGTTCCAAGATTCCGATTTTCCATCTCTCCGGGATAATTAGGGGAAGAGGTTCGGTTTAAACCGCCAATTACCGACACCTCGAGAGTTGACGAAGGAGCGCCGCCACGACAGGATACGTGCGATCTAAATTACCGAGGAGTGAAGAAAAGAAGAAGGGAAAACGAAAAATGGACGCCGATCGCGAGTCGGAGGCAAATAGCGCAATAAGGGCGGTTATTTATGCAAATTATGTGCCGTTCTGCTGTACCTACGTCTCCGGGAGGTTCCGAACCGATGGGGACTAATTACGGAACCGTTTCGAGACCGTCACGAAGGTGCAAAAGGGTTGAGGTCCTCGTCGGATGGAGCAGAGAAAAAGGCTCAACGAGAGGTCGGGCTCGGTTTTCGTGACGTTTCGGTGCAGGAAACGACGCGAGACCGCTTCCAGCTGAATCGTTAAAAAAAACAAAAAAAGAAGTAAAATCCCTGTTCCCGGTTTTACTTGATCCGCAGAAAGTAAAAAAAAAAATCGCCTACAGAGTCGAGCCTAATTACTGGTTCTCGAGTGAGCGATGGAGCGACGCCGGAAGAAGCACGACTCGAATCCCTTCGTAAGGAAATTAATCTAAGGTTAATGTAAAATTAATACAAAACTATGTTTTGCCCTCATTTGCCATTTCAAAAAATTTCCCCACCCTCGTGACTTTCGTGCCGCCTTAAACGACTTCCAAGACTCCGGTCGCCCTCCCCACCTGCAAATCGACCTCGACGACATTCCTTGTCAAGCCATTCCCCATCCCCCCGGCGCATCCTACGGATCCCTAAGTACTCCAGTTACAGGGAGCTTACGCTTACACGCGCGATGCAAAGTCGAGAGAAAGAGAGACAGAGCGAGAGGCTCGCGGGTGCGATTACGCGTGTGCGGCTGCAAGTGCATCCACGGTGCACGCGGCTCCGGTGTGTAGGTATATAAGGTTGCGCAAAAAGAGCTCGGCGGAGGAGGAGGAGGCGAAGGAAGGGCGTCGGCCGGCCTCGCGAAGCGCCACTCGGTCAAGCTCACTGCCATCGTCTAGCTGACTCCGACATCCACTATAGCCTTCTTACTCCCTCTCTCCGCCATTACGACTCGCGTCCTCTCTCACTGCCCGGCGCGTTCTAACCTCTATACGCGCGCCTCGCGTACTAGCGGGCAGCCTTGCCTCGCCTTGACTCTCCTCCTCTCCTCCGCCCTCTTCCACCGATCTACCGGGTGAGGCGCGCGTCCGCGAGTACCGATATTTCCCCATATCCAAAAACCAATCGTTCCCTCCCCCTCTAAAATCCAGTGCCCGAATTTCCAAAACCCCCCCAAAAATATCGATCACCCCCGAGGAATGATCCCGCACCTCGCGTAACCTTCCTTCCTCCCCTGACGTGAGAATTTCTCGTTCCGTCAATTAATTCCAAATTTTTCAATAATCCCCCAGTGATCGGTTTACGCCCTCCCGCGAGAGTTCCTCCGATCCCTCGCTTCTCGAATGAAACCCAAATTTTCTTGTACTTGAATTTCTTCAATTATCCGGAGGTTCCTCGGAATGCCGGCCAGGAGTCGGGAACACCCGATACGATGCGTGGTACTCAGGGTGCATACAGCCGGTCGCGCGGCGTACTTAGCGTGCATGTGCGAGTACTCGAGTACTCGCGAGGCGTACTTAGCGGGTACCCGAGCCGATGGAGCCCGAGTAGAGGCGATCGCCGGCCGATCGGGCCCTCCACCTCAAGGTCACTCGCCTCTCTCGGGCCCAACCTCGAAGACGTCCTCGCCGTACGCGAGTCGGACGGCGCGTTATAGCTTCATTAAGGCGGTCTCAATGGAGGCTAGGTCACCGCCGCTCGCTATTCGCGTGGCTCGCTTTTCCTCCTCCGGCCGCGGATATATCTTTGGCAAGCCGGGGCCTCGGGTTCAACCTTAGGTTCATGTATAATTGCACCGAGCATCCTCTCGGCGCCGGTTCTGGCTCGAGCTCCGGACCCGACGTTGAAAATCGCAAGACGCGAGGGGAAACGCGCGGAATCACTGACCTAGCCAATTTCCTCGTCACCGAATGCCGTACCGTTCGTCGCCCTTTTTCGGAGCCTCCGTTTTCCCTGCGCTTCATTTTTTTTTTTTATATTATATTATATTTTCTATCCGAGACGCGGAGCCCTTCAAGAGTACGCAAGGAATTCTTTTGGGAGGAGGGGGAATTTTATGGCGTCCTCCAGCTCGCGGGCAAAAACGCATCGGAAGGGCCGCAATCTCATGTGGAACGATGTGCCCGAGAGGATGCCTCGCAATTTTTCATAACCCGGAAAATAGTGGCAGGGGCCCGAAACGTGTCCGACTAATAAAATGGAAGCGCGTATTTCGGCAAGAATTCCCGTGATTACACGTGACGTCTAAATAAAGAATTAGACGTTCTCACTAACAAGAAAAAAAAATTAAGTTTCATTTGCAACCAAAGACGGGGATTTTCCGCGTGTGTCCGTGCGAGTACGCATCCGGCATGGGGAATAAATCGGTCGGCGAGTTCGCGCAGGATTGTCGCCTTTTTTCCAGGGTCATTCGCCTTCTGGCGCAAGTTCCACGCCGGAGTCGAGGTAATGGCTTCATTAAATCGTAAGACTTGCCCCGGTCGTTGGGAGCACTCATCGAAGACGCGTCGCAAACCCGCAAGCCTTAAACCTCGATACGCGATCCGCGCAATCTACGGGAAAATTTGTCCCCCTTCCGGGAATGATTTCAAGAGAATCGCCATTTTGCCCTCTCTCACATGAACGAAATTTCAAAATCGACGCGGTGAATTTCGCAAGACTTATGACTTCATTAAAACCTGATCACTGAAGGGGGAGGGAACGTTGAATACCGCGAACGGATAAATCCCCCTCTTCGAGAAGCATCGATCATGACGCATTTGCCCCGATGCTTAATAAGCACTTAACATGCGCGATTTAATAATCGCCGGATCGAGTAAGTCTAAAAAATCTCGGGGAAATTTATCGAGCTCTGGGTTATGCATCTCTGTCGGACACGTTATTGCCTCGCCACTTCTACTTTCCGGCTTTTTCCTTAATATCGTCCCTACGCGTCACTGCACATATTAAAGTTCGATAAACTCATTGGTTAGCTGCAAGACATCGCTGCACCAGGTCTACCGGAGGCGTCCTTAATGAAGGGTCACGGAGCCTCGAAATGCACCGCCGCTGCACGTCTCGGGATCGATCTTCCGATGGACGAACTGAAAAGGAAAAATAACCAAAATAATAAGAGCGATAATCGTTAGTTGGCGTAATCGAGGTACCGCCTGTCGAGCATCGGCGCGATATAAATTAATTTCGAGTCGCGAATTTTCACTTCGGTCAATCGACGCGTAAGTGCCTCCAATTGCGGGAGGCGCACCTCGCATTACCCACAATAAAACCGGTACCGTGATCCTCGGTCTCGAGGGAAAAAAGGGGGGGGGGGATTAAAAAATCCCGAAAAATAAACCACCGATCCGCTTGGCATCGCCGCTCTCCAAGAACCGCCCATCAACAATCGGGCCGCAGCGATGCCGCGCCAGAAACGCCGGAGTAAATCGCGAACACAGTTGTTACGAGGGTAATTTGGGGCCTACTGCCATCGGGCATTACTTTTAACAGTACTTTTACAGCCTAGCCCACCCCGCGAGCCGTTTAACCCGTAAACCGCTGTAAACAGGCCGCGGTAAAATCAACACGAACGTTTACATTTTATAACAAACAAAGGTTTACGATAAATAAAAAAAAAAAATAAAACAATGACCCAGCGCGATCAGGCATTACCGTTAAGGTCCCTGAAATTTTTACCCGCTCTGTTATTTTTATTCTTCTCGTTTTTATTTTTCCCAATATGAGCAACAATCAGCGAAAGTCGGCAACGACTTTCCAGGGCCTTTGACAACGTTCGCGATACGTTCAGGTGTCGTTAACGTTACCTATGCATTTCAGGGAGGGAGTAAAAAAAAAAAGAAAAAGAAGGAGAAAAATCCCCTTTCCTCGGAATCGCCGCGAGAAAGATTCCGAGGAAATCCCGGAAGGAATGCCGTCGAGGGAGCGACGTCGAAAATCGCGATCGCCGATCCCGAGGGGAAAAACGGGGACCCGCGGTGGTTACCCCGTCGTTAAACGCGTGCAATGATCTCGGAGAATCGCACTTAAGCCTTTACGATTTTCCCCCCTCTCGCAGCCCCCTCGTGTAAACGGATCTGGGCGCGGCACGGGCCGCGACTCGACATTTCCAGCCAGTGTACACTCTGCCGATAATAAAAGCAAATTTAATAACTCGCCGACGGGGAAGATCGCCCCCTTCTCCTCTCCCCCCTCGAGAAGACGTCCATTGCGCGACTCGCGGCCTCGTTACCTTCCGCGCGCATTCTTCGGCCGAGCCGAACTGCAGCGGTCGAATAATTTCCATTTATTTCGTTCTATCCATCGAAAACGAGGGTTACACGATTTGAAAAATTTCTTCCCGAGTGATTTTCGAGGAAACGACCGACTCCCCTCTCGGAGGAGTCGACGCTAATTGTCTCAGGAGCGGAGAGGGACCCGGAGATTTATTTCTAGTCTTCGTAGAGGTCCAAAGACGGAAAGCTCGGCTCCCTGTCCCCGGCCCCGCTCGGCGGCTATTTAAATTGCCGCTCGGCTCGGACAATTTTAGTCTGGAATTGACCTCCTGAACTGCATACTGCCTCGTCTATGAGGCTGGAAAAAAGTCTATGTCAAGTTGCCGGGAGGTTTGGCACGGCGACTCACGGCCAAGTGGATTTATATCAAAAAGAAGCGCACGCCCGTAACGTGGCACCTCGCCAGGCGATCCTTTACGATTGCAAACTAGTTACGCACCTTCGGGTTCCGGCAGCGAAGCGAACTCGTTCGGTATTTTTTTTTTCCTTTTCTCATTACTCGAACGCAACGACTATGAGTCGATACGCGGGAGCGCGGGGGTCGACTTTCCGTGCCCACTCGAATTATCGCCAATTAATACGTGCAATAGTTTCGACGTTTATATACGCGATAATGTCGATGCCGATAATTTAGAAAAAAAAAAACAGAAAGAAAAAAAAATGGAAAATCATTTCCACGTCCCATAAAATCCCCCCAAGCGTCGAATTTCATCCGGCAAACGTACGGAAATCCTTCGAGACAAATGGTGGCCGGTTCCCGTTTTTACAGCCAAGATTACCTCAATCTACATAGATAGGCTTGATCTGGGCTTAACGATCGGTAAACGAGGATGCATCGCCGAGCCATTTGGGAAAATGCGACGAGCCGCAACGACGTCGTTAGACGTCGATCCGCTTTTTTTTCCGCCAGCGATCGAAAAACCGAAAACGGCCACTCACCTTTTTCTCTCTTCTTTTTCGACGATTTCTCCAACTCGATTTAACCAAACGAAAGAAATTTCGATTTTTCGAAACATCGATTTTTTCCACGAAGGAATTCAAAAATGCAGAGATATGAAAAAAAAGATTCTCACCTTCGTCGTAAAATAATCTCACGTTAATCGGCACTAAGATTTTGACCTGACCAGGGCGCCAATTTCGGAAATGTCGGCGGAACTTCTTTCCGTTCCTTCGGGCTCTTTTTATTCCCTTGGGGAGTACTTTACGGCGTCATTAATGCCGCTTAAGGATCGAGTTTGCATTTAATTTGCATTCGATTTCCCTTCCATCGGGCAGAACGCGCGCGCGCGCGCTTGTCAGGGCTTTTGATGAGGTCCGCAATTTTTTCTCCTTATCGCGAAAAAACCTCCCCCCGCGAACCTACTTCGCTTTTCAATCGATTTCCCGACCCTTTTCCTGGGAAAAATCCCGAGGCAACTCAAATTGGCGCGTCGCTCGACCAAGTCGAACCGATTCTATTTCTTTTCGTTTTTCCCCACCCCTGGAAGAAGAGAATCGCGGATTAAATGCGCCCCGGAATTTTTCTTAAGATTTTTCATAAAGCCTCCCGGAAGGCGCTGCGAGTTTTGACCTCCGACCGGGAAAATTCCTCCTTCTTTTTCTCGCTCTCCCCTCCGCGCTTTTCAATTTCTATGAATTAAGAATTTCGGTCGAAGCGGCTCTCTTCGCATAAAGCTCGCTTTCGTAAAATTCACCTTCAGTCATTCGTTTTTTGGAATCCTCGCAGAGACTTACCGAAGTAGGGTCAATTTTCTTCGTTAATCCCGGATTTTTGGAGGAGCCTCTTCCCTCGGCGATGAAAAGGGAGCACGGTCGTAATGATTCGTAAACGTTTCCTATAAACAAAGGCGTTGCAATCAGACGTCTACAGAAATTCCGTAGAAAAATAATCTTTCCCTCTGTAGGAATCGAAAGTGAATATTCTAATTTTTACCGGTAAATGAGATGAAACAACGTACCACGCACAAAGGCGAATGCTCCGACACTGAAGTACTGCCCTCTAACCGGTCGATCTTTCGAGAATGACGCAATCCACAGACCGAACTTTTCAACTATGGTTTTCGGGGTAAATACGTCACGATACTCCTTCCCCAACATTTCAGAGCTTCTCAGGAGCGAATAAACAATAATACGGCCACTCGCGACGTCGACCGAGACGGAATTTCGAAAAATATCCAAATATTTCCATTTATCGCGGTTTACTACGTAATGTGTGCTCACACCGAACTGGCATCGAACAATAGCTTGATTATTGAAAAAAATTTCTTAGCTTAAGAATTCATTCTTAAAATTTGTGGAGGGTCCTGCAATTAATATTATTTTTTTCCATAATAATGCCTGAAAGGTCTAATCATGCATCTCGATAGACCCCTCTGTTGCTTAAATCGTGCCCTGTCTCCTCAATAGGAAAGTTATCTCTAAATTAGTAAGCAAATCGCTCAATTGACGCCAGGACCTCCTTCGGGGCCCTCTTGGACGTGGAATCGTCGAGTATGTAAATTTAATAACGCCGATTCGGTGTGGGCACCCTCGGTGAGCGAGCCACGCTGGCTGCATTATGCATACGTATTGTGTACACCTGTTGCCCCAAATCATGCTCTCGCCGGGCCGGCCCTCCCGAGGTCGGACCTCTCTTTTGTTCCCGCGTCGCGCACATCCATCCGTCTCCCTCTCTCTCGCGCGCGCAGACCGCCACGTGCGCTTGCCCGCCACCGTAAACGCTACCCTTGCCGCCCGATGAACCTCACTCGATGTAACGATCTATGTACACGACGCAACGCGGCTTCCACCGGAATTGCAGGAGAATTTTTATGACACGGCGTTACGTAATTTAACATCCCCCAGCAAGAGAATTATTAAATGCGGAAATTGGTCGTCGCGAGAATCTACTGGATATCTCGGTTAACATTTATTTTTCGCTATTGCATTTTTCTATTCCGATAAGAATTGATCGATTTACGGGACAATGTTTGCAAAAATCTAAGGATAGGATTTTTTTTCTTTTTTGTTTTTCTTTTTGTTCCGTCATTTCATTTCTTTACGTGGAGTCACCTTAACTTCCCGAGGCACTAGGGTGCCGGATATCGAAGACTACGTTATTCAAAGTAATACTCGATTTTCCGTATAATTTTCTTGCGTCGGGCCTTCGGCCGGTTAATTAATCCCGAGGTCCTTTTACTCTTACCTGTTCGCCACGGTTAGCGGATATTACGCCATCGTTGGAATTCAGTCCCCTGAAACGCGAGCGAGTCACTGTCTGTCCTTTGAGAGCTCCTGACAAAAAGAGAAAGATTGCTAATAAACTGATAGCAGGGTCCCGGACTTGCTGACTGCTCGACGAAGTAGAAAAACGAAGAAAAATCAAATCCTATCCACAGGATGTACAGGGAACGTTTCCATTGTTTATTGAAGTACAGGATAATTACTACCTGATAGACCGTGACTCGCATAATTTAGCCACGTACGTCGACTAAACGTCGATATCCCTCTATATGCATGATTTTATCAATGAAGGAGAAAATAATTAATAATCAATTTACTCCGAAACGTATTTTCTTGGGACGCTGAGATGGCAGGAAGTGATGCTCCTTTTTTGTCCTTTTTTTCTCGCGGCCATTTTGAGCGCGCAATTATTTTGGCAAACGCGTTTAAATTAAATCCATTCAATCGTGGGTATTTGGACTTTTTAATTCGAGACTCTCGGGCCCATAATAGGAAATGGTTTCTTTGAAAGTGGGTTGATTGTCCCATTCAAAACGACCGCTCGTTATCGACGCCACCGTGCGCGGAAGTTAACGTTGTAGTTTCTTATTGTGGCCTCCGGCTATTTAACACTTGTCTGTAATATTCCGGGCCTCTCTTAACTCCCCGTAATCGCACGCACATGCGTAACGAGAGTTAGTCGATTCATGCCGGTATTTTAATGACGACCGCATAACGCTCCCGCCCGAACCGCTTTCGTTTTCTTTGTTCCCGTTCCGTAGTTTTTTTCATTTTTATGTCTCGTTTCTTCTTCTTTTCTCTTTTTTTTTCCTATAGAGCGAATTTGCTTCTGCTTCGCGTGGAGGGTTTTATTGTCTTATTTCTATTTTCAACCTTGATCGAAAGGGCGATTCGATTTCTTCCAAATCGTTCTATCTTTTTTTTTTTGGATACGCTCCGCCGAAAAAGGGCGTTCGTAGTACAGTATCGATAGTCGGAGAAATTAATGAAAATGTCTGGACTTTTCCTGCGTTCCCAGGGAAAGGGCCCGTAATAAAAGTGCAATTAAATCGTTGCAAAGCCGAGTCGATATCGCGGAGGTCGATAGCTCGAATTCCAAACGTTCGCGAGTGCCGGGGCAGTTTGGAAACGAGACCCAAAAATGCGTTTACACGGTTGCCTTGTTTTTAGGTATTTTTCTCTCGGTTCGCCGCTTTTCCCTCATCCCTCGTGTTTTGATGCTCCCAAAATCGTGCCGTTCTCCGTTTACGGGAGTTCCGAAATAAAGAGTTACGAATTATCTCTCCGACGATGCTTAACATTGTCCCCCGATTTGTGAAAGATTAATTATTTTTTCCATGAATCTTTTTTTTTTTGTATTTCTCTTATTCGACTTGTCCGCGGCACCGGCATTAAGTAAGTGCGTAAATCTTCGTCGCGGGAAAATAAGGGGAATAAGGAATTGCGTTAGGATCGTTAACATGATCCATGGAGACAGTTATTACCGTTGTTGGCGCACCGAGTTTCCTCAATTGAAAAGGCGACTCTTGGGTAATAAGCGTCGCAAACAGGTGTCCGGAAATCGCCTGTCAGGAGGAAAGTATTTTGGCGCGTGGCACGTGCCACTCGATTGCGATAATCGTTTGCAAAATTTCGAGCGACAAGTAGCCCGTATCGATGGGAAGCCGCGCGAGGATAAGAAGTCGCTCGGGGGGAAAATTGAAATTTTGGTTATTTTAAACGGGAAAAAAAATCGTGGAAAAATCGCTAGGCCCAGGTCAGGCCGGTTCTTGCGTTTTTGAGGTATTCTCGAATTTGACTTCGGTTGGTGCGACTTTTTTTTTCCTGGCTCTAGCGACATGCCCCTCTCGGCAGACACGGGCAGCTGGAAAAGGGACGATTTATCACTCGTCCTATCTAGCTCGCCCATGGTCTCTGGATCGTGACCGTTCATCCGCACTCGGTCCAATCCGGAACCTGTCCGTCCAGTCGAATTTGGAATCGATCGACCTCTCGCCGGGCCATTTCGAATCGAAAGTCGACCGCGGAGAAAGCCTCTCTCCCCGAGATACGCACCTGCTAAGCATTCGCCGAGATCGCCTCGAAAAAACTTCCCAAAGTCCGGTTTTGCAATTTTTGTCGGGCCCGAATTGACCTCCTTTCTTGAGACTCTTTAATTACCCACTGGAGATAGATGTAGAAATTAAAAATTTCGATCGCAAAGGGGCCTCGTTGCTCCCGGCACCCTCGACTCGGCAGGCCTCCCTCGTCCTCCTGATAACGCGCTCTTCGTGTTAACGGCCTTCGACGTTACTGACCTACCCTACCGACTTCGCTCGTGAACTCGGGGAATCGATTCACAATTAATCCCCGAACTAACTTGTTGCCTCATTCAAATTCCCCGCCGCCCCTCGAGGGCCAACTTTCCCTCCACCCCCACGACATTTTGCTATCGACGCGCCCGGTATCGAAACACCCAGTTGCCCCCGATGCAATTAACCGAGAAATCAAATTCATGTCCGATCCAATTTCTTCCCAAGACCGCGGGTAACTTCAGCCGTTTAACTTCGATGAACTTCGCCGTAACGAGCTCAATCGGTCAAGAAATAGAGACGTTGGAATTTAAATAAAAAAAATGCTCACCCCCTAAAATTCGCCATCTCCTTAGCGTCCTCCGCGCTCTTAAGGGACTTGAACTTTAACGGAACTCCGGGAAACGCGGCGCAATATTGCGGGACAATACGCGCGGCCGTTTAACGCCGTTGTAAAAAGCTTTGCGAAATACCCTCTCGAAAGATCGTTAAGGGACTTTTACATCTCCCATTCGCGTGGGAAGGAGGATGAGGGGGACCTTAACGCCGTTTAACGAAATCCTCCCCTTCGCCCTACGACCTCCGCCCTCTTTAGGGCCCGTTACGTAACGGCTCCGTTTGCCGGGCCCCGTGCACGCAAAAGTAGACGAGGAATATCCTTTCTTTTCCGCAACTCCGGTTTCTCCCTTTTTCGTCCTCTTCTTCTTTTTATCATTTTTTCTCGCCACCTCTGCGACCCCTTCTACGGATGACGAACGACCTGGCGCCGTTCTTGGACCTCCTATTCGCAGTGCTCCTCCCTTTCTCCGCGGACTCTCGCCCTCCCTCCATTTTTTTTTTATCCCTCGACGACTGATCAACGACCCCGGCAGAGTCTCGCGCCAAGTGCATCCCTACCTGCCATCTTGGCGACGTAACGAGTAAAATCGACGTCGGGATCGTTCTCTCGAATTTCTCCCTAGAGATTGTTCCGTGAGATCGTCACAGCTGTGTCCGGGATTTTGGAATCTAGATCTTATTGTTGTTAATTTATTTTCTTAATTTTTACTTTAAGATTGCCAGCACAAAAATACATCCGTCTGGGAATTATTACTTGACTTTCGCGTAACGTGGACCAAGTTAAATCGGAACGTTAGGAGCGCTCGATGCCACACAATAACGATCTGACGGGCGAAGGTGGCCGTGCGTTAGGCAGGAGGTGCACGTACACCGGTTAAAATAATTGAAAAAAAATATAGAAGCGTGCGGTTACGTTCACGCACGGGTCGGCGACGACGCTGGTGTGCGTAAAGAAAATTTCAATCTATCCACCGGGTTGATTGGAACGAAATTGGGTAGGAAAATTAGGTTGCCGATGGGAATCCCTCTCTCTCGCTCTCACTCGTTCCACTCGCGCCGATGTGCATAGGTGTGCGAGTGTGGGTGTACACCTGCACTCCGCCTTCTCTCTCCCTCTTAGATTTCCAAAACCTACCTTGGACATCCCTCGAATATCCAAAACGGTAGAATTTCCTGGGAGAGTGGCAGAAAATTGGAGATAAGGAGCGGGTGGATTTTCTACTACTTCTTCTAATTTTCCATTTAATTTCACTCGTCTCGATCGTGATCCGGATTTTTTTTTTTTTTCGCGGAAAGGGGAAGGATTTGCAGACCGGAGATTTCATCGGGACTAACGAGCTCGGAGTCACTCGAGCCCTTTTTTTTATTCTTTTTGTTTTTAAGGAGACGCGTAATCGTGCCCATAGAAAAAGGGCGCCACTTCGCGTAATCGACGTTTTCCCTGGCGTTTGACGTCGGGAACGCGGTCGCCGGGTTTCACTCACTTTTGCCCGCGGTAGGTAATCGCGGGAAATCGCGGGGGTTCGCGGGATTGCCCGCACGGTAATGTCCGCGTGACGGCCCTCGACGTCCGCGGATTTTTCACGTCATCCCGGGGACAATTCGCGCGATCGACATGCGGACGTCAAAACGCGGCCCCGCCGGGTCTCCTAAGGGCTCGTCCTTCGGCATCGAATTTTCCGGAATTTTCCCGCGGTGTCTCGTGCGGATCCCGTATTTCGGCGGACGACCACCCAGCCGGAATTCTGGCGTTCAGAGGGATTACCTAGAAATTATTTTCTTTTTCTCTCCCTCCAGTTCTCGTTTCGAAAATTCTTTTCCGCTCTCGGGCTGCTTGAAAAATGCGAGGAGGCTCGTCTACCCCTTTACGATCGCGTCCGATTTAACTCCCCATCCTCGGACCTCTCGACGGAACTCGTCCTCGCGGCGAGGAACGCCGAAAGTTCGGCCCGAAGTTTTCCAGGGAGTTTGTACACCACCCGTTTGCCCTCCCCCCGTTGCGTTCCAGTTTACCGCGTGCCGGTTACGCGGGGGTTGTCCCACCCCCGTCAGAGGACCGACAACTCGCGATCAGCTGACAACCGATGGCCTCCCTTCGGCCCCAGCGATACCAATCATTACCGAGCTAGAAGGGTTAGAGTCTTAACCGATTACCCCCTTATGCATGAGATTATTATCCCTTACCGCGTTCGAGGAGACCCTCCCCGTATAAGAACAGGATCCCAGGGCCCCCCGCGACTTTTCGCGATTTTCCTAATTTCTCTCGAGCCCCCCTTTCCTCGGAGGTGGCGCCCCGGCGTAATATTCCCGATTTGAGTCGCCGCTCCCTCGCTCGCTCGGCGGGGGCGCAATCTGAATAGTAATTAAGGATTCGGTTAACGCTCCCCCCTCGCCCCCCCTGCGCGAGTGCGGAGAACGCAACCCAATTTAAACATACAAAAGTGTAAGGTAGGTTAGCGCGCAGGAGGCGGACGGCTCTCGTCGGGGGGAGGGTGGAAGGGGGTTGGGGGATCGGGGGATCGGGGGGGTGAGCGCACCTCCCGAAGGCGCGCGTACGCCTCCGCGGCCGGAGGGGAATAGAGAGGAGGGTCGGAGCGCCGGCGGGAAAGGGGAGGGTCTCGCCGCTACCGGGAGGGGTGGGCCGGGTCCGAGACGCCGCGTCGCGCTCGGTGCAGCCAGGGGGGGCGACGGAGGGGCCGGGAATTCCTATGCACTTCTCGCGCCCCTCCGCTCGCCCCTCATCCCCCCACCCACCCGCCGCCGCGACGCCCTCCCCCTCTCGCGGCGCGATCGCCCTTCTCCGTCCGCCGCGCCGCACCACGTGGCTCGTCGTCTCCCTCCTTCCCTCCCTCCCGGTTTTCGTGCCCGCACGCGTGTACGCGGATATAATTGCGCTCTCTTTCTAATACCTCGTCCGCGCCCTCTTTCCCTCTCTTTCGCTCTGTCTCTCTCTCGCGCGCCATCCTTCGTCCTCTCGCGCGCGCCGCCACGAGATCGCGAGCCCTCTCTCTCCGTCCCTCCCGGTCGGACTCTTTTTCTCCCTCCCCCACCCCCTGCCATCTTTCCCTCTTTTTCTCCTGCGCTCCCTGCCCCTATGGGCGTGCGAGAGAGAGGTCGAGAGTGGGAGAAAGAGAGAGAGCGTAACGCCGCACTCGTGAGTGGCACCGGGAGGGAGAAAGAGGAAGAAAAAAAGATCCGGTAGCCAATGGGAGAAGGAGGAGGAGGAGAGCCGAACACGGCAAGATCCGACAACGTCGCGCCCGAGTTTTTGTTTACCGGCCGAGAGGGAAGAGAGCGCCTCTTTCTCTCTCTCTTTCTCTATGCGTATCTCGCGGCCCTCCGAGAGCGCCGCACCCCTCCGATTCCCCCCTCGGAGGGCCGGGGGACGGGCCCTCCATTTTTAACCCTTTACCCCCGCGGATTCCGTTTTCGGTCAATAGCGCCCCGGCCGAAGGGTCGACGCGGATTTTTTTCCTCCGGGGGGAGGGCGATGCTTTACGAAGGGTCGCTCGGAGCTTTCGGGAGAACCGGAGTTCGGGGACGTGGGATGCACTCGGAAGGTACACCTTGAGGATGCGGCATCGATTGTCGACCACTCGCTGTCCACGGTGTAGGGTCTAATTCGGCAGGTGAGGGCTGCCCTATGGAGGAAATTGGTCTTTTCGAGGGGTTTCCCGAGTCATTCGAGTCGCGATTTTCGTATCCGCGGTCGCTCAAAGGGGGAGGGCCGAGGGGCGTGAAAAGGCCGAAAAGGGGAACGGGAGGAGAGGTTTTACGGTCTCGAAAAGGAGTCCCCGGGTGCCGTGCATTTATCTCTCATCTGGCTCGCGCGTTATATCGCCTTCCGCCGTACGTGCGTGGTTTACATTACGGCCGGAGGAGCGATACCCCGTGAATTACGGGGATGCCGGGGAAAGGGGCACGGGATCGTCCCTCCTCGCTTAGGAGAGAGGACCTCGCGATCGTCCGACTGTAATAACGGGCCTTGATTCCGTTTGCGGGCCATGTGCCGCAGAGAACGGCGAGGAGGGTCCCATACTTAATTTCCCACGATTTTTTCAATTTTTCTCGAATTTTTCCCGATTTTTCCTCATTTTGCCCAATTTCTTCCCTCGATCGGCGATTTCTCCCGACGGCCTCGATGAGCAAGGGTATATGTACGCTGAGAAAAAAAAAATGCCGAATGCCCCGTCAATTGATAAATAAATGATATTTAACCTCTTTGGGGGGGAAAACGCGACGAGGATTTTCCGCGTGGGAGGGGGAAGCTAGCCGACACTTTTACCGCTGAAATATGAGGAGACTTTATTCGGTTACGTCGTAACTCGGGGAGTCGTAAAGCCATAAAGTTCGGCGTTAAATTCACCGGCACTCGGTGGCGACACCAAACACTCGCCGTTAAGGACGAATCGTAAAGGCGGAGGAAAAAGGGGGCGGGGGTCTCTGCCCCCCGAAACGCGAAACCGCTGCGGAAAACTGGTCGCGGCGGAATCCGTGGATCTCGTCGACGGCTCGTTTTCGACCGTTGCGGGGTGTTTTTTACCGGAGAAATTATTACGTGACTCCTTGTGGCTCGAGCTTGTCCCTCCCTTTTCGTCTTTCTCTCCTTTTCCGCGTTTCCCGCGGGACGGGAAGAAATTTCAATCCGATTTTTCGGGTCTTGCTTGCCCGCGCGGGGAATTGATAAAACCGAGAGAGCTCTCCGTTCGTCCGGCGGCGTGTTTACACGTCACGGTTTTATCCCAGGAAAGATCCGTCATAGATAAATCGAGCCAGGTATTACGCTCGTCATTAATTTCCCGGGCAACGGGTCGGTGACGCGTCTCTTTCTTTCCCCAGGATCCCTCCTTCTTCCTCCCTCCGTTTGTCATTCGGGCTCTCTTAACGACCAGAACGTAAAATCGCCTCCCCCCCGTCCTCCTACCGGCAACCGGACAAAACCTCGCCGTTACAATTGACCTGCAAACTGCAAAGCGTTTAAGTGTTTTCGCCAAAGTGCTCGGTGCAATTGCAGCAATTATGCAGGCGAAATGAAATGTCGGCCGGGGGGAAATTAAGAGAAGCGCGTGACGGCCCCCTCGGACGACGAAGGGAAGGGACGCTCTTCTTTGCTGCGAATTTCCACCAGTTTCTTCCCCCCCACATTTTTTTTTATCGAATCGTTCACCTCTTGTTCACGTCACTTTTTTTATCCCGACGCCGTTTTCCCTCGTCGCCGTTATCTCTCGGGATTTATCCCTCGCGACTGCAGGCGCAACCAGAGGGTGGATAAATAGGTGTAACAAATTTTTTTGACGTGCCTTTTTTATTTTCTTCCTCGAACGAATCGTTCTCTATTTAATTTTTTTTTCTTCTCTTTTCAACCCCTTCTTCCTCGGCTCCTTTGGCGAATCTCCGCGCTCGGCGTTTTCCCTCGTTACGCGCCGTTATCGCTCGGGATTTATCCTTCCCGTGATTGTTGATGCAACGACGGGGGTGTGGGAAGGGAGAGGAGGTGGAAAATTGCAACGCGCTCGTTTAATTCGGTTTCATTGGGGGTTTGATTGCCTGGAGAGGGATGAACTCTCCCTCTCTCTCTCCCTCTCTCTTCGAGGGTTTCACTTGATACCTGGCCCTTGATGCTCCGAATGCCACGGCGCGCCTGTAAAAGCGATTTTACAGGTGCAGCTTTTGTTAACCCCAGGTTTAAGTGACTCCCATTGGTCGCTCATGGGGTGTTTCCGTTTTGCCGTTTCTGAGCGGCGCATCGATTGCAAGACAATTTCCTTGCGAATCCTTACTTTCGGACATTTTTTTTTATCTACGCGCATAATCTCGTATATCTGATAATCGCATCGCGTTAACTTATCCTCGGCGTTGGATTGCCCGAAAAGTCAGGCCTCGCCGAAAGGGCTCCCTCTTGTCAGGTGAGGGGTGGACAACCCTCTCCGGAGGTCCAATTTCGGAAAATTCGCGCGGAACCGTCGCCTCCGTCGCCACGACGGTTGCGAAACGCGTGTCCGGTGCACACGCCGTTCGGCGGACAATCCTCGGGTTGCGGTTGCACTCGGTGCTTAATTTGCATTCCGGCGGTCTTGTTCAAAGCCCCCTCCGCGAGGCGAAACAAAATGGGCAAAAAGTCGAAAGGACATCGCTTTAATCCCGCGCGCAAAGTTGATTTCCGAGTCAAATTTATTTGGAAAAATTCCTCGGATCCCACCTCCTCCCTCACTTTTCTCTCCTTTTCGCTTACCTACCTTCGGCGGATCGCCGATTCGCCGGACATTATCATACCAATGTTCCGTTTTAATTCGCCCCACCCGGGCGTTTTTCCTGCGTCCCTGCCGCTAGGAAGATTCATTCGAGCCGATAAATAATTTATTTGCAAACCCTCCCTTCCCCATTGCGCGACATATTTGGTCGAATTAAACACTTTTCCCCCCCGTACCCCCTCTCCTGTGTCGCCCTGACTCGCGGTAATGCATATTTGCATTTCGCACCCGCCGTCGCGTTTAGCACAGAGGTGTTAACGATGGTTAACGCGCGGTGTAATAACGAATTTGTACGGCCGGTTCTTTTTTGGGGGGGGGGGTTTCTTTGCGTCCCCGGGTTTTATTCTTCCCAGGGGGGAATGGAACACCTGCTGCGAGATCTGACCTGGAGGCTTGGCTCGTTAGGGAGATAAATGCACTTGTATCTCGCTTTGTCGTATCGAGGACTGTAATGGAAAAAAAAGTCGCGGAAATAATGGAAGAAATAGTGGTGGACAGGGTTTAGCCCCTCGTTCTTGAAATATATGTACACATGTACATGTATGTATATATATTTTTTTTTTCTTGAAAATCCATCATGATCATGGAGTTCCCAATATTTTCACGCGAGAGGAACGAAAAGACACTTTCCAAGAGCCCTCGTTGCGTTTTCCGGAGGTGGGTGGGGAGCTTCGCGGTAAAACGGTAACGAGGTGACTGACAATCGCATTCGGGAGAGGAGAGGGGTGAAATTTGCACGGGACGAGAATCCCTTTGGATCGCGAGGCGCCGCCGTGGGAAGATTCAAATTTGAGGCGAGGATCTCTCGCCGGCGACACTTCGGTCCGCCGTTTTCCCGGAGCACAGTCGAGCAGTTTTTTCAATTAAAAGTGGATGCTTACGCGATGCCGGTGTCATCCCTCGCGCAAAAGCTGATTTAAATGTAAATCAAAGCACCCTAGACCGCGTCGCGATGACACCGCGGGGACGGTGGAAAAAAAAAATGGCCGACGTGGGGGAGAGGGAGAGAGTCATCCGTAGAAACGCAATAAGCGATCACGGGAAATCGGAGGAAATGAAACTTGGACGTTCGATGCGGTCGATTCATTTGTTGCATCGATTTCTTTGAGAGCTTTCGATCCTTGCCTTTCCCTCCCGAGTCGCGTCTCGTGGTAAATAGAGCAACGTGTGCCGATCCATGAGCAATCTGTTCACAGTTGTTCCTCGGGCCGATCGGGCAAGAAGTTAACGTATTCGAGGGTCGTTACACGTAGGCGTAACGACGGCCCGTAATGGCCCTAAGGAGACCGGGGAAATGATAGAAATGTGGAGCATCGCTTCTAAATAACACGTTAGGAGGGGATAATAAAAGCTAATAAAGGCACGGGGGTCCCCGGTGATTGCCAAGATGGCGGCGAGTAAGTGTACCTCTCCCTGAAAAATTGGGGAGGGGGAGGAGGAATCGAACCGAACGGGGTTTAATTTCGAAAAAGCCACGAGAGCCGGATTTTTCACAAGTCGGCATATGGCGCGGCTGTGCCTCCGATCTCGGGGATTTCGAATTGTTCGGATGCCTTTTTATCGGGTAAAAAAATTTTTTTTCTTCCTCCCTCCCTCCTTTGGACGGATCCACGACAGGTGCTCGATGCTCGGCCGAAGGTCCTCTCGCTTTTCTTGCTGGCCAAATTGTGGAGTATCGTTGCACCCTGCACCCGAAAAAAAAAGTAAAAGATAAAAAAATTCGGAATTATGGGGCGGCCTGTATTTGAGATTTTCTTGCCGAGAGTTTCGATTTTTTTTTTTTAATTGTCCCCCCGCGATTCCTGGGAGGTAAGGAATTCGCGTGGGAATCGCTTTTCGAAAATTTCGACCGACAGCTGACGGACGGATTCGATCGCTAATAAGCAAATTCTCGACGGAGGAATCCCTGTTATTTCGACGGGAATGAATGTAATGGAATTCCCAATTTCGTCCTTTCTTTGTATTAAATTAATCCCACTCCCCCCCGTAATTTAAAAATCCTTCCTTCCGGTTTCACGTCGAGTGGGTTAGAGAGGCTCTCAGAGGGTCCAGGAATTTGACGCGAGACAATGCGGCCGAAATGGAGAATTGCGCGACCTCAAAGGTCCGAATAAGGGCCGCGAATCGCGTAGGTTGCAGTACTGACCTTCTTTGATATCGATCCCCAGAGCAGGAGGGGGAGGACGGAGGAAAAGGGGAGAAAGAGGGCCAAAAGTGCGAATCCGCGCGAAGCGCGTCAAAAAGCTCCATCGAGAAGTGCACGGCGTCCGGCCAATCGGAAGCTGGGTCCAGGGGAAAGGAAAAAGATGGCGGTGCTCGTGGGGGGAAGGGGGCGAAAACGGCACCGAAGGGACTTTTCTTATCGTCCCCGTTCTCGAGGTCGTTCCTTATCAGCCCCGAAGACGAGATCGAGGCCTGTGCTCTTTCGCTCTCCCCGAGGAGACTCCATTTTTATCCGGAAAAGCGTTAGAAAAAGATCATTAAGAAAAAAGAGAAAATGCAAAAATCCACCCGACATCCAAACGGAAAATTTTTGACTGGCTGTTTTTTTTTTTATAAGGTCAATTTTTCATCGCGAATACATTCGCGCACCTCGCTTGCTTGAGGTCCCGACGAGTCGAGTGCGCTTTACTCGCGAGTTGGTATTTACACGCCTGTAATACGCGTATATTTATCCTACGGAAAACCGCGAAGGCTGCGTCCGCAAGCGGACAGAATCCGCAGCCGCGGCCGGACACTCGGCGAGGCTACCGAGTTTACTTGGAAACCGGATGATTCGAGGAGATGCAATTACACCCGGGTACCGACAGACAGAGACGGGGAGAGAAAAGGAGAGACTGAGGGAGGGAGAGTGAGAGAGAGGGAGGGAGGGAACCGGTGCTCGCGATGATTGGCCGCGGATTATCCGGCTCTCGAAAGTAGAAAGCGCGCCCATTCCGCCTGCGGAATTATCCCGCGGAGCGCGGAAAACGTCCACGAGGTCGCGAATCGCGGGCAAGAGAAGAAAGAAAAAAAAAAGAAGACGCGAGGAACAGTGGACGCTCTTTCTTCATCTTTTGTTTATTTCTCTTAAATTGTTTTATTTTTTTTTCCTGTCGGGGAAAAAACCTCCCGATTTTATCGGTCAGGGTTTTTTTGGCGCGATAAAATGGGGGATGGGATTGCAATCGGTGATAACGGGGACATTAATTACCGGCAATTAAAGCGGGGCTACCGTGCACTTACGTCGTCCGGTAATGCACCGCAGGTTGAAGGCTTAATGATGGCAGTTCCGCCATCCGAGAGTCGAGCTCATCGACGAGGAGTCGCTGCGTTTTCTTACTTCATTACGCTAATGCTCGTCCCTATGTGCAAAGTGTACATGGAACACGCGTCTACGGATGCGAGTACATAGGACGCGTGCTCCTGTGTCCGTGTACCCGGGCTTATATGTACGCGCATTCTCCGTTTGTGCAACAGGTGCATGTGCATCGCTTTCGGAACCCGGGAAATTTATGCTACCCCCTTTGCGAGCCATTCAATGCCGCCCGCGTATTCCAAATCGGGCCGTTCGCAAAATGTCGGCCAAATTTGAGGAGAGGAAGAAAAAAAGGGAATGAAATGGGCGAAAAACTCGCCGATCTAGGAATTGCCGGATGTATTAAGGGACACCAAGGATGCATTTTTTTTTTGGTTTTATTGAAAATCGGAGGACCGAGGGAAATATGTGGAAAGCAGGTCGAAATTGCGATTTTTCTTTCGTTTTGTTTTTCGGCTCCTTTCGAGGCTCGCCTTT
Source organism: Orussus abietinus (assembly GCF_000612105.2). Classification (NCBI taxonomy): domain Eukaryota; kingdom Metazoa; phylum Arthropoda; class Insecta; order Hymenoptera; family Orussidae; genus Orussus; species Orussus abietinus. The sequence continues at coordinate 347,175 of NW_019395985.1, forward strand.
ACGAGCACGAAAACCATCCTGACATTTTCCGCCCGAACGACACCGGTAGGGTTGAATAAATTATTGCTCGCAAATTAATTATTACACTCGAGCGTGTGCCCTGGGGAAATGTCACTCGTGCGCGTATTTTCGAACCGCCACCCCTTCTGTCTCTCTTTTTTTTCCTCCCACGGAAAACTCGCCCTTAGGTGACGTCACTGGGACGCCGGGTTCATTTTCCTTTTATTTTGCATTTTAATTTTTTTTTTTTGTCGCGTCGAACGACTACGGGGAATTAATTATTGCTCTTCTCTCCGTGGTAGGATGTGCGAGGAGGGGGGAACCGTGGGAGTAATTAACGTTTCCGAGATTTTTCATCCCTTTTCGACCATTTTTAACGCAGGAGATCGACCTCGAAGGAAACAAAACTCGTTCCGGGCGTTCCATAAAATCGTGGCGGAAACGAGGGCTAACGAGAACGTTATTTTTAATTCCCGCGGGGAAAACGTTTCTTTTCGGCCGCGGCGACGACGTGTCGCCGGAGCGGTCGCGCGGTATAGGCGAAAACGTCGAGAAGAAGATCCCCGGGAAAACTCGGAAAAATCGAAGGGCCGCCTTAACGCTCTCTCGACGGAAAGGGGTGATGCGAATTAACGCGGGCGATTTTTCGGGAATGATATTTTTTATTTCCTCCCCCTTCTTCCGCGGGAAAAGACCCCTCTCCGATGGCGTCGCACTGCGTGGAAATTATCGTCGGGACGGGCGTCTAAATATTTATGGGGGTGGAGCGCGGGCGCCAAGTGCACGTCCAACGCTCTCCCCGACACGTCCTGGGACATCCGGGGACGGATTGGGATTTATTAAAAATTCCTGTCACGGCTTTTGAGTGAATTCTGCGCCGGAAGGACTCCCCCGGGATTAAGGGTCGTCGGGTCGGGAGAAGCGGCTCTTGCAAGGCCGTCATCTCGAAGCGTCATTGAAACGATTGATAATTCGATGACTGTCTTCGCAGATGAGACTCCGGAAGAACTACGGGGGTGAAATAATTTTTTTCTCGATGCGTTATTTCATTTTTTGTTCCAAACTGCAGTGTCCGGCCGGATTTAAGGGGAGCGTCGCGCGGGAACTCGCAACGGGTTAATCTCGCTGTATCCAAGAATGACGGTGGGGTGGTTTCTTTCTTTTTTTCTTTTATCTATCTCAGCCGCGTGGATTTCCACGCGGCAAAAAGGCCGGGGCGGTGCACGCGCGAGTCTTTCGGAATAAAGTGAGAAGGAATGCGGCGTCGCGAGGAGAGCCAGTCGGGAGATATATTTAGGCGGTCCGGGTGGTGCACCGTGGTTCCGGTCGCGATGCACTCACGTCGCATGCGTCTCTCCCCGAGTTCCGTCAGAAACGGGACGCGTCTACGAGCGGCGAAGCTTCCGGGCGATTTCGAGGAACCTTAGTTGCGATTTTACGTCGTGATTTGACTTGCTTGAATTTTTTTCCTCAACTTTAATGGAACCCAAAGACCACGGAGCGATCGCATCGGGGAATGCACTTGGTGCGAAACTCGGTCCGCCCTGGTTGAACCGTCTCCCATGAAACTTTACTTTACGACCCGATGTTTAATAAGGAAGCCAATTAAGGGTGCGATGCACCTCGTCGTCGCACTTGTTGGATGGAACAGGAGGAAGTTTGGCATGCGGTTTGTCGGGCTTATTGACGACGCCGGTCTAAAATGGCGGCGGAAGAGGGTCGGCCATGTTGACTCGGCGCGGAACGATGTCGTCAACCTCGAAAGGCGAGTGCGAAAGCAACCTAGGGGGAGAGGGATGACTAACTCGGAGAGTTTAGGCCCTCGCCTCTCCTCCTGCCATTTTCTCTGCCCCTTTGGCCGGTTTCTACGGCTCGCGTCCCTTTTTAGTTGCGCGCCGCGGACGGGGAGGACGCGCAATTAACGACGGCCGAAAACCGCGCCCGGAGGAATCATTTTCCAGGGTCGTTACCGAGGCCCCCGTAAGGTCGAACGCCCGATTTCGCGATTAATAATTGAAGGCCTTATTCCTACCATCCGCCGGCATTAGCTATTAACGCCCACTTTTCACCCTTTGAGATCCCCCGGACGGAAGGATAAGGAAAAAGGACGAAGAAGAGACCCTTATTATATCCTCGCGCTCGATCCTTTTAATGTCGTCGACCTTTTTCTTCATCCCAGATGCGATATCGCGCGCATAGGTGCACCCGACTCCCACGGGAGATCGCTAAACGCCTATATCGCGAGATATTATTTCCCGCGATAAGAGAAAAATAGGGAAAGGTAAGAAATTTAGCCCCTCGCCTATTATTTCTCCGGCAACTTTTTTAATGGAGCCCCGACGTTTATACAAAATTTATTCTATCCCTTTTTTTTTTTACCAGGGGAAGTTTGAGGAAAGTTGGGCCGGAAAATCCTACGTAACTGGGTGTAGGTTTATGTACGTATCCGTATATTACGTACAGGGTGGAGTGTATGTGTGTATACATAATATATATAATATATACGATTGCGCGTCCTCGTCCGAGAGGCGGCAGAGACGCCATCAGCGCCTCCGGGGGGCTTTGTGAATTTTTACTCGAACTCTCCGCGAATCCTCGGCCCCGCACTTTGTCGGACATGAAAGGGGACGTATTAAGAATGATTAATGAATTTCCCGGCCTCTCTTTATCTCTCTCTCTCTCTCTCGCTTGGGAGATAAAGGAGCCGCGTTTCGACGGGGGCGCGAGGAAGACGGAGACACCGACGGCGGCGGCGGCGTCGGCGTCGGTCGGGCACAAACGCGGCCAAAGAGACGCGCGGGTGGACCCGGCGTGTCCCACCTCGCATTTGTTGCTAACGAGAACCTTTATAAATTCAAACTCCTCGAGGTCGCCGCCATGCCGGCCGCATCGTCGCGAGTGATAGGCTCGGGGGTGATACCGCGAGTCCGCCTTCCCCTTTGCGCGACGGCCGCGATCGACGTTTCCTTTGTCGGGTCGGCCATCTTGCCGCGACTCGCGCCGGTCGCCATCTTCCCTCGCGACTCGAGGACTCGGCTCGATGTCCCACACAATGGAGGGTTTTCCAACATTCAATATTCATGCCCGAGAGGTGTAGGACGCGAGTCGCGGTGATTATTTATATATTGTTTTTATTTATACCTTTCGATGCAGATCGGCTCAATTCGCGACTCGAGAAGCCCCCTTTGAGGGCTTTCGCATGTCCTCCCTCAAAGGGGTCTATTTTAGGTTATTCGGTACAAGTACCGTAGACGAATGCGACGAGTAGCGAGATATCCACCCCCTTCCTCCCCCGATTATCCATTACCGGTGCATTAACCGGTCGCCTGCCCTCCCGGGGGGCGTTTATTAAATCGATCTACCCCCGTCTTCGCCGAGGGCTCCAGCCTTGGAGGGGGATTAAATTCGCCCTTTCTGGTTTTTTTTGTTTCTTTTTTTTTTCTTTTTCATCCAGGGTTGGCCGCGACTTACCGCCACCCTGGGGCTCTGCGCTCAGGGCTCGACACGGCGGTGGAGCCAGCCTCAAAGGGTTTGAACCAACGTGCCCGGGGGAAAAGGGAGAACATCCCTCCGCGACCCCTGTCCGTCCCGCGGGAGGCGCCCTTCGAAAAAGGGCGTTTTTCGAGGCGGCCCTCGTCCTCCTCCACCTCCTTCTCTCGTTTTCTCACCGTCTGGCCGCGCAAAAGTGACCAATGGTCCCGGGGAGGTGACCAACTTGGCGAACGCGCGGCGCGCGAAAGTGGCGAACTGGCGAGAATCGCGCCGCTCGGCCGTGAGGCTAATTATTCCGCCGGGCAGAAAGTTTTCCGGCTTGGCAGACATCGAGAGTGCCCAGCCGATCGGCGGCGTGGCCGTATCGGATTATTATCGGCCTTATAATGGTACCTCCGCGGGAGCCCTGTACCTTCCGTCGGGCCCGCCCGCGGCCAATCGGGCTTTTGTCCTTCTGGCCGAGGAAAACGCTCCCTCGGATCAGTGGACACTTTGCGCCCTTAACCGGCGCCGATTTCTATAAATACCCGGGAGACCGGCCCTTGGGAGCCCTCCTCTTTGTTGGCGCGGTCGCCGCTTGTCGAATTACGTCCCTTGGATAATTATTTCCTACGGTTTTCTTGAGAAACGCGGGGGATAAAAAAATCGTTGGATATTGACGCGGTAATTTTTTTTTTCTCCTTCTGCTCTCCATTTAAACGAAAGAAAATTCTACTCGCGGTTTTTACGAGAAAAGGGGCCCGAGGAAATGTCTGCCGAGGATTCGGGATATCCTGGGAGGAATTGGAGTCGAGGGGGCGCGCGTTCTCTTTCTCTCTTTCTCGCTCGGCTCTGAAGTGGTCGAAATTCTTCCCGTCGACGCGCCACGCCGAGTATTCGCGTTTTTCTTTTTTCCTCCACTTCTTGGCAGGAGCGGAGCCCCGTTTTGCAAATTCTCCCCCTTTCCTCCCTCCGAGTTTGGGAGGTTCGAGGGTCGCGTTCGACCCTCGAACATTTCGAGCCGAGCTCGCCGTTAAATTTCGACACGAGTTCGGATCTCGAGTCGCACTCGCGCGTGCATTGTTAACCGAGCGTCGGAGGCTTCGATTGACTCGTCGATTGGCGTAATTCTCGAATTTCTGCCTTTTTTTAAATTTTCTTTCCGGTCCGATTTTTCGCTTTTAAGGATTCCGAAGAGGCTGCCCAGGGAATGGACGAGGATACGAGGGAATTCGAATTTGAAATCGGGGAATAGAGGGAGGAATTTTGAAAAGTGGAATCGGGTCTGGATCGGCGGCGGTCCGACAAGAACGGCGATCCCTACTTGGATGAGCCAATGCCGAGGCGCTCGAGGGGGCGCCAGGTTTTTGGAGGTTCCACCTCGAATTCCGGAGGTACGAAGAGGTGGCGAGGGAAAGGAACAAGAAGAAGAGAAGGAGGAAGAGTAGGCCACTAGAACCGCGAAGGGGGGCGACTACCGTTGGCTCATTCAATGCCGGGCACGTCGGTCTCCTCTCCTTTTCCGATCACCCCGGTCCCCGTGTTTCCCTCTTCCTCCATCGTTCGCCTCCACCTACGATTTTCTCTCTTTCCCTCCATTCTCGCACCAGTGCGAGCAAACCGACGCGAGGCGTCCCTCCGTTCCGTGGCCCGACTCCCTCTGTCTCTCGTCTCTCCCCTTCGCGCTTTCTTCCCCCGTTTTTCCTTCTTTTTTCTCTCCCTTTCGCTCCTCTTCCTTCCCTCGCGCGGCTTTACACTTTCTCCGTTTACCCCCGCGAGTCGCACCCCGGACGCGCTCGCCTTCGATTCCGAAGTCGAATCCCGATTTTAATGCGAATGCGATCCCGGAAATTCGCGAGCGGAGAGATAGAGACTCTCCTCAAGGCCTCCTCGCTGCGATTAGCGTCGATCGTTTCGCAAAATAAGGTCAGTCATCTCGCGCCGGTGGAAGAACCGGTGTCGCCGGTCATCTTAATAGTCGTCGACATCCGGGAGGACGTGTTTGCTCTGCCGCCGAGAGAATTGCACGCAAATCCGTGACTTCCCTCCGCTCGAAAAGTTTCCTTTTACGCCGGTCCCCCGGAACTGGACCGAGGTTCGCGCCAAGTCCTCCGTCGTGACCGCTCGCGTCACGGAGGGTCGTCTCGTGACGCGAGGTCCTTCCACGGAATTATTTGCCGGAAAGTCGTTTGAGATGTTTCCAGTTAAGCGTCGTCGATTCGAATCGGACGATCTGCCATCTCGACCGTCGCCGGCCGGCGGTGGAAGAATTCGCACGTGGGGGGGCGATATCCTAACCTCTCGGTCGCGAGATTTTTCTACACCTCACTTTTGCGCCGTTCTAACCTCCCTTTCCCGCGATTCCTAACCTCTCTCGCTTCGGGAAGCCGAGTACCCTTGCGCTTCCCCTCTCTCTCGGTTCAATCTCGCCGGCGATAAATCATGCCGGCATAATGGATGCTGTGTACGTCTTGCATCCAGGCGTTGCCGGTGCGCGCGTCCACCTAGGTGGCGCCGCTCCCTGCGGCTTCTTCTTGCGCGCCCAGGTGCGTCGCGACCAGGCCTCCGGGGAATATCACTTCCGGGTGGAAAAATCGAGGATTACGCCACGATTTTTTAGGATAAACGGAGTGGAGGCTGATTTCATGCCCGACCCCGGCAAGCAACGGTTCCCTCGAGGACTCCTGGATCTCCAAGATGGCCGCGCGCTCGGCAGCGTCGGAGGGACGCTCGATTTTTCTCGATTTTCAAGTTTCTCCCTCGCGATTAACTATTTTCAAGCATATGGGCAGTGGAAGCTACCTTCCGGTGGTTTTTTAGATCCATTTCGAGCGCCTGCTCTAATCAGGGGGAGGGATAAATGATTTTTATTTCTCGTTCCGACATGGCCGCCCAGCTTCTTGCGCTCCCAGGTGCGTTGCGCGTCCCTCCTGAAAATCCTCCATCCCCGAGATGTATATACGTATATATGTGTGCACTGAGCGGGGTAATTTATGATCCGGTGAACTCACGCGTAAAACACGTGTATCCCCGGTACGCGTTATACCCGCGTATTCACGGAAAGGTAAATTACGCGCGAATCAACATGGCGGCGCGTCTCAATCGGCCGAGGCATCTCAAAAATTCCTCGATAAGGCTCGTTGGAACTCCCATCAATTGCACTCCGGTTCCGAGTGGAATCATATTTATAATTCATATATATCAGTCGTATTTATACCGGGGAAAATATTTCCGGCAATGGCGTCGCGGTGGAGCCCGCGTCTCTAATGGCGGATGCATCGGGGACGCGTCTCTCGGAACGACTTGTTTATCCGCGTCCAGGACGCGGGCAAAACGCATAGCCGAGGACGCAAGGTCAGCGGGATTCCTGTGCGGAGACTCTTCCTTGTTATTCCGGATCCACCTGCGACCCACGGGGCGCTAAATGTGTCGCCGTCGTAATTTCGAAACTGGCCCCCCCATAGGTCGGCGTCGCGGAAACCGCCGCCGCGAATTCCGGACCTTCCTTAACAAGAGAGGAATATCCCTCCCTTTCTCTACCTCCGGGTCTTCTCCGTCTCGCGTAAGGACCTTTCCATGACATCCGCGTACCATCCCGAAAGGAAAGTTTACCGCGAGATGAAATTTCTCACGCCTTATTCTCGATGGGTTCCCCTGGTTTGCCTATGTTCGTATATTTTTTTTTACTATTAAAAATCGAGGAGATAGTGAGGTCGTCCGGAGGTGGATTTTTAGATTCCAGGATAACGGAGGGAGGGATACTTTCCGATATCCAATTAATTGTCTCTCCAAATTTCTTTTGTCATTTTCTATTAATTCTCCTGGATCTCATCGTACAATTTTTTTTATTAATATAAATCGAGAGGGCGGGGTATCGGGGGTGGATTTCTCGGTTGGAGGAGGACGGAAGGAGGGATGCTTTTTAATATATCAGAGGGGGCAAGGGGGACGATGTATCGGAGGCGAGAGGGGGATCTGGTGCCAGACCCAGATTACAGGGGGCGAAACGGTGGGTCGGGAGGACGCGCGGAAAAAGGACTCGGATCGATAAGCCCCATAGATATACGAGGCGGCGCCACTTGGAACTAATTAAAATTAATGAAAAATTTGATTAATTACGAAAAAGTTTGAAGCGCCTGAAGAGACCCTCCACCTCGCTGCCTTGCAGCCGACTCCGTCGCCGGTCCTCTCTCCCTCTCTATATTCCCCTCTACCTCGCTCTTTCGCGCTCTTCCCTCGCCTCGTCTCTTCGACTCGTCGCGAGATGGGCGCGTATCCGCGCACCTAACCTTACGGGATCGTAAACACATTAATAGACGCGTAGCTCATCGGATCGTATCTAACGAGACGGCGTGGAGGGAAGAAAAAAAAAAGGAAAGAAGCGAGAGGCTCGCTCGCGACGAAAAAACAAGGAGGGAGATCCTCATTACGGTTTCACGGTGCGCCGGAAAATGTGTCAACGGTTCCGCGGCTTGCTCACCTCGAGACTTTCGACCGGCGCAAACGCGACTCGCGAGCTTTGTTCGGGAAGGTCTCCGGTTTTTTGGATCAGTCGGTCGTGATACGATCGATTGGTTATAGATGAGCATCCCGATCGGTCGGTGGGGCCCGGGAAATTGGAAATTCGGTGTTCGCCCTAATGGCGACCTCGCGGCGCGACAGTGGAACTCCTCGAGGTAGAGGGGACCATCGCCGTCCCCTGGAGAGCTGGCCGGCCTCGTCTTATCCGATCCGGCATTACTCTTGCTCCGGTTCCACGGGTCTCCTCCTCATCTTCGTTTACTTCCCCGCGCGCCGAACCCGTTCGTACGGTTGCTCGTTTCCTCCTCTGGCCTTTTTTCTCCCGCCTCTCTTTTCAATTATTATTATTGCGTCTCCGCGCGCTTCTTTTGCTCCCGCTCCTCTTCGGTTATCGCGTCTCCCGGGGTAATCCATTACCGTTCCGTCTCTCTCGCTTCCCTCCCATCCATCATTCCAGGTGGCACGCCGCCGCCGGGACACCGGCGGCCTCTCTTCGGCCCAGGGATATTGCTCAGACGTCGCGTCCGCGGGGGCAAAAAACCGCAGCGGGGTGAACGCGCACCCCCTGGGCCTTCTCCGTTGCACCTCTTCGCGGGGACCCGGTGAATCGGGGTACTTCCCGGCCGAAACGTCGTTTCCAATCTCCCCCAAATTTTCTCCCTCCCATCCTGCACGGGAAGAAGAGGATGAGTCCGCTGGAAGAAAAGGGAATAAAAAAATGGAGAACAAATCATTCGTATAATCCCGAAGGTAGATCCGCATCCTGGAGCGAGGTTAACTTATCGAGAAATGATTTGAAATAAAAAGCATATAAAATCGTGGAATTTGCGAATTTTTGTAAGGGGAGGCTCGTTCGGAGCGTCCGGCTGTTCGATACCGGCGGCCTCCCCCGGGTGCGTGTCGAGTCCGCGGGGGTTGCCACCTCTTACGTGTTTACGTCGGCGTGTAAACGCGCCGGGGTGCGTAGTCGGCGCTGGCCGGCGGAGAAGGTGGGCGGCGAGTCAGCGCGCGACACGGCCGAGAGAGCGAGAGGGCGCGAGGGCGCCGCCCGGGGCGGGAGCGAGAGGGCAGGAGGCGGCCGGGCGCCGGAGGGAGCGCGGCTGGGTTGGTTAGGTGGCCCGGTCGATATATCAGGGCTCCGGTGCAGCTGTCTGTCAGCCTCGCGAACTCGGCTCGCGCGCCAGACGACGTCGGGGCCGGGGAAAAAACTGCTCGCTGGCTGCTTCTGGGTAATTTTTCATCGTTGCACGGGCGGCCCCCGACGGGAGCGCCACGACGCCGGGCGGCGTTGCCACGCACCACCGGCCGACGCGCACACACCCGCCCGGCCCACGTGTGCCTACACGGGGGCGGCCATCTTGGTATGTGAGCCGGCCCGCGGGAGGGAGGGAGACGGCGCTAGGGGGTCGCAAGGGAGCCAGAGAGAGACCGGAGACCTCGATGCGGGAGGACGGAAGAGGGGAGACTCCGTGGGCGCGACCGAGAGAGGTGACGCAGCGCGGGGGGGTTAAGGGGGCGCGAGTCGCGGAGGGGAAGGAGCCGAGCGCGAACACACGGAAAAGAACGTCGGGCGTTTACGCGCAGACCTCCTCCCCCGGCCACCCCCCGGCGCGGGGCTCGGGGCCCTTCGCCACCCCCCGCGAACCTCCGGGGGAAAAAGTCGGAAAAGAGTGGGGAGGATCGATTTTTACTGGGGCAACCGCCTCCCCCTCTGCCCTGCTCCCTGCATCCGCCGAGCCACCCTCCACCCCGCAGCTAGCCATGCGATGCCCTGTCCCGGTCGTAATGCACCACCCCTCGCCCCCGCCGCCTTACCTCGCCGGCCTGCCGGGGCTCCGCGAAAATATTCGCGAAAATTCCGCGGGACGCGACCCCTTCGATCAGAGGGTGCCCTGGGTTCCGGGACCCCCCCGCGAGCCTTCCCCTCGACGGGGACCTGGGATGCCTCTGGAATCTGTCGGAACCGGAGATCCCGGGGGATGCGGTGCTGCGATTTTTGACATTTTTCATCCCCTTATCGAAGGGTAGTCGGAAATTAATATAGATTTCCCTGGAATTCGAGAGATCACCCCCCGATTGACGCGAACAGTCGGCCTGCAGGGGACGATGGGGAAGAATTTAGAAATGCATTTCAACTCTTTCGCGATTTTCATCGATGGGTCGTTTTTAATCGCTTTGGTAGCTACATTTCGACGGGGAAACGTTCGCCAAAATTTCTGGGGAGCCATGCAAAGCCGCCCTCGCGATTAGGGTAGTTCGGGGGTCCTCTCGAGTCGCCCGGATGCCGAAGCTTCGGGAACGGCTCGGATCCTCCGGGACTGTGGAACGACCGAGCCGGGAATCGGGGTGGGCGGGGTGACGGGAAAAAATTGTCGAGTCTTAACCCCCTCTGGATGGTCGATCTTGTTTCGCCTCAAAGGGTTGACTCTCGATGCTGCCTCGGGTCTTGGGAGGACTCGAGCTGATCTCTTTTTTGCCCTGAAGAGGCCGATCCTGCCGAGACCATCGAGAGTCTTTGCGGATCCTTCAGGCAGCCTCTTCTGCGCCCATTCAGCAAGTTAAATGCCCTCGCCATCTTACTCCACGTGACGGACAGCTCGAAGTAGCCGTCGCCGTAACAATCGAACCGTTAACGATTGATTTATCGAAAAAGTTAGAAAAACAACAATTATTTCACGGAGAGATTTTTCTTAGGACCTCCGCGCGGGTCCGAAAATTCCGTCCCGTCTCCGCGTAGAACGTTACGCATTACGGATCTCCCGCGAAATAATGCTTTCCCTCGTTACCTTCCATATCTATTATCATCGCGAATACTCGCAAAGTCGTTACTCCCACCGACGTTACGACCCTCGTAACCGTCGCGTTTGCAACGCAACGAAGCGACCACCTGTAACGCGAGTTACAGCCGTTCAGAAGTCGTTTCCAGGACTCGATCTCCCTGTCGAAAGACGCGGAGAAGATACGAGAAATCGTCAGGTGTTCCCATTTGAATAACCGCGGGATTTTTGCGCAATTTCTTGTCCGATAAGAAGTCGGGTTTTTTTGACTTTTCGACGGGTCTTTCGGATTTCTCGAGAGGACGACGTCGTTACGCAAATCCTCGAACCCTCGCGGTGGGGGAGATTCGAAAAATCCGAGATATTTTTATTTCGCCCTCTTAGATTTTTTTTTCGTATGAAAAAAAAAATACGCGGAAACGTCGCGGGCTCCTTTCGGACTGTGATAAGAGTCTCCGTCTTCAGACTTTCCGAGTGGAGGCGACGTCGTTACCGAAATCCTCCGGAGTGCCTTCGTTACCCGATACATTTGGGTCTCATTAATTTCAAAATCCCGCGATATATATATTTTTTTTTCTTTCGACCTCCACCTTACCCAGGAACTTAAATTTCCGTTCCGAATAAGGAGCGCGCTCTCCGCAGTGCCCTCCATTTTTTTCATTTCGAGTCGCGTTAACCCCGAAAGGAACGAGGAGTCCCGCAATTACGTTAATTACGCCCCCGGTGGAATTAAAACGTTACGTTAATTTACGTGAATTCCCGCGTACGCGTCGGACTAGTCCGAAAAAATTAATAACGATCGATTACGAGAAATCCACCTTTCCGGGGAACACGGAAGGACGATAAATCCAGGAATAAAAAAAAAAAGAAAAACGGTCATCCCTCCCATTAAGAGGCCCGTCCTCCCCTTTCGAAGACTCTCGTCCGGGAGTAGATCGTCAAAGGGGAAGTTTCGCCCGAGGGGGTTGTCATCCCGAGGGTGTGTACGCGGAAATCAAAGACAACGACCCCAGCTCCGTTGACCTTTCGGATCGGTGTCAAGCAGGAGGGAGAAAGGGAGAGGGCGCGAAGGGGCGGCCAGGGAGTGCGAGCGAGAGCGCGAGCACCCTCGCGGGACGCGCGCTCTCCCTAGCCTCTCCGATTCATTCATTCGTTCATTCGTTCATTCACAAATATCCCCCCCCCTCCGCGCCCCGCTCCCGGCCGCCATTCAACAAGTAGATCATCGAGCCTATGCCTCCCCGCCGCCCCCGACCCCCGACCCCTCGGGACCACCCCCGGCCGCATCCGCCGCCACCGCCGCCACCGCCGTCGCAACGACGGACCTACGCAACTGCCAAGGGTTACGAGTTGTCTGAGGGGTTGCGGCGCGATAAATCAGGCGGGGAGGGGAGGAAAGAGGCCCGCATCCTCCCCTCGGGTTCTTACATCGACCTAGGTCAGGGACCGACTCGCCGAGGGGCGACGGCGCCGCCTGGGGTGGTTAGCTCCGCCGGGAGCGCAGACTTTGGGCCGAGCCCGCGAGTTGCCCTTGTCCGCACTTGCGTGCACTCCCTCTTCAATTTTCTCCGCGCTTGTAAATCTTTACCTCCGCTCCTCCGCGCGCCCACGCGCATCGACGCCCGGCCCCTCTGTGCATTTTTCCCCTCCGTCCCGTCCCGTCGGCGGCATTTCGCGTCCGATCGGGGATGACCTTGACGCGTGCACCGCTGCACCGGGTGCGATCATTGTTGCACGCGAGCGGAGGCGGCGCTCGTCCCACTGTCACACTTTCGGCGCGGCGCTGCGCCTTCCCGCAGGTGCAGGTGCGCCATCGAGGAGCCTCGAGGGACTCCGAGGGCATCGGGGTCTCTCTCGCTCCCGCGGCCGGCGCCCTCGTCTCCTCTCTCTCGCTCTCACGGGGAACGCTCGCTCGGCCGCGAGAGCTCGAGATATCCTCCTTTCCCTCTGTCTTTCCTCCTTCGCTGGCGCTTCCTTCTCTCGGACGATCTTGTTTTCTCCCTCCTCCCTGCCCCCCCTTCCCTCTTCGACGCTGAAATCACTGCACCCTTAAGCCTGTTTCACCCCGGTCGCCCTCTTCGCCTCCCACCTTCGCGCTTAATGAGGGGCCCCTGTTGCCTCCGCGGCTGATTTTTACAAGGGCTTAACGCGACCCCTTTCTCGAGATTATCGGGAGGGCAACGCCTCCTGGAAGCGTGATTTTCCCTCGGCACGCAATAACTCGTTGCGATCGAATACTCTTCGTTCCTCCGACCTCCGAGGACGGGAAGCTCGTATCGTCGATCGTCTCGTTGGAAATTAATGGACGCGGGTCCGAATTTGAGGGGGAGAAAAAGAAGTAAAAAAGGGGGAATTCGGGTTCCCCCTCACGGCCGGTGATTGATTCGGGCATCTTCGAATCCGCGGTCTGCCGCGGGAACGAGGCTTTTTTCGAGGCCACCCTTTTTCATTCTGTAAATCGAAAAATCTTGTCAAGAAAGAGACCGACAAAAGCGCCGTGAGAATGAGAACACGTCCTCGTCGGCCCTTTTTCCTCTCCCCTTTTCGTTTTTTTTCCTTCCATCCCTCCCCGTGTCCCCGTGAATCGCGAAATTTTCTAATTACGGGAGGACCGGAAAGAGGCCGCGGGAGAGGGACGGGGGAAAAAAGCGGAAACGGGAGCCGCGATTGCGGGTATCAGCTCGGCCGGGACCGTGAGAAGAATCGCATCCTTGCATTCCTGATGCAGAATCAATTCGAATTGCAGATTTTCCGGGTGACCGCCCGCTCCCCTTTTTTCCAGCCCACCCCTCCCCGAGCCCAGGAGCATCGGGAGGACCTTCTTTTCTTTTTCGCGATGGCAACCGACAATTTTTTCAGAAATCCGTATGGACCGCGGGTGTAGGGAAAATGGGAAAATTACCGTAAAATAAATATCAGGGAAGAAACGGCGGAAGCCAGGGACCCGCGAGGTTAAAGGACGTTTCTTCCGGGACTCGTTTTGCTCCTTTTGCCAAAATAGTCGAGGAAGAGATTAGAAGAAAATAAAAGAAGGGGACGGAAGAAATCGAGGGGATTCCTTGGCGATTCTCCGCGGGGAATCTCCTCCTCGTCGTCGTCCTCGACTTAGCGAACGGGAGGAACGCGGTGTCCTCTATTGCACTATTCATGAAATCGGCTAGACGGACGACAGACGTCACCGAATGGAAATAAAGCCTTCAATTGGCTCCGTCTAGTTGGCATTGGCACGATCCTAACCTCTCCCTCTCCCGACGCGGAACGTGACTCTCCCGTTCTGGGTCCTCTCATTGCCAAGGATGAGAACCGCGGCCGAGGACCAAGGTCACGGATTTCGGCGACTTTTCGCTTTTCGACGCCCCCGGTCGTTCCTGTCCTCCCTTTAGTCCCCGATTTATCCTCGAATACTAGCCGAATTGTCCAGGAATCGAGCGACCGGTGATCAATTAATGCTTAACCCGATTCGGGATAAATCCTTAATTTTTTTCAATTCTTTTTCTCATTCTAACGAAACCTCCGTTGGAGACATTACCGACGGGGCGCAGAGAGGCCGATAAGCCGGGTCTCGCGTTATCGACGAAATCGACGGTAAGTGATCGTACGAGGGACTTTCCGGGGGAACCTGGCGATTTTTCCCTTGGAGCGCGACGCCGATCGATCGAAGAAAGTCTCAACGCCTCCGATGTTGAAGGGGGTTAGGGTCCCCCTTGTTATTATCATTACGATCGTGCTCGTTGTAATTATTTTTAAAATTGAGAGCGCAATTATTCAGGGGGAACGAATTTTAAAAACGGGGAAAGGAGCGCCCGCGGAGGAAGGCCTCGAATAAGTCGAGTTCGATAAGCGTTCGATATCCCGGGATGCAAGACGTAAATACGAGGTGCACCTTGTACCAAGTAGTTTCCTCGCCTGCGGTAGGCAATCACCTGCAACTGCGGTTCCGCGATGACCGGTATCCGCAGGTGGCGATTCCAAGCAGGTAAATCAATGCAGTTATGGTCCGTGACGAGAGCTTCCGCGGCGTTCGATGCGTACACGTGTATGCCCCTTGTAGCGAGTGCAAGTACCCTAGGTACGAGAGCATACAGGTACAGCTCGGGTGTCTCGTTAAATCGAGCCGAAGGATCGCTTGGATTCGCTCCGGAAAAAGGTCGATTAAAAAAAAAAAAAAAAAGAAGGAACGACGTCTCGCGAGACACGCAGACAATCCCTGGAGGGCGCGGGGAATTTTTTTTAACCCACCTCGGCGACGTTCGATAATTCCCAGGAAATTCCCGAAGGTGGGTCGAGGTGTGCGGGGTTTGAGTAAAAAATATCGCGATGGTAAAAGGCGAGGAGCCAGCCAGAGAAAAGAATCGACAAAATGGGCGGACAGAGGCCGCGCGCGGCTCCCGGGCAAAGTACAGGACTCGGCCAGGAGCGAGTAGCTCGCTCGTTGGGGCTAAATCATGCGTACAGAGGGTCGGCCCGAGTACTTGGCGAGCACTCGAGGCATCCTGCCTCAATGTTTTATTCATCCGACACTACAAACTGCCTTCCTTTAAGTGCACATCGTGCCACTTGCCCACGCGCCTCCACTTCTGGCTGCACCTAGCCGACCGCTTCCACTTCCACGTCCGACATCGTCCTCTTCCGAGGGCCCTTCGGGGTTAAGGTTAAGGCCGCTCGTCGAATCAAAACCAGGCGGGAGTATTCGCCCCTCGGGAGGACAAAATTATCCGCGTGGTCCGAACCGTTGAATAAAAAAAAAATATGGAAGCCGATAGAGAACGCCGAATCTCGGTGATAAAGTGGATCCGGACCCCGAAGAGAATGCGGAAAGGAGATTTTCGCGGTGGCCTCGTTTTTGGACGCGAATGCATCGACCGACTCGCTATTTGCGGAAGATAGCGAATATTTGGCGAAGCGATAAGCCGGGCGCATCTGGAGTGGAGGCAGAAGGGATCCTTCATGGTACCCCTCGCGTTCCGGATACCACCTATCGGTATCTCCGCAAAATGTAACCCTGTCCTCCTTAACGTCAAAAAACGAGGATTCCTCGTGCGCGAGGATGAATTTAAAAAATTTGCCCAGTAAAGCGTCCCGACTGGAAGCCGCGACCGAACGAGCGATCCAGTCTACGGTTTCCTCGAAAGCAGCTCGAATTATTTAAATTATTTAAATTATTTAAACTGTTCGAACGATCTAACAGGACTTCTCTCGCTATAACCGAGGCAGCCGGCTGTATAATCGAGCGGTTTGTACACCTCTTCGTGGTCGGGCACCCCACTCGGTCCCAGATATCTTGCACTAGTTGCGGTACTTCGCTCGTGGAACTAGAGGGAGAGAGATCTCTCTCGGGGAATGCATTACGCGAGAATTTGCACTCGATTGTCTTCTTGCTCGCGAGGTGGTAACTGCCGAGGCGAAGGGGCGCGCCTTACGTACACATCGAGAGGATCGTAGGAAAAGAGGTCCGAGTATACCCGAGCCTCTCCCGATGGCTTCCGCGATGCCTCCACTTTTTACCCCAGCGATCCTCGGATTTTTCGCCATTTTTCACGATTTTTCCCTCGGTCTTCCTCCACCCTCACCTTTTTCGCCTCGCCGGAAGTTCGCGTCTCTACTCCGTTCATAAACGTGTACACATTTATTTATAAATACGATCTTAAGACTAGATCCCAACGATCCAGACAAGCTTGGATTTATATTCCGGAGAGGACGCGAGGGGATTAATTTAAGAAATATTATTTTTGAGATTATGACGAGAAATGATAATTAGCGATGTCGAAGGAAAGAGGCTTATCGGGCCGAAGACGAGACGGGATCGTTTGCCGAGGAGATCCCTGAAGGATACTCGGTTAGAACCCCGGGATGCCGATCTCTCCCGGGAATGTAGGCAAAAAGCGGGAACGGCCGCTCCCGCTCGCCTTCTCCTGGCCGAATCACTTTGTTCAGGGATAACGGAACTGTCCGTTCGGATCTCTTAAAGTCCTAACGTAATGGAAACTGTGCTCGCATACCGCTCCTATTATTCCCCCGGAATGACTCGGGAGAGCAAAACGCGTCCGCGGGAAGGAAACAACGAGGACGTTTTCCGAGGCGAGGGATCGAATCTCGCGGGTGGCTATTTCTTTTTCTTTTTCTTTTGCACCTCACCTAATAAAACGAGGCGAATTTTAAATACACTTTCTCCCTTTTTCGATTCTATCCTGGTTGGAAAAAAATTTTAATAAACAAATTTTTTTTTAAAGGGTTTCCTCAAGGATCTGGAATTTTCGGACTCGCATTTCGGGAAACGGGAACCTCGTCGAGCGCGAGGGTCTTTCGGGTGGCTTCGAAGCTCGGTAAAATGCGCCTTTTAATTTACACAAACTCCTCGGAACAATTAAACGTTCGATCGTTCTAGCCCGCCCGGTGACGACATAAGTATGCAACATTGTTACAGCAGCGCGTTACACTATGTAAAATACGCGTACACGGAGTGCGAGGTCAGCTGGATCGTCCGGACCTTACCTTAATTATTTACAGGAATAACTGCCCCGATAACAAAATTGAAACCGACTCGAAGTCCCGCGCGAGAAAAATAGAGTGCACCTTTAATTTTTACGGGATAACTGTGATCGGTATGATTTTATTTTAACACCTACGGAGTAGAATTGAGTAGTTTCAATTTTGCCAATAGAGTGCCCCCTTAAGCCTAACTAGGAGTGCTACTTTCACCGATTTTGAGTCCAGCTCGAAGGCGTCGAAGGCTACGAAATATTTTCTTTTCCTTTTCCTTTTGGCATCTTTAGAAATACTCTCCTATACAGAATGCGCGATAAACATCTCGGCTCGCATTTTAGAACTGTAGTACGTTTGTTTCTTTCTCGCCCTTCTCCCTTTTGTTTTTCCCTCCCCAACTCGTTGGTCGAGCTCGACGAGTCAAAAGTAGTCATCGCATTCGGTATTCGCAGATGCTAGGAATTAATGCGGCAAAGGTCTAATTACTTTGTCGTACTCTTTCGAACTGCCGCCAGGCGTGGTCGCGGGCCTTAAGTAACGCAACGCTTAAAGGTAATGTCATATCTAATGGGCGCAATGAGATGCGAGAACGCGAGTCCACTCACAACCGAATTTGAGGACGGGAAAAAAAAAATCGCTTCACCCGAAATCAATGGGAAAGGGGGACGAAAGAGAGGAGAGGGAAAGTCTTCGACGAGAACGAATTCCGGGGAACTCGAAAGTCATTTGTATCTTTTAAATGCAACTCTGAACACCTTGGCGACCCTCTCTCCTCCCTTCCTCCCTTGACTTTTCGGTGAATTACCCTGGCAGCAATTTATCCAAGTTTTGACACGATAATCACAGCACGTGGATCACTTGATTCCTCTCTCTCTCTCTCCTTTGTCATCCCTTTTCCCTTCACATTGTAACTCGCGCTCGGAGATGACGCGTTACATTTTTAACTGCTAGCTCGCACTTCCGTGACAATGGTTTTCAATATATATATATATTACTATTTCTTGAGAATGGCAAGGTACATACGGCGACACATTGCGGTATTACTGCGTTACACGGGTGCGTCATTGTTTAGGGAATGGCTTAACATATATATATATATATTTTTTTTTAAATTCTCTATACACACGATGTGCAGCCGGGTGAACCGAAAAAGAAATATTTATATCAGATGCGCCCACGGCCGTTCAAAATAGACTTTTCATCGAGATTATCTAACGAACTTAGGGCTACGTTCGAGAACTTAAGCCGACATGAAGATTATCACATATTAAGTTACGAGTAATCACGAGGTCCCCGATTAATTAATTCTTAATTAACGCGAGTAGAAAAAGAAAGCCCCATTGAGATTGATCGCGGATTAGTCGCGCGTCTGAAAATTAAGTGAAGAGTTGGAGAAAGAAAACCAAAAAAGACAGAAAGAAAGGGAATAGAAATAAAAGACCAGCGCTATCGGCGGAGATCGAGCGGGGGAATTTAAAGAATAGGAGAAATGCACGTGGATCCTCTATTATTTTCTTAACTATGTCCGGGAAAAAAATAAAATAAAACACCTCGCATTAATTCAAGTCGACGTCCCTGGCTTCGCAAAAATTCCCCGACTCTCGCTCTTGTACACGGTAACGTTACGTATGTACAACTTTTTACAAAGCGGGCCCCGTGCAATCGCCGAATCGATTCTGGACTCGCCCGTCGATTCCCTTCGATTGCGTTTTCGATAATGACTGGAAGACTTAAAAAACTGGAATCGAAACTTTCGTCGTCGTTTGCAAAACTCGGGGCAATCGGAGCCGTTCCTTGGTCAGTGTTTAACAACGTCGTCGCAATCCGTAAAATAACTCGCTGCCGATTGTCGTCCCCGAGACTGACGTTTACAGAAACTGTGCTCTCTTTCTCTCTATATATACATATACACGGATCACGGTGATGTCTATACATTGCAATGGGTGGAGATTAATCGCTAGCATTAACCGTCCTACATAAACGTCGCTCGACGCGGATCGGTCGTCGAACAAAATCCCTAAATGAAATCGGGCGAAATAATCGCGAACGAGTCCTCTAGGCGGTTGAACCGGTAGAACGAGTAATCTGTTAAGAACGAGAAAACAATCGGCGAGAGTTATAAAAATAATCAGTCGGTTTACTTTGTCCCTTTCCCCCCGCGAAGCAAGGAATATATATATCTGTATCACGTACGTACTATCGGGAAGACCTTGATAACGAAGGAAACATAAAAATAAAAATATACGAAGAAGAAAAGGGAGATTCCTGTACTGAGATTACGGGTCATACGAGCAATCCTGTAAAAGTTAGATTTCTTTAAGTACACCGCGTTCGGTTTTTCGTTTCGCGCCTCTCTCGACTCGCACGTCCTCGGTTAAAAAAGAAAAAAAAAAAGAGACGATATACGGTAAAACAAGAAATATTGAGATTTGGCGCACATCGGTAAGAGCACGGAAACTATACATTATCCCTCGGTCCTAGACCGTTCGAGGATAGATACCCGGTCGGTCTAACTCGCGTGCGATAACACTTGTCGCGACGCTATTTGAGATGCACCGGCGAGTGCGACGAGAAGAAGGAGGGTCGTCACTTAATTAATTACTTAGACGTAACGAATACAACTTATGATCATTGACTTTCCGACACCTGAAACCCTATCTCGCTCGTCGCGCTCCCGAACGAGGGCACGCAACGCCGTGGAATGTATCTGTGGGCACGTACGCCGCATTTCCGACACTTCGAGTACTTTTCCTCGGCGCTAGACATTTTAAGGAGTAACCTGGGTGCCCCGGGATTCATCGCATCCTTAAAAAAAAAAAAGTCCTCGAAACGTCCGTCCACCTTACGAGGTACCGAGTACGCACCGGGGCGAGCAATTACCCCACCGTGTCGACGCGACCCCCACGCCTAGAGTCTATCGTACAAGACTTGTCAACGCCCGCGGTAACCACGGTCGGCCCGCTGCAGCGAGGGGGCCTCGTCATTGGACATCGGGAAAGACCGTACTCGCACCCTCGCGCGATTCGCTACGTGTCACCCGACATACACATATACATACACATATACATCTCGAGATTTTCCCCCGCAACCTTATCCTTTCCCCCTCCCGTCGACGTCCCTTTCTGGCCCGATCGTATGTCCGGCGGATTTCGATCAGCGGTCGAAAGCGTCGCAACCGGGCGGAGCCCGTTCCTCCCGACTTCTGGGGACCCCTGGACCTCGAAACCCGATGCAGCTTAGGCTCGTCCTTCCTTTCCACGAGCTCCTGGCCGACGTCTACGAGGGCGCGTCCTCGTGCGGGCCCTCCTCTTGGTCGAGCCTCGAGGAGCCGCACATCCTGCACTTGCAGCACACTATGCAGGGGGCAGCCAGGAGCAGGAGCGGCGAGGCCACTAGCAGGAGTAGCCCGAATCCCGCGAAGATGCCGATCACCTGAGTCCGATGCCAGATCACCGAGGCCCTCGAGTGGCCCAGCTTGTTTTTGCACGGTCCCTTGTCGTAGTGGCGCAGCAGAAAGTCGTCCTAAAAGTCAGAACATCGTTAGATCGACCGAACGATCACGAGTTATCGAGCTCTCGGGGGGTCCACTCACGTCCAGGGAAGCCAGACAGTACCAGCAGAAGACGTGCTTGCACCGCTTGCACATCATCTGGGCGCAGCCCTCGTCCTTCTCGATCGGGACCGAGCACATGGGGCAGCACTTGATGTAGTCGCTGTCGAAGGGGATGCCGAGGGGCAGGTCGGAGCAGGGGCCTCCTCCGTGCCAGGGTTCTCGACAGATCGAGCAGAAGTCCGTCGAGCAGGTGGGACAGTGCACGGGCCCTAGGGTCCCTCCGCTGCGCCCGTGTCCGTTCACGGAGCAGATCGTCTCGCAGCCGGCGCGCGGACACCACGCACGGCCCTTGTCCATTGACACGTCTAATAATAAATAAAAAAGGGGTTAACATTACTCCTCCAGTTCTTACGATTAATCTCGCAGGCAACGATCGAACGGACATAGGCGATCGCGCGAGTTAAGCGACACGGTGGCGGGACGTGAATCATTCGACTATCCGTAAACTAGGATTTATCGACTCGCGGTTCTCCTTGACCCTTCAAACGCGCGGCAAGAAATCGAACTTTATTGGCACGGACGAGTGCCAACAGACCTCGGTTCAGGCGGAATTTCTGATGCTTCTCCATTAGTTCCGGGGTAACCAGGGACGTGATCTCCTTCAGGGACAGGACCCCAGCATCCTCGCACTGCGCATCGGGACAGCTGATGTCGTAGGCCCCTTCCTCGATCTCGAACTCCACGTAGGATCTCATGCACTGGAATATAAAAACGACCCCTCGAGTTAGGCCCAGAACGCTCTACGAATGGATAACCAAAAGATAGGAATTAAATTCTCCGACTAATTAACGACCAGATAATCATTTGCATTCGTCTCGCGCCTCAACGCGCGATCCTGGATGCGGAGGAATCTCCCGGCATTCTTAATTCGCGTCACGGAACGTCGTGACGAAAGAGCGTTTCTTTAAAACATTTTTCGATATGTCGAACGACGCGCGTGTTTGATAACGAGTTAATCATGCGGATGTATCGGGGAAAGGACCGTCAATGGATTGTTTTAATGATGCAAGGTTAACGCCGAGAGGGAGAGAGGTGTCATTCGACCGACGCGTTAAAAGAAAAAAATTGTGAACGAAAATTTATTTCTTATTTTGCAGGGATGATAAAAATAAGAGACGAAACCGAGAGCTAGTGAGTGATTATCTCGTGGCGCGTCGATGACAACACGTGCTTATTCATAACGAAAAAAAAAAAGAAGAAGAAGAAAAAGCAGCGAACAACAGCCAAGTGACTCGGTCGATCGCAGTAAGTGTTAAATCTCTTTCTATTTTTTTTTTTTCATCTTATTTATAACCGGGGACGCGTTAAGAGTCCTAAGTGCATTGGATCATCGCGAATTAATTATACGAGGAAAACAGGGTGGGGGGGATTAAACGTTATCGTTGACATTTGACAATGACAAAAAATGGACAAATGGACTAACGATCAAGAGAAATGGGGCAATCTTTAATGACCACAGGCAACGTGTACGCGGTACGCACGTGCGGGAGCTGCAACGAGGTACGGGCGAATTGAATCGATCAGCTGATCGATTAATTCCGGCGCGATTTTTTTTTTGTCGGTCCTGATCATGTCAGCGGGAGGAGGTTCAAGAATTTTCCGAGATTTGCAGATCCAAACAGAGTGACCTAAAAGGATTTAACGAATGCGGGGGAGTCGAATGAATTAATTGATGAAATCATTCCTAGACGGTAAAGCGTCATCGGCGCCCATTAGAACCGGAGGAATATATGTTAATGACTTGAGGTCGCTCGTCGTGGTTTTTTTCACTCCCCCCTTTAAATTAATTATGTCAGAAATAAGGTCAATGGTTCTGCTTGGAGCGGCAAAAAATAAATTGGCTAAGGACGATGGCCCGATCGTTCCTCTCGTTTCTTGGCGGACAATGATCACGAAGGAAGATAAATATCACAACCCGAGGCCACCTCGTGAGAGCGCGCATGAATGGAGACAGCTCGACCTTGCTGCATCTGCTTTTTCCTCTTTCACTTTTAAGACCATTCGCGACATTTCCTCCGGCGATTTGCAACAATTATGCGAAATTATTATCCCACTTCGTTAACGTTCCTCATTGTAGGAGGATATTTTTTTTTCTCCCTCGATCCGCGTCCTCGAGGCAGAGCCGCGGTCTTGAGCCACTTGGACGACCCAACGCTCCCAAGAAAACCGCGTATTGTCGGCAAACCCGGACGAGTTATCGAAAAATGTTTCCAACAAATATTGTAGCTTCTTTAAACGCGACAACTTTGGGTGGGAAGGATTTTTTCCGTATCGTGCACCGTCAACGTCCCGGGGCGCCGCGTTGCGCGGAATACTTGATAAAGTGCCATCGGTTTCGGGCCAAATCGCCGATTTCCCTGTCGTCCTTGCGCGATAGCGAAAAAAGTCCTTAACAAAAATCGCTCCCGAGGTTGTTCCCTGCAATCTTTACTGGGGGCGTTTTTTTCGATATCGTGCACCGTTAAGGCAGGAGATTGCTCGCTCGCCGGAAAAGCGCTCGCGCTGGCTGGCGAGGGTTTTGCTTAACGCAGCGGTTCGCTCCCGACGTGTAATTCGCGGAGGATAAAACGAACGTGGGGGGGAAGTAATTGAATTATATGTAAGAACGCCTTCTCCTCCTCTCATCATTTACCCGTAATATGCGGTCTCCAACGGTACTTGAAAAAGAAAAAAAAAATAGCAACTCGTGCCACCAAGGCTATTTCCAAAGTGCTCCCCCCCAGTTGCGAGCTCGACCTCGACATTTCTCGTTGCTTTTTACGGCATTTCCATCTTTTTTCCCCGGCGATTTATCGCTTTCCTACCGGCCACTCGACCCCCCTCCGAAAATTAGGGACTCGAGGACGAAATTAAACCCGGCTTTTAATTTCCACGTTGCACCTGCATCTCTGCATATCCGCGCTCCTGCCGGGAAGAGTTCCCCAAATTTTTTTTCCCCGGCGCAATTTTCCTCGCAAACGTCCATCTCGGAAATTGATTCCAAATCCGATACGACCGCGATACGAGTGCAATTCTTAAAAATAGAAAAGAAGGCCAACCCGTTCCCGCCCCACATCCCTGGATCACCCGGCGCGGTGGTTTTTTTCGTTAGCGAGTCACTTGACAAAAATTCCTAGGAGTCGAAAAAATAAATAAATAAACAAACGAGACTAAAAATCGGAATCTCGCTGCGATCGTCCATTTCGTCAATCATGGCCAGGTACCGAACACTTGTCCACTCCGAGCCTGGCCCAGCTTCTGGTCTCCTTTTCTTCCATTTTCTTTCTCTCTCTCTCGTTCCTTTTTTCCCTTCTCTTCTCCCCGTTAACTCGTAATTCTCTCGATTCCCTTTTTATTCCCGCGGCTCCGTTGGCTTTATTTTTAGCCGCGAAGTAGGCAATCTGGCCTCTTGGCCGTGCCGTTTGCGGGGGATAAAATTACGGCCGAGAGGAAAGTAATAACCCATTAGGAGCGTTGGCCTCCTCGTTCCCCGTCGTTTAACCGTAACGAATGACTTGCTCTCCCGGCAGGAAAAAGAAGGACTCGCGCGAGCAAGGTCATCTCGAAATCATTCAAATGAGTCGGCCCGACCTTGTCTTGTATCCTCTTTAAACGCTTTGCATATCACTTCCCAGTCGAGCCGTGCCGAGGATTCGGATTCTATCCGAGACTTGGAAACCGGAAGGGAGCTCGACCCTCCGTTCCTTCTTTTTTTTCTTCTTCCTCTGCTCTACGGATATCGAGCCCCGCCGCAAAATTCTGGCACTCGATGCATTCCTGATCTCAATTTTAGACAGACTTATCGCACGTTGGAAAATTCGGGCGGGGACAAAATCTCTATTTTCGGTCCTTCTTGGTAAACGGTGGCGATCGCTTCGCCTCTCGGAAGTGATTCTAATCCGGTTCGATGACAACATCCATCGACGGGAATAACGGAGCAAGAAGTGGAGTGTTTTCTCGGCTCGATCTCGATGCATCAAGGCTGACGCCGAATGGGAAGAAAAGTTGTCGCCTTCTCCCCGAAACTCGTAAAAGATCATCTCGGCGATTGGTATTCGGTAGCACCTTCTTTTTCTTTTTTTTATTCCACACTTTTCCTTCGGTACGTCCCCGGCTACGTGGAAGAAAAGGACCTAAGAGACCGGCATCGACTCTCTCTTGCCGACAAGAGAGCATCCTCTGACGTTTGACGTCTCATAAAGAGGGCGTGACATTATTATTCCAGAGATAAAAGAGCCTGAGGCTAGAGCGGGTCTTTACATAAACATCAGCCTCTAAGGTACGCCGATTACATGATTAACTTGTACACGCGTCTTATGCCAATTTCACAACCGTCGATAATTTGTCATCGATCGACTAATTGAGTATCTCGCATCGACTTCGCGGTCGGCGCGTAACCCGCCGAGTCGAATTCGTCCGAGTGATAACGGCAAATAAGAGAAACAAAAATTCCCCCCGAATAATTCCGATTAATCGTGGCCAATTAATCGAATTCTCTCCCTCGGGTTTTTAACGCCGGCAAGTTTCCCTCCGCCGCGTTTTCACGCCGATTCTCGTACGCTGCTAATTTGCGATTCGATTGCTAATTCAATTGCCCGTCGTGTCGGTATTGATTTAGGTGTGATTGGAATTTCTACGGTGGGAAAGAATGCTAGCCGCGGTTTAATGCTTTTTTAATAATCTCCCTAGGTGTAGTTAATCACTGGTCGGATAATCGACGCTTGTCCTCGTTGCTTCCGGCAGCGAAAATTGCACGACGCGACGAAGTCTCTCGAGAATTTCGTCTTAATAATTTCGAGCGGCGATCGACGTTAATTCGTGATTTGCGATTCAACTACCGAGCGCGATTATCGGTCCGCGCTCGTCGCGTGCTCTGTACAATGTAAAGAGAGAGGGAGAAAAAAATAATCCGTCGACGAAGATTGACTTTTAATCGTCAAAACAAGAAGCGGAGGCGATCGGCTCGCTTGGGATTTCGCTTTGGAAAAAAATTCCCGGCGCGAAGATTTTTTTTCCTTCGCTTTTTCGGATGGGGTTTATAATTAAATATTTAGGGAAATATTATTTATACGCTCTTGTCGCAATCGGCCGTGCTTATTTTTGCGAATCCTTGACGATTTCTCCGATGCAACGTCTCTTCCGTTATTTCTTAAACGATGCTTGCACCGATATCCGGTTATGTTTATTTTGTAAACCGAGCGTGTTCGCGAGTACACCAATTGAATACCTCCAGTTCCCCTGGCCGGGTGGGGATAATACATATTTATTTTTTCAATATTCTCGCGACAGGAGAGGCGGATTTCTTTTGCAACTCGCGGAGGTCTTGTTCGAATAACGTTGCGTATTAAATGTCCGTAATGGCCCTTTCTCTCTGCGCCACTTTTCGGACGAGACTTAAAGCGAACGACGAAAAAATGTATCGCACTCTCCCGGGGCGATGCACAGGATCGCTCTTCTTTTATCGAATTCGCTTTACTCAACTCGCGGAATAACTTTCGTTTGCATGACACTTACCCGGAGTGTCGTTACGTCAGAAAATTGAAATTATCTGAAATATAGATGATGCACTTGCGTACGTGTCTCTTAACACCGCGGCACCGCCGTGGGAGATTACGATGGCGTAATCATATAAACAAATTTTTTTTTTCCTGCACGACTGTATGCCCCTCTTTCGAGCTGCATGCTAAAGATGCTGGATATCAATTAATTAAACGCAGTTTGTGGAATCGTTCCCTTTCGCTTTTTTTTTTTTTTTTTTTTGGATAGGCATTGCAGGTAGAAAATGTAACAGCGTAGAGGAGTAAATCTGAGTATTATTCTTGAATGAATAATTGAATGGAGTTATTCTTATCGTAATTTCTTAAGGTTATATTTAGTTTTAACGTGCGATTAGAAGTGGTCGTCGGAAGACTTACATCTTTGCAGTAGGAACAGCCACAGCTTTCGATTTTAAACGTGTCCGAAATGGACACATCGGAGAGACAGAGTTTACAGAGAAATCGTCCCGCAGACTGCTGCACCGCAGGGACGAAACTTCCAGCAGCCAGACTGTAGCGAGAACTAGAAGCTAGGGATAGTAGACTAGAGCAGCGAGAGCAAACACGACTGCGATTGACAGGTCGACCCTCGAGTGTCAACGTACTGAGTCCCACTGCGGTTTCGCATCTCCTAAGTGCACCGGGTCCCAGATTCAACCAACTGCCACCACTGCGAGCCTCCAGACTGGCACTGCTTTCCGGTCTCAGCAGGGGAGCCTCCGCTCCCTTGCTCGCTACGGTCCTCTCGGGGGGAGAAAGGTTGGTCACGCTCGGCTCCTTCCTCAATAGTGGCAACCGTATTCCAGTCAGCTTGTTCGCCTTATCCACCTTCTTCTGACCGACTCCATTCTTTGCCGGAGTACTAACGGTGGTGACCGAACTGGTTGCAGCTCCCATATCCATGGGTGTAGCTCGTCGTATGACGAGCGAACGGAGACTAGGCATCCCCTGATCGACGTGGCCTAGTCCCACCTCCAACCGGTACTACGGTACTTCTCTAGTTATCTCTTCGGCTGTTCAAAGAACTCCTTTGTAACCACGGAGCCAATGTCCTCCTCTCAAAGATTATGCACCTCCATAAATCCTGCTTTGGTTTCTATAATGTCCATATTGCTCTTCTTAACCCTCTCCTCCACATAATCGTCCACTTCAGCCTGACATCTCCGGACTTGCTTCGCTCTCCTCCGAAACTGAATTTTTCCACTTGACTCTACCAGCCCCTGCATCGTCTCGCTTCACTGCGAACACTGAGTCAATTCAAATTTCATACCCCAACACTCGATCAGGGAGTCTCTATCTCGATACATGCTCTCTCGTTACTACGATCTCCCCATGTCAAGTATCCGACACTTTCACCATGACTCGTCTCAGCCTACGATGTTTTTTCTTCCTCGATTCATCTGGCAAGACCTAGTCCATGTCCTCTATTGTACCTTCTTCCCAGAGAAGAGGTCTCAGCATTTTCAGCAATTTCTGGGCCGGATTCCTTGTAGTCTTACGGCTTAATTTTCAAACCTGTCTGCAGTTTGATCCTCGTTGGATCCGTCGTAAAGTCTGGTTTTCCGACCGCAGAACCAGAAGTTCTTCAGGCTAACCTAAACGTTGACGGACCTCAACAGTTCTCGGCTCTTGTTTTTGTTTTGACGCGACATGTTACGCCCGCTGCGGGTTCCAGTGCGGAAAGGAGACGGAGGCTCCGCGGATGGCCGTACGTCGCTAAACTTTGGGGCAGAAAGCCAAGTCGGCGGTTACCTCCCGGACGGCGGCACGCATCGCGTCGAAGTCGTCCTGTCGAGGAACAGATTTGGATCCCGGCCGATTCCCATTGACGGTGGAATCGCGAAGACACCAGTCGCTATCTCTGGGAATATCTCTTTCTGTCACGCGCGCAGGTCCTGTGCTTGCGAGTGTCCCGTGCAAATAGCGTTGACAAGACAGACAAGAACGACGCAGAAATTGACAAGCGCGACCGCGACTCCCGCGCCCTCGCGGCGGAACGGCGAACTCGATGCGTTTCGCATTACTTGCCGTTAATTATTGTACTCTGTAATTATCTAAGGAGAGTTCTTTATGAAGAAAAAAAAAATGTAATGAGACCGTACACCTAATAGTGGGGATGACTTCAAGGACAGCTCGAGCCTAACCCTCTGGTGAGCGTTCCAGTTTACTATGTATTTCAGTGGATGGAGACGTAGTCTGTAGCGCTAATGAAATATCGGCCTAAGAAGGAACTTATCCATGTTAAACGTGATACAGTTCGACAGAATACTGCTAGGTGAAAGTGGCTCTGATAGTCGCAAAACATGGGATATGAATATTCTCTACTATTATCTGTAATAAGATTCGAAGTTGTAATTTTGTAATTTAACCTGCAAGATGTCAACAAGAGTCAACTCGTGATTGCACAGTTTGATTTGTTTATACGTAAGAAAAGCACGTAGAATGGCCTTGCGAGCTGGAAATAAATGTGCGGTGCGTTATTGCCCCAGTAGGAGACGCAGTACGAATTGCAGTTTTTTCAGGTTTCCCAAACATGAGGAGCGGTACGTCCCCCCATAAATAGAATATTTAAACATCTTTTGCACGATTACTGCAAAACTCTACTGAAATTGTAGATTCATTTGAAGTTTGGAACATATTTAAGAACTTCTGTTCGTTTTACTATTTTTATGTACACTTCGGTGTTTCGGAGTAATTGTTAAAATATCTTTTTCTAGAAACGTTTCTTTTTAAAAGAAAATCATTTCTTGTCCTCAGGTGGGCAGAATGGATAAAGGCGTGCGATCGTGAAGACCTGCGAGAGAAGGGACCTGCGTATGCCAACGAAAATGCTCGGATCTGTGCGGTGCATTTCGAGGAAAGAATGTTCTTCAACTGTAAAAAGAATCGGTTGATACATTCAGCAACTCCAACACTATTTCTGAATTTCAAGGACAAACCAGACATGTAAGTTGATAAAAACGAAAAAATAAGAATTAATGTATGTATATGTATTGTAACATATATGTAGAAAAATTTAGTCTAGTTTCATTCATAATTAATCAATTATATTTCTTCATCTCCACAAACAGTAAAGAAGAGGTGAACGAGTCGATCGTGGACGACGAGCTGATGCATGCATTCATCACTCCAAAGCTGAATATAGTCTTCAGGTCATCTACGGCATATACATCTCTGGAAGAAGACGACTCCATTTCGGGGAACAGCAGTGAAATCAGTGAATTAACGGTATCGACTATTCCTGTGAACGCTCCTCATTCTTCCGAAGCCTGTGGGAAAAAGATTTTAGTTAACAGACATACGCAGACATGCAACTCACCGACAAGGAATCTGGAGTACACCTTGCAGATGGAAGTGAAAAAGTTGCAAACGCAGGTTGCCAGATTGCAGTACACCTTGAGACAGTTGCATCTGCGTAAATTAGCTCAGAAAAGAAAACTCCAGGATAATGTTAAAATAACTATAAAGCAACCGGAATGCAAACGCTTGACGAGGGTAGGGGTTTAACATAAGATCGGAAATTAAGGTTGTGGTACAATTAAGGTTTTTATTTCCTTGTTCTTATTTTTTGGAATGAATTTACTCGAATGAGCTGCGTAACAATACCGATGTATATAAACATCTTTGAGTGCATAATATAAAAGTGAAAATCCTTTTCAAATGAAATCTCGTTCGTTATATCGAACCGAACTTTGGCGTTAAGTATTTGATGCCGTTCGGGAGCCTCCACCTATTACCGGCTAAAAGACGGTAGAACTGCAAGAAGTCACTCTACAGCTTTGTTAATCCAATAATAGGGCAGATAAAGACGGCGATATTCTTTGAAAATCCACCAGGGATATATTGGACGTCCAGAATACGTCTTTGGGACATCCTCGCTCCAGAGAACTATTTATTTCTCGATGCAACAATACGTGGTCCTCCGCAGGAGCACTTCCGAGTACGTAAAGGGAAGAAGAGAAAGAAAGAGAAGAAAAGTCGAGCGATCCGACCGCAGATCTCCCGTGGACCTCCACAGGACGTCCGAAATCTGTCCATGGGATTCACGTACACTGGCGGTCATGAATGGCTTCCTCGTGGACATGGTGCAGCCTGGTGGTAGTAACGTAAACGTAACGTAAAAAACGAGCTCGAGAACTTATGTACTTGCGGTACCTGATGTATAATAAACTGTAAAATAATTAATGTAATAAAGCAACTTATTTTTTTGTAACAGGAACATAAAACAGGAATCTTCCCCTTGGTCCTTTCCTTCACCGACATATAGATTTATCCGACTCGCTTGAAACAAGATTTCGAAATACACTCAGGGATCAGGCGCGAGTAAGACGTCCAACAAGGAGGGACAGCAGGCTTAACAAAGCGCGCACGGTCCAAATGAGATTTCGCTAAACGCCCGTTAAATTCGGGGTGAGCAGATGTTCCCGAGGCAGGTCCAGAGGGATGACTTCTCAATCCGTGGGGCCCGGGGCCTCACAAATCTCCTTCGGAGAGAGTCGGCCCGGGAAATCCTTAACAATAGGCCCAACAATGCTTTTCGGGCCTGACCGTCTTCTGGACCCTGGATATAGTCGTCCGATCCTTCGTCCGGCTGTTGCTTTGTGTCCAGGGTCGATTCCGCGTTTCTGCGTTTCCTAGTTTCCGAGGCGCGTTTTGAGCCCAGATTTCTCAATTCGCCCTCGGGGTGGTTCCAGTCCAAGTCATAATTATGCCGATCGGGGTGCTTTTCGTTTTGAGGCCTCCACCTGGTGGAGTTGCGTCTCGTATCACGGCTTTCGGAAGTTAGGAAGTAGACTCGATGCTTACTCTATTCTGGGACAGACAGCTAATACATTCCCGGATAGAAATTCATGATCATCGTTACGTTAAATTTTTTTATGTAATATACATCGAAAACCCTGAAAAACTGAAAATTACTCAACCCTAGTGCGTATTCAGGAAAAACGTGCCTGGGACACGAGGTTTCTCCCGGCGCGTTTCATTGGCTCATGGGGGGCCCTACGGAAAGGGGCCCTTCAGCTCCGAGGGGTGGGGGGGCATATATATAGTTGGGGTAGGTCGGTGGAGAAGCGCAGTTACCTGCGCGTCTCTGTCGCGCTCGCTTCGAGTAAATCTCTCGTGTCAACGTTGACACTTCCTAATTTATTCCCCGCTACTGATTAACCCGCTTCCCTTCATTTATAATTAATTAAATCGCTAATAAAAACGTTGTAATGGGTGACGATCGACGGTTCTTGTGATCGATCGATCACTTCGAGGTGTATTTTCACTTCGGAATATTTCTACGGAACGATTTAGAAGATTCTCATGGCTTTCCTTCGAGTGTCGACTTTTCTGATTGTTGTCGGTGAGTAACGTTATTTAGGATTAATCGTTTTTAATTAAGGAAACTTTTATTTCAATTGGGGAAACGTCGTCGATATTCTGTATCGGCTGATTAACGAGATTTTTAAGGTATTAGAAATGCGGTACACCTATGATTTTTTCTATACGTGAATAAAATAGTGAAATTCATATTTTATTGTACATGCGTAAAACTACTGGAAGTAGGGTATTTGGGGTAAAAATTAAACGTTTATCCATCCACGGATTTTTCTCTGCGTTAAATATACGTAAACGGTTAATCGTCAGACACGAGATCGCTGCCAATGGACAATCGATTGGAGTTTCTTGAAAATTACGTGACACTTTTTTACAGCCTTCTTGTCAAGGCGCGAAAGAATCCGAAGACAGTTTCATCGTTGACTTGTCGGTCACGCGTTACTCGCGTGTCTTGCGAATCAATTGTCATTGTGTCGCTCGAAATGCATCAGAGGATACTCTCTTATTGCATGCTCGACTCTGACTTGTTACGCGATTCTCCATGTACTATTGCACTCGTTTGTATCCCTAACAATCGTGATGAAATTACCTGGAAAAAGGTGAGGGAACACCAATTTTCATAATTTATTCCCGAGATTTCTTCATTTTTGTTAAGACAGGATTCTTACAAAATTTCTGATGAAGTAGCTTGTACTTTTCACAATTGTAATGAAATTACGTGAAAAAAAATGAGGAAATAATTTACTTCAAGTTCTATTGTGGCGTTGGTGAAATAATTAAGAATTGATGTTTTGGAGGGTGGTGGACGTCGAAGATGCATAACTGCACGCATCGTCGCGTGATCGTCCAGTCTGGGGGCCTTCGATTCGGCTGGAATACCAATCGAAACAATAGCAATAAAAAGAGAGAGACCCAAGGAGAGAAGAGGCGATTGCAATCGAATGACAAGTAGCCGTGGGAATGAAAGAAACGAGAAGAAAAGGGAAGAAAGGGTGGGACATAGGTTTTTCTCTGCATTTTTCGAGGACAGAGGGAACGAAAAAAGGGAATGGCATGTCGACGTTTATTTCTCTCGGTACTTTCTGCATATATTATTCTCATTGCGCCGATTATACTTCATTAACAGAATTGACAATAATGAAGTAAATATCGATTGTATTTCCCAGCACCCGAAACAATGTTCAAAATGATCAGTTACCGAGGGAATTAAGCGATTTACTTTCGGGATTTACTGGTGTAAAAAATTATTCCAGTTTTCCTAAAGCACGAGAAAATAGATTCCAAGTCGGTTAGGATTCTGGAGGGAAAGAAACGTTCCCTCGTTCGGCTTTTTATCTTCGAACGTGACTTCTGGGTAGAGAGGGGGACACATTGAGTCGTTTCTTTTCCCATTGCTAGGATCGGGAAAAGGGGCAGAAGTTTACGAAGCTGCTTTCCCATGCCCGGAAAATCTTGGTGGAGAAGACCCCTAACCTCAACCCGAAATCCGGTCTTATCGATTACCCCGCAATTTGGAGAAACGAGGGATTAGTGAAATACACGAATGAGAGGTAGAAGAAGTAAAAAAACGTACCTGCTATTGTAGCCCAATAAGGCCCAACGAAGCCTACTGGTGTCACTATAAATAGTCAAGCTTCGGGGCCTGTCTGGATCCTGCGAGTCAACTTTGCATCCCACCCGCGTAGTCCATCGCGATTATCCCGGCTGCCAGTAGATGTCTCCCCCGATAGGGCCCTTTCCCGATCCCGGTTGGGCCCGACGGCCAACGTAGATCTGGAAAAGAGGCCGACCCTTTACCCCGTTGGGGCTAAAGACGTCCGATTGTCCTTGGGCCCTTTGGGCCCGGACCAGGCGAAAGCTAGCTGCGGGGCCCAATGAGCCTCGTGGGCCCAGTCGGGCTCCAGACCGCGGCTAGGTAGCCGGGGGTGTCCCGAAAACCCGAGATAATCCGGCCCCGGCGGATATTCATCCGTTCGAATCTGTCGGGCCCTAAATCAGAGGCAGGGCCCAGCGGGCGGGCCCGGGGCCCTAACTGCCGCCGGGGGTCCTGCCCGGCCACGGACCCCATGAGGCGCGCGACACTGGGATTCCGGATAGCTGATACACGAGGGGATTTATCGTCTCCTCTCGCGTGGCGCAAAACTCTCAAGGTGCCCCTTTGTTTTCCAGGCCGGGCACTCGCCGTCTCCTGGGGGTCCGATGGGGCCCACGAGCGCTGCGAGGATGCCGTTCGGGAGACCATCGCCGAGGACAGGGCCACCGCTGCCGACGAGACCGCCTCCAGGCTCCACTCCACTTGGCTCTCGCAAGAGTATGTGTTCCAGCCCTCTACACCTTGGGGCTTTAAGACCGAATTTTCAACCTGGGGTGGGAAAATCGGATTTTTATTTATTAACGCGTTAAGCGCGGAGACGATTTTGCAGAGCTTTCCATTCAGACGGCACAATTTTTTGCGTTGGTTAATTGGAATACGTCATTTTTCTAGATGGGGCCTCGGGCCCAATTTTTGACACAGATGCACCTCGGTACGCGAACGATTTATTTCGAGCCCTTTCCCAACATGAGGCCCATCTTAAAGCACCCCCGATGCCGTGATATACCTCGCGTGTAGAATGGGGCCTGATTTTTTTTTGGGTCCGGGCCCTATTAGTTGCGAGTGCCTGTCATATGTTCCAGCAGGCCCCCGTGGGAAGGAGGCTCGCGTGGATTTGTTTTGGGCATTAGGCTCGGCTTCGAGTTAATTTCTGGAATCGGGGTATTCTTTTTTTTTTCATCCGGTGGATTTTCGGGGCCTCAGGCCCAAATTAAAATTAATCCTCGGTGCCCTGCCTTCCATCTGGCTCTTCAGTAACGCACTCTTTCGAATCATTTTCCATATCTCTACATATTTATCAGAGATCATTTTTCACTAGATTTAATTTAAATCGTTATCTAGTTGATTTTTCTTTTTGATTCATCAATCTTCCATTTTATGCAGATATTAAATTTGGGATTCGATTAAAGATAATGAAATGAAAAATGAGCGATTGAATTGTTTTGTTTGAATGATATCTGTCAGAGATATTTGATAGGTTTTTGATAGACGTCGTGCTCTATTGTACCGTGGACGTTGTCAGTTAGTCTAGGGATATCTAGGGATATTCGATCATGGTTGTAACGGTTCGGCAGGATTTTCGGCATTGTTTCCGAGCGATTGTTCCTCGGCCGGGGGTCCCTTTGTTGCGTCAATCCAGTTCCGATCGTGTCGCTCGATCAAAGACTGTCATAAATCTCATTCGATCCCTGTAGATAGAGTCCCATTTCTGAAAGAGGGTCTTTTCACCTCCAACTGAAGACCCCGAAGAGAGTTGCCCAACGCGTGCTTGAAATAAATTTAAACAGTTATTATTTCATTCAAATAAACGAATAAATTTTCATAATTCAGAACAAATTTTGCGTCCAATTTATTCGAGTCAAGTAATTATTCTTTGAATTAAAAAAATATTTCTTTATCTCCGAAACTAGCTGAGATTAAATACCACTGCTTAAAAGTTGACCAAAATTGAAATTTTTGGTTTCTTTACATAATTATTTTAGGCCTTATTTCCAATTTATTATCTTGGTTGATTTTCTGGATTTGTCCTTTTTGATGTGGTCTCGGTACTTTGGGACAAAGTGGACATTCAGAGTGGACATTGTCGGTTGGTCGAGAATGTCGATTATTGGAATAACGGTTCGCCGGGGTTTCGGACATTGTTTGCGGTCCATTGTCACGAAAATCGGGGCCTCTTTGTTGCGCAAATCGCGTCATGAAATTGATCGAAGACTCTCGCAAATCCTCTTTATGGTCCATGGATGGTCCTAGAGCGTAGAAGAGGGTCCTTTGATCGACCCTATTGAATTATTTCGGATTTGGTCGCCATTGTGTCCTCGAAAATCTACGTACGTTTCAATACGGATAATATAGCAGAGATCTGCAACCGGTAACGTCAGCCGAACTAGGAATTCAATTACCACTCCTGGTTATCGGAAAAGAGAATCTAGGGTCCCTTTATGGCGCAAATCCAGTTCCGATCGTGTCATAAAGCACATCGAACTCTCGTAAATCCCCTCCTACCTTTATTGGATGGTCCTAGAACTAGAAGAGGGTCTTTTGACAGTTCCCATTTTACCGTCCACTATTCGTGTCCCTGACATTTCGGTTCACGTGGCCATTTCCATTCGCAATTCTACTGTCCGATCGCATTGTACTATCGACTAAGGTGTTTTAAGTGCATCTTTACGGTTATTGGTTCATTTTAGAGCTGGAAACAGGTCCTTCGAAGGATCCTTTTAACCTTTTCGGAATTTCTGTCCTCGAAATTTTGGCACGCGTGACGCTTTTCGGAACATCCTGCCAAGATGGCGGCGCTTGGGAGAAACCGAGGACAATTCGGTTATTTACGAGAGGGGACATTTCTCTGGGTAGACGGTCGCTTGGATCGGTTTTTGCTCCGGCCTTTTTTCTACGAAATTTTCAGATCCTTCGGTCAGGCTGAAGAATTTCGAGGGACTGCGTCCACTTGAAACTTTCCGACCTCTTTGAAGTATGGCGCAGCTTCGGATTTCTAGGTGGAATAAGGAGGATAATGATATCTTACGCTTATGTCGTTTCAAAATCTAAAGGGCCGACAGATAAAAGTAATCTTCCATCGCGAACTAACAAAACCTTTTTATCTTCTTGCTCAAGAGGTCCCATCTTTGGGTTCATCTTCTAATTGGCACCGAGGTCCCTTCAAGAAGCATTTTCTCCCGGAATTCGGTCCTCACTTCATTTACACTTATCGGGGAAGTGTCCCCGGGTCGGTTGTTTGCTTTCTTCCCAACCTGATCCCTGTTTCGGAAAAGCTTTCCCAGATTTTCTCTGCTGAAAGACGAGGAAGTCCCTCGACGCGGTCACTAATCTTCATCCTGAAGAAATGTCTGCTCTTTCTCATTTTCCTAAGAATTCGTCTTCCCTGAAACCATCGAAAGTGCATTCTCTTTCGAAATTGGAGAACTTTGTCGGTCTGTACAAAGATAGTCTCTCGGTCGCCTAAAATATTCATTAATTACCCAGTTTGGAGAAAAGCTTCATAAACGCTTGGCCCCGATTTCGGTCACCGAAAGCCCCAACAAATTTAAGTGTGTAACAATTGTTTATCATTTGCAGGTGCGAGGTTCGAGCTGGGCCGGAATACGTGATCCGGAAGTACACGTTTTATCAAAATGGGACTTTTTTGCTTCATCGCCATCACTATGCCGAAGAGTCGTGCAGCGTCGCGACGCATACTCTAACTGCCCGAGGTGCACTTCGATTGTTGCAACCATCGTTAACAATAAGTGGCGCAACAGAAGCCAGATACCAGCTACATACAGTTCATATAATTCCACTCAACCGACAGGTGAACATTTTTCATTAATTTTCAGAATCGCTCGAGTATTAAACGTTCATATTACAAATGAAAATTAGCGACGCGTACTTGCATGGAGTACCACAATATTCAAAGCAGGGTAAAACGAATTTCGGGTTCCCTGGAAGTTTGTACTTATTTTTTCTCCAATCTCTCAGTGTTTTCCCGGTAGATCGCCGGTGTTTTTTCAGATATTCGCTTTTCCCCGGTTTTCCAAAAAGCGGTTTGTTTGCGCAGGTGGCCTACAAATTCGGGCACCGCGTGAACGCGTCGTGCAGCCCGCAGCCAAGATGGCGGCCGTACGTCGCCCAGCTGATTTACGATCTTCCACTTCGGCGCTTCTCGGGCCCGTTTTGGGAGGGCCCGAGGTACAATTCTCTCCAGGGCCATCCCTATTCTCGGAATCACCGTGGCTTGGACTGTCTGGAGCCTCTGGGGGTCGATTTCGAGGAGCTTAGGCTCCTGAGGGTCCAAAGAAAGCCACCCATTTCGAAGGCCTTCGGCCTCGGCGTCATCGGCAGGCCCAGAGTCGAACTTCTTCTGGGCAGTCTTCCTCCCAATGTCCATTCTAGAAGGACCCACAGGCCCAGCTCTCTTCAGCCCACCTCGCTTCTTCGAATTGACAATGTAATTTTGCGACATTGATATTTTCCTTCCCACTTTTAAGTGCATAAAGAGGAAACGTGCATAAAGTAGCACGTTTCCTGTTTTAAATCTATTGCATACAACGCTTGGTCCGTGAAGTTGTTTATTTTGACTTTTGAGAATTAAAAATATTGTTTGTTTAATGCAGATCAATGGATGTCCGGTGTGCAGTACGATTGCAAGAGGAACAGAGACAAGTCCACCGCTTCTTCATGAAGCAGCTGCACTTCCTGCACTTCTTGGAGGTTCCTGGTTGAGCTCCAGCTGCGAAAGTTTCGAAGGTGGCTTTTGGATGAGAAGACAACTTCAAATTTATTCTGGGGATAAGCTGTGGACAGGTCGATGGGATTATTACGAGGATCCGAAGTGCACTTCCTTTCTATATGCAATTTCCGCAGCTGGAAGTTACGTCCAAAGAGCTGGAAGACAAAGACGTCATCCACTTCAGTACAACTTCGATGAACCAACTGTTGTTAGGGATTTCGACCCAGGGATCATGTCTTTGTTGTTGCCAACTGATGGCGAATTCTTCAAGGAATCCTTCAGGGAAAGGAGAAGTATTGATCGAGAGAAATGGAGGAGCAAAGAACTTCACGATTATCAGAACTTTAAGAAGATTTTGGGCATTCGAGATGTTGACGATGGAGATCGAAGTTTGGAAGGGATTATTGGTGGCATGAAGTTGGAAGCGAGGAAAAATATGAAATTAGGACTGAAAGATGAACTTGAAGACAAAGTTGATTTTCGAATCAGTGAAAATGAAAAATTTGAGGAAATGGACACCGAAGAATTTCCAAGAATGAAGAAAGAGCTTGCCGAATGGATGACTCCTGAGCTTGCCAAGAAGATATTCGACATGTATGGTCCGAAGAAAGTCAGGACGGAAGAAATGTTGCCAACCCTTGAAGAGATCCGAGAAGCGATAGGAAAATCCGATGAATTATCGGAGATGCGACAGAAAATCGATGACGAAGAAATGACGGAACTTCAGAATCACATCTTAAGAGACAGCAAACTGTTAGCTTCGAAAATGACATCGACTTCTTCATCAACGATTCCTTTAGAAGGAACGACCTGG
Source organism: Orussus abietinus (assembly GCF_000612105.2). Taxonomy (NCBI): domain Eukaryota; kingdom Metazoa; phylum Arthropoda; class Insecta; order Hymenoptera; family Orussidae; genus Orussus; species Orussus abietinus. The sequence continues at coordinate 386,012 of NW_019395985.1, forward strand.
GAATCCTCTCAAATAACAGAAGTTTGGAATGGAAGAGATGAAGGAAATGACTTCTCCACTTCTACAATTCTGCCCCAAGAAACCACGGAATCCTTGTTACCAATTCCCGATGAGCAAGTCGGTGATAATCTAGATAATATGAAAGACAAAAAGTTCGGTTTAATTTCCGAAGCACCAGAGTCCACGACCATCCCCGAAAAAGAAGTCAATCCATCGGAACAAAATCAATCGTCACTTCCTTTAACTACTCGTCAACCAACTCCGGTGGAGCCTTCATCAGTAATCAGTATCTCCAAAAAAGACAACACAGAGAACGAGGAGAACAAAGTCAGGTTCGTCCTCGAAGCGAGGTCTTCATCGGTGAAGATGTCGCAGACCAAACGAAGGAACATCCTCCCGGAAAAAACAGAGGGTCAAATTGATGAGAATTTAGAAGTAGGAAAAGCGAGAAGAAGTTTGGACGAGGACTCTTATCGTCACCTCCTCCAGAACGCACAACCTTCCATGGTGGAGTCTTTCGCCGCAATGTTAAGGGGGAACCAGCGATACGAGCAAACGACCAAAAGACCGTTGGTCCCGCCAATGCCAAGTGGAACCACGGAGTTGGACCTGCACGTTGCTGAGAGTCTTCTGATTCCTGGCGATCCTGCCATGGCACAGCGTTGTGGAAGTCAGGGCGAGGTCCTAACTTCGTGGCCTAGAAATTGTGTGAGACACGCGATTGAAGCTCCGTCAACTCTGGGACTGAGAGCCAGAATTGGGGTCAACTGGGTTGGGCATTACATCTTGATGTTGGGCCCTAGGGATGACAATCTTTGGCAGGCGCCTTTGAGACAGTGTGGACCAACTTTGTCGTATAATCCTAGACTTAGAGCGCATCTTAGGAGGATGGTGGGACTTAAGTTTGGTCTGGTCTCCACTTCGGGAGCTGGTGAGTCCTTCAGTTGGTTGATCGTCTTGCAAGTTGTGGTGTGCTGGTTGTGTTGGCTGGCCCGATGACGACCAACTGCGAAATATGGGATAAACGAGTGATGGGAGTTTTCTTTGTCAACTCAGGAAGTAACATATCTAGGTTTTTCAATAAAACTATTAGGAAAACAATCGTGTTAGGAAACTGCGATCCTGACGTCATGAAGTATGAATTGTGCTGCACATGCCATCCAGGCTCCTTCGATTCTAGGATCGATGGCTAGGATTGATATCTGGGTTAGGCATTACATCGATTATTATTGTAAATATGTAAGTAATGTTAATACAGTTTAGGCAAGTATGTACGTAATAGAAATAGGATTAGGATTATTATTAAATTTTTACACGCGTAAAAGATCGACATGTAATCAAATTTATTTCTGAAGGACGAACACCGACCAGTGATTATTTAAAAATTAACGTGGCTGCGATTTGCAGCACAAATTAGTTAAGCTTGTATATAAATAAATATGTAAAGGAAAATAAGATTTAGTGACTTTCTTCGAGTCACCGTTTAGATTATTGTTAGGTCTAAGGTTGCCACGGCTATGGGACGAGAACCCCAGTGAATTTGATTTTTAATTACCATTGTTAGTTACAGGAATTATTCTGTAAATGTAGCATCTGTTTATATGTAAAATATGTGGATATGTATTATTACAGTAGATATAATGGAAAAAAAGCGGAATGTAAATAAACGGGAAACCAGAATAACCGCTGAAGAAAGAAATGTTATTCCATCACGTTGAATTTCAATTTAATCGTATAATTAAATTTCTACTTACAATTTTAACTCTTGTAGAGCTTTATCATCGCAATTTAACCGATGATGATAATACTCCTTGTTATGAATAAATATAGATTTGCAGAGAGATTCGCTCGTCGAACGGTCCCGGCAGGAGACGGTCGGATTTGTTCTGGTGGCGTGTAACTGCGTAAAAATAGAAGGAAATATAGTCCCGAGAATACTTTCTTCGTATCTTTGCTCCATGCGCTTGCGACTCTTATAAATATACGGTCTGCACTTCTGGGACATTCTTCGCGCCGCCAATTTTCTCCAGTCCGGATCGAGCAGCTGGAGTTCGATCTGCTCATTGCCGGAAGAAAGAAAATAGTTTTTCGATAACGACGACCGCCATTTTCCATTTTTGGTAAGTCAACGTCTAATATATAACGTATTGAGCATATCACCCTATACAAGTTAATACCTAAAACATAGCACATTCATCATCCAAATATTCGGATGCCATATTTAGAATTTGATTTTTATTCTCCGAACAGAAAACGATTCGGAATACTTCCAGAACACAAACGATTAGTGTTCCCGTTTTACTCGTTGGATTTTATTTTATAAGAGTTTTCCGGTGAATCAAATCTACACGGTCAATCAATCGAACGACACGTCCGTGCGGAAGTTCAGCTTCCGGATATCCGGATATCCGGTGAAGGAGGATATCAGTTCCTGGGGACCCACTTGGGGGACCGTCGACCGCCCACTGCCTCCAGGTATCGATTAGTCCGCGCATGCGCGGAGCCTCGACGCAGGAGCGCTTGGGCGGTTCCACGAGTCGTCGGGGAAGCTCGGTCCAGTTCGGACGGGATTCGGTCACGTTCGGGAGGGTCCGAGGGTGGTCGAGGGTGCACGTGGGATGGCAGCCTTCGACTCAGCCGGGATCAACCGGGCACCCAGCGGAGGTCGCGCGATCAACAAGTACGGGACGTGTCCAGGACCTCTTGGGCGATCGGCAGTGCTCCAATTTCTGGTAAGATTTGATGCGAGTGAAGGAGTCATTTTCATATGCATTGGCGATTTCATTTATCGATTGCGCAAACAATTTTCTACGAGTACGAAAAGCGTTTGGGACGTGTTTAGGACTAGTCAGGGACCGAGCTGTCGAACGAAGTGAAGTCCGAAGAAAATTGCAGGTCTTAGTACCACACTCCCAGAAATAACAGCTCGAAGTAGGCAAGAAACGATTAAGCATGTACCGCGGAGGTTTGAAGTCTTAACGGGGACTTTAAAAAGCCTGAAAATCACACGTTTTAGCACCAGACTTCTCGAAATAAACGAATATTCACCCCGGAGGTCCGAAGTCGTAACAGCGACCTTAAATCCGCGTAGCGCACGCCGAGGAGTCGTAAAAAGCAGAGACTCGGTGGCCAACTTCACCCAGGGAAAGTTAACTATAATACAACTCTCATAAGTACCGAGATCGGTCAGGCGTGAAGGCAGTCAAGGATCGCGGGGAACATTAGACGGTACTTGCGCTAAAAGTACTCACCTAACTTCACAGTAACGAGGAAATTAATTACGCGAGCTCTAATGAGGAGCAAATTATTTGTTCGCGTGAAGAGATTCTCCTTGAAACAGCTTAATTACATTTAATTGTAAACTTGAAGTACTCGAAAAAGAGAAAGAACTTACCAGCATTGTGAGTTACGAATTAATCAAATGGACTGTCATTAGTGGAGTGAATAGTTCATATTGACGGTTTTCATATTGACATTTTTTATCGAAGATTAACAATTTTATTCTTTTGAATATTAATGACATTATCTCGCATTCGATGTACTGATAGTTCATTAGCAACGATATATTGACAGTTCATTACCAACGAATAGTTTCATACTATACTTACAACTACATTGCTTTCATTTATTTATAAAAGGTAAAATACTTTTTTTTTTGTTAAAGATCCCCATTTGGATCCGGGGACCGCGCTAAATCATCGAACAGCTGATTTTGACAGCTCACTGGCAGTGACTGTGAGTAGCTTTAACTTATATCTTTGGTTAAATATTTCCATCCAGTATAACGTATTACATTATCAAATATTATTGCCTATGCCTTTTCTTGTTATAGAAAAAATGCAATGAAGAAATTTTCTGTTTCAGGTGATCGTGAACAAGCAAAGGCAATTATCTTGAATAATAATGAATCCTCATGAGATGAGGAGAAAACGGAAAAAGTACTCGAAATTTTCCGACTCGTTGCTAAATTAGACTTTCGTCCCCGCGAATTTCTTTGACTGGAAAATTAGTTAATAAGTGGACAATCAAATTTTGCTATGAAATCATTTCCGAGAGAAATTAGTTGACGAATCCATTCTTGCCTAGTCTCTCATGACTAATGTTCATTTCGTAAATATATTTGATATTACCTTTTCATATAAAAATTAGTTAATTAGCGGGCAACTAAATTTCGTCGCAAGATTCTTTTTGCACAGACTTAATCTTGGAACAAATTTGCGAAGAATTTAGTCGCGATGGAACATTCGACCTCTAATGACGGCCTGAATGCAGAATTAATTAGTAAGTCAACATGACCTCGGTACTGCAAAAGACTTTGTTGGCCTTGACACTCGTCTCGTGTCTAGCTTTGGTCGCCATTTTGACTAACAAAAAGTTGGCCTTCGAGGCGCGGAGAAATGCTCTCTTTCTTGAGATGATCGCCAATATTAGTAATGGATTAGACAAGCTCGATAATGGATTGGACGGAATCGCCGTGCAGACGGAAGTAACAAAGGGAAGATTGCGACAATTGGCCGCTTTGCATCGGGAAAATCTGATAGTTTGTGCGCTTCTTCGGGAAAAACGACAGAAAAAAATGGCGGCGAAGGAGAAGAAATGAAGATAATTCACGGAAGGAGAGACGATAATGAAAGTGCAGATAATCCAAGAATGATAATAAGATACCGAGTTGCTCAGTGCCACCGAGGAATGTTCTATACTACTAATTGGTGCTAATTTTCTCTCTAAGCCATCAGAAGAATTATTTTCTTCATTAAGCAAGTGAGATTCGAATTAGTATTAATGACTGATACTAATTACGAATAACAGACACTTTTATTACTAATTAAAAAGTTAACATAAGTTAAATTAAGGGGAAGATGGCGGAATAAGGTGCCAAAAATAGAAGAGCTATCGACGTGTAATTACTAATTATAATAGTTAACTATTATTAGTGTCAACAATTGTGTTCCGCATGAAAATGGCCAATGAAGAAGTGAACGGAGAAAGAAAGGGAAATTGAAGAGGACGAAGTTACAATTAATATATAAATATAGATATACATATATATTTTTTTAAATTCGTCGTTTAAAGGACAAGTTGAAGAGAGTCTGTACTCTTTGGTAATGAGACTATCATGGTTTTATAGAGTTTCGTGTACAGTTAGTACACGAAAAAGTGAATTAAATGAGACTTATAAAAATCGGGACGATAAGGACAGGAAGAAAATTGCAAAAGGAAGATGTGATATCGATGAGATTTACGGTGACAACTGTCGAGGGAATTCTAAACTTCGTTTTTTCTAAATGTTCGTTAGATTAGGGAAAGACTTATAATATAAAATAATTTTTAAATACTGGAGAAGCGAGTCGGAGTCTAAACAGAAAAATTCTAAAAAACATCACGAGAGCGAAAATGTGACATTTCAAGGGTAGAAAATTAAACGAGATGAAAAATATGTTCTTGAAATTCAATTACAAAATCAAGCGATGAGATAAAAAATGTGTCGAGTTCTTTTTTTGCACACGAAAATTGATTTGTATAAAATCTTACGACAATCACGTTATCGAACGATTTCGATGAATGTGGGACGATAAAAATAAGAAAATAAAAATGGAAAAGTATTTTCAACTATTACTAGTCATTAGTTTAGCGGTTTATAAAATTGATGTATGTATGACAATTTTTACACGTAGGCAGTTTTAAATTTTTGGGGAAAGAGGTAAACGAAGAAGCGACAGGTTGTTCATGATAAGGGTCCAATTATTCATCGTATTAATTTTAGTAATTATATCCAAAAACGGCGATTTAAATGTCCTCTCTGGGCCGTCCATAGCATCGTTTATTAGCATAATTTAATGCAAACAGGAATTAGAATTTTTCCGGGCACAACTATATTGCAAATATTTATACCATACAGGGTGTATAATTAATTCAACAAAACAATGTTTACTTCTGTTCTGGGTTTCAAATTATTAATTAATGATTGCCAATTTGAAAGACTTACTTAACGAATTGCATAAAGTATATAAATATTAATGGACTGGGTATAATTAGGTAAATTGTTCACCCTGTACTCTACAAATGTAGTCGTAAGAGTAGCGCAAAGAAGAAATGAATATCAGTGTACATATTTTAGATAAATTAGGGTATCGGGTATTATTATAAATTATAACTGTGTTCATAATAAAACTGCACCGAAGCCTTGTCGCGAGAGCCTTTTATTATACGGCATCGCGTTTCAAAAGGAGAAATTTTTATTATTGCGAATGTTTATGGCAATAAATAAATGAAGACCGATTTCCGCCTTGACATTGCGGTGTCTAGAAAGTCGCAGAAAATAGTCGACATGATTTTGCGAGAGGAAAGCCGGCCTGCAAAGATCCAAAGCCATAATTAGTGTCGTCCAGAGAAGGGAGAAAGTCGGGAGATGGAGAGCCGGTCGAGATTAATGCAAGACGAACTTTTCGCAAGAAGGAAGCTGCGAAGGAGTCGGCATTTTTCTCTTTCCTTTTCTTTCTCCCCTGTTCCTTTTCCACATAACTTATTTCAGCTATTCCAGCTGCGGATGTTTCACAGGTGCGGATCGTCGGCAATTACGTACGCCGGTTTGAGGCAGTCCACCGATGACGTGCCATTTCTTACTTGTGTGGTCTAAGTGATTATTAATCAAGGTCAAAGGCAATCAGCTGTTATCGCGTTGGCGAGAATGGCTGTCAGTGGGTACTGGAGAGACCAGTCGAGCGAAGTCGCTCGAGAAGAGTAGACGTATGGATTGAAATTATCGTTCCTGTGATCGTTTATCGTTGAAAATAAAAGAAATAAGAATTCGTTAGTTTATACAAACGGGGTCGAAATTCAGTTTCTCGGAGTCGTTGCAACAAAACAAAATTCTTCTCGTTCATTTCAAAACCCGTGAGGTGAAGAGTTATCTTTTCAGTGATTCTGCAAATGTAAAATTTCGCAATAATTTACGGCGAGAGCGATAAAGTGATAAAATGGCTGAAACGAAGGGTAAGTAGTTCCATGTTTGCATTTTTTTGCGTAAATGAGGTCTAATTAAGTGATTTTAATTCGCGTGAACATGTGTTGCAATTTCTTTAACGAGGGGAAAAATTATCTTATCTGGCTCTGCATTTTATGTAACTTAATTTCAAGATGGCCGAAACAATGAGTAACATTTAGCTGGGTGAAATTTCTCATTTCGCTCGAAATTAATCCTATGTAAATAGTAATGTATACAATTGGTTTCTAAATTGTTATTCATTTTCTAATTACAGAATGCGTTTCCTGCGGTCCTGGATACAGAAGTCCAAAAGTGGCGATGTTGGAAGGCCCAAGAGAAAAAATTATGTACGTCGTATGTATACATACGGATCCAAAAAAAGCTGATGTCCTTTCAACAGTCGATGTTGATCCTGAAAGTCCCACTTATTGCCAGGCGAGTTACTTAACTATTTATATTTAAATAAATATAGAAGTTCCTCTGGCAATTGATGTAAAGATGTATTAATATAGATATGTTGATAATATTCTTCCAGATTATCCACAAACTGAGGATGCGAGAGATCGGAGACGAGCTACATCATTGCGGATGGAACATTTGCAGCAGCTGTCATGAGTCAAAAAAGAAAAGAGACACTCTGGTCTTGCCTTGTCTTATGTCAGACAGGATATATTTAGTTGACGTATCGAACGAGAGAGAGCCAGCCATTAAAAAGGCAAATTTTACTTAACCGCAATTTTAAATTAATTCTTATTTTTATGGTAAACATGGTGAAGGTTGTAGATGATTTTAAGGTGAAGTGAAACTTCATCATTAATATTGTTGATAATTTTGAAGGTGATAGAGCCAGAGGAGATGCACAAACATGGTTTAGCGACTCCGCATACAACTCATTGCGCTCCCACGGGAGAAATAATTATTTCTACCATGGGAAATCCGAACGGCGATGCAATGGGAAATTTCTTGCGAATCGATACCGAGACTTCCAAAGTTTTGGGAAGTTGGACGACAGGTGAGAAGAGAGCGAAATTTGGGTACGATTTTTGGTATCAGCCTTATCACGACGTCCTGGTTGCTTCGGAATGGGGTGTTCCCCGAGTTTTTAAAAAAGGCTACGCCACGACAGATGGTCCTGATCCTGGTTAGTATACAATTAAATTAACAATTAATATATTAAGAAACATAAAAAAAAATTAATCTAGTTTAGTTCCATAGTTTATTCCCTGCTTTATGCTGCAATGTAGTCATTGTTGTTCTTTTAGCTGTTTATGGAAGGAGTCTGAATTTTTATTCTTGGAATGAACGAAAGCTTGTGCAAGTTCTGGATCTCGGGTACGACGGAATAGCTCCTTTAGAAATCAGATTCCTTCACGAGCCCACTTCGAGTGAAGGATTCGTCGGATGTGCAGTCAATGCAAACGTCTTTAGATTTTTCAAAAATGAAAATGGAAAATGGGTCGCCGAGAAAGTCATCGACGTCCCTCATAAGAAAGTCGAAGGGTGGATTGCACCTTACATGGGAGGTACGTAATTTAGAAATTAAACTTTTCACCTTCCCTGCAATTACTCACCAAGCACCCTATGTGACATATTACACGTATGTTGGGTAACCGTGTTTGGTAGGTTAATATTAATTTTTGTTTTGTTTTCAGGAATGATAACGGACATTTTATTAAGCCTTGACGATAAGTACTTGTACTTTTCGAACTGGCTTCACGGAGACGTCAGGCAGTACGACATTTCGGATCCGAAAAATCCGAAATTAACCGGTCAAATTTTCCTCGGAGGCTCCATTTTGTCCAACTCGAATGTCAAAGTGATCGAAGACAAGGAATTGTCAAAACAACCCGATCCGATTTATGTCAAAGGACGAAGACTTTTGGGTTCTCCACAAATGTTGCAGTTGAGTCTCGACGGTCGAAGACTTTACGTCACTACCTCGATTTTCAAACCCTGGGATAAACAATTTTATCCCGAACACTTCAAGTGAGTTACTCTCATTCTTCGCGCACTTTTAAAAAAGTGTCAAATGAAAGAAGATTTTTTGTGCACATTTAACAATGATTTGTTTAAGGCGAGGCTCAACAATGGTTAAACTTGACGTTGACATTGACAATGGAGGCATGAAGTTGGATGAAAATTTCTTGGTTGACTTCGGAGCTGATAAGGATGACATTTTATTGGCTCATGAAATGAGGTATTTATTGATTACTAATATAAATTAAGTAAAGCGAGTTACCAGTGACAACAAGTATACATAATTATGTAATTAATTAATATTCATTATTATACCCAGATATCCTGGAGGAGATTGCACTTCCGACATTTGGCTTCCGGAAAAATAAACACTAATTTTCCCGAAAAATGTTTAGCAACACGTTTTTCCTTAACTCTAATACCAAGAGGTGAACAACCTGATAATTTCTTATACAGTTGATAATAAATAATGCTTATTCAATTTTTCTTAATATTCATCATTCTATCGTTATCCTATTTTTCGTCATCAGCATCATAACACATTGTTCAACTTACTGAAAAAATTGTCAATGAAATCGGAGAAACCGTTTTTTAAGCAGAATTTATTCCGGAACGAGTGGAGCGCGGAACCGCGGTCGTCAATCTCTCTAACATAAGTCTATTAGGGGTATCTCGGATATAATAATGCGATCAATTGGCTTTGTCTCCCGGTAACAATGTCCCGGGAATGTCTAATAATAGCCCCTGACAAATGGCAACCGGTATTGATTCGAAGCCACGGAGTCGACGTGAGGATAGGCGCCGCACTCTTCTTCGAGATCCGAGGCGCTAATTCATCCTCCTTTCCCTTCGCTCGCGCAATAATGTCTGCATTGCGCGTAATCGCCATCTTGGATTTACGAAAAAAGTTACTTCAGTCTTATTTAAAGTACCAAGCTTTGAGGCCTGGGTAACGGTATCTTAATTGCGATGATCCATGAACATTGCCCATTACAGACACAGGGACAGATCCCCTCGACGATCGCCCTTGTTGCCTGCCCATTTATTCCCCCTTATCGGGCCCAGAAATCTAATCGGTCATTATCTCCCCCTGCTTTCCATACATCGCTCTGCTTCACTTGTACCACGAACAATTGCCGGAAGTGAGTGAAAGTTACGGATTATTATCCACTTATCCCTGGCGCCTTTCCGGGCTCGGTTGGTAAGCATATCTTGAAACTTCCTGTGTTTTGGAGTTTGTCAATTATTTGTTTTAATTATTCGCGTATTCCCGTGGAGAAAAAAATATTTAGGAATCTGGCAGCGTCATATGACCTCCGACCATGCATCCATGCAATTATGTGGTTCAAGGCGGAAAATGGAAATCGACTACTCTGGAGTCAGTCGAATGCAACGCGTCGCTCGTGCGGAAGGAATGTCCATGCAGTTCTGTTCCTCCCCTGCGGAACCGGAAAGGAGCACAACGAGCGATCTTCCGGACGTAACCTAACCTATAATGTCGGTCCGAGGCATGAACCGAAGCGAAAGTACGATGTTTTGAGTTTATGTAACCTCTAAAAAATTACTGTATCGGGAATAAGATGCCGAAGTTGCATTTCGGATGCAATCTAATCTACAATATCAGTACCGAATTTCCCGCTTGAATGAATTTTTTGCGCGTGGAATTTTCATTCGAAATATTTTTAATACGTTTATATTGTATTCGGCAGATGATAATTGTTTAAAAGATACTTATGTAAAAATGAAAGGAATAAAAGAATTTTGCCCAGTACGAGTGTATGAATTTTCTGATTCCTTTTAACGGTTACCACGAAATGATGGGATGACAACGTGTCAACGGAAGGGGTCGCTTTTTTTCGGAGTTCCATATGTACCGGAACACGTGTACCGCTGTTTTGCAGCTGTTGCCAGCATCTCTTCGCGATGCAGCCTGTTGCAAGTCACGCGGAGAAGCTCGACGTGCACCTGCAGTTGCAAAACGCGTCGGCGAAATCGCATGCAGGCCGCATTAGAATATTCCGCAAAATCGCGATCGCGGCCACGGTTGAATTTCTTCTCGCGCGTGCGCAATATGGCGCGGAATTACTTATCGAACTTGCCATCGTTTTTCCGCAAAGGAAGCAACTCGTTTTAGGAGTGCAAAAGGAAGCTTTTCTCTAATGCGTTTTTCTCAACTGGTGGGACGTTTACGACCCGCAACGCACTGCAGGGTTCGAAAATGCACGTTGAGCGACTCGGCTGCATTTTATCCTAATCTCGAAAAAAGCTGAGAGACTACCATAACATGTCGGTAAGCTGGCCAGGAAAAAGTGGGATTCGAAGGGGCGTAAGTGGACGGCTTAGCTGCGGCCGTTCCGCGCGTCCCAGTTCCGCCGTTCCATTTCCGGATGTATGTACACAAAGTCTCGTCCCGAATCCGCAGTTCCGGAGCGGCGAATGTGCGCACTCGGTAGCCGAGTGGATAATTGCGGGTGATTAGTTCTTTTTCCGCGTGCATCCCACGAGGGGCATAAATTACGCACGGAGGTAATAGAACGCCCTCCACCGCCCATGAATAAACATGGATGATACTTTACATCACTTCGCTCTATTTACCCGGGAATTGGCAATGTTGCGTAACCCTTAAATGCGGTGAGAATTCATTTTTGAAAATAATTCATTACCTTGAATAAGTGTCCGTAAGTTCTCATAAGTTCTTCTAAATTTTCTTCAATTTGCGTAGAATTTAATCATCGATTATATTTCCCGGGTAATATAACGCACTAAAAACTCTCCCACAAACACCCACACGCTCCAGAATGCGTCCCCCTTCCCCTCGTAGTTCGGTCCATTTCCGAGCTTGTCCAAACTCCGTTCCGAATTGGCCGGTGCGCAGCTGGCTTGGCAACACCGCGGCCACCGCTGATTGGCCGGCGCGCCGTCGGGTGACGCCGCCTGGCGGGCGCCGCGCGCAGCAGCCGGCGGCTCCGCGGCCAGTCGCAGCGCGGCGCCCGGTCAGTGCTCGCCGGTTTCCCGTTGCGCGAAGGTACGTTTTCGGTTGGTGCGTCGCAGGGTGCGGGAGGTGTCCAGTGGTGCGCCAGGTACGGAAGGGAGCGTTTCGGGAGAGCAGCGCCGTCCGGCGATGTGAAGTCGGCTGCCAAACGGACATCCAGGAGCGGCGGGCGGACTCGCGGATCGTCCTCTACTCTCGGATGCGTGCACGAGCAGAGATGGTAAGCCGATTGTCCCGTACTCTGCCGGCTCGATCATAATTGCGTATCAAGTGCCGGCGCGTTGCGCAACGAGAGAAACTCCGGCGCGTCTGATGTTCGTCGCGATCGCCGCCGTGGTTTGTTCGACGTCGATTGAAGAGGAAAAGTATCGAGAAGAGATTCCGGGCGATGCGAAACCGTGCTGTTAAATGGCAAATAAATAAATGTAAGGTAAATGGAAGTGAACGAATCTTTGTTGTGATACCTTATCCGGGAATTTTAATTATGTATTGAGAATCGCGAAAGAATTCTATATACAGTAGACTCTCGTATAACGCGAATTGCTATAACGCGCGAAATAACAAAATACATGCGCGTTACGCGAGAAAAATTTCCGTACAGCACGATTTCCTATAACGTGAATTCATGTAGCGAATAACGTATTAACCGCATTGTAAAGTGATTCGTAGTAATTCGTAAACGGTTTCACTTCCCTTATACCATCGGCCTCTTTTCTTTGTATCAAAACTGCCGTAGAAAATTCAATTATCATTATTGTTTGTGAAAATATGTGTATCGCGAAGAGCAATTCATAGACAAGAATTCTTATCTACGAAGCGTAGTGCCCGCTTCGTTAATTATCTCCTTGATTTAATTATAAATATTTCCAATCTATTCTAATTTATATTTGGAGATCCCTTCTCACGCATGCGCGCATCCGTTAAATCTCAAGTATAACCTGAAATGACGCGAATTACGTGGCCGAAGTTCCCGTTACAAGTAATTCCCGGTCTCGATGTGCTTCGGTTACGCAGTTTTCTCGTCTATGAAGGCTCGGTTACACTTTCAGTTGTTTTTTTCCCCTCCCTCCCTAGTTCCTCTTTTTCTTGCTCTTTATCAGGAGCAAGTTTCGTAATCGTTACGCGCTCGCCCGAGTTTGTTTCTCGCCTTTCGAAACAATTACGGGATGGCCGGGGCTTATTGTCGTCAAGTGCTCCTCACACCTGCGACAACACTCGCGGCATGTATCGTAGCTTATAAACAAACGAATGTGTCGGAATGTCTAACGAGATACCAGACATTCCCGAGCGTCGAGATAAAGGAAAATCGAATTATTTTATTATCACTTAGAATTATTTCCCGAAGGTTTTCTTGTATATCGAGTCTTTGAATACCTTTTAAGGTGAAGTTAAACCCCCCTCGAATTAGACAATTGTTGCGCGGCATTTGTTACTCTTTTTTTTTTTTTTTACGGAGCACTATCAGCGCCGTTATCATTCGAATGACTCAACGCAAGCCTTAGCAGCAGGTTGATAGAGTCAACAATCCTTATCAGTGGGCGTAATATTTGTCAAGAGGGACCGTCTCGGTACACATCGCCATTAATCATGACCTGATAAATCAATTTGTTTATGAAAAAGAATTCTTTCTCTCGGTGTAAGCAATTTGTTGGGACTATGTCGAGGTTAGGATTACTCTCGTTCCGCAATATTGGACGCTATCTGGTGCAGTCGAACGACTCGTCGATCGGGGTTTCCGGTTTTCATTTATTCCAGCGAGGCTTGATTAAAACTCCAATTGGAGTGCCGACCATGGGAGGCGAGGCGGGTCACGTGACGCGGGAATTTAGGTTAGGATCGAATAGTAGATAATCGTTGATTGGCCGTTTTAATGGCGAGCCGAAGTGCGTCGGTGTCGCTAGTGCGGAGCGAATTTTGCCGGGCCTTGAAACGGTCTCTTTGTTGCGACTTATCAACGCAGTGGCCTTTTTTCGTTGAGTTTCGACCTTCGGGATTATCGAACCGTGCCGGGGGATTGAATATCTCTGTACTAGGGGGATGATTAATCGCGGGGATGACGCGTCGAGTCGGGACAAAGTTTTGAATTTAGGTTGGAATCGCGTGACCGACCGACGGAGGCCGCCATGTTGGAATTCGGCGTCCCCCGCGTTCGCCATATTGGATCGCAGAGCAGATGATTGATTCGCGTGGCTCGTCCTCGGTAATTAAATTATATCTCTATTTTTAGAATTTATTTGGCACATCTGAAATATACGTCTATTTATATTGACCGTGAATTAACGCTTCTATCCCGTAAACTCCGGTCGATCACAATTTTTGTATACGATTCGAAGACCGCAAAGTTTAAAATCGCTCCGGTTAACCCCGTCGCCAAAAATTCCACACCCTAAACAGGCACTTGACCCGTTAAATTTTCTTTTTTTTTTTTCTTCATTGCCGACCCGATTCTCGCGTAGAAGCCTCGCACGGGCTGGGATCGTTCCATTTGGTCCCGGTCCAATTCGGCCATTGATTACTTGGGCAAACCGGCGAGAGGGGACGTCGCTTTTTCTCCCGGGAAGAACCGGGCCTTAATTGGTCGCGGGTTACGCAGTTGTCCAGAGGGTCTCTCTCGCGGGGGCGATTGTTGCGGGACGAGCCTCGACTTGGGTGGGCGGCGATCGACTTCGCCTTCGAATCCCCCGGCGGTTTTCGTTTCGCTGAAATTACGTCAATTCCGTGATCTAATTAATGTCGCTGGATGATATGGCGGCATTCTCGGGCCGCCACTTTAGTCGAGGCGAGGTCTTACCCTTGAATCGATCGACGCGCTCGGGAAATGGGTCGGGGGTTCGATTTTCTTGAGCGGACGGTCAGCTGAACCAGCTGGGTGGATCGTTTAGACGGATTCGCGGATAAGTTCGAAACTTCTTTGTCGTCCTTAGTTTCGTTACGCAGGACGTACCAACAAGAAGCGATCGCGAGTAGGATACGTCCCTTACGAAACAATTCGTAAACTGGTCCAAAACTGAAATTCCCCATTTTTGAATGTTTGGAAGAATCTTTTTCACCGACTTCGATAAAAATCTCTCGAACGTGTTTCTCCTTACCTTAATGTAACAAAGCGTGGAAAAGATTTCGTCGAGAGGAATCTCGAGTGGCCGGCATCGAGAGGAGCTCTCCGGACCTGTTCGGGTCGGTTCGAACGGGTTCGCCCGCTGGAAACTCTAAAGATAGACGTCTCAGACAGCAGAGAGGAGAGATACGAAGGGAGGTTTGAGAGTCGTAAATGCGTCTACGTACAGTCCGAACAATGTTAAGAGTCGAGACTGCTAAATAGCACGTATATATTACAACCTACGACCTTTTTAATCATTTGTTTTTAACTCCTTCGACGCTATGGATGAAAATACGTTGAAAGAAAAATATCGTAAGATGGTATCGAGGCAATTTGCATACGAGATTCTTCCAGGCCAGATTTTCGAAAGAAAAAAAAAATAATAATAAAAGAGAGAAGGTGCTAGTAATTTATCAATTCGCATCAAGATTTATTTACTTTCATTCCCCGAAATGATTTCCTCGGGAATATTCATGGGCATGCAAATGCGGGGAATTATTTACGATGCCGTCGCGAGGGAATTTTTGCAAAAGGCGGGATTTTACGGAAACGATTAAATTTCACACAAAGAGGCCTTGACGGAGACTCGGGGAAGAGACAACGACTCGTTAGAACGACGAATCGTCGCGTTTAAAGACGACTTTATGCATTTACGGGGCGAAGGAGAGACAGAGAGGGAAATATTTTGGCGGACAGTGCGGCATTGTTCGCGGTATGAACGGCGCTCTCTCATCGGGAACGGTGGAGGAAGAGAGAGAGATGCTTAATGCGAATATTCAGCGAGGAGGAGAGAGAGAGAAAAAGCCACGGACATTTATCCTCGTTGACGCGCATCATCGCATCCTCCACCGACCCGGGGCTCTTCTCCTGCATTCTCTCTCTTGCTTCTCTTTCCCTTTCTTCTTCCTTTTTTCATCTTGATTATTCGCAAGTGCATACACGTGCGCGCCGAGCTCGTAAACTCTGTCCTCTTCTTTTTTTTTCTTCCTCCTTTTCCGTTTGAACGTACCTCTCTTTTCAACGGGGATCAGCACCATCTCTGCGTGGCTCCTGGAAGCTCGTCGCGGTTTGCAAATCCATTTTCACCGGGATATTTGAAAAAGAGAGAAGCAGTCGCCGCGTTGTGTCCTCAGAAACGGCGTCTCTCGGTCAGCCACTTCGCGAGCGTCGTTAACATTTGCGTAAGTTCATAAATTATTGTTTTTCTCCTTCGTGGAGAACAAGGAAAAAAAGAAAGAGCCCGCGAGGGGGGAAAAACAAGCAGATCGTGTGCAGAAATATTGCGCGGTAAATTTATAAACGAGCGTGCGGCAAAAACTGGTATCCCCGATGATAAACGGGCGTGGAACCCCCGCGTCTCCCGGCGGCCATTTTGAAGTTGCGCGCGCATCGAGAGGCAGCATCGAGGTTAGGTTGCACGTTGCCTCATCGTGGAATGCTTTCAGAAACCTCTCTTTAACCGTATCGTTAATTATCGAAATTCCGGGCTAATAATACATTTTAGCCCTCTTTCGTCGAGTCGGATATTTATCACTGTTATCAATATGGTTGATACGTATAAGTTGTTCTCGAGCCGTTCTCTCTTTTTTTTTTGTTTGCGATTTTTCATTAAAAGACAGGTGAAATATTGTCCGTGTACTTTGCGAGTGGCAAAAATGGGCGTCCTCGATGATAAATCGGCGTGACGCCGGCCCACGGGTTTGAGGTTATGTTGCCCGACCGCAGCCGCCGGGGGCAGAAAAGTGGGTGAATATCGAGCCTGGGATCGAGAGAGTTTATAATTCAGAAAAGAAGAAAATGGACGAGTCGACCGGATAAAATCGAGTGCTCTGGGTCATGGCGCGTGCGCGCGTGCGCGTGTATAACCTCTTTGCGTCGCTTCTGTCGCGCCTTGGCCGTGATAGCTGATAATTACAGGACGGAGACGCAGTATTGCACGTTAGGTCGTAGTTTTTAGGTCAGGCGTAATAAGAAAATTGGCTTTTCAGTAAATTCTCCCCTTAAGGCTGTGGACAATTAGGAAAGGATCGTTTAAATCCGTTTTTTTTTTTATTTTTTTTTAACGCGTGCTTGTACACACTGCTACTTCGAGATGGCGGCGGACTGCACACGCCGGATGTTAATGAAACGATCGTAAAACTAGGCGCAGAGAAAGGGAAATAACGAAGCGAGCGGACAAATCGGGTACTCTGGGTCATGGCACGTGCGCGCATAACCTCTTTGCTCATTTTCTATCGCGTCTTCGTCGGCTGTGAGTCTCGGGAAGAAATTCTTAAAAGTACACAGTATAATATTGCATATTGGAAATACACGCGTAAAATGGTAGTTTTTCGGGTGTGTTCTAAAAAAAATCGGCTTTTAGTCGAGTCGAGCTTGTCCAAGGTCGCGGCGCGCACATAACCTCTTTAAGTCGGTTTTATCGCAACCTTAGGGGCCGTAATGGCCGACATCGGACACCCTCCACCTGCGGAACTTAGAATAAACTTGGCCGTCCTTGCTCGGTCGCATAACCTCGCGGGGGGGCGCTCTCAGCCGCGTGCCAAGTTCTCATAACCTCGAAAACTGTTCTGCCGTTGCGTCACGGTCTGCTCGGGGAATTCGGGCCGCATAAAGTCACACGTCGCGGTGTTCGTTTACGAGAGGGGGTCGCAGGTCGTCGCGTAATCCTGCATAATTGCGTTAGAGCTAGTTTGTTAGCGATTAAACGGTACGCGTGTACCGGCCGAGCCACCTGATACTCCCGGTGAAAATAAAAGGCTAGATGGGGTTTAGTTGACCGGTAATAATAATTATAACGATAATAATACTGGAGGTATCAGTGATAAAGAAATATCGTATACGGTATTACCGATAAGAAAATGATTGGCGGCTTTTGAGGCGCGCCGCTTAACCTAAAGGAACAACGGAGAGTAAAGGTATTTCTACGTTCTTCCGCCCTTCTATGCATTCTCATCTCTTTGGAGAAACGATAACTACAACGGGACTGGCACTCCCGTTATACGCATAAATGTTTTTGGCATAATCTAAACGTGCGACGGAAAACAACGTAATTCCTCGTGCTGCCGCATTTCTAAGAGCGTTAATCTCTTTGGTGAAACGACACCGACAACGGTACCATTGTCGGATCCGTTTAGCCGTCCGCGGAGAACGTTGCACTCTTCCGCCACTGGAAGTGCGCGGTGCCGAAACGTCTCGGAAACGGCGCCATCTTGGATCCGAGAAAGAGCGGCTCATGACAGGAGGTGCGCTCCCGCTGCGCGAACAGCAGGTAACCGTTTGCCCACTCTGGACCGCTACGGCCGAAGCTGTGCGCGAGAAAGAGAGGGGACGATGTCGCCGCCGGGAGAGCGAGAGAGACCGAGCGATGTCGTCACGCCCGCCGAGAGAACCGATAGACAGAGACGTTGAGATACGGCTCCGGGGAGAGGAACGGGAACGGCGATGACCCACTGCGGCCGGTCTCTGAACTACTCTCACGTGACCACGCGATTCTCTACAGGTGTATCTCCTCGCGTGGCACCGCGCTCTTCTTCTTTTTTTTTTTTTTTCAAACGCTCGCAAAGAAGGCGCCTCTCGAAGTGTCTATTTATCCCCGGAATTTCAGCGCGCTTTTTTATTCCCTCCTCGGGTTTTCCAAGTTCTTTGGTGCACGCGATAATGGGGCTACATTTGTTCGGACTCGCGCCTCGTTCGTTTCCGTCACTCCGGAATTTTCGCTCGTGAAGTAGGAGAATCTCATCTAAGCACGTGCGCCGCGGCACAACGCCTTAATATCTCCCTACCCCGGTCGGACATAATATATCCTCCGTGGAGAACAACACCTGTGCGCGTTCCTTTCTCTGTCGGACATGACCTCGGATAACAGCGCATCACCTGCGAGAAATTCCTACGGGAGGTTTTAACGGGGAACGCTTTACTTACGGAGGTCGAGGCGAAACGCGAAATGCCTTTTTCGTTCCCAGTGCGTGGCTCTTATGAAATAGGGTCGGACAATTATTTGTAACGGCACTGTTTGTTATCGAGATTTTATATATATATATATAGAATGACCCTTTCATATCACCTTAATCCACGTACCATGTGATCGGTGTCAGGGCAATGAGACCAGACTAAGCGGCGCCATTACGTGAATTGACGGTCTTACGGTAAATCGAAAATGGAATAACGAACGTCGGTGCTCCACTCTTGTGGAATAAATATTAATAACCGTGCACTCGCGTTATCGCCGCCAGTCGCCGGGAACGGAAAGAAATCGTCATCGATGACCGCGGATGGAGGAAGGCGAGATGCTTCCTTTTTCGCGACGCCTCGGTAACTCCGGCCTCGGGGATATCCGGGAATGTCGAAAGAATGGGACGCGCCTTTAAAATAAAACCGACTTGACTTTTCGCCGTCTACTTCACGGTCGGGTCTTCCATTAATTTTCCATTTTTTTCCCCGGTGCTAATTAAACTTGATAAACGGGCGATTCGACTCGCTTCGCGGCGGATTTTACTGACGGAGCGAGGAGGCCTTAAGGAACCGAACTCCGAGATGAAACGTCTTAATTTTAAGGTGATATGAACGTCAAATTATTTATACAACTTTTCTCCAAATTGGGTGCATCGATTTCCATCCTGTATATTCAAGTAAATTTGACCAAAATATATATTTTGTTAAATTAATACCCAAGGGTGTATATTTGGCGCGAGACCCTACCTAGTTCCCTGATTGTTTTTCTGCGGGGGTGAAAATAAACGGACGATTCCGTGGTATGGGAAGAAACGATAGCCTAGGAATGAAAAATAAAGCTGGCTTAAATGGAGGGGTTTTAAAGGATGTTTGTTGTTTGACGTTTCAGTCGTGCCGGTAGAGTCCTCCCTTACCGACCTCGGGCAGGGCCTTTGGCGGGCCCCAAAGATGGCGGCCTAGATGGGCGCCGGCCGGGCCTGGCAGACAGGACGGGCTGAGGAATGGGTGCCGGGATGGGGAGGAGCGGGACGAGCGGTGGAGGGCTGCTCGAGGCTCTTCCTACGGGAACCCCGCTGCACGTGGCCATGTTGGGACTCGACAGCGCCGGAAAGACCACCGCCCTCTACAGGCTCAAGTTCGACCAGTACCTCAACACCGTCCCCACCATCGGGTTCAACTGCGAGAGGATTCGGGGCGGCATTGGCAAGGCCAAAGGTCGGTTGGTAGCGAACCCCCAATTGTTGAAAGCCATGAATAGAATCGGTCTTGGTCTTGCATCTTTTTCAAGACCATGATCGAAACTATAGTATGGGAGACCAAGACCAAGACCACGACCACGATAGGTTTGGTCTCGGTCTTTCATTTGCGCATCCCGATCAGGAGTTAGACAAAGGAAATGCAATCGGCAGCAGAGAACGATAGAACGGTCGGTGTCTATGCAAATGGCGCCTTTAAGTGAAATAAATTGCCGAGGGTTTCTCTCTCGTCTTGACGTCGATTTGGGACAATGGACCCTCTTTTTAACCCCTTGGAGGTTAAGTGGCTCGAAGAGAAGCAAACGACGAGACTCGGTCTTGTCTTATCACCGACGAGAGGCCCGATAAAGCCCCTCGTCCGTTGAGTGACCACGAACAAACTCCACGTGGATAGTTTGGTCGACGCCTCGCGTTATCGCTCCCTGGAGACGATTCTAAGTTTCCTCCTAGAAAATTACTCTCCAACCTTAATTAATTGAGGAGCCGTGAAAGTGGCGGAGAGGTCTCGCGTGGTGCTATTTAAACCGGGATGGATTTTCTTCCTACCTACGATTGTATTTAAATCTTGGACATTTTCTCTGCTTGCAGGCGTGAATTTCTTGGTGTGGGACGTGGGCGGGCAGGAGAAGCTTCGCCCCCTTTGGAAGTCGTACACGAGGTGCACGGACGGCATCATCTTCGTCGTGGACTCCTGCGACGCCGAGAGACTGGAAGAGGCCAAAATGGAGCTCACCAGGACTGCCAGGAGTCCCGACAACGCGGGGGTGCCGATCCTTATCCTGGCGAACAAGCAGGACCTCCCCGGTAAGTTCTTTTTTTAAGGTGATATAAAAAAGCAACGTGTCCTCCACTTCTTCTTGCCAAAATTCTTCCCTGTGTCGTTATTTTACAAAATCACAGCCACGGTTGTTGTCGGTTACCAAAGTTATCCTCGAATTCGAAATTTTATCCAAAAACGAGAAAAGCGACCTATCTCCTCTCCCTGCTTCTCGCGAACTTCTTCTTTCCACATTCATCTTAAAAGTCGAGGAAAACTCGGGAGAAGAGAAATTTCGTTACTTCCTGAAAGTTTCCTCTCGAACCGAGGATCCGTCTTAAAACGCTAGAGGGGACATATTTTCCCCTGGAACTTGCAGAACTCCTTCCAAGATCTGTTTCACTCGATCCAGAAGATGCAATTATGCGACTCCCTTTGAGCAGTTGAGCAAAGAAGTTCCCAGGAAGGAGCTGCCGGGTTTGAACATCGGAAGGAATCCTCGTTTCCTCGATATCGATCGATTGATTTATCCAACCCTTTCGTCATCTTCAATTACACCCGGAAAGTGCACTCCGAATGTCTCCCGCAGAGGTTCCAAAAACCCATCATGGATGCAATAGGCCACGAAGGTCTTTGCTTTAAAGGAGACGCCCTTTGAGGGAGAGTCTTTTTCAGAAAGACCCACTCCGCCTTCTCATTTCCGAAAAGGCACCGAGACTTACGCTTCAAAAGGAAATTCTAACGAGGCCTTGAAAAAGTCTCCGCCTGGTTTTAGAAGATGGATTTGGTCCTTTTCTTTGAGTTTACGGAAGACCTAAATTTATCCTTCTGATGACTTTTATGAAAAATTGATCCTGGACTCCAACTCTCATAATTTGTAAAATTGCCTTCATTGTGGGATTGCTTCCTCTATCCAGGACCCTCAGGTTTCCCTCTTTGTCCTCTCTTTAACCCTTAACAAAAGATATACAATTTTAAGATGGTACGAAAGGAGCTGAGAAATTTAATCTCGGTCGATGAATTAAAATTCATCTGTACCCTTTTTGGGATCCATTCCGTGTGGTTCCAGGTGCCAAGGAAGTCGGGGAGCTGGAGAAACACCTGGGGGTGTTGGAATTGTCGGGAATGCCCGGTAGTTCCTGCATCAGGGTCCAACCTGCGTGTGCCATCACCGGCGAGGGCCTCCACGAGGGCCTGGACACGCTTTACCAGCTGATCCTGAAACGCCGGAAGCTGGCCAAGCTGAACAGGAAACGGGCCAGGTAGGCCCGGGCCTCAGAGGACTGCACATGCGTCTTCTGATACTGTTCACAATTGTCATCGCCCTCGGCGAGCACGCCATCCTCGAAGTCCCTGGATGGTGACCTGGTCCAGATCCTGGATGAGCCTTGAAACCGTGCCCGGGATCTCCGGAACCCCCAGGACCCGCCTGGAAGCGTCCTCCAGATCCTGGAGGGCCGTGGAAATTGAAAACGCAGCGAAATCGTCCTGGGATTACTCAAACTAGAATGGAGGTGATCTGGAAGTAACGTCCGTAAGTGAGAACTTGTTAAAGTGGAGCTACACGTGGTTATGGTGCTCGTTTGGAGCCTACTTTTTGGGATCCTGGGTGTAGGGATATGGACTGGATCCCCCCGGATAGGAACCGGAAAGAGTTCGCTCGGGAAAGGTTTGAGTTCAGACATATTGATGATACCCTAAGCGAAGTCACTAACTTTGACTTCCCGTGAAATCCCATGCAATCGCACCCAGGATTGCAGCAAATTGCAGTGTCTAGACACTTAGCCCATTCTAAGAAACTGAAATGGCGACGTGTACCGATACGGAGGCGATTGAGATAATTGAAACGATCGGTCAGAACGGAACTCGAGTCCTCTTTCTGAGAGTCTGGGGAGAAAACCGGACCGAATAGTCAGAGTCGGAGGAAGCTCAGGTGCGAAGAACGATGCCAAGATTTAGCCTAGGGATGGCGTTAATGCCTTTGCGTTTGCAGTCGGTAAATGAACGTCGAGATCCATAATGAGGCCATTTGCATATGTCCGACGTCTTCTGACTTTGATCTCTTTTAAATCGAGGCTTAAACAAAGACCCAAAGAGGTCAGTGTTACTCCTGCAGTTTCTTCGGATGTCTGGCAGCCTTGTAGAAGTGAAAGATCATCAACTAATCATCCTAGCCGTTGATATATCTCCGACATTGTGATAATCCTGGTGGCTGCCGCGAAAGTTGATGGCTTGTCTTACGAGTTAGCCTCGTGAAACGGAGTTCGGATATTGTGGCCTATCTGTTGGTTCAAGAAGTAGAACTTGCGCAGAACTAGGAGAAACTTGATCCGGGATGAGTTCCATAGTTCTAAGGAGAGTTTTGTCTTCAAGGGGATACAGGCCATTAGAGCCTTAATGGAACCTATCACGATATCGGTCCATTGCATCGTATAGCTTTTGCGCCGGGCTTGGAACGGCGCATTGAACTTTTTTAGGCCCGTCAAAAGTTAGGGACGAAACTGTTGACCAAGACCATCTAAAACTTAGGTCTAAATCCATCGACTTCTTAGAGCTCCGGCAACTTTCCCAGTTGATAATAACTCGTAGAGCTGGCACTATCGATCCAATCACTGACTCGATGAGTCCATCTTCTTCGTCTCCTGTTGGGGAAAGGAACGCATTGACTGAACCGGAATTGAACGTCTAGGAATATTAGGTAATTGGCACTAGAAAGTCTGAACGTCTCCTGATGAGCCTTTCACAAGGGCCCAATGACTGATGCTCGTACAGAAGGAAAGATGACGACAGATACCGTTGGTATTCGATTTGGGATCCTAATTTAGAGAATCCAAAGCTCATATCGAAGAGACCTGTGCCCGAAGTCTGACATAATTAAATTAGGGTGTTGTCGGGCTTGTTGCTCGCGGACTGGATATTGTCCGTCGTTGGAGTTTCTTGCATGTTTTTGATGACCGGAGCTGGTGAAAGGGTTAAGTAGCCGCGAGTTCTCGTTTTGTAAAAGCAGAGCTCCGGGAAACGAAGCAGACTCCGACACGCAGTCCCAGGAGACCCGATCCTCGGCTCCCCTGGCCAAGTATCCAACTGTATCGATGACCGATCGGAAGGAAACCCGAAACCGGAAGGGCGGTTTTTTTACGACCACAACTTGTGGGCTGGGTATCGTTTCTGCTTCCCGATCCTCTGGCCAGGGACAGGAAGTTGTCAGAGAATAGATTTGGCGCCCTGCGGGGTAGAGGGTGGAGTTCATTCCGATTTTTAAGAGAACTTGGAAAGGATATGTTGGATAACCGATTAAAAAGAAGGTGGTGGGATTAATTGTTTCCCGGTAAATCGCACGCTAGGAACAGGTTGAAGTTGAAGAAACGAACGTTTTGCGCGAAGAGAACGAAGATACATATCGGCAAATCATGGGTGCTAGATTTCGGAGAGACTTGGTTAACTTCATTCGCGTTAAGAGTATAAATTGTTGTGTTTGACGGATTTTGACATTATCTAAATTTTTAACGTTTTGTTTGACGAATTGGACCTTGGCAACAAATCAAGCGTGATTAAGAATTATCACGATGTCGTATGCAAATTGAATTTGCCGCTTGATTGCTTGGAAGGAGAAAAACTTATATTGAATTTAATTTATTGTTAATTTGAGGCGAAAAATGAAAAGGTGAAATTTCACCAAAAAAGCGAAGACGCTCTACAATAGAAAGAACAAACTACGAGAGAGAAGAAACAACGAATCTGTAAATGAGACCGTCGTTTTCAGTTCCGGCCAAGAGTAACTATTGCACCAATCCGGATTGATCGGGCAGAAGTATCTAGGGACTTTGAAGAAACGAAGTTTCCCGCTAAAGTTTCGACTTCACGAATAAGCTCGTCCGAATTCCGGAGATTTCGAGGAGAGACAACATTTTCCGCACCGACGGGAACGTTGGCGAGGTCTGGGGACACCTAGGGACATTCCTCTGGGATCGAGTGAGTCTCTACTTCAGCGATCCAAGAGAAAGTTCCCACCGCAATGTTGGCGAAACTGGACGGAACAGTTTCGATTTGTCAGCGGAGTTACCCGGTAACTTTAAAGGTCGCCAACTTCGCAATCCCGCAAGAAAGTAACCAGACCGCTAGGGGAATTCCTCGGAAGAGTGCCGAACAAGTGCCTGGGGAATTTTCTCGATGATGCCCCGAAGCCTCGATTTCCAACCCTTTCGATGCTTCTAGGGAATTAAAAGTCCCCCCCAAGAACAAGCCGTAAAAATTCTCCATAAATTTTGGCAGCAGGGTAATTCTCACCCAATGCCAGAAATGCCCCAGATTTTGACGGACCTCAACGAGAACCACAGTTTGGGGACTTCCGTGGATGAAATTTTTCTACGAATGTTGGCAGCAGTGCGGCCATCGAGGGTACAAAATTGGCGGGACATTTTAATCGAAGTCACCGCCGATTCGATTTTTTCTACGAAGTTTGATTAGGTGTGACACTTCGTGTGACGCGAAACTTCAGATGCTTTCGGCAAAGTCGAAAGTAAAAGAGAGAAAAAAAAAACGCCCGCGAAGGTGTTCCTTTCGTTTCTTTTTCTACGAACGTTGGTATTAGGGTGCGAAATTTGGACGCGAACGTGGAGAGGAGAGAGTGCAGTGGCTAGGGAAATTTTACCAAGTGCTAGGGGAATACGGGGACATTTTTCTCGCGTCCAAGATCTTATTCGGCCAGGGTCCAATGATTAGTGAAATCGGCCCATCGGAGTGTCCGATTCGTTGCCGACGCTCCCGCCAGGCGGCGCGCGGCCTTTCTGCTAAGCCCACGAAATTCGAACTGTAAAAACGAGTGACGATGCTAGTCTACCTGAGAATCTTCAAAGACTCTAAAGAAGTAACTAGGCTTAAGAGTGTGTATATAGGGACGCGCGTCGCGGCGTATAAAAATGTCTAGATGATGGCTCGACCCCTTTTTTCAATAAAAACGAAAAGGACTCGGAAAACCAATAGTAATTCAACGACCACTAATAATGTTACTACTGTGCTGCCAAAATCACTCAGATCAAAATTCTTCATTCTCAACGTTTATCTTCTTCAAAGAATTAAGCAAATTGTAACCTGTTTCATACATAACATTTACCGATGTTGCAGTTTCTCGCTATTTTTCAAACCAATGTATATTTCAAGATGAATATTTTTTTTTTTTTAACTATTCTGGGAAAATTGGCAGCATTGGTTTTCTGATTCGCAGAATGTCGAAAGGATTAGCGAGCCTCTGTAAGATTAATAGCTATTGAATATGGTTGTTGTTTTTATATCGACTGTCGTTCGAAATTCTATTGTAAACTGTAATTGCCCTTGTTGTGTTTTATTGTCTTTCGATATTTTATCTCGCGCTTCGATCAATAGATAACCTATTTATGTATACACGCAGTATGTATAAGGAAAGATGGCGAAGAAGATGGCGGCGATAATAACCGATTGTACTCTTTCAATGACGATCGTCTCGATGACCCCAATCACGGGAACAACAAATTAAACAACAAACGGAATACTTATGTTCTAAATTCGTAAAGATTCAACGTTATCATTAATTCCAATTTTTCATTAGACAAGAATATTTTGGTAATTAATTACTTAGTTATTTCGATCTTCCTCATAAGATGATCTTGAATTTCTATCTGGGATGTTATCGAGCTTTTTTGCGATTTTTGTGATTGGGGCTCGTCGGGTGACGTCACGTAGTTTGTCACTTCTTGTCAGTGTATCCTCTCCGTTGTCGGAACGAAAAACCACTAGATATGGTGAAAGATTACCAGAAATAATAGCCGAAGGCATCGACTGATCGACTCTGATTTCGTTTTTCATTTCCGGGCAGCGGCTCATCAGGAATTTTCCAATAAAATTGCCGATTCCGTTAAGTTTTCATCGAGTGTTTCCCTGTTTTCTCGTTGGCCTATTGCGGAGCCGTTCACCTGCTTTCCCCTGGATCCATTCCGTCTTTCCGTTGGAGCGTCGAATTTTATTGGTTAGAGCCGTGCAGAAAATTTTCACATCCATAAGGATCCATCGACAAGACTACATTATTTATTTTCGTTACATTGAGTTCAATATTTGCGTCACCATAGGAAAGTATTAAGACTGGATACATTTGCAAACATTTTTGCTGTTGGTGCAGAATGAGCAAAAATTTATCAGCTTTTTAAGCTACACTTATTTCACATAAAATTGTTTGCAGTCGTAACTTTGTAATTTAAAAATCATAAAGGGTACGAGAGCGTCGACCGGAAGACAACGTTATTAAGAGGAACGTTGATAAGCCGGGTTATTATTTCGCAGGTGGTAATTATTGCGGTGATTAGTCCGTAAAGTCATTACTCTCCCATTCACTTGCACCTTGACACACGGCGCGCATATTAAGCGATTTCCCTGTGCAGAATACATCCGCAAAACCAGCCAACGAGACAATAAACAATTCGAGTCACGTCCTGGGATCGTCTCGCCGTTAAATTTATGCCCGTGGAATTATTATTGAAAATCCCCGACAACAATGTACCTCGTGCATCGGTGTTTGACGTTTCCTCTAGTGAATCCTTCCTGCTTCTTTCATTCATACATTTGCGACTTCATTGATACCCAAAGCTCATGGTATAAATAATTAAATCGCAATAAATGTGCAATTTACTTTTGGGATCGATAGACGAACGAGAACATTATTTGTTATCACTCAATTTTTTTATTGGGACTACTAAAACTAAAACAATCGTGAGAAAATTCACTGCACCAGTTTTCTATTTATTTTAGTCAGGATTTGTCTATATTTATTAGGGTGTCAAATTTCAAGGGGCATACGAAATCGATCAATCGTCGATGTTCCCATGTTCCCATGGTCTCGGTGGCCATATGTTCCAGCTGACTTTCTGGTGGAACCTGGAACTTGGAACATATGGTCCATTCACTCTTCTTCGATCCCACGGTCTAATAGCCATTTATTATCGAATTTCCTTCTTCCCCAAAACATAAAAAAGAGCAATTAATTTGGTACTATTTAGCATGTATCTAAACTTCTCATGATCATCCAAGTCATGTTTTGTTCATCACGAAACGTCAGGAAAACCGTGAAAATTTAACAAAATCTCAGAAATCAATCCGCCGATTGCTTTTCGCCATCGCGCTCGATTTTTTTTCACCGGCTCTAAACAAAGCGAAGAGAAAAAGTGTTTATGAAAAGAAAGTCCGTGTTTACACAGGCCCTGGGATGGATTTAGCAGGGGTTGATCGGCCGGCGTTTTGTCTGGGGTGGAGGAGACAAAGGGACCCTGCAATTGGAGTGCACTCCGGGGGAGATGCATCGCGCAAGACGTCACCGGGTACAGGGACCGTGAGTGCGAGAGAGACCGAGCGATAGGCAGCCGCGCGAGCGCGAGAGAGACACGACGATGCCATTCACCGTCTCGGCACTATTCAAGAGGGGGATGAACATTTCTGAACATTTCGGAGAAAGGGAGAAAGGGCCACTGAATTTTCAATCGGGCCTCGTGTTTACCGCTGATAATTAGTCTGCCCTGGAAAAACAGGCCTGGTGTAGCTTATGTTAAGTTGGGACCGCGAAATTATCCGGAAATGAATACCCAGGCTCTTTGAGGTTAGGTTCCGGTTTGGAAAATGTAGCATCTCAAATTTTATGTATATTCGGTTCATTTTCAATTTTCGTATTAACGGAGCACTTATCAACGTGACATTTCTTATGAATATTAATTGCAGAGGTCGCCAAGTTCATTTTCCGTACGAGCTGCATTATAAGCCCTGAGTTTCATATTTCATCCTTCGAGGTAATTAACCTTAAGCAGCCTGATCCGTATTTACAATTGCGGGGTCATTACAATTAGAAGCGTAATTCGACATTCCTCGGCGTACGTAATGTAATTACAGTCCCGGGGACGTAATGCGGTACCTCGCAGAAGTAATCTCGTGTTCCCGGGTGGACCGTAATGTTCTCCGGGATGCTGACCGGCATTTCTTCGGGGAATTAATGAAACATTTATCCCACGGGGTATCCCGAGATTAAAACGTTTTCCCGATTCCTCGTTTAGGAAGAAAAATTATTATATGTGCGCGTCTCGAAAACGCGGCGGCCATGTTGGATTTTTGGCATCCAGCCATCGCCTCGATCAGAACACTTTGAGACGTAATTATTCACAATTACGTTATCACCTCTATCACATTTTGGCTGTGAGGGTCATTGGCATAAGTCTTCGCAGCTTTGGGGTAAGGGTAGGTGATTAATTCGATTCGTTCAGGTCTAAATGTATTTAGCGAGAGGAAGAGACGGGCTGGAAAGTCGCGAGATTTGGCAACGCCGAGAGCTGATAGCGAGCATCAAGGGACCGGATTGGTTCTTTTCTTTGGACGGTCTTCTTCTTTTGGACTGCCCGATCCGGCCTGCAACTGGTTCGGGGAGATGGATCTACTGGAAATCGGGGATCATTCTATGCTAATTTCTACCGGTCCAGGTTATAGCGCCAAAAATGGTAACCGAACTGACCGGCCCGTCCATCTTCCTTGGGGCAAAGAGACCTCGTAGCCATAGTGATTTAATTAGTTTCCGGGGAACCCAACGAACCGAAAGTCCCTAGGGCGATGCACGCAACCTGATACCGGCCGGCCGAAGTTCGCGTCCCTTTTCGAAACTTAAGGCGCTTACAGGATCAATAGAAACCGATTCCGCAGCCCCGTAGGTGGCTTCGCCGCAACATAACTTGCACCGACAAATGCAAAAGAGACATGCATTCGCACGTTCGACTTTTCATTTCTCCTCCGTATTTCACCATTTTAGAACAGCTCAATCTGTCGTGCAAAAGACTATTCAATTAATGATAGTTAATGCGTTAATTATAATTGCAGGGTGATCAATGATAAGAAATGTCGAACTCATGATTTTTTAAAAATGGATTTACATTCAAGTTAGCGATTCGTCAAGTGGGAAATTTACGTTATGATGGCCTGAAATGACCCGAAAAGGAGCCGAAAGGGGCCGAAATGGAGGGAGAGGGGGACGACCGTAGACAATGAGGTACCCGATGATGACCAACCAGTCAATGACCTCCTGCTACTTATTCCTATTTATGCTCGCTTTGTGGCGACCGATAAGAACCCTCCGTAATCCCCGCACGTAAACCTTACGCTCTACTCCACCGTGACAAACGTACACAATGTGTTGTCATCGATTCCCTCTTTCTCTCTGCACCCCATCAGGTAACATTACGTCCCCGTTCCCCTAGAAATCAACGTTGAATATTTTACAACCCCGAGAAAAATATCGATCGAACCTAAGAAATATTTCCTCGAACAGTAGCAATATTTTCTCTTTTATACACCGTTCGTAGAAAGAAAAATTCTGACGCCTGAAAAATGAAGGTGTGCATATCGTTCCCACCAGCGATGCCCTACGTCAGCAACCCCACATCCGTTCAGCCCCTGGTTGCTTTTCTATCCCCGAATCCTAAGCCCCAAAAGTAGCGTAGGGGTATCAGAGGTGCGTAGGTGTCCGGAGAAGCCCCCTCGCAGCTCGCCTTCCTATTCGGCTCATTCCGGAGTGGGTCCCTCGGGTTGAATGGCAAACTACCCGAGGCACGAGAGGGTTCGGTGCATTCCCAGGGAAAATATGTCCGGGGTAAAAGGTTGGGGGAGGTTCGAGTCTCGCAGAAGAGTCGGGGATGCTGAAGAGTCCTAGCCAGACGGCCTGGACCAGGAGTAGTCTGGTATCGAGCCTCCCGTTGCCATGGGGATAATCTCGAGGGATGGCCGGCTCCCCGCCTCTTCTCTCTGGACCACAACCTGCCGGTTCCTGTCTTATCGACCCTTGCCTCCCCGACTCGAGTTGGTAACGAGAAGGTTTGCGTCGGTAATGTAGAACGCCACGGGGCGGAAGTGGGACGACTCTGGCTGGAGAATGGCTCGGTATCCGATGGTTTGATTAGGTGAAGAGCGTTTAGGCGTGTCGGAGAGGATTTAGGAGACGGATTGCAGAGGGTCCTTCTTGCTCCGATGAATTTCATTTCCGACTGGATATATATATATATAGATTTGGGCGAGGATACATTGATTCCGACTGAGGAATAATTAACTCCAGTCTTCGAATCTAACGTCAGGGACGGCTTGTTCTTTGTTTCATTTCTTGGGATCTCTGGACATTAATCTCCGCGACGCAAGTAAAACTTCTCGTTATTCCTCCTCATCCCTCGTCCTCCATAATCGGCGCGTCTTCTTCTTCTTTTTCCGGCTCTTCGGGGAGAAGACCGGCCTCGACCTCGCGCCTCTTTCGACTGAACGACAAATCGAAGTCGTCCGGAAACCGCGACCTAAACGCATTGTGGTCGTCCTGGGGACAGTAGTTCGTGAAGTAGGTTAAGTACTGCAGCTCCTCCGTGGTCGGAGGTGGCGGAGGTGGGATCGGTTTCACCTTCTTCTTAATCGGACTCGAACGGAACACTCTTTGACGGGTCTTCTCCTTCGGCGGCTCCATTATGCGCTTCAGGGCCGTCAGAAGTCGGTTCATCAGCTCGAACTGCAACGAATGAATTAGATGTTTCAGTTGCTGGCGAGGTCGAGATTTATTCATCTTTGCGATTAAATGGAAGAAATTGAAGTCGGAATGGTCCCACCTTCTTCGCTGCGTTCTCCGCCTCCTTCATGGCTTTCATCTCCTGCTTGAATCCTTCCTGCTCGCAGACCTCGACTACTTCCGGTGGCAAATTGTCCAGCAGCATGTTCAGCTCTTCGTGCGTCTTTTCAATGGCCTTCATCATGGAGAAGCTGTCCAGATTGGCGTCATTCGGCGCCACGCAGTTTTCGTAGGTGTCCTCGACGAAGACTCGCAAATGTAAAACTGGCTCCGAGCAGACCAGCTCTCGAAAAACGCCTTCGAAAGTTAAACAACGATGTCGAATCAGTAATTAAATGGCCAATCGAAAGTAGGATAACGATCTTGAATTAATAATCGGGACGAAATAAAAATAAGACAATTTACTTTTTATCAAGACGTAGACATTTTAGTTACTAAGGCATCTATGTCGTACCTTGAAGAAGGTAATTGGCGTATTTTTCGAGATTGGCCGCCCTCTCTTCCTTCTGCTGAATCGCAGCCTAGAAACGAAGAGAATGTAGTGGTTTTTGTAATTAATGGTTGTTGATTTTGAGCCTAATATGATAAAGCACGATCAAGAGTTCCTTCGACTATTACTTCGAGATCGTCGATCGCCTCGACGATTTCGCTAATTTCTTGTTGAATTTGGGCTTTCGCTTCGGTTATGGTGGCTTCCATCTCGGCCATGGGTGCTGCAAGAGACTCGAGATGAGTCAACGCGTTCAGATTTTGAAGCTCCATGGCTCTGAAGACGTGGATCAGGTCGTTGGGATCGTTGAAATACATTTCAGGGGGACCAATGGTTGCGACATCTTGTTGGAACATTTCTAAAAAGAGCCGAAAAAAATTTCAAACTGTTAGTCAATCTGTATATGTATCTGAGAAGTGAAATCGTTGAGGAAAGTATTCTCGATTGCGAATTTTTGGCGAACTGGGAGAAATATCGGGACACCTATCAGGGAGTCCAGGGACGCCACTTCTTCTGCCATTCGATATCGGTCGAAGAGGTCTTCGGTTTTTGCGGACACCATGTCTAGCCCGGACTCGGAGAGCTGGATCTGGTCGTGTTGCAGCCTCCAGGAAAGCGGGGACACCTGATAAAGGAACTTTTGGCACATCATCACCATCCTCCATGCCTCCTCCCAATAGTAGACCTCCAGCCTGACTTGGCCGTACTCCTTCAGCAGCTGATTCCTCCTGCAAAAAATCACTCATCGTAGAAATGAAATTATCCGGTAATTTCTTTCGATTTATTTATACCTGGAGGTGATGTCCGCAGTTTTTCTAGCCTCTTCTTCGGCTCTGCTGAGAACTTCCATGCTCCTCTCGTGGTCCTTCGACAGGAACTCCTCGAAGCCGTTCACGTATCGGCGATATTTCCTCTGAAAAAAAAAAATTGATATTCCAAGACTTGGTATCATGATAATGTACCTTCACCCGAATCCTTGTTTTTCGATGTGAAATTTCTTCAACCACGATACAATAGTTTCAATCTTCTCTCGGAAAATATATCTACCGTGAGGAAAATCAGATGAAAATCGATCCTGCGAATTTCCAGGATACCGCGAACATTCACGAACTTCTAATCTTACGTTTTGATACATGTGCATAGATGATAGATGTAGATTTCGACATTAGCAACCTTGACTTTGTCTAGTCTTCTCTGTTCCTCCTCGAATTGTTGGTCGATCCTGATGCACTCATCTCTTTCCTGGCCGGCCAAAAGCCGAGTCCTGAGGACATCTCTCGTATCTTCGACGTATTGTCTTTTCGAAAATTTTTGCCCGACAACTCGACCTCGCAATTCCGTAAAATATTGCGGATCCACGTCAGTCATTGCGATGATTTTGCTATCCGTCGAGCCATCCAACTGCACAAAATCACGATTTTGACGTCTAATTTGGAAATCGTTTAAAAAGTGATTTTATCGGAAACATTTGTGATATTGTAAATAGTTGTACCGATTTAATGTATAATTGTTATTCAAATCCATAAGGTAGTGAGAAGCAAATCCTACCCGAAGTCTTTGCAAAAGATCCTTCGACTGTTTCGTCTTGTAACTGTGGCCGGTCATGTAATTTGCTTTTCTTTTTTCTTCCGCATCTTGTCGGTTCCATGCTTTCCAACATTGCGCGTATGCAAATAAGTGCGGATCGGGAGGAAGCTTGAATGGAGAACGTTCTTCGATGACATTTCTCGCTTTTCCTAAATGTTGGTGGCCGCTGGTAAAGTAATATCGAGACCTGTTTGCAACAAACACGATTCTGTTATTGTCCTTCTCTTTTTAAATTAAATTCTAACTATCACCTTGAAACATTTCGAGTGTGAAATATGATGTCCGTATAAGATGGCGGCAAGATGGCGTCCTTCTCTTTCGGCACAGGTGGACGAATTTTCCGATCGATTTGCCGCACTCTGGAGAAACTCGCAGGAGGTGTCGCATCGCTCATTTTCCTCTCCAGTGAAAAGCCTTCCTGAGACGTTCAATTAAGAAGTCGTAATGGGAAAAGAGGGAAGCAAGAAACAATCAATACGTGCTCGTAGATTTATTTCCCGAAGAAAATATTGACGAGGTATTGAAAGTTTAATTAATTAGGAATTAATTGCCTGTCCGTTACTGACCATTTTGGTCTCACCAAGGCTGTATAATTTGTTATTTTAACAATTCGGTACGCCAATGGGGAACGACAGATAGGTTCGAAAAGTAAAACCGATCGAGCAGCTTTCTCTAGATTTCTCGGAAGCTGTTTTACTTTTTATTTTCAAATGCGCGCGTGTCGCGAAATTGGGGTCACATGTAGACATGTCAAAGTGATTTTACAGGACGAGTTCTCTTGAAAAATCAAACATCTCGAGTGGAAAGAGCCTACCGATGGAGTACTTCTCCGAATATTAATTGTCAGCAATTCAAACGGTCTTTTTATTTTTATTTTTTCACTCCATTCAATAATTTCCATTTCGAAATAGCCCAGTCAAATGTTTGAAAGAAGCTCATTAAAGATAGGTACTCTTCGCTTTTCGGGATTTCTTTGTTCAATTAGGAATATGAGAAAGTTTATCCCTCTCGGCGAGAGAAACTAGGGAAGTTTTGGGGGACTATTTCCGCTGCAGTGTCACCCCTGCTTACACGAGACAATTTTGGACCAAGGGGGACAGATTTAGTCCGGAGTTTCCCCGTTAGTAATGCGAATCACGGACTTCCCAGTTTTCTTCTTTTTTATTTTTTTTTCTCTTCCACCTCTCCTATGCTTCTTCCGGAAGGATTGATATACAGCTCCCCCTTTCCTCCCCCGCTCTATAAATATTACTATTACACCCGGTTGGCGTTGCCGGGATTTATTTCACTAATTTTTGGTTTCCTTAAAAAGTTCAGCACTTCTGAAGTACGTGGGCTTTATTATTATTATACTTACTAAATTGAATTTCAACTCCTCGAATTTATCATTGGCGAGATCTTGTTTTGCCGAGACTTTGACGAAATAAAGAGAACAAAATTTATATGTGGCGGGCGAATCGGAGGCCGGCATAATAAAGTAATTCCTGGAAAATGAATGGATATTTGATAAGCCGTGATGCTTTTGTTACCGGACACCCGTTATGTGATATTGCTATCCCATATCCCGAGATGATAAAGGCTGACGCCATTAAAATGGTAATGTTAAACCTCTAAGAGAGGCAACATTTATCGCCTCGTTCGGCCTGCTTAGTATCTCGATCACGTCTCTTCAGTGTCCGTAAAAAAAAAAAATATAATAATGTCGAGAAAGTTTCCTTTTGGATGAGGAAAAATGTGCGACCGACACTTTAGTGATAAGAAGAGCGCTTTCGTGATAAGCCGCACACTGAGAGCACTGATACAAATTGACCCCCGTTTTGCATATGATTTTTCTAAAGAAGAGATTGACTGGTATTAATAGAGGAGTCATCGTGACGTAATTCGATTATAAAATTAGTCAAATTGCATCCAATTACTCGTCATTCAATTTAGAGAGAGGTTCTTGTTAAGGTACATTAAGAGTCTTAAACTTTTCCTCGCCCACGTCGAATCGGCAGGAAGTCGCAAAATGCGGATGTTAATACTCGTCCATAATTGATTTAAACAAATTGCACAGATTTGCCGTTTACGAGGAGCCACGCCTTCGGAACTTCTGCTTTGCATAATTGCTCCTGGCGGTTTTACAGTTTATAAAATATGATTAACGTCGCGCTCCGATGTTGAAAAGATTTCTGAGTTTCGTACATTTTTATTACGCTAAGACCGAAAGTGCAAGATTTATATGTAAATCGGGTAGTAGGGTGGAGGATGTAAAACCAGAGTCACGGTATATCCTATTTTTAACCTAAACGCAAAAAGGCAACTGCCAGAAGTGAGAATGGCTGTTAAAGATGCAGGCTTCGGTTCACTCACCCTCAATGAATAATCCTCAAAGGAGCTCTCTTTCTATTCTCGTTAAAAAGGCCCCTAAATGAGTCAATTAAGCCTATGGAGAATTTCCCGTCCTCCTAGATTTTCGCCTTTAACTTTGACGGCTGATTTTAACACGTGCTCGGGGAAGGAAAAAAGAACGTCGCAAATCCTTTCATGAGACTTAGCGTATACGTCATGAATAAAAAAAAAGTGAAATTTTATCAACTAAATTATTTTAACAGTTTATTCACTCCGAGGAACGCCGATTTTTAAGGGAAATTAGAAATGCGTGGTATTTGATTTACCTATTTTTTTTTTTTTTTTTTAAAGCGTTTTCGAAAACACTCGACTCCTATGGAAGCACTCCTCTGCCATCCGGGGAATAATCTGAATAATGTCCAACGGAATGTATTTTCGACCGACATAGGTTTGCTATGCAACGAATTGTTTGACATGCGCCGAACTCATGACCTCGTCAAACAAATCGAACTAGTTTGCCGGTGGTTGATCAAACTCAAAATCTGACTTTCCTGAACCCCCCTCAATTTGGCAGAATGCCGTCCATTGCATCTCGTTTAATGCAGTTCCATTGCACCGGAAAAGGATCTGCAATGGATTTAGGGAGCCGGAAAGAGGAATTCCCGCATTTTTGCAACCAGACAGAGATATGCAAACATAGACAAAATCCGCTGAATCTGCGCCGGATATACTGGATATTCGTAGGTCGGTCCGTATTTGCATAATCTGATGCACTTTTGTATGCACGGGGGCGTACACTCTGCATTTCCATACAACGCGAAGCAGATTGTGGCCGAGCCCTTCTTTACCGACTCCGATATGTTTCGGGAACGGAATTGCGGAATTAAAAATACAACTTTAAATTTTTTGGGATTTCGGGAGTGACATTGTCACCAGAGGGTCGACGTCTCGCAGACGTTGCAGTTCGCTTCATCAGGGCAGACCCTAATGGGATGTGCCAATTATTCATCCTCTGCTCTTGATTTCTCCAAGTCGGCCTGTATTTTACATAACGGCGCATAATTATGCACATCCATGATTATGTAAAATGCAAAAGCAATTTTACATGCACGTACGCTCATTTCCATCTGGCCCGGATTTATGGGGACTCGTGGTTACTTCGCGTCCTGCTTTACCAACATTTACAAGAATCTGCATTTCGTTCGAAAAAAAATATTTTATTTTTTTCAATAATGGGAAAATATTTCCATAACTATTTTTTTTTTCTTTTATGAAATGTTAAGATTTAAGATTTCGATCGGTAACCATGAAGTCTCTTCCTTATCTTTCACCGATAAAACCATTCGATGATAACGGGAGAAAATAATTCAAGTCACAAATTTAATTTATTTAGTAAAACTGAAGTTTTGAGGAGGAGACTTCATATCGAGAAGACTCCTTTTTTTTATGCGATTTATTTTGCGTTCCTGTATACCTAAGTTATTATCTACACGTGGTAATGTAAAAGCTGTAGACTAAAGTAAGTTTAATCAGCAGATACTTATCGCAAGGCTTACTTCACTAATTAAACACCTTACCCGATGAAAAAAGGGAAAATGGTCTGAAATTCATAGAAAGCTGATTAGGCTTACGTCACTAATTAAAAACTTTCCTCGACAAAAAACATGGGAAAGGCAGGAAAATGTCTGAAATCCATGGTAAGCTTATTAGGCTAACTTCAGTAGTTTAAGCCCTTAGTTTATTAAAAAAAAAAAAAGGGAAAATACGGGAAAATGTCTGAAATTCGGTTTGTGTACATTGGAGGGAAACGGCCCGGTTCCGTTTCACCTGTCTCCCTTTCGTTCCACATCCGAGCCCGAGAACGCGGTGGAGGCGCACAATGGCGTTCCCTATGCTCTCGTAGAAAGGTACCAAGATGGCGGCCTCCATTCTCAGCTCGACTTTTCTCGCGTCCATCCCGGGGAAGCCTTTTCGCCCCGAGAGCCACTTTCATTGTTCCTCGATCCGTCGAGCGCGAAGGTTCGAGCCGGGAATCGAAACGCCCACGCGAACCGAAATCGGAGCGACCTAACCTCACTTTCTTCCGAAGCGGTCCAACCTAACCTGCGCGACCCAAGCTGGATCATTTCCGTCCTCGAGATTCGACATTTCTCGTCCTT
Source organism: Orussus abietinus (assembly GCF_000612105.2). Taxonomy (NCBI): domain Eukaryota; kingdom Metazoa; phylum Arthropoda; class Insecta; order Hymenoptera; family Orussidae; genus Orussus; species Orussus abietinus. The sequence continues at coordinate 424,191 of NW_019395985.1, forward strand.
TCGACGAAACTCAACAAGTGCAGTTTCACTTTTTCTCAATTTCGGAAGAAAATCGAGAGCGAGGGAGATACTCCGAAAGGAGCGCCAATCGACGGGGGTGAGTTCTCTTACAATTACCGATACAATAATTCATGATCACGAAAATGAAAATCGATTTACAAACCATGTGCTGCATGAAATGATTGCAATGCATGTACGCATGTTGCAGAATAAATTTGAAGAAAAGTTTGCGGTAAATTTGTCATAAATGGTGGTAGCGAATTAAAATTCATTGGCACTTCGAAGAAGCATTGCGCGTCAGTAATTATCAAGCGGTAACAACAATTAAAAGGATATCCTCTTGCGATTAATGGTGGAAACCATTTGTCGCAACGCACTGGCGTAATCGCTACGGAAAAGTGTCAACAATCTGATAAATTGAGGATCATATCTGATACGAGCACCGCGACTTTGCGAGTTTCTCCGGTTTTCCAATCTCACGAACTTACCCCATTGTTGCCAGAGCCATTGTTCGGGTTGCGAAGATGCGCAGTCTTAATTAATTACGGCCCGGAATAATTATCGAATAAATCTTCCGGTACTCCATTAATCGCGGTTTATCCATTCACTCGTTAATTCATTGATCAAGCAACAATGGCTTTTCAATGAATATCTAAAATCACGACATGAAGAAATCATAGCTTTAATTGTTACTTAACTACTTTTACTTCACCTCTTCGTTTATACGAGCAAGTAGAAATGGAAAGACCTACCCATCGAGGATGAAATAAACCTTGTTACGTACAATTGAATGGGCAATAGAAAAAAAAAAAAAAAAAGGGAAGGCAACCGAAGTCTCATTAACGAGTCTCGTTACGCGCAATATCGTTTTACATAAACAATGCAGAATGAGAGGAGATTGTACATGCCGGATTTCGAAGGAGCTCCGTCCTATCCTCTGTATGCTAATTTTAGGCATTCATCTCGATTCTCCCATCGTTTCACCTTCCTTTTCCCTCTTACTCGCACTTTGCTCATTTTCCCTCCTTCGCCCTTCCCCGTTTCTTTACTTCTCCCTCCTGATTTTCGCTTGGCCGATTCCCCCTTTCGGCATCGATCTTGCAATTCTTTCCGAGATCTCGTCCGGAAGAGCCTCGTCACGGCATCGATCCCTCGAAGTGTCGATTGCCAAATTTCCTGCAAACGGTGATTAACTACTTGCGCGTAATTCTACGTTAAAAATGCAACCGGAACGAGTCCGACGCAGAGATTCTAGATAAATATAAACTCTTACGCGAAAAATGTCTTCCGGATGCGCTTGGCGAGACTCGCGACCGAATTACACGCCTCTAATTGCAGGAATAAAGTTAGATCGCGTAGAGGGGAAGAAATGGGAGACGATGAATCTCTAACGAGGACTCCAAGCGGCATTAAAATTGTCACCGGGCGTTTTCTTAAGCTTTTCTCATTTTTTTTTCTTCTCGAGCGGTCGGCATTATGCGAACGAGTCCGCCTTCCAAATTATGCTTCCTAGTTTCCCTGGCGGAGTGTGTCGCCGAGAAAGAGGAAGACGCGTTCATGCTCTGTTTAAGCCTGCGCGAATCGACCGAGTTTCTACAGGATACGGATATTTTAAGATGACACGAAAGGCTTCTGAGAAATTTAATCCGGATTGATGAATTAAAATTTATCCGTATCCTTTAATACCAACGATTTGACTTCTCAGATATATATATATATATAGGATAATTCTTTCACATCCCCTTAATGGGAATATATTTTTCCTAGCCAATCCGGATAGAAGAAAATGGCGATTCGGATGCTGATGATCTTGATTTTGACATCCTCCACGAGACTAATTCACGCCCATACCGGAGGCTGGGAAAAGTGTGGGGGAAGATTGGAACGAGCCCTGGAAGCCTTGCATAGAGAGTCCACCAGGAGAAATAGACTGGAAGAAGAGGAAGGCATCGCTTATCAGCACGAGTTGCGATCAGCTCCCTTGGATATGACCGTATCGCACGTTGCCGTCAAGGTATATTGTCCGTGACATTTAACTTTGCCGATGGACGTCGAGATTTCTCAAAAGCCACTTTCCAGAATCCCTTTAAACGCTGCCCGCGTTTTCCGACAATCAAAACACCTTTTTTCTTTTTTATTATAAATGTAGACGTAACAAGTTGTCACACTTACGAAGAAACGTCGCGTCCAATTTAATCGATTTCCTTTCAAACGAATTATTTCTCGAGTGAACAAAATAGAGACATTCTCTCTGTCGAAATTCTCCCTTTTTCAGCTCCCTCAGGATTTAACGGTGCGAGGAGGACCCTGGGCCCAAGTCGAGAGATGCGTTTACGAGCCGGAAAATAATTCCCTGCAGACGAGGTTGATCTTCAACGACCTTTCCGTTTCCGGATTGGTGTCCATGCTACCGAGGGACTTTCATGTACCGATGCCTGCGGAGTCCTGCAGGATGACCTTGAGACTTCGAAGAGCTGGAATGGAGTTCTACACCAGTCCGATTGCTCGTGGAAAAGGCCAGATGCGAATTCGAACGGAATCCAGCTTTCTGGAGCCTAGGTTCGTCTCCATTTACGCCTATGGATGTCGTCCAACGCGTCTGGATAAACAAATCAAGAGGCAAGACAAGTGGCCGCCACATCACCCTCTCAGTCTACAACAGGACATCGGATTGGACGTAAGAGTTGTTTCGGTTGGCATAATCACTTCTGAAGAAATTACAGAAATTGAGAAAATTAGGAATTTCGTTCCCTCCTGACTTCGCTTTGTTTAAAATCTCCTAACCCCTTAGAGCAGTTTCCTTCACTTGTTTAAATGAAATAGGTAGCGTTGTTTAGAATATTATTTTCTAAAACGTGGTGTTCGATGACGGTGTTACAGCTTGGAGAGATTCCGGTGCCTTTGGGAGATCCTTACGACCCACCTGAGCCTCGTGAGCTGGCAGCTGCTTCGAAGGAAGAAGACCTGGCAGTTGCGAATGAAAATCGTCACTCTCGAGCACTGCTCACTCCGGAGGCTAAATTAGGCATCTGGAGAAAAAGTACATGGATCACTAAGATTCGTCGAAGAAGATCCACCAAGTCAGAGTTGCCTCGAAACCTCATCGTACGCCTTATAGAAAGTCGTTCCCCAGTGGACGATGGTATTAAAACAAAAAGGAGTTCCACCTCTTCGAGCAAGCCTTTCGATACAGTCGATGAAACTGGATCCAATGAAGATCCCTTCGGTGTATCGAAGCTTCTGAAATTATGGAACCGTAATGAAAGATCAACGGAAGACATCACTCCAAGAGACTTCGCAGCAGCTTTGGCTAGGAAGTCTTCGAAACACATGGTCGATGTATTAAACTCTACCATAACCTTACATAACGTGTCGAGGACTCAGGATGGCATCAAAGACCTTACTGAAAACTCTTCATCGAAAAATAACTTCAAGAGAGAGACTACCACCACTCCGTTGATTGAATATCCAAGGGAAGGAAGAAACCTTCCGATCAAGGAAGACGCGGTACCACTGCATTTGGATTTGGACTCCCACTCGAGGGATTGGCAACTCGGAGAGGAAATTGCTAGGGAAATGGAGGACGTATTCCTCAGGGGAGCCAGCCAAGCTCTAACCAGGTACATCGAAAGACAACTTCATCCTGCGATCAAAGAGACACTCATGCTGTCGATGGGTTATACTATTAGCTACGGATAGACATTACTGACGGTAAACTGAAATCCCCCTCAAATCAGTCAATTCGAATACGAAACTTTTTTTAAGGGTATTGAATAAAACCGTCAGAGATTTTGACACATGACTCGTGAACACCTAGGAATTATTCTGACCCTTTCAAAATTTGGATTTTTGACAAACATATTATCGTAATTAACTTACTGTGTATAATAATTTAATGAATATCTTAAATTATACAATCCTATTTTCATCGTAGGGGTATTTTCTTGTTCTCTGTTACTAAACAATGTAGTTACGTTTTAAGGTGTATCGTTGAAATAAGCCAGATATTTATTTTAGTCAATAATTAGCCTAAAGTAATAGAGGTATACAAAGGAATTACTTCTTAACTCTGGTTTGTAATACTCTGACTTAGAAATTCCATTTTTAACGACCGCATTATACATATACATATATTTCTGNATGATAAATATTTTTTTCTTTTAAATAATTTAGTTGTGAAAGGTAGTGAATGGTATCTAATGATTTTAACATGAGCTCTTAATGTACTGAGGGGTCACCTATAAATTCCATTTTTAACGACCGCATTATACATATACATATATTTCTGTACAAATAAGTATTAAAAATATTAATCTCCTAGATTGTATTATCACAAGGAAATAATATTTTCAATTAACATGACTTGAATAGACCAGAATGAATTCTGAAGCATACCTCGGAGGAACATTTTGAATATTATGCTGCAATTAATATTCACGAAACACGATGTCTTTGTATCAGTAGAACTGTTTGTTCGTAAACTGTGAAATGTAAAGCAGTTGTTGCAGCAGCTTTTAGCTGGCTCGGAACAAGCCCCTTGAAAAGTCCTTTAATGCCTTCATCCTTCACTGTTACAACGAGACAGTCAACCATACCTTTACAGCGGAAGAACTTTCCAAACCCAACTCTACCTTCCTCGAAACCCTGAATCTGCATTCGTTTTCGAGCAAGGTCGAATGGATAAACTGCAGTTTTAGCTACTAAACCTGCTGCACTGCCTGCAAACATAGACTTTGTCATACTCGACGAACTGTCACTGGAGTAAAACTTGCACAGGTCCGTGAAGATATTATAGAACAGAAATTGTATGCCAGTGTGTGGTGCAATTTGGAGCAAAGTTGGCCATAGTCCTTGAAAAAATGCCCTAGGTGATTCAGTCTTCATGATAGTACTGGAAAAAAAGGAAACAATATATACATCTTCGCGTCGCACAGTTATATATTAGTCTCTCAATTCTGCAATTACACTTACCCAAATGAATCAACAATTCCCTTGTAAACCAGACGATTCGTTGATTGTGCAACCAGTCTTGTTCGTACGGTGTCAAAAGGGTACGAAAGAACGGTGCCGACACAGCCAGCAAAAGCTCCTCCCATAAACTGTGTCGGACGTTTTAAACTTTCTGGTATCTGAAGATTTTCAGAGAATTTGGTGAACCTGTGGTACGCATAAAACTGAAACAAAATAGGGGTGATTTTTCAAATCTAGCGTTATAACAAGAGAAGTACAATTGTATGATATCGAAGAGGCTAATTGAAATCATTATAAGTAAATTACTTTTAGCTATACCTGGCCTGTGCCATAGATGATCGATAGCAATTGAGCAGGTACGTGCCCTTTCCATAATGCCAATACTCCTTCATCTTTCACAATTGAGTTTGTTGCCTGTAGCATCGAATGGTACTTACTCACATCGTGAGCAGCAATCGGTTCCACTTGTAGCTACGGTAAAGTGACATTATGAAACATCCGCGTCCTATAAAGTGCAATTGTAATTAAAAGAACAACTGTTCCTTTTTTAACATTTGTTAAACAAGAATACATTTAATAACCTAACCTGAAACCTGATCTTGATGACATCAAGGGGTTGACAGGTAAATCTTGTGACAAAGCCGCTGACAGCACCTGCGATGGCATGATCGGAATCGGCTTTTTCCGAAATTCCCATTCTTTCTGTTATCAATTATCGAGTCTATTGCGTATTTAAAGGTTATGATCAATGTTATACTACTCTTTATGCGTCTCACAAATCCATTCTTCACGTTAACGTTACTTCAATGTCACATTATATATTGAAACTCACACGTTGAGATATTTACAAGGTCGAAAAGAGATGAGTTGGGAGATTGCTCACGGGCAGGGTCGTACGATTTCGTCCTGTGCTGCTCCACGGTGAAGGAGCGGACGGCTAACGCACTTGCCACCTGTTACCCCTCAGCGGCGGAGCAACACATTTCTGAAGAGGGCTTGCGATGGCAGATACAGGGGATTACAGGGCTAATTAAAGTCGTCCTCCCCTCCGGTACCCTTCTTCGTGGAGAGCATCTTAAAAGTCTCATCGAAAATTCTGCAACATTAACGAAGAAGACATCGACAACGCAAGAACGAGAGAAGAGCTGGCGACAAGACTGGACAATTTGTTAATATTCTTTTAAACGAGCTCGAGAACTTATGTACTGTATTAAACTGTAAAATAATAAATGCAATAAAGCAAATTATTAAACCATAACAATGAGTATGTTTAATTAGACGAGCTTGTCTATCGAACCCTTTAATTGCCTATTCCTGATCCTTGGGACGACGTGAGAAAATTTTTCCGTGCCACCTCCTCGGTTATCCTATGTTCCCGTTACAAATCGGGAATTTCAACCCCTAAAATTTATGCCCGGGAGAAGACCGTGCCACCTCTTTGGTTATCCTATGTTCCTGTTACAAATCGCCAGCGATGGATCAGGATCATAGGACAACCAAGGAGGTGGCATGGAGTTCTCCCGGGCATAAATTTTAGGGGTTGAAATTCCCGATTTGTAACAGGAACATAGGATAACCGAGAAGGTGGCACGGTGTCTCTCCCGGGCATAAATTTTAGGAGTTGAAATTTTCGATTTCTAACAGGATCATAGGACATCCGAGGAGGTGGCACGGAAAAATTTTCTCACGTCGTCCCAAGGATCAGGAATAGGCAATTAAAGGGTTCGCTAGACAAGCTCGTCTAATTAAACATACTCATCGTTATGGTTTAATAAGTTGCTTTATTACATTCATTATTTTACAATTTATTATAATACACAAGTTCACAAGTTTAAAAGAATACTAACAAATTGTTCAGTCTTGTCGTCCGCTGCTTCGTATCTTCTGTAGAGGAAGATCCGCTAGCCAGATCTGAATACCGATGTCGTAGTATTAGCATAGTATGTCGAGGAGCAATTTCTGCCCTCCATAATTGTACAGTGCAAGTATATTACCGGTGGTATTTTTTCGGAGCTGATCCGGTTGGTATGCCAGGGATCAGTTCAGTGGAATCTCTTCTCTCGAATGCGCCGACTAGCAACAAGTGCCATCTTTATTATACGGAACAATCCATAAAGTTATTCGTTATTCATGATAATTCGGTATTTAAATCGCAGAAATTAAATTAATCCACAATCTAATTGTTTCGTAGAATTTAATTATAAAAAAATGTCTTGCTCCATTGTACGGTTTTTATCTCTGCGATTGTTTATATTATGCTGTTTAATTGTAAGTGAAATATTTCCCTCGACGTGGGCTTTGCCCACAACTGAGATTAAATTCTCAGTACCGAGTGTTGTTCGTCCCATCGTACCTGATGTGGGTAATTATAATTTATTATGCTCAATTAATTATGATAAATATTTTTTTCTTTTAAATAATTTAGTTGTGAAAGGTAGTGAATGGTATCTAATGATTTTAACATGAGCTCTTAATGTACTGAGGGGTCAACCAACACATTGTATAAAACCAAAGAAAAAAGTCGTATGACAAAATGTTGAAGATTAATTGTTTATAATTTTAGTAAAAATACGACTGGAAGACTTGAGGCTTCTTGAAGAAACTTCGCAAGACCCTGAAGTACGTCCAGGATTGTTCCAAGGAGACATAGCGATGTCTAATGAGGTTTTCTTGAAACGTTATCTATTTCTTAATAATTATTACTATATAAATGATATTACAATATTCACTATTTAATTTTGCTGAACAATGGTGTAATGGTATAATTGTCAGACCGAAGTCAGGATGAAATTTCTAAATAAAATCACATTGTAAATTTCCTTCCTATTTATGGAATGGTTTATAAATCATCCTGTATAATTGTAATTATTAATGAAAGAGACATTTATATTTTCAGTACTTCAGTTATTGGCGAGTTGGACTTCGATGGGACGTTTTTCCGGAAAAACTTTGGGCGAACAAAACCATTCCTTACGTTATCAGTCCTCTTTATGGTATAAACAATTAGATAACATGAATTCTATTCCATAACAATATTATTGTACATAAGAGAATCACTGTAAAAATCAATGGCATGATAGAAACATTATTTTTTCAGCAATTTACACCATTACTCTTGTTAAACTAGAATTTTTTAACTAACGGATACAAGTTTTGTTGTATCCCTAATTAAGGATTTCATTGTTTCAGACACGGCCGATTACGTTACAATATACAAAGCGATTACTTACTTAAATTACATGACCTGTATTAAATTCGTTCCATGGAATGGCATAGTTAAGGACTTTTTGTTAATATGGCCAATTTCACACCCTGCAGGGTGAGTACTTAAACAAATAGACAAAAATCAGCGATAAGACTTTTATAATATTTGTATAGCACTAGCTCCACGTCTTTTCGTAATACTTTCTATATACCATAATTTCCAGATGTTGGTCCTTTGTTGGAAAATTCGGAGGCGTGCAGATATTGTCATTGCAGCCTCCTGATAAGAATGGACCGAATTGTTTGGGCACAGAAGGAAAAGCAATCCACGAATTAATGCACGCTTTAGGAATCTTCCACGAGCAAAGCCGAGCAGATCGCGACGATTTCGTCCAAATCCATCTGGAGAATGTTATTCCCCGTAAAAATTTTTAATACTCCTTTCTTACATTTTTACACATAATTAATACTTTGTATTTCCTACTTTGCAGAATTTCGCACCAATTTTGACAAGCAGTCGCGAGAGAACACGACTTACAGCTATGAGTACGACTACAATAGCATTATGCATTACGGGCAGTTTTATTTTAGTACAAAACCTGGAAAACCAACAATAACGCCAATTATGAAGGGCGCTAGATTAGGCCAACGAGAAGCCATGACTAAAAGAGATTGTCTTAAAGTTAACGAACTGTATGGATGTTTTCGAAAACCTGCCCAAGCTCGGAGATACCAAAACATCTGCAGATTATTAGGCATTTAGCTATACAATTAACAATTTGCACTTGTATCATTCTACACCATGCTTAGGATATTGACAGTAATTGTCGTTACCCACCAAACACTGTCACATTTAAATAAAAAAAAACATTTTAAATGAAAAGCAAAAAATTATTTCGATGAAGCCTTTGGTCCTTAGAAATCTATTTCTATTTCTTTGCGCTTTCTTCTTACGATTAGTTAAGTAACTATTTTGTACCGATGCCTCTTAAAGAAAGAAAGAAATTATTACTCATTTGGAGAAGTCTTATTTTCAGATCTTTCGGTCGTTTCAGATTCGGAGATTGCTTTTGAATCTTCTTCTCGATGTCCAATTTCTTGGGATTCTATTCGAGGAAACGTCGTTTCCGAAAACGGCCAGATATCGTCGTCGTCATAAAATGTCGGATTTCGATAGTTTTCTATTAAAAGTTGTAAACTATCTCCCCAGCGACTGTTTAAAATAAAGTCGACGACGGCTTTTTCGGGTAACAAAGGATGGCCTTCATAAAGGGATTCCAATTTCTCCATAAAACGGATCTGAAAAGATAAACAAATTAGAAACGAAGCGCAATATGTATATTATGTCATAATTATAAGTTACATATATATTTTCTAGGTAATAATTCGAAGTAAATAGAAAACGTGAGACTTACGTGATTGGTCACACTAGTCATCCTCAACTCGTGATAAAATTTGTATAAATTAACGATAGTCTCCTCGTAGGTCCTGGCAATGTTATCAAAGGTATCGGGTACCTGTCTTATCAGAGGCGCAGGTACAGGTGGTAACGAAGGTACATATCGAGTGACCCTTCTGGCATACCACCTGGCAAAAAATCGATTCCTCACCTGCAATGATATGCAAAGCGGGTGGATAAACATTTAATTTTTACACCTATTACCAAAAAATCTATTACACCTATTACATAAAAATCTCTAATTACATTAAGAAACTCGTAGTGTCGAATGACGAACGACGCGCGGGATTGTGTTAAATAAATACTATAGCTAACAAAATGTGTCTACTTTCTGTATAAAAAAAAAAAAAAGAATTAATAGTTCTTATATCCTAAGCATGGCATAAATATTCACCTCGACTTGAACGGGGAAGCACCTGGAGGCCCCGAAGACATCAGGATGAGAGTCAAGGAACTTGGAGCAGACCCTGAAGACTTCAGCTTCGGAGGACTCGACGAGGTGGAGGACGTATCCAGGATACACCAACAGAAGACCCGATACCGAGTCTGGGAAAACTTCCTTGGCAAAGTTGACGAACACCTTGAGGATGTCCTCTTCGTGCGACGGAACGATCCTCGCCAGGTAGATCAGCCTGCAGACGTCGTAGCGCTTGTTTAATCGCATAAAGTCCAACATGCTTTTCCTTTTAGGCTCTACCATGACCGGTTGGCGGTGGAGGATACTTTGCACTGGCTCGAGTTGGGGCAAATCGAAGTCATTGTTGGGCTATGGGCAGGAATCGAAACTCATTGTTAGGCTATACAGGGGAAACAGTTCGAGGACGTCGTCACGGATACCGTGACCTACTCAAGCTTCGACCGAAGGTCTCGTGAACGCACACGAAAAGATAGTTTAAGATATACGTATGTTAAATATATATGGAATATCCATACATCTACAGGAAATTTATATCATGTATTGTGATCCCACCTATGTCAACCTTGTGATCCCTATCTTGAAAATATTCGGATATGAGACACTTCGAGTTCTCCCTGAAGCCTTCCTCGTTCGAAAGGGTGCAGAGAGGCTGTTTAGTAATCTTTCTTTAATAATCTTAGTGATACATTAATAATACTTGTCGGGACGCTTTCGGGCGCCTTACTGGCACGTTTGAATAATTTAAATAAATAAATTAGTGGGGACTTTTCGGCGTCAAGGTTCCTTAATGTGTCCCTTGAAGAGAGCTATTGGCGAGGCTGGCGTCTTTCCTTTTCTTCTGCTAAGAATGCCGAAGACGAATGGACGATCAATGCGAATTTCCGAACGAACGGTCATACTTCTCGCCATCATGACCACCGCTGAAACAGACGTGATACTTCATTTAATATCGATTGCACGTTATTCTTTTTTTTTTACCGTTAACTAAAAAATTTTATGGTCGTTCTACTTATGACATTTAGGGAAATCACGTTCCAAAATTCAGTTTTAAGGACAGATAAAGGGCTCTGATGCTGATTTGGAATGTTAATATTTCATGGGACACCCTTTGGTTCCGACATCCTTGAAAATAGAAAAATATGATTTATTCATTGTATCATTGAATCGAATGTATGCGGATGGACAGATATGTATTGCTCCTACATTTTTTATTAGGCTAATGTAAATATCTGGAATTACCACTGTAAATGGGCGCATCGCATTGTCAATCACGGATCGATGACGCGTGAAAATGTCATCACGATACCGTTGTGTCGTATAATCGCCAGAAATGGGCGATTAACGTTAAACGAACCATTGGGATCATCCATTCGGAAGTCCAGTTCGAATTCTGAAACATTAATAGAATTTTTCAATCTCCAATTCCCAGTTATTTGGTTTTCCTTTAACCCCTTCGATTCGATTCTTGAGAAGAGTCCATGCATAGATTTGTTAATTTATTGTGGAGAGAAGTTAAAATCGAAGCATTTCGAGAGCCAATGTACAGTTTAATTACAATGTACAGGATTAGTATGTCATTATTAACAAATTCACGTCGAAAATGATCGACATCAGAGGTAGTATGTTGTTAACAAAAATATACCGGTGGCCATTAAAATTGCTACACCAGGAATAAAAAATAAGGAATTAATCGCATGTATTTATTATTTATTACTCTGTCATATTGAACAGTTTTACAAAATTTGGTGTAGTAATTCCCGCTATTTTTAAATGTTGCGATTTTTATGGCCTCCAATATGATGTAGTAAAAAGAATGATTAATATTAAACGTCAACGATTTTCCCGGCGAAGAAGGAGACATCTTTGTTCTTGATAGCGAAGTAAGAAGGTCTGTCAACGTTGAAGTGAATTTTTGGTACCATCGGCATTGGACCTCGGAGGAACATATAAACACCTAAAATAAAGAATAAACAATGTTTTCATGATATGAAAAATAAAATAGCAGGTACCAATAACGCGGGATGATATATTATGCTTTGCGTCAAATAATTAACGAAAGATTTCTTTGGTTCGATGAAATTCTTTTCTCAGCGTGGAGGGTATTCAAAAGCCTCTCCATACTATTTATGATAATTCCATGGATTTATTTTAAGTACAATACATTGCATAACAAGCTGCTCCGTGTGCGCAAACATAAACTGCGCTGTATTGCTCCAATATTGAAATGTGAACATTTTGGAACATTTTCCTTCATTAATATCATGCACATAGAATAAACTTGATTTACATATCAAATAGATTAAGCATGCCTATGTTTATAACAAATTAATATTCCGGTACGCGGTCGTTCATTTTGATTTGCGGAATTTATTTGCGAAGCTCGATGGGACCGAAAGATGTTAAGATGTTCCACGGGAACAAAGAGTTCCATTTATTGAAGGTTGTGTATTGAGAATGAAAATTATTTTTCAACGTTGTTTATAAACTGGATTATTAACTTCCCCAACAAAGATGACGAGCTTCTTCTTGTGCTTGATGACGAAACCAAATGGTCTGTCGACTTTCAAGAGAAATATCTTGCTTTTCATTTCTGGACCACGCACCAACAAGTTAACACCTAAAATTAAGAATTCACATTCCATAGTGATAGTGATGGATAATTAAATAATCGCACGTAATGATTGTTGCTGAAGTTAAACGCAGTGTGTGACAAATGTGTATCCAAGGTTCGCCATTGAATCCAGAGAAGAAAATCATTTTTGCTTCATTTATGGACCACCAACAAATTAATACCTAAAATTAAGAAATTGCTGGTAACACCCCGACAACAATAAAAAAAGAAACCATTCCTGATGTACTGCCAATCATTTTATTTCCTTTGACATCAATGCCTCGATTTAACAAATTTGATAACATCCCGATAAACGAAATAAAAAGAAAAACACGCAATATCTGATTACTGCCAATTACATATCTAATACCTTAATTTTGAATTCCGACAACCTGACCGGAAATTATCAGGCTCGTCCTTCTTAATTTAAATTTCAAGCTCCCCACACCCAATTATAGTCCGGCTCTTCGATTCCAACTTTGACTTCGACTGCGGGTTCGATTTTGACTTCGGTTTCGAATTCGGGCGCGTTGACTTGAGAATATGTCAGCACAATACCCTTGTATTGTATTATCGACACGAATGGGTGATTTCCGAAAAAGTTGTACCTATGGCTACCAATTCGGAAGTCCACCAACAGTCCTGAAACATTCGCAGAATTTCGTTTGGCCAGCCAAGCTTTGGACGAGGAAAAAAAATAAGCGAAAAAGTTGAGAAAATTGTTGGTCCTTTCCAAGAGCTAGTGATCGTTGAAAGATATTAATTTCACGGGAGCCAAGAAAGCCAATTTTTTTTCGATCGGTGCAGAGATAAATGTTTTGCCAAAATAAATCATGAGTATCTTAACAAAAAAAATGCTATCACACGCACACTCAAAAAACAAGCAGAAAATTCGTCGCGGTTGTTCTGAATATGTGTATAAATTATAATAATAATTGCGGTTTACATGCAGCTTGAAAAACCCGATTAAAAACGCACACACACGCTGAAAAATCATGCACGAAAAAAATTAATGGCAAATAAATAGTTTTCAAGAGGTTCAAACGAGAAGGGAATGGAGTGGATGAAGTGAATTTGTAGAATTTCCTTTTTACCTTTTCGCTTTTTAGAGACCATTGATGTGGCCGGAGAACAGCGTGGTTGGCGTCGCCTCGGTCACTTTTTTAACGATTTCGTAGTGGAACGGACGATCGACATGGAAGGTCTCAGGAATCGATATGGATAGCACTTCGATTACGATTCCTGGGTACAGACGATGCATAAGAAGAAGAGTGACGCGACTTCCCCTAGCATTCAAATCTCCCGCCGATTGAACGCGGCCATTTTGGTCTCTCGTAAACCTTCTTACTCTTCTATGCTACTTTCACATCACAATTCAATTTTGGTTAACTAAACAATTTACTTAAATAAAGAATAAATACTTCGCGAAATTTCTGGTCTGAAAATTTCTGCAAGCGTAGAGAACATGCTGAAATGTTGCAGATGTCTATAAATGAGATTTGCATAAATTCGAGACCGAATGGTAAATTGTTGCAAGCTCAATTTCTTGTAAAAATGAATTTTGTTTCCGGTAGATGCAAAATACTATTTACATGATGTGAACTTTAGCAATTTCCCATTCAGTCGCGGTTATTAATAATTAGTTAAGTAAGGAAGGTTGCAAAGAGACGATCGTCGCGAGGCATGTATTAATTAATTGACAATGTTTTAAACAAATGCGACCATAACCACCGGGATTAAGAATGGCAACGTCTGTGTACCAATTACGTGTCCTTGTAAAAAAATAACATGAAACATTTTCGCAAATGTTAGACAAATGTTGTCAGCATGTTTAACAGGCATTCCGAGGCCCACTACGATTGTTTGGGCTCCTAATTAATTTGTTTCTAATTTATTTGAATGATAAGTCAACTGTGGAATTAAAAATCATAAAACGGTTACTCACTAGAATTAAACAGCAGTTTATACACTAAGTAATACGATTAATCATTTTTTTAAATTAAATAAATGTTTATCTTACGGATTCTCAACTCGCGCGAAAGTTAATACAATATTTTTATATTGCAAAACCGACAGGAAGGGCTGGGTTGCAATAAAAAATTCCTTCGTACGGAACTCCAACTCTTCGGCTGAAAAATTGTTCAAATTTGAATTTCTTCCGACACCAATGAAAAGAAAATCTCTAAAATCACACAATTCACCCACTCATTTACCAGAGAAAATTTCACACGCCATATTGTATTGTCAAACAAAACACACACTGTAACTGATATACCACTGATTTGAAAATTAAACAATTTACGTATACCAAAACTTAAACAAATTAAAATACTAATTTTCCACCAACGACATTTTTTGTAGGTCTTTCCTTTTTCCGAAGGAGGATAGTGGAAGGGTCTGCAAAAAGGGCGAAACAAATGTAAAAACTAAGCTGACTTTATTTCCGATAAGAGACAACATTATCGTTACGGAAATATTAATCATAATCGTTTCCCAGTACTGACAGAAATCCTTGAAAAATTGCGATGCCACCGTACTGTACAGCGTACATGAAGGGCCTGTTTGCATTGAAGATCACTTGTCCTATACGAAGTAATGATCGTCGTCCACTTAGTCCTACCGATCAATATTTAATACCAATTAAAAGAAATTACTTAGGGACAGTTGTCAGAGAGATAAAAATCGAGTTAAGAATTGATTATCGGGAATAAAAGTAAGTACAAGAAGTGACGTACGACAAATTGAATAAAGATTTACGTAAAAGATGTAATTAAGCAGTGAAAGCGAACAACCACGGAAATTCTGGACTATCTCATCTTTCATCCCATTTAAACCTAAGTCTAACTAATCCCACGCTTCATTACGTTATAAAAAGCGGTGATATCTTTCTAACATCCCTTTTCATTAATTAATTCTTGAAATAAAACTCGCAAACAAATCGAGAAGAACTCGTATAAGCTATTTTTTATTCAACCTTCGTAGGTTTACAAAATACCGACGTAGCGTCTCACACATTGAATTGATTTATTACAATACTTCGGATAAGGTTGAAGTTAACATTAATGGAGGATTCTGGCCTGGAAGAAGACAAATTCTTGGTAACTGACGAATGCCAGGAATGGATGGTCGGCGCGGAATTGACGGGGCTTCGGCGGAGACCAGGCAAGAGAAAGAGGGATCACATCGATACCTGTCGCACACAAGGAATCGACAATTCCACAGATCAATTTAAATTGTTCCATTGAGAAAGCAATAATTTACACATATGAAAGCCAACTACCACTCACTCCCTGACCAGTGTCAACATTTTTCACTCATTGTTGCGATCAGCTGACGAGTAGATGAAAATTCCTCACACTTATGACAATTTCTTATCACTTTTTCACTTATCTTTTTTCTCTCTCTCTCACAACACACGTTATTAAAAGGCTAATTTTAATTGCCCGTGACAATCCTCTTGCATGACTTATAATAATCCGGCGATTTTATAGTTTTTCCGATTGTTAGCGAAACGTAAAAAAAAAAATCTTTAAATTCGCATTACATCCCTTAAAAATAATCGGGACTGCAAAGCGATCAAAGTCGGTCTCGGTTATCGTAATGATTCGTCCAATTTAACGACAACGTTTAATAAAACTCGTTTTTGAACGAGGACGAAACGCTTGTGATAATAAAAATTATTATTAAACATGGGATCCCATCATGTCATAAGTAGATAGGAAAGCTGCGCGTGATAAGACGATAGAATTCTTCAAGAATTTCGGTATAAACCGAAAAAGGAATGCTGAAACGATGAAATTCGTGAAATCCACGGAATAGAAAAAATATATGAATGATGAATTCCTTCGCCGGTGATTTTTCATTGTAAAAAGTTTTTAATTCTCTTCGCTTTGTTGCAATGCCGTAACCCATTTACAATAAATCCACAGAAGCGAACAATATATAATTTTTCCAGGGTTAATAAGGGGAAAATAAAACACCAGAAATTATTATAAAAAACGCCTAAAAAAAGCCGCCAAAGAAAGTTACGTCGCAAAATCACTGCCACCATAGAATGCGAAGAAAAAAAAAAACCAAGATAGTCTCAGAAGCCCAAAAACCTCCCCAAAAAAAATCAGAAATTTCCACACCATGCGAGAGTATAGTAAATAATAAACGGATTAAACTGAATAAAAAAAAAAAACAGTAAAAAAGAGCAAATTGCATGTCGAACGGAATTAATTCCACAGTGTTTCATTTAGAAAATCTAGAACGCGACGTGGTACCCTCTCCCCTTGAAAATCGTCCTGCGTTACTGTTCCTTATGTAAAATGTTTCACTCTAAAACGAAGAAAATCAAGGCATGCAACAATCTACTCACCCGTAGCTGCGGCAGCTTCGCTGCCTTCTTCGTTCACCTCGATGAAAGCTTTCTGGATGACTTTCGCGACTTGGAGAGGAACGTCAGAGATTCCCGAGAAATTGGCGTTGTATGAGAACATGTCCGCGAATCCAAGCTGAAAAAATACGCAAATCATTTCAGATCACTTAGCACGCATTTACCCAGAAGGAAAAACAAAGCGGAAAACGTTACATGATTTTACACAATGTTTTTTAGGAATTCTTCAACATGAATCTCATCCACAGAAATACACTCTGAGATATTTTTTTTAAGGGCGTGCTATGGTAAAGTGAGAATACCTTTTTCAGGGCCGGTTCCAGCTCCAACGTCGATTCGATCTTGAACTTCGGTAAGAAGAGCTCCACGTCTCTCTCGTATCCCAAATCATTAAGGCGGCGAAGGTCGAAGTTCTTCAACTTCTTCTCGAGCTCTGGCAAACCGTCGAGTTTGTCGGGAAGAATGATGATCATGCTCAACTCCTCGTTCTGAAATATTATACGAATTCTCAATGATCAGTTTCCTTATCTTCATTTAAAAAATCCAAATACTCGGAAGTCCTGGTACACTGGTGAACATTAAGGTGAAGTGAAACACGTGGAGAAATTTCATTTGAGGGTTTCACTTCACCTTAAATGCGCATAAGACTTAATTTAACGCTAAAAGTGAAGTATGAATACGAGCCTAGGAGTATATAATACCTTGTAAGGCAACTCGACGAATTTAGCATTCAGCTCGTCGATTTCACCGTACTTAATGGACGCGGACATGTACATCGTCGGTACATTCTTCTTGGTCACCCCGTTTACGTAGAAAGGCCTATCGTGAGTGTCGCTGGGGTTGAATTTGGTCTTCCAGTTGCCTTTGAAGTACAGGGCGTTGACTAGCACCAGAGCAGAATCGCTGGAGAGGCTATCTGTAAAAAAAAGGAGAAATATTTTGCCCATCTCACTCGACTCAAAAACGACTACTTACAATTATTTCTAACTTAAAGTGATACGAAAGGGTCATTTGTATATATAAAACGTCAAAATATATATAAAACTTTTCTCCAAGCTGGATGCACCAAATAGTTGTAAACTTCAACATGTGATTATGGAGGCCCTAACAAAGAACGTGGTGGTCCACCTACCCGGAGGAATGAGGTTCTGGATGCGGTTGTTCGTCTGCTGGGCGCACCAGGAGTTGATGGTGTTGGCAGCTTCAACATTTTTTGAAAAGTCAACCAGGTCGACAGCTGACCGGAAAGAGGTGGTAGTTAGGGCCTGGTAACTCGACTTCAATGGGAATCTCTTGTCGACGAAGACTTTGTTCGCCAGGCGCAATTCGACGCCCTTTACGTTCTGCAAGACAAGCAAATCATTTTAGATTAACGGAAAGACAGACACACAGCGTCTTGGACAAACTCGGTAGAGTTTCAGGCCAAATGTATAAAAGAGCATGCGTAAAATTGAAACAGATGAAATGAATTTGAACCCACGTTCAGGACGTCCACGAGGTTCTGGAACCCGGATTTGGCGACTTCGTCGTTGCTGGGAAGATGAAGACCGGCTCTCATCTGCGCAGCGGTATTACCACCAGCGCCATAGGCGGCCATTGCCAAGACTACCGAGGCGCTTAGTGGAGAACATATTAAATTCTTGCCCTCCTGTTCTTTGGCGACGACCTAAAAACGAGGTGTACATCCAAATGTGAGACTCCCTGACAGTATTTATAGGATGTGATAGTCATTTCGAAGACGAATAATTACCTCGTAGAAATTTTTCGAGAATTCGCCCGAAGCACGCGTCACAGCCTGGAGAGAAGAGTCTTTGTCCGCCATGATGTCTTTCACGTTGCCGAAGAGGGCGAGAAGGCCAATTATAAGAACTGAAATGAGAAGTATATAATAATATAATATACAAGAGAAATCCATATTTATTTAAGGCGATGCCTTGGAAAACTTGGGGAGCGAAATCGCGTTGCACTTTTGCCGAGTTGCAACTGCATCCAAGGTTAGGCACAGGTTTATGCAGGTGTTTTATTACATCTGCTAGGTATCGATCGAAAGCGAGGTGCCAGAAGCAACACGCATGATTATTAAGCGAAAGATAAGTGACGGTGGAAAATAAGAAATTAAATTGAAAGAGATGTTTTTTTAGAGATGTTTTTCCTGATCACGGGGAACCCCGAGGAGGCAAATATCCATAAATAAGCGCAATCGAAGAGCCGATCGCAAGACATACGCGATGTACGTCTCGAGTGTACATAGGCGGGTATTTCCGAAGCAATTGCCGCCCACGAGTGCGCATTAATTCGAAAAGGAAAACCGGTGAATCACAAGGAAGCGAATACAGATACGAATCGACGGATAATACGGAAAGAAAGGAGAAACTGCCGCTAATTGCTTCCTGGGATAAAAAATTGATTTGTCTTTGATCCGTTTTTTGTCCAAACATCCGAATTCGCAAGTGCTAATCGATCTTCCGAAAATCATTCTGTCATCGCTCGAGTCAATAATCGGCTTACGTCAGGCGTCTATTAACACACGTGTGTTTATCCTTGCGAATTTTTGTTAACATTTCCGCGTTAGCTTAGACTGTTCGGGAAGGCGAATAATATTTGCCGTAGCAATTGTAAATATCGCAAAAATTGTCATTAAATCACATAATTTCTATGCATTATTCTACTTTTCACATGATATAAGATTATTTGTTGTAACTTTTGAACCTGTTATTAGTCGGGATACTTTTTAATAAAATAATTTACGTGAACGTCTCTCGAAAAATCAATATTTCCTCTTTTCGACGTTGACGCACGGCGATTGAAATCGGCCTTGATCGACCGCGTGATTTTTTTTCCTCGGCTCGGAGATAACGACATTCGATATTAGTTTTATCGAGCGAGTTGTTCGATAAATCTATGGAGCCACCGAGCTCGTTCTCTGGTGATAAAGCTCGGATTTATGACAGAAGTGTTTCTTTATCGAATTCGGTTTAGCACGCCGGGTTGGTCACGAATGCCGACCGCGTATTGACGGGCACGACCGAATGAATTCGCCCACGCCTTATCAATAATTCTTTATTGGCACTTGCGAGACGAGATTAAAAATCGATAGACAGTCGCTTGAGAGAAGTAGAAAAAAAAATGCGATGCATTCCAAGTGCGAGCGACAATTTTGTTAAGGAAACTGCAAGTGTAGGTAACTCGTAGTAATTCCGAACAGGTTCGAAACAATATGCTAAAAATCGAGTCACGTAAGATCGGAACCTTGGGGGCCATTTTGAAATCCTTGTCCGAGGTCATCGTCGATTTGCGGCAACGCGGAGACCAACCGGAGACATTTCGCCATATATATTTTTTTCTTCCTCGAAGAATTATGCAATATTTCGAAAACCCAAGGCAGCCTTGAACGCGATGTGCGGATTTATGCTCGTCGCTATTTTCGTTTTCATTAAATTTTTTTTTTTTGTTAATAGAGAATTTACACAGAAAATTGCGAAAGGATGCGACTTTCCCATTGTTAGTAATCGGTAAAAGCTTTGAGAGTAGAGAGGAAAATTAAAAGATAACAAAAATCTTGTCTGACTTGAAAGTTGATCATATCCCTGTAACATCTCATTACGACCGATTGTAAATTCCAAAATGGAATTTTTTCGTATAAAGGCAACATCTTCGGAAATTATTCGAGTGACCAATTCAACTGTTCCAGTTTTGCATCGATGTCTACAAGCATCGGTCCGAAGACCTGTAAACTTGTACCGCAACGTCAAAGTATTACTACACGACCTCGTTTCCAGATTCCACCTGTCCTGCCAGTTCCTCGGACCTTTCTACGGTTCTAATCATCTTAAGGTGAAGTGAAACCCCCTCAAATAAGTCGACTCGTGGTAACCGATTCCAATTTTTGCAGTTACGTCAAAATTACAGACGAAAGAAAAAGTTCCGAAACACGATTCGCTAGTTTTTATGGAATTATTCCTAGAAAATCGATTGTTTAACCGAAAGTATGAATTCTACGGTGAGAAGTAAAAGTAACGAGACAGTTACTCACGGGAAATCATCGTGGCGGATGTGCGTCGATCTGGCCCCGTCGACGTCCGGACGTAAACTGACGGCCAGTCGGCTCGCGGTAGAAGTTGAAGTCGCGGGCCGCGGCAATCGGAGACAATCGGGAGCAATCGGAAGCAATCGGGGGCAATCGTGACCAATCGCGACACTGGACGGGAGCGAACGACCGCGACGCGGAAATCGACACATGTGGACAAGTATGTACACAACTGTGCATACTCTGTGTCCGCCGTGTGCCACGTGTTTCATTAAAGGGGTTTCCAACTCACTTTTTGTGCCTGATGAGGGTATCGACATTGCGCCTTCTAAATGTTCTTTCAGGTTAGCCCGAAAGAACTGAAGGGGATCACGCGAAAAAAAGCAAGATGGCGTCTCGCGTCACGTCTATGAGAAAATTTTTTAAACAAAAGCAATAATAAATAATCATCATTCAGATAATTGCATGAACTAATTTCAGAGAATAGTAAAAAAACTACCTTTCTGATAACCTCAACTGATAAAACCACATTATCAGATTATTTACTGTAAGTGGTCGGCAAGAAAAATTCCATATTGGACGATTTGCGGCAACGAGAGATACGCAATTTATCGACCTAATTTTTTCAAGGTTTTTAATACATGGTGTAAAATATTTATCCTGTACATATTGTCGTAATTAATTTTTCCGTCGGAAATAATAGAAAGCAATCATAATCAATGTAACAACCCATCTAAGAAAAATTCTCCGAAATGATTATCGTTAGAATTATTTATCATTTACGTATTTTTCACGAACTGGTTTATTAATATTTCATTCATAAGGGAAGATCGTGACATTTTTGTTTCCGGATCAGGCGCAATAAAAATTCGATAACAAATGCCGAAATCAATTTACTGATAACAGACGACAGTGACTAATATCCATTTGTGATGAAACATGATAAAAAGTCGAGTCAGGGAATACAAACGGACTTTAATAATATGCCGAAAAATGTCTATGAATTAATGAATTACCTCATTACGTGTATTTCTAGGTAATAAATTAGCAATACGTGTACTTCTACGCGGATTATTACCTTCCTGAACATGGCGAAACTGACAATTTAATTCATTTTCTGTTAGATTTGTAAACAATATAACATTTGATAACGTATTTTGCAATCAGTATGAAAGTAGCAGATAGGATCAAATAATTTTTCTTTAACTGATCAATGACGAAATGTGATAAAAAGTCGCTACTGAGAATGCAAATGACCTCTGATAACGTTACAATGGCACTTTAAGTCATTCGATGATGAGAATGGCAAATAAGTGATCGAATGATTATATAGTAATATTTCGTAACCTCATTGCGTTTTCTCAAATTGATACCAAGAAAAATCAGCAAACAAACGTTGGAGCGTCGTCATCGAGTATGGATTTTCCGTGTTATTTATAGCGTTATGAGAATGCATTATCGGTGTCGTCGAAACTACTAATCGCCGTGATTACGATTACATGCTCCGCGTAATGAATGGCTGATCTCAGAATGGACAGAAGAAGGGGAAAAAAAAAATGAGAAAAAGTTGACGAGAGATCGAAGCAGGGTCACGGTCGCCTTTGCGATTTCTTCTGGCACGAAGCTGTGTAAATGTAAATGCGTAAATGTTAGCATGCATGAACTAACGCAAGCAAGTGTGTACAGAGGTGTGAAAACATTTACACAAAAGTCGCAAAATATGTACACGTGATATGTTCGAAAATATGTACGTCGTAAGATATGTGGTCCCTGTGAGCGCCATCGAAGGTTTTGCAATTGAATTTTTAGATTAGGTCTGGGTGATCCGGTGGTATCATTGAGAATAGTTATCAATGGAAGAATTATTAATAGAGCTGAGAATTCAATGGGATCCTGAATAACACAGAAAGTAACCGATTGTCTCGGTTTGGGTAAATTCCAGTATTTTTTAATCTCGCATCACTCCAGGCTACGAGTTTCTCAAAAATGTATCTGGCTCGATACTCGACCGAGTTCCTTGATTTTTTCAAAGCGAGTTCTTATTGATTTTTTAACAGCGATAAGGATTTCGAGGAGATGAAAGTGCGGACGGAGTAAATAAAATTGGGAATAACGCGCCGAATTGAAATCACGGATTAAAAAAAAATTATCGATAAGTAAAAAAATAAAAGGACTAACCAGCTATCGATGGGCGAGTTTTTAGGGGCGGGACGAACAGCTGATCGCCACTCTGCTTTTCTACGTTTCCACGTCGATACACCGACGGATGGCGTCACGAAATGCCGCCGACAAGGAGTAAAACCTTCGAGATATCTTCCCGAAGACCACGCCCAACGAGATATGCCGGACTTCTAAACAATCGGTGAGTGTCCGATTACCAAACTCAATAACGATTTTTTATATATTGTAGGAGTAGCCGAGAGAAGAAATGCCGTTCGATTTTCAACCTAGCAGCGGCCATTGCGTGGCGCTTCTAAATACAAAGTTGAGTCATCGATGTGGTGAGGAAACCGGCACACCGGAAAACGAGAAGGCCGAGGATTTTTTTAGCTAGAGTTAAACAAGCAATGGAATGTAATCCGTGACAGTCTGGATTATTATTTCGCCTCTAAACATGACTTTGATTTATCCCCATTGTCAGAGATCATCTACGAGACATCTTAAAAAATCTGACGCTTGACATATTTAATAAAGATTACAAAAAATATTTAGAAATTATTCTATGCTACTAGGGTATGTTTTATCTTTTGCAGTACATAAATGTATTATGGTAGGTAGTAAACATTACCTTTTCTACGCTTTTTCTAAGTGGCTTTCTCTAACGTTTCCATACCGATCGCAGCACTTTCGTTCGGCAAAACTTTTCTGGCAACTATCGCATCCACAAGATGGCTCTCTAGGAACTTCCGGGTAACATTTAGGTGGACAAACAGGTGCCTTCGATTCAGGTTTATCTTCGCAACAACAAGGAGCGCAAGGATTCTAAGAGATCATAAAATCAGAGATCCATTAAAACGAGACGAAAAATTTTGAATAGCTGATAAAATTTGCAATTCCCTCATATGAAATATTAACTTTCTCCCTCTCCTCAGCACGGCTTATAATGCACGTGTAAAATAATTATATGAAATAAAGACTGTTTATGTATTTATGTGGATTAGAGGAAATAGTTATAACTATTCCAGCATACCTGCATCTTTATGTAGCAACAAGTTGGAGGAACATATTCATCTGGACAAACTTGTGCTCTGCCGATGAAAGGTTCCGGTTCTGGACAAGAAGATGGCGGACATTCGAAAAACCGCGGACTCTCGTCTCCCTCTGCACCAATTCTCTGTTCGTTCCGTTCGTTTTGAGAATCCTGGGACTCCCTTCTTCCTTCTCCTTCGTTCTGAGAATCCCTACGTCCTTCCTGCTCTATTCGAATTTCCCGCTGCGCCTCCTCTTTGACTTTATTTCCATCTCCAATGGCCTTTTCTCCTGTATCGGATTTCTTCTTCGAAGGACACTTCTTCCTGACTTCCTGCACTGATAATTCCGGACTCGCTGAAACTAAATGAGGAATAACTCATATCGGGAGTTTAATTGAATTAAAGAAACTTAATTAAAAAATGAAAGGTTATTAAAGAGTTTTAATGTAATTAAAGATCCCAAGAAGATTGCTCCGAAGTAACTAACCGTATTTGAAAACTCGCGCTAAAAATCCGCTCTGGCCACTGTCCATCGAAGTCTACTATTTTTCTTCCGAAGGTCCTAAATTAACGTTTTTCTAATAAAAATTGTACACTTCCAATTTGGATCATAACGGCCGAAACAGTAGATAAGCGTGAAGTGGCGATTTAAGAACTGAAAAAGAGAAAACAAAATGGCTGCTTTCTCGAGCCGTGAAATCAGGCCTTACCATGTGTACCATGAATGCGATCCTCCCTCGCTCCGCCAGATGGCACCATCAGGGTCCTTCCTCGGTCGACCCACTGCAGGACTCGGCGACGGTCGCGAGAGCCACGGCCGAGAAAGTCGTTCGAAATGTGGGTTCTCGCGCTTGTAGAAAAGTGAGAGGGTTCGGGGCAGAGCGCAGTGGCTCGTGTCGGTGAAAACAGCTCATTTGGAGCGCGTGGGAGTGAAGGTGGCTTCACGGTGCGTGCCCAGTTCCGAATAATCCAGACAAATGACAGTGGTCGTCACCCGAGGGTTGGGATCTCGCTGCGGGGAGATGTCGACGGCTTGACGCCACTCCGTACGAACCTAACCTTAAACCACGCCAAGAAACGCTCCTATCGGGCTTTGATGCTCTACAACCCCCAGGCCGGAGCGTTCCGGATCATCGAGAGGTTCTCTCGACAATAAGGTACCGACCTGTCCCAACTTAACCTAACCTAACCCCCGACGGCATCAGTGTTGCCAACTTCGCTTCTGTTTATTCCAGGCGGTCAAATTAAAATAATAGTGCAAATCGCGTAGTATTGTTCTAAAAATGCATAGTATACATGAGTAAAGTAATAGTACAAGTATTATAATAATAGTACGGTTGGCGACACTGGACGGTACTCTCTAACCTCTGCGGCCAGTTTAGACTTAACCTGGCCTAACCTCTCACGTGACGCGCGACCGATGGTCATCGGTAACCTTGTTACACGGCAGGTAAGTCAGTGGCCTCAACCGGTGCGGTTTAACGGAATGGCTCTCGCTCTCGACAGCGACGGCACGTGCCCTTCTCTATCGGCCGCACCAACTCGCGTGCTGATTAGCTGGCCCCGTGACGCCATCTTGGATATTTACGGAATCGTCGGAAATGTCCTCCCGCTGTCTCCGCGAACTCGCGCATCCGTGGCGGCGCACACGCGCGTTCGACCTGACGACACGCGTGGATGTGTAGGCGTGCACGTGTGCGTTTACGTTAGTCACCGCTCGGTGGGATGTTTTTAGCATAAATGCGTAAAAGCCGTGTAAAATATCCGAGTAATCGCTATAACGCGGCCGAGGAGTAGGTAGGAATAATTTGTCACAAGTATTTGACGTTTATTGGTTACTTTGTTTTCTGTTTATTTACCTTTATTGGAGGTTCTGTCAGGGTGCTCCAAATTCTGTCCAAGGATAAATAAAAGGAATGTCACAAATTACTTGTCGAATGGTTTGGATATTTATTTCGAATGCTTCTGTCTTGGGTTTGATCTTGGTCTTATCGTTGGGCCAGAGTTTTGTTATAAACAAGGGGGATAAAAATATCTGCCGGGACATTGCAGCGAATATGAGTCATTTGGCTCATTGTCCATTGTCTTGTGATGCACACCATTCACTTATCATTTTTTTTTATAAGGGAATAATATTTATCGGCTCTGGATTAGTTATAAGAATTTAATAGTGAGTACAATAGCGTTTTCAAGTGTCTACAGCTTCTTGAAATTTCAGCTTTTGACCAAACTGCCGATCAAAGACTGAACCACCGATGCGAGGGACAATCGACTCTGACGTTAAGCACGGACAGCATCAATGGGAAACTGCTTTTCGTGTTTCAAGGTGCCACCCCCACCGTCTGCTTCGAATAGACCGATCTCACAGGACCACAAAGAAGGTAATAAAATTATTGCTGGCACTGATATTTCAGGAGCTAATAAACAATAATTCAACTGACCGTCACTATAATCTTCACTCGTCTAACAATTAATTTATAAGTGACCAGGCATTTTGAACACTTCCCACCATTTGGATTTTATACTCATAATCTAGTTTTAGCGTTAAAAGTCAGTCAGTTAAAGATTACAAATAAGAGATATAACCTTAAAAATGAGGTTTATGTACGTGCCTTGGGATGAGTCCGATTTGACTTTATTTTCTTTCTAGATACGATGGAACTCCGGGGCCCATACTCTTCAAGTTCCTGCTCCCAGACCGGAACCCTGACCACCGTGGAAACCCACGCTAATGGAAATAGGAAGTCTCCGCTGACAGCTCTTGGCACATTTAATAATGTCGGTTCGGACAATTGTGGATCCCTTCCAGTTTCTCAGAACAATCCACGACTATCGAGGGGGTTTTACTCTCGCCTGCCACCTCTCGGTCGCTCGGGGACCAGTTCTACCCTTAACCTCAATGCAGATTCAAAGCAGCAGAGGGAACCCTCCGAGAGCAAGCTTAATGCTCTCTTCGACCTATATAAGGTACAAAGTTTATATACACGATGGATAAGACCAGAAAGTGAAAATGTCAGGACAATTCTAAGATGACCACGAGTCATATGTCAAGGTTTAGGACAGTTCGATCAAATATCGTTAAAAAAAAAAAAGTGTCTTATTCGAATCGACTGATTTGAGGGGGTTACGATTTACCGAGGAAAGAACAAAATTCTCCGTTTCAGGAGCCGCACGAGGACATCATCTTGGCGGACGGGATCGAACGGCTCTGCGAGGACCTGCAGCTCTCGCCGGACGAGTTCAAGGTCCTGGTGCTGGCCTGGAAGCTGAACGCCGAGCAAATGTGCCAATTCACCAGGCAAGAATTCGTGACGGGGCTGCGTTCGATGAAAGTGGACAGCATCCGAGGGATCCAAGCGAGGCTTCCGGAGCTGGTGCAGGAGCTGACGGTAAACGGGGACCTCTTCAAGGACCTCTACCGGTTCACGTTCCGCTTCGGGCTAGATGTCGGGGCCGGCCAGAGGATCCTGCCAGTTGACATGGCAGTCGTCCTCTGGAGGCTGGTCTTCACGATACGCGAACCTCCTCTCCTGGCCCGGTGGCTCAGGTTCCTCGAGTCCCACCATGTCCGCGGCATCCCCAGGGACACCTGGAACATGTTCCTCAACTTTGCGGAGAACATCGGCGACGACCTCGGGGCCTACGACGATGCCGAGGCCTGGCCGAGCCTCTTCGACGACTTCGTCGAACACGAGAATGACCAGATGAATCAGAATGTCACCAAGGACGATCTCATCAAGGACTCCGCGGCCGAGAAAGACTAGGATCACCGGAGGGGGAACTTCGCGTGCATTGATTGTCCCCGACCTGGACTTGGAGACTCCGACCACGGGACATCCACTAATCCCTGGAACACGTTCATCGAGCTCGCAGGGCCTTAGGCGATGTTCATGAACCTGAACATTGTCAAGAAGTCCATTGACAAGGATTAGACTACACATATATCGAAGCTTCGTCCTTCTCTTCTATAACCTCTTACGAAGATAGGCGATTCACCCGAGATGAGGACGATCAATGAAGATCCCTCATCGACTGGTGCACGGACTACAAGAATCACAGAAGCCTTGAAGAGTTCTGCTTCTTCCGCGTCGCGACGTCGATTTCCGAAGACGCTTAAGCACTGCGACTGGACCTATCAAGTAATTCCGAAAGTTCCGTCGTTCTTTTTCTTTTTTTTTTTTTTTTTCTGACAACCTTTAAACGTTTTCACTCCCAATTATTGAGATGTCGAGTCACACTCGACAAAAGAAGGTAATCCCTTTGGGAGATTATGCCACTCAGGAGACGTACTTTTAATTATTTTAACACGGCCTGACAATGAGTACTTTATTCTGTATAAAGTACTCGCGAATTTACGGGCTTCCGTCCTGGAGTTTAATTTAACTGCGATTATAATTGCGATTAGATTGCATTAGGTTGGTGCGTCATTAATGTTACATCACAAGGTAAATAAAAAATTGTGAAGGATAACATTAATTATGCACCTCTCTGACAGTTCTACGATGTCTTTAATAATTCCTTTTAATCGAGTGACACTGGCAGTGAATTTGTTCAAAGCACTTGAGTGTTCATTTTTATAATTGTGACCGCAGTGAAATTATAGTCTGACATCGTCACATCCAACATGGCCATTGTAGTTAAAGAAGAGTTACGTCGACTTTACTCTCGTCTAAATTCGAGCATTTCTCTTATTTTGAATTGAAGACTAATGGATCGTATTGATCTTACGATGCTGCAGTATCGAAGGAGTGTACTCGAAGAGTTCGCTGGAAAGTCTCTTCGAGCTTCCTTGGTGCTGAGATAATTCTCCATCTGTGTCACGATGTGTGGTGAAATTTCTAACTCGACCTAGAAATAATTTCATGGTTAACGGTGTGTTTGGTGATGTTTATCGTAGCATTTTGTCGATAATTGTATATTGAGACTGTTGTGAGGAAATTCTTTAGCGGTGATGGGTCAACAATGTTAGCGAAACTGGATCGGTCAGGAATTCATCATTAAAGCGAATATTCCTTTTCTACGAATGACTGCATTGAATGAAAAAATTAAGTTTGTTCAGTATAATCAATGAAACCAACTCAGGTTGCAGACTTTTGACTTTTAGCGAAACTAAGTAGGGGTTCGACTTGAGTAAAATGTAATATTTATTTAATTTGTGCAATAATTGGTTTTATCTGTGCAAGAAAATCCTCAGAAAATTCTCTTTGCTGCAAAGAGCTGGAAAATATTACAATTATTGGTATGATCGAGTAGCATTTGAAGCAGATCAAATCAATGCGTAGCAACAATAACTCGAAGTAGAAGATTTCATCGCAACAGAGTCTTAATTGAAAACTTAATGGACAATGTTTCAATTAGTACTACGATGAGAATAGTGTTCGAAGCAGTTGAATGTCACTGCGCAGCAACTTTAAATCGAGGCAAAAGTTTCTATGTGCAGCGGAGAGCTTAATGGACATATTTCAATTAGTATTACGATCCGAACCATGTGATACCCATTGGAACACAAGCTAATCAA
This sequence comes from Orussus abietinus, assembly GCF_000612105.2. NCBI lineage: Eukaryota > Metazoa > Arthropoda > Insecta > Hymenoptera > Orussidae > Orussus > Orussus abietinus. The sequence goes on from NW_019395985.1 coordinate 453,968, forward strand.
TTAATATCGGGTTCTTCTGTAAATGTAAGACACTGTTCAAGGAAGAATGAATTAAGAATGTCGGTGTGAATGTGCAAGTGTGAAGGAAAGACAGAAATTGCGATAGAACGATGAAATGAGAGAGAGAGTCCTCCTTTATATAAAAATCCAGTGACGCGTGGCATTTTATATACAAAGTCTCACTGGCCAGTTGAATGGTCGCGTTTACACCCGAAATTTATAAAAATCCATGGATCCCGTTCGACCGATCTATTCTTCTCGAAAAATTGAATCGAAAATCTTTTTTGCACATTTTTTGGAAACCCAGATTTCTCGAGTTATAATGTCGACCAATCGCGTGGCGGCTCCAACGGAAAGTGCGCAAAGAGTTTCCCATTCAACTTTTTACAAGGAATGCGATTGGCGAAAGGGAATTCAAATTTATTGGGTGGATTTTTGCATACGCGATTTGGTGGTCTAGCGCGTTTAGAGACATTGTACATTGCGTGTAATTACTTGGCAAGTACGGAGGCGATTTATCAAGCTTTCGAGACCAAAATCCACGTTTCGCGGCGAACTGTTGTTAACACGTTTTTTTTTTAGCTTCGCTTTTCGTTTTCATGAAGTTGGTTCGCACCGACGATTTTGAAAAATAAAATGAAAAGGTTTAGAATTAAGTTTAAAGAAAAAAGCTGCAGTCGAACGTATCTCTTTTTTTATACGCTGTGTTTCGTCGTCAGTCATGACTCTCATCTTGAATTGTGATAATTTGCATAAGCTGCGTAATCGTAGGCAATAAAGAAAGCACTTTTAATTTATACAAGAAAAAGAAGTTTTAAAAAATTTAATTAGGCTATCGAAGGAGTGTTTCGAAGTCCCAAAAAGCTTTCGAATCACTCTTCGATGGCTCTTCGGTGGTACTTGGTGCGGACCATCCTCAACTTCTCCTTTATCGTACACTTAAGAGCGTGCAGTCGATTCTGTCGATTTCGTGGTATTTAACTTAAAGAATCGTATTTATATAAATGTAAGATAAAGATGAAAAAAAAGTTACGGTTTGTAAGTATATATAAATATTTATATACATATTTCCATGAATGTATGCAAAGCGCGGCGGAGGGAGCCAACGTGCAGGGAAGATTTTCAAGTCCTTTTTCTTCTCCTTTTTGGGCTAATCAATTGTAACGAAAGTCACGTTATCGGGCCAGCGAATGAGGAATCTTCCTGAATTTTGGGACCAATGGAGTGTGAAGGAAAAGATACTTTTACGGCTACCGAAACACCTGACGTTGACTTTTATTAAACATTATGTGCGTGGAAGGTACTCCGACCGCGTCACCCGTCTCCTTTTTTTAACTACGGGATTTTAATTATTTCTCATTTATGAACAGGGTTTTTTGCACAATTCTACAAAGCATCTTAAATTTCAAGCATTTAAGTCCGTCTTGGAAATTGGTATCTTTTTTTTTTTTGGTTTTTCAAATAAGGCGCCGTTTTGGGCTCCCTCCGTCATGTTGATCGAAATCGGACACAAAGGAGTCTTGATGCAGATATTACGTATTTCGACATTTTAAAATTCCCAGAGAATGTTAATTGAATGTTCATTAGTCGTGGAATCGCTTGCTTGGATATTTTCACATGTCCATTTTATATACCGTAGTTGGCAACTATTTTGCGAAATGGTGAATATTCTATCTTCCTTTTACAGCCGTAAACATTATAAACGTTTGAAAAGGATGGCTAGTGTTCAATGTTCATAGTCTCTACAGTGGAGAGTATTAATTAGACTCTTTTTAAACAAAACGTGAACCTTTTTGCCCTTTAATTCTATATGTTGCACTTTAAAAAAAAATAGTGCAGTGCCGTCGTTACATTCAAGTGCGAAAAGTACAGGCAACGCGAGCAAACCTATTTCTATACAACATCTACGGATTGAGGGTATTTGAATGGCGGCAGACAATTGCACATCTGTTGGACCCTTTTTATCACCGATGTCACGGATTTCGGCACTTTAATTGCGACAAACGGATGAAAATGTCTAATCTATCTCTACCCCATATTCGGGCGTTGCCTGGGCGACGGCGTCGTTGCGCAAGGGAAGCTTTAAATCTCACAAAAATGGCAACCGCGCCGTTTCCCGACACTTATTTTTGATAAAAATGGGAAATGAGCCTTAGAGTTATCGAGTTGTAAATCCCGGCATAGCTTGCAGCAGTAATTACGATAACGTAGCGACACCTGCCCTTCTACAAAAAAAAAAACAATTCGTGGCCTTCTATCATCACAATTTATAGTGTGTGTGCGACCGGGATGACTTTTAATTAATGTATGTACACGACTGTACTTACGATGGGAAGTGAGTTCGGATGAATGAACGGGGGCTGACTCTAGCACAAATATTACATACGTAGCGTTCTTACGGAAAGTGCCAACGAGTGAGGAGGAAATTTTATCGATAAGCCTACGAAGCAATGTGTGCTTACAACTAATATATTATATGTGTATTTATATATTCTCCAGGCTCTCTTTTATCCCGAATTCCTATCCATTAGTTTGTGCAGAGGTGCAAAACTTTACAATCTCATAAATTTCCAACGTATTTTTAACTGACCTAGAGCCGGCCCGACATTTAACAATAGTTATAAGACCGATGTGAAGCAGGACGTGTGTAAACGTTTTAGTAGCTACAATTGTCATTTACATCCTTAGATCTCAGCGACTCAAACGGTAGAAGCGCGAACTACGAAGGCGCCTCGTTGCTCACTCTAATTGGCTACTAGTCCGCCAATCAGACGTCGCGAATCCGAGGTTAGTCAATCGATCGTCATCCAGTATCGCAATCGTATCTCGAATCGAACTCGCGTCAACTTCAGGGAAGCCTCGTCGATCGGCGATGTTTCCCCGCGTGTAATTGCGTCAAATTGTTCGGCTCTCGTGTGTATCGGAGCCGTCGAGCGCGGTCGGTGATTTCAGTGGTGCGTGTGGCGCGGCCGAATGTGAGGTTAGGGTACCGCGCCTCGAAGACGCTTCGCGAGTCCCGTCACCAGCGACCGGCGGAAGGCGCGTCCTGGACAGTGCGGCTTTGCTCTGTACGTTTTAAACTGTTTTCTTATCAACTGGCAGGGGAGTGCGATCAAAGATCTACCGCGTCTCCTGCCGATTCTCGTTCCCGAGGCGACGCTCGTTTTCCGGTGCTCGATCGAAGCCGATCGAAGGAGCCTTGAAAATGGCTGCTGCCGCTGCCGCCGCTTTGCTTGACGAGCTCATGGGAAGAAATCGGAATGTCCTCCCCAACGAAAAGCCCAAGGAACTTAACTGGGAGGATCCTGAGGTAATCCTTGTTTTATGACTCTACTCTTTATTTGCCGAATCCAACTACGAAGCTTTTGTATTCTTCGATGTGCTCCGATGGTGCATTTCAAAACACTGTGGTGCGGGATCATTTCAAATTATTTAGGATTTTATTTTATATCAATTTTAAATTTCCATCGATGTTAATGATATTTACTTCCACAGTTCTGTAAGCTGTATCTCGTGAAGTTCTGTCCACACGATCTGTTCGTCAACACTCGAGCGGATCTGGGTGCCTGTTCTCGAGTGCACGACGACGAAGCCAGGGAATTGTTTGAGAAGGCTCCTTATTCCTACAGGAAGCAACAGTACGAAGATGAGTTTGTACGCTTTTGTCAGAGTATGCTCAACGAGGTGGAGAGAAAAATCATCAAAGGAAAACAACGACTTGCTTTAATCGGAAGGACAGAAGCGGTAAGTTATTTTTTTTTAAACACTCGATATTACGTGTTTGTTGATATTTTCCTCAAAATTGTATATTTCTCAATTTCATATTAACGTTCCAGCCCACACTTACTCCAGCCCAAACGCAACGTAATGAAGAACAGATTGCATTACTCACTGAGAAAATAAACAAATTGGTGGAGGAAGCCGAACAGAGTGGAATCCAGGGGAATGTAGAACAAGCACAAGGTCTCATGCGACTATGCGATCAATTGAAGGAGGAACGTGAGACGCTTCGTAAATCTAATGACAACAGTCATTACAACCAAGTAAGTACAATTAATGTCTCCTATTTTATCGTGGACTGTTTTCATTTAATTTCCTGCACTTTACACAGACTGCAGAGTTAGCTGCCGCGCAGGAAAAGCAAATGGAAGTGTGCGATGTCTGCGGTGCATTCCTTATTGTTGGAGATGCTCAACAGCGCATCGACGATCATCTCATGGGGAAGCAACATGTCGGATATGCAAGATTAAAAAGTGCATTGCAAGAAATCATGGTACGCATGTGTTTTTAATTGGAAAGATTATACTTTAAGGCAATGTGGATGTGATATCCAAGGGATCTCGTTTATGAAATTTCTAATTAGGTGTTAAATCGTTTTAAATTTTATCACGTCAGTGTGGAGGTCTTGGCAATTAAATATCAATTTTTTAATTTCTTTAAACACAACACTTTTTTTTTTGTATAAAAATGAGATTTTTTCCTTGCAGACTTTTATGATTCTGTTACTCTTTCATAAACCAGACCTCTGCATCGCCACTTTCATGTCGCTTTAATACGTGATCATAATTTATATCGCACTGTGTGATTACAGAGTAAACGTGAAAAAGCAAGAGATGAGAAAGAGCAAAAGAGGGAAGAAGACAGGAAACAAAGGGCGAGGGCGAACGAAGAACTGGAAAGAAGGAGAAGGGAGGGTGAAAGGGACAGAGACAGAGAGAGAGATAAACGTCGTCGTCGTGTCGACGAGGATAAGAATAGGCACGACTCGGCGAGCCACAGGTTAGCGTAAGGATCGACACTTTGACTTCTTAATTTTTATTGAAAAAGGAACGGCGTAAGAGAGTTCCTTGTTCCTCAGGAATTCTGGACATCGAAGTAGAAGTAGATCAAGGGAAAGGCACGATCGCCATAGAGAAGACGAGAGTCATCGACGACACAACAGAGATAAAGGTTAGACGACAATGAGAGTATTCGAAAGAAATTGAGTCGGCGTCAGTAAAATAAAATTCATCCATACCCTTGTTGGTGGTAATGCCATTTTGAGTACTCAAGTTGGCGCGTCGCGTTACCGACATTTATATTTATGTTGAAGTCTGTTACACTATATGCTACCACCCAATTCGGAGAATACTTTCACCAACGATTGGACCTCAGATATATATAGGCTGACTCTTTCATAACACCTAAAATACCGCGACCTTGACAGAATTATCTCCTTGTTCCACAGGAAATCGCGACCACCGGAGTTCTAGCCACCACAACCGTCGACGCCATCGATCCCGAAGCCGAAGTCACAAGTAACAACACTTGATTGGTTAGTGAGTGAGAAGTAAGCCAGGTATGCACTAAACGATAAATCTTTAACGTCTCAATTACTATACAGGTACACTACCAGGTGAGTTGCTCTTAGTCGCACAAATATATAATGATTAACTATCTACGCCTCGCTACTGACTGAACGTTAAATGTCGCGCCGATGTCAGAGAAACTCGGGACCATCCAATTGGGGCTTACGATTACAAGACAGGGGACGTAATCCGAGCGAGTGTCCATTTAGCCGGAGAAGATGCGACTAGCACGAAGTAGTATAAGGAGATCCAACGCCAAGAGTACCCAGAGAGCCTCCTCGATGAAATCTTGCAATTGATAATTATCGGTTGCTAACGGGTCCGCCAGTCTTTATCGCATTCTGTATATCATCCGCGGATTATCGTTTCGCTTTGCGTACCTCAATTGCAAAATTAAAAGCATTTACGTCGATAGAAAATGTTTCGGTCACGAAGGATTGGAGTTCCCTCATTTTCCGCAAATGGCGCTTGCGTCGTTAGGTCAGAGAAAATCTGACATCCTGGGTCCCGAATTCTGGGGCCACTTTCTGTGGAACACCGACCGTTGCGTTATGTCTCCTTATACTATTTCATGGCGACCAGGTCTAACGGTTGACACATTGACAGTCACTTATGAGATTACTCCGAAGGTAATTTCGTTTCGGTAGATTCAACACGGTGCTTCTTTTCTCATTGTATTTGCGGAGCAAGGTGGGAGGAGGTATACCCGCCCTTGCTTCGGTGTCTCTCGGAATATCTTCGTAGGTGTAAATACACGGTGTAAACGGTTTAGTGCGAGCCCAACGGACCGCCGATAGTTCGATCGTTCGAAATGAGAATTAGTGATTTAGTGGAGGGGAACAGAGTGCCTAGACCTGCCACAGTGACAGTGCCCTGCGTGACTGTGAATATACAAACCTAGCTTCTGCCACGCATTGACATGAGGTATTTATGCCCGAATGATAATACCAAACATGACCTTTTTAATTAGGAGAGAGTTACATGTTCTTTCAAGTGGAAGCCCTTTGTTTATTTGAGAAACAGCCTCTCTCTGCCTATCTGTCTCTATCTCTGTCTTTTTTTATTTATATACTTCTCAATCACTGCTACCGCTTAAAGTTAGAGTAACATATCCCCTCCTGTCCTTCCCTCTTCGATCTTTTCCTTTATTCTCGATTTTTATTTTATTTTATTTTATCGTCTGTTATTTTTACCTTGTTTTGAGGTTAGTCTATATTGTTTCGTGGTTTTTAGGAAAGAGGGAACACTGGTTCTAGCGGCTTGGACGGATCCATCTCGTTCTTTGTTTTGACCTTCCTATGTTTGGTTAACCTGAACTCATCATTCGACACTGCGAGTTTCTTGATTTGTAGACAGCCTGTTCGGATAAATGTCATTTTGTGGGAAGTGGCGTAAGGGGATTTTCCATTCCTTGGGGCTTTTTGAAAAAATTCTTACCCTGTGTTTCCTTGGAAAGTTAACCGACGGCGACACTAGCGATCCTTGCGGGAAAAGGGTTGTAACTTCGAATGTCCGATTTGGCGGCGCTTAAGGCGATGTTAAAGGTTGATAAACCGATTCGTCTGAAATTTTAACACGCGATTGTGGAGGTGCTAATTAATCCTTTGCGGACGAGTGTCCGTGATGTTTCGAATTAATCGGAGGCGCGCGATTTCGGAACTTGTGATTTCGAAGTGCCTTAAACCAGTTATCCTCCCGATGAAGTGTGTAATGGTTTTCAGGAGAGACTTTACACGGTAAAGTTTCGAATTTTTAGGGGAAAGCTGTTCCATTTTATCCGACGACGTATAACGTCGACGCCATAAACGATAAAGATTCTGATAGAATACAAGTTGGGAAGCTCGCGAGAGCTTTCGGCACCCACGTCCAACTTTAGACGAGTCACTGTCTCCGCTTGCTAAATAATTAATTGTCTACTTTCAGAGGGAAGAGAAGATTAATCGAAAACGAAGACGTGCGAAGCCGTTGACAGGTGACAGCTGACTGGCAAGCGCACGCTGCTTTGTGTATACTTAAGGTAAAGATTTTGCATAAAACTTACAATTCGAGATTCGACGTGGATTTTGTACAGTGCATCGGATCAATTTATCGGCCGTAACGGCTGGACAAGAATTGTCAACCGCGTAACGAAGAGAGAAAAAAAAATTATAAAATCATATGTGTATACATATATGTATATGCTGACACGCACACACGTGTATATATACATGTATATATGAATTGACGTTTTCTCGAAGACCTCCCGATGTGAAAGAAAGGAAAAAAAAATGGAAAATATGGATGGAGTATTTTCCGCATCTCGCAATTCAATTAATTAACCTTAATGAGACCCTTCCCGGATGGTGTTAATTTAATTGGTCAACGAGTTCTGTATTTATGCCTACCCTAGGACTTTGTTATTTTATAGGTTATAGCCTTACGCGAACAATTTAATTACATGAATTGTCGATCGGTTGCATTGTAATGTTCCAACGATTGTTATCACTCAGACGAATAAAAAGCACAGTGTCGAAAGGATGCGGATTAACGTGCCGCGAAATCGCCGTGTCGAATTTATTTATTGTCTTGCCGATGGTTCTGATTTATCGGGAGATCAGAACACCAAACAATTTCATCAAACACTGATGAAATGTGTATTTATTGCCAAGTTTTCTAGGAGTGTGTAATATTGCTTGTAATGGAGAAGGAAGGAACGACCGGCGAGAGATCGTCGAAGGACCATTACGTACATACACATTTTCATATAATGTAATTAATAAATAGATCTCTAACAGTAACATAATAATACATTTCGAGGCAGTCTAAAGAGGCGTCGATTAGTTGCTTCCAATACTGTACAAAATTGAGCTCTGTTGAAACAGGGCCGATCACTTCAGTCCCATATTTCTCGTGATCTGAAACAGGAAAGATTTCGAGTTTGTTTATTATTAATTTATATACTGGGAAACTTTGTTAAGTGATAATAGCCTTCGCTCTTTGTCAACTCTTTTCTGTAATGTGCATTGATACGTTATCTGTCTTGAAACGCAGTGATTAAAGAATTGACCTATCTAAACAAGAAAAACAAATATTAAGAATTTGTTAAGATAACGAGTGTATCAATGTGTTTCAAAGACAATGACTTTGCTTGTGGCTGTCTGCCAAGGTTTTGAAGTACCTTGTTATTTAAACAAATTGTATAAATAATAAATTGCTACCTCCTCGTAGACAGTCCAAGCCATGGCACTCATCAGCGTTCTTCTGAGCATTCGAGGTACAATTCCTTTGAAGTAACCAAAGAGTCCATATTTCTTGTATACCATGACGAAAGCAGTGGATACCCTTTTAAACTCACTGGGGTATAGTTGCATTTTTGTTTTGACAACATCTGCAGGGTGTGTCACAACCGAAGCGAGAATTCCTGCTAAAATTCCACAACCGAAGTGAGTCGTGGCCGTTCCATTCGAGCGAGGGAAATCTAGAAAGCAAAGCAAAAAGTATAAACTCTTTGTGTTAAACTACAAAGTAATCGCATTTTTACTGTACAGTAAATCTGTGATTAAAGATCTTTTACAATGTGTTATGCCGGGATTTACCTGTAGCTACCGTTCTCTTTAGTCGCGTGTAGAACATGAGATAAAGACCACTGAATGGAGCATCTCGAAGTAAAGTTGGTATGAGCCCACTGGCAAGACCTCGCAGACCTTCGTACTTATAAATCAAGTGAAGAGCTTCTCCTACGCTGTTATATTTGTAGACACCACTCTGAAAATGTTTCATTCTTCCATTTAATAAATAAATAATAAGTAACATTTTTCATAACGACTTTAAAAGAGTGACATGACACGGAGTGAACTCATCGACAGTATTTTAATGTTTACCTCGAATCGTGTCTTCACAACCGTAATTGGAATAAGTAAGACTCCTGACATTGTTCGTGCTGCAAGGCCTAGTGACACAGCTTGGAGAGACGTAAGAGGTTCTTCGAGGTATAATGTATGTTTCAGCCAGTGTAGCGAAGAAAAATAAAGTCCCACGCCAGGTACAACCCTGGTTATGGACTAAAAAGTGGACAATAAATTTGGAGATAAATATTAATGAAACTAGGATAACCATATGTATATTAAACAGTAATATTTTTATAAATGACAAAATAACTGTCGAAGAAAGTATACACACATACCGGTGTCATGCCCCTCCATAGTCCGAAGACTCTTTCGTTTCTCACAATTTGAGCAATAATCGACAGAGTTCCATTCTTGGTCGGTCTGAAATAAAGTAACGTCTTGACTTAGATTACGAAATGAATTATACTTAATTTTTTGTATTGATTAATTTCAAGATTTACCCGATGTGTACATTTACTCTACTCTGAAGTCTTGTCTTTACTAAATCCAAGGGTTGAAATAGTATCGTAGAAAATGTTCCGGAGAATGACCCAGCTAGGAAGGACTTCAAGACGGGGTACTGAAAGATTGCATATTTATTAATAATCATGGCCAATTACATTTCTAAAACATAATCAGTCTAATAGAATACTAATGGGGATTTTATTATCGGTTAAACACAGCTCGGTAAGCATCGATACATATTCTGGCTAATTGAAAGTATGTTACGATTTAAATGAAAAAAAAAGGTTAGTCTATTAAAAAGGGTGAGATACTTTCGTGCAATAGATTGCATAAAATATTTTGATACAGCTATCGAGTTACTTTTAAGATAATTGTGCTTCGGTCTGATTTTAGCATGCTTCGATCCCTGAAAGGAATAACATCTATCCTTTATTTCTGTTGCACTTCGACCCCCTGGAGGGCAGCATAATTAGTGCATCAACGTGTAATCTCTCGCACGAGCTCACTCACGTGAGTCGAAGCAATCTGTATCAAAAGGTCACCGATTATCAAGTGTCGAGTTAATGTTCAGGGGTCATAGGAAATGTACAATCCGTTGAAGTCTCGTGAGAGGTTTTGTAAAAGATTCTTTTCCTCGGGTGGTCGAGTTATCCTGCATTGCTATTGCTAAACTGTGCCGTAACAAATGTCAAGCTGGGAACAAATATTTTCTCAGTCCCGAAATGAACTGTTACGTAAATTATTTTACGCCGCTAAGCACATCTTACTTTGTGATCTATTGAGCAGTGGAAAAGCACCGATATACTGTGAACTGAATTAATTTTATGTCCTGATAATTAAGCGTTTACAGTAGCAGGAAATTAATATCACGCTTTTATCTTAACACACCGAATTCTTAATTCTGCATAGTAATCACAAATAAAATTATAACTTGTAACAGAATTAAAAGTATTAAGAGAATATACATGTGATTAATTTTTAATTATTTACAGCATGTTTACAGTATTTGAATTTTATTAAATTCATTGAATATTAATGCATATATACTCAGTAATGCAATTTAAGCTTTGCTTAGAAATCTTTATTGTCATTAGTCTATTACTTACAATCGTAAAAGTATCCATGAAAAAAGGGATGCAACTGAAATTCTGCCGAACAGCAATTATATTACACGTTTTAACAGCGTAGCTAATAAAAAGTAAAAGCTCAGAATCAAGTTGAATCTCTCCAGACTTCCTTTCTAGTTGGTTGAACACTGAACACATTTAAAGCGACACGATTACTTACATCCCCCCTTATCTTTGTTTCTTGACATTCGAGGTCTGTGGGATGACCCTGCATATCATATCATGATGATATAAAAGGCCTGAGAATATAGAATTAAAACGTGATTAAAACGTGACTTATGAAAACGTGATTTATTCTAGCATTGACAATTATCTCGCATTGTTTCCATTCGATTCCATTTTGACATCACTTTTGACGACTCCCCAACTTTTTAAGTATTATCGATGATGATATCTAGAACTAAACTCGATATTTAATTTTCAGATTCAGTGGATATAGTAGTTGAATGTTACTTAGCATTTATATAACGTACTCTACTGTAATCATATAATGAACTACTGTTTACCTCAACTTCTACACACTCTCGGTATCACAATGGTTATAAATAAGATAAAATCAATTTTCGCAATTCTCTACTCAGCCTCGAGAAAAGGGACAAGAATTGTCTATAAAATATCAAGTTCTGACGTAACCTTGTGTATCGTTTCAGCAATTCACAACAGATATGTTGCAAACCTAACAACAATGTAGCAATAGAAAAACGATCGGAAGTGCGTAACGCAACGTCACTGTTCAACGCACCGAACGAACGATATCGCTGATTGTATTATCATTTATCAGTGACCTTGATTATGCATTCGGTACCTCGTGACGTAACCTAGAAACGTCCAATTGACAGAGAGCATAATTTTCTTCTCGTACGTACATTGTACATGTGCAGGTTCGAATTATCGTTAGGTTTTTTGTTTCTAAGTTTCACAGGTTATTTATGTATTTTCAACAACTTTATCACGAATTGTTTTGATTGTTGCGATATGGAGAATTTGAAGTTATCGGTAAAGTGAATTGTTGATATAGTTCGGATGGCGCTGCCAGGTGACGCCATAGTTCCAAAATTCTCGGTTAAATTAAATCGGAGATTTAACGTAAAGAAAATGATCGCGGTATACCAATAGAACAAGAACTTATCAAAGCGAAGTCAAAACGGTTACATTTTCGTCGTATTTATAAAATTGGAATTTATTTTGTAAAGACCCAATAACGCCGATTTCAGAACTCAAGTTAACCTACGTTTAACTGGTTTATATGCGGTTTAAACCTCTTGTAAACCATTTAACTCCTATGAACTAGCTCTGGATAGCGCGCATATATGTACAGTTCTAAGATTCGTACAAACCGTGATTCTAGCGGAATGGCAATTGCTAGGAGAGGTTATGTTTTGCTGAAAACTGCTAATAAATCCTGCAAATCGTTATGACCTGACAAACAAGACACGTAGACCCGAGATAAGCCCACATAAGCGACCGAAAGCTGGAGAATAGGTGAGAGCGATTACCAAATACATCGGCAGGTTTGGTGGGATACATGTCGCAGGTGTTAATAAAAGATCCGCGCAAGGAGACAATGGTGTCTTTACACGAGTGGAGGCGAGCACTGCACACTCCCCACATCTACCGGGTGGGTAACAGTGCATTACGTATCCAGAGTCCGTATCGGATGTTCTTCTTCGTCGCTGTGATCTTGACGATCCTGTACTGGACGCATCCATGGCTGCGGAATACCCTGTGCAGTGGCAGTATCAGCAGCAGCGTGAGGTCCTTGGCACCATGCCACTACCGATACTACACTTACAATAAGACTTATCCATTGACTCCTCCAATTCGCACCAGCACCAGGGTTTCTTACAGAATAGCCATTGTAAGCGATTTGGACCATGATTCAAAGAGTACGGAAAACAAGAATATGTGGTTTAGTATGCTTAAGAAGGGTTGGCTAGTCTGGAATTTTAAGAACGAGATTTCGGTTTCTTGGGATGAAGATACTACAAAACTGATGTCTACCCTGGGCATGAAAGGAAGAGGAATGGAACTCTCGGAGCTGGTAACTTTCGATGGACGATTAATTACGGTTGAAGATCGCACGGGGTTGGTGTATTTCCTTGAGAACGATAAGATTTATCCTTGGGTTATTCTTATGGATGGTGATGGAAAGAATACTAAAGGTAAAGTTCCATTTAAGAACTGTTAAATATATGTGAATTATTAAGCCATTGTTTATGTGGGACTAGTTTAAAAGCTGTTAAATGTATTAATTATTATACAATAGGAATGAACCTCTCAAAAATGTATGCGAGCCATGTCTTTACTTTATTTCTCTCATTGCCAGGCTTTAAATCCGAGTGGGCGACCGTGAAGAACGAGCAGCTTTATATTGGAAGCATGGGAAAGGAGTGGACAACGAGTTCGGGGGTGTTTGAAAATCACAATCCACAGTGGGTGAAGGTAGTGTCACCTCTTGGGGAAACGCACTCCCTAAATTGGATTTCTAACTACAAGCGCTTGAGGCAGACGATTGACATAGAATTTCCTGGTACAGAATTAATGAGTCGATAGACATTTGGCATTCAACGCATCCACTGGAAGCAATAACAATGGTGAACCTTGAAAATTGTATCGTTACAAAGTCACGTGTTAATAAGATCGGACAGCTAACGTGATAAACATTGGAAGCGATGAGTGCTGAAACTTGCAAATGTTTTTATCTTGAATCACGTATTAATTACCGTCGGGTAATGTAGAGTGATATGCATAGGCTACATGATACACGAGTCTGCGGCCTGGAGTGATGTACACAACTGCTGGTTCTTTCTACCTCGGAGATGTTCCAAGGAAAGATACAACGAAACCTTGGATGAGCTCCTTGGCTGCAACGTACTACTGATTGCTGATGAAAATTTTGTCAATGTTGAGGTACTTTCCTACGTGTAACATTTCTGATGTAAATGTATTTATTAATTAATTAATCCAATCTAATTAATAGATGCAATTTGTTTCAGGCAAAACGAGTGGGCACCTTAATTCCTACAAGAGGATACTCAAGTTTCAAGTTCCTGCCTGGATCGAAAGATTCAATAATAGTAGCATTGAAGAGCGAAGAAAATCAAGGCCAAATGGCAACCTACATAACTGCATTTACCATAGACGGAGTAATTCTGATGCTGGATAGTAAAATAATAGATAAAAAATTCGAAGGCCTAGAATTTATATGACATTCCTGCTAAGTCAATAGATCGGCTGCTAAACCGTTCCATTTTTGTAAATAGTTATACATACGAGTGTTACCTAAGAAAAGAATATAGCGGACAATCCTAACGATCGAGTTTTATCGATCAAATGGGTAGTGAAATTTAACCGGAAGTGTTTTGTGGAAGATAATGCTGTGCATATCTTTTCTCAGCTTACCTTTTTCGTACTGCACAAAGATTTCATGAATTCCCCGTCGAAGATGATGGGAAAGATTTTCATTGTTTATATGTGAAGTGGACTAAATTTAACTTTCTCCATGTGTCCAATTATTCCAAACTCTTTCCTGTACCTAATCCATTATTCAAACTACGCTTTACATTTCAGTCTCGAAATAATCTCAAAGGGAGTCGAGACAATGCGGGATTCTCCGGACTCTGCGCTTTGGATGGCGAAGAAATTCAAAGGAATTCGAGAAATTGGCCAGAGAGATTTCGTTCTCGCCGAGTCGGCGCATCCGAGTGTTTCACTTCGCGGGACAACGTGTCCCACTCAGGGTCACAGTATATTTCCAGACCAAAATCAATATGTACTGTGCCAACGTGCGAAAGGGAGCGGCACTGCACCACTTTAAGAGGGTTAGTCAACTCAGTCTGCTGGATTTAAGAGCCGGTCGAGTCAAGAAGGCGTCAACTTCTAAGGCCTGGAAAAGGTTCGCAAGAAGGCAGCGAGGGAACATCAAACATGGGAAGATCTCTGCTCCACATCGAGATAACACGGTATTTCCATTAGATGCTTTCACGATTTATTTAACCTAACAGGGAATAACCTGCATTTTAGGAATTCTAGCAATTATATGCAGATGATCGGGATCATCATTGTTATTTAAAAATCATCATTGTTATTTAAAATCATCATTGTTATTTAAAAATTACTGTGTGTGTCTTAGGGGTGTGGCCTGATAAAGAGAGTCAGATAAGAGGTGAATTTATTTCAAACCGATTAACTGCTTAAATATTTGAGAATCTTTTGTACAGTTCATCGGCTGGTTTTATCTTTTATGATTCACAACAATTATATATGAATAACACTATTTATAAATAAATAAGAAATAAATAAATTTAGTGACACTGCACTCGCACAGGTTGAGGGGTCAAGAGTATTCGCTGGAGTCAGCGTGAGATCTGTCGAAGTCCGAGGCAAGGATGGCTACGCAAGAGGAGGACTGGCGAATCGCTCGTAGAGGAATTTCTTTACTCCTCAACAATAAGACCGAGGAAGCCGAGGCCCTCTTCACGAAGCATCCCCACAGCTTTCACATAAAGGCTGGGAAATGCTTCGTCCTTTTCATGGTAAGTCAATTCTAGACAAATTACGGTTCAGTGAAACCCCCCTCAAACCAGTTGATTTAAATAAGATATATTTTTTTTTAAGGGTATTGCACTGAATTTTCTCAATTGGTTTGAGGGGTGTTTCACTTAACTTTAAAAATTCCTCAAAGATAGACTGTCTTAAATGTTGTATATGTAATAATTACACTTTTATCACAGAATGCTCTTATGACATTCGAGGAGGACAAGCTGCAGCATGCTGTTCAGGTCCTCAGGGACACGGAGAAAGAATGCGCCGGAGATATTGGATGGCTCAAGTCTGTCAGAAGTAAAGTCTTTGGGTCCGAAACCGAAGAGGTAGGTTAAGCACCTTAATATCACACTGTAACAATTTTCTCATAACAAAAGTGATACGACTACTGGAATTCTAATTATTTTCTTCGCAGGATGACTATTCAAAGAGGCTGGAACGGCAGATCGTGTTGGCAGACTCCCAAGTGTGTGCAGCGATGCTGGTCCTTTTGCAGCAAGAGTTGGGGGGCTATGTAAGGGGTGGCTGGATGCTGCGTAAAGCCTGGAGGGTTTATCAGCACACGTATTTGCAGATCTCTCAGATGTATCGTCGAACTTTCGGTCGCAGTCCATCAGGTGAGTGCCATATTGAATTCTATTGGGTATTGTACTACATGGCATCCTCCATATATTCTGTTCGTACAATAGTTATTTTCACTTCACCTTAACTAACTCATCTCTTCATTCTGATCAGGTTTCGGACTAGGCCGGAATGAGCCCATCAACGGCGCTTCCGCGCTTCAAAGTCCAATAAGTCCATCCTCGGAGTGGTCGATTCCATCGTGCAACGGCTCGACAAGTGGCCCGACTTCCAGTGCCTCTCCGTCAGGTCTGCGAAGCTCTCTATCAATGTTCTTCTCGCTCACTGGCATCACAACTGAACAACAGACACCGTAATTGTTTCTTCTTACAAACCTTCGGTCCGTCGAGGCTCGTTGCAGCTGTTTCGATATGTGTCCAAAGCCCTTTCATAGTCTGAAAACGTAATTATGACACATCCTCGGGCCTTTTAGGACCTCGCACTCGTACTCTCGTACTCCGACTGCTACTCTTGCATTCGCAGCTTTCGGTCTCTTTAGTCGACTTTATGTCGCCGTTTATTTTTCAGATTCGTGGAACCAGCGGAGGTGGCCCGGTTGATGTCTGCAGTGAGCTTTGGCTATGGAGTCTTCCAACTGTGTGTCAGCCTTTTGCCACCGTCACTGCTTAAACTTGTCCACCTTTTGGGGTTTGAGGGTGATCGACAAGCCGGAGTAGCAGCACTCCTTTATGCCAGACGCAGTGAAGACATGCGAGCACCTCTTGCTACGTTAGTTTGCATTTTGAAACAGGAATGAGTAGATATTAAGGTGGTGTGAAAGTGGCATCTAAAATTCGGGACACTTAGTTCGGAAAAATATTTCATAAACGAGACCCTTCAGACGTCGACGTCGACTTTCGTATCACCTTAACTATTAGATTCATTGAGCTGTTTTCAATTTAAGTAGAGATGTTCATTTCAATTAATAGTATTTGTCTTTCTCTGACAGGCTGTCGCTTCTGTGGTATCACACCATCGTTAGGCCATTCTTCGCTTTGGATGGCTCGAACGTTAAGGCTGGAGTCGAGACAGCAGAACAACTGATCTTGGAATGTCAGTCGGAGTTCCGAGACTCTGCACTCTTTCTCTTCTTCACCGGTCGCGTAGAACGACTGAAGGTTGGTATTAATTATTAAGGTGATATGAAAGGTAATGAACATGTAATATTATATTATTATATTATTGTAACCGCGTTTGGTGGGTATTATCTGTTCACAGTCCACTGTAGACGCAGCTTTAGTTGCTTATGGAAGAGCAGTCGAAGCCTCTACGCAGAGGGAAGTAAAGTTACTCTGTTTACACGAAGTGGCCTGGTGTCATCTCATCAGGTTGGACTTCACGGAAGCGCATCAGTCTCTTGCTCAGCTTCAGAGACAGTCAAGATGGTCCAAGAGTTTTTATGCCTACTTGGCTGCAGTCTGTTCCGGAGCCGACGGAAATATCGCCGATCTCCTGGCTACCTACCATCAGTTGATTAAACTCATCTCTGGATTCCCTAGAGACACGCAACTCGGCGCATTCATTTTGAGGAGAGTGCCAAAACTCGTCGATGAGCTCACTGACAAAACTCACGAAGCGATCTACTACCGATTATTAGTTTACGAGTTGTTGTACCTTTGGAACGCGATGCCATCCTGTTCCATGGGGTCATTAAATATGATCCTCGCAGGTTAGTGTCGTTTGGCCGTCTAAACTTCCAGTTAATTATTCTCTGAAAATGTAAAATAATTAATTAACCACATTTGCAGATTGCGAACAGGCGAGGAATAGAGAACCGATGGTAGGCCTCGCAGACCTTCTTTCTGGAGCAGCCTATTCTTATATCGGCCAGTTGGATGTTGCTGCTGAGAGCTACCGCAGGTGCCTGAAACGACGTTCTCCACAAACCAGGTCGGATGCTGAGGAAGATCGACATGTCGGAGCTTATGCCTTGTACGAGCTAGGAAGCACCCTGTGTAGCCTCAACGTAAGAGCAAATACTAATGTATACTTCTTCAAAACAGAAATGATGTTTTTTGTTAATTACTTGTTAAATTGAAACTTGAAAAATTATTTGTTAATTTACAGGCGATCGAGGATGGGAGGAATGCTTTGGTGAAAGCGCAGTCGCAGTACAGGGATTATGATTTCGAGAGTCGACTGAACGTGAGGATACACTCGGCCTTGAAAAGTTTGCATTGAGATTAGAGGATAAACAAATTCTGAGTTATTGGAAATCTGCTGAGGGAGCTGTCAGTGCTGCGTATGAAAACTTGTCATCTGCGTCAGCTGATCACTTACTTCGAATGGAAGTCACATCGGAGTTACTTGACGTCTCTTTACATCTCCAATCTCTCGACTGGATGCAGAAGCAATTTATATTAGACTACGGTTAGTAGTAACAGCAATAGTAGTGCCTTCGGAGTTCAAATACTTCGCACTGTTTAAATTAAAAAAGACTAATATTAAAAAAAATGCACTTGTTTAATATTAAAGGATTAAATAAGGCTGTTTTGTGGAAACAGCCATAGTAGCATAGAATAATTTCTAAATGTTATTTTCGTAATATTAAAAAAATACTTATATTAAAATGAAAGGATATGTTTTGTATATCTGTAAGAAAGATATTACAAAAACACGTAGAGCTAATACTATACAAATGTTATGTTGTTGCAGTTCAGAGACCAGAAAAATTCTAGCGACGAAGTGGAAGAAATACGTATTTTTTACCAAAGTACAGGTTTACGATTAACACACTGCAGTGTTATGTACCTAAGGGGTAACAATCGATCCATTAGAAAAAAAATTAGTCGATAGTAATTATCGAGAGCGTGGAACGAACGTAAGGAGACGAATGTCCGAGCTGAATTTTGTTTTTCAGCGGCCTACAATAGACCTGCTTTTTTTTTACAAACAAGAAGCGACGCAGTAGATTAAAATAGACATTCCTATTGTATCATTCCCACGTGTACATTGGTTGATTTATATAAAGTTTTCATTGTAAAGGAACAAGTAGATTATCACTAAAAGCTTTCGTTCCACTATTTTACCAGACTGTGGGTGATTCCTTAAAAAATCATAACCATCTTGAATTCAAAATACACGTATACAATTCTCCAACAAATGTCAAACTAATTTGTGGGAACAGTCTCAAGCACATTAAATATTTAAGTAATTTAATTTTATTATTAAAACAATTAGGTCTCCCTAATTATTAAAACTAAAACGGTACTATTATATTTAAATCCTGGAGAAAGTCGCGCGCCGTCTCGTCGATCCAACATGGCGGCGGTATCGATATATCTCGAAGTCGGCGCCCGGCGGCGGCGCCATCTTGCGCTCGTTGCGCACAACCTCGGTAAAAGTCGCGTTTTTTGTCGGGACTGCCCTTCGGGACGGCCGTTCCGGTGTGGGGCTGCGGTTAAACAGTTTTATTTACCAGCGGGAGAGTGCCGAATGGTCGGTGGGACGCGTTAAATGTGCGGCGAACATGTCGAATCCGGGCGGTAGCAGGAGGAACGGGGCCACGAAGATCAGGCTTACGAGTGAGTCGCCGCGGCTGAGGTCGCCGCTCCGTATCGCAATTAAAAGCGAGTCTCGACGAGTTGCGACGAGTCGAGGACTCCGCGACACGAATTAGGCCCCCTCGAGAGTGCTGCGTTTTGTGCGATTTCCGGACCCGTGCACGGACGAGGCTCCAAGGAGTTGACGGAATGCTCGACGTTGCTCGAGGCGGCTCAACATGGCTCCCCGCGTTGGCCTCGCGTCCGCTCGGCGGACTTGGCCAAGCGAGACGTCAGAGGCCCCCGAGAGAGGCTACGCCGTCGCGGGCCCCACCGACCGCTCCCCGGGAGGTCCACTCCGTTCTGTGTACTCCCTCGATAATAACGGCCACGGATTGTGTGCAATTGTGTGGTTGGACAGATACACGCGTTTGTACAGGCTAGGCTAACTGTCAGGAGTGGTTATGGTCTCTAAAGGGCCGTCGCATTTTTATTCAATTCTGTTTCCCTTTGTCGTAGTTTTATTTAATTTTATGTTATCTCTTGATCAATTAACGACATATCAATAGTTTCATTTTATTCTAATCTATGCTAAGCAAAATATCAAAAGTGGGGTTAATTTCTTGAAGTTCCGTTTCGTCTTGTATTTTCCTTGTTATAATATTTTTTTAACAATGTATTGTAAAGTTTTGTAATATGTATTCGTGTCTGTTGTATGGCCTAGCTGAGATATCAGTTGTTATAATTTAATGACAGTCCCTACGAGTCCTGTTTTATGTCAATTGGTGTCAGTAATAACCACGAATTAAGCTTCGGTGGGGTCCGTTAACTGCTCCCAGAGGGGCCCGATGCGTTCTGCATATTTTTCTCATATTGCTGATTGCTCGCATACCAACAAAAATTATATCTCTATATTTTAAAGTTTTTTCAAAGAATTTTGATAAAAGGTACTCTTCTTAAATAGCAGAGTACTGTTTGTTATTAAATTTTAATCGCTAAGGAATGTCTTGCTTTAAACTTACATGTAGTCTGCAAGTGCATGGCAATTAATTATACTTTATAATTTCAGTCTTATGTGCCCGCAATCTTGCCAGGAAAGATTTGTTTCGTGAGTATAGAACTTTTTGCTATGTCACTTGAATGATGCTGAGATCGGAGATTTACATGTTAAATGACTATTCGCAGGCTTTCCTGATCCATTTGCGAAGATAACGGTGGATGGCTCTGGGCAGTGTCACAGCACTGACACTTGCAAAGCGACGCTGCACCCTAAGTGGAATCAGCACTATGACTTGTATGTTAGATTACTCTTAATCCGATACTTTGTAATTGTACTAATCTAACGGTAAACTTCAACACATTCCACGCCAGTCGGTTGGATCACTCACATAATCCAATGCTTTATAATTGTATCGATACAGCTGCATTTAATATTTATACTTCCCACAGGTACATTGGGAAGAACGATGGCATCACGATATCAGTTTGGAACCACAGAAAGATTCACAAGAAACAAGGAGGTGGATTCCTCGGATGCGTTCGGCTGCTCTCCAATGCGATTCAAAGGCTTAAAGATACTGGATGTAATTATCACCTTATAATTCCTTCTATTAATATATTCATTATTTCTTTTATTAATTCCTTCTATTATTATATTCATTCTTACATTTAAAAAATTTTTGTTTATTTCTTTGACAGTAGACCAATTTCAACTATGATTTAACTTATTAAATCTTGCAGATCAACGACTGGACCTTTGCAAAGCTCGTTCCGACGACCCTGATGTCGTCAAAGGGCAGATAGTGGTTTCTCTGTTATCTCGCGATGGCCACAATGGTGCTGTCAGCAACACGGTTGGACATAACGCAGTTGTCGACGTTCTGGGAGATTTAAGCTGCCCTACGGACCTCCCCGATGGCTGGGAGGAAAGAAGAACGCAGAGTGGGCGCTTGTATTACGTCAATCATTACACCAGAACTACGCAGTGGATCCGTCCAAACGCTCGGTTTGTTTTTGTACCCTTTTCTTTCTTCCATATTTCTTAACATTTACTACATCATATTTGCAAGTAGTGCTCGGGTCATTAGATCAGTAAAAATCTGAGATCCTGGGTCCCGATTCTCGGGCCACTTTCTGTGGAACCGACAATTGGCTTGTGTAGAGGAAACTAAAAGGTTCTTGTGCTTATTTCAGGCCTAGTAACGCGATAATACCAACTACTCCAGAGCCACCCCCAGCACCCTCTTCGGAGCCTGCGTCACCAAGCTCTCCGGGTGTTAGTAGCCCTTCATCAAATGTCAGGAACGACAGTCCTCTTAGAGCGACACCTGACAGGAATGGGGAATCGACACCAAGCAGAACTCCCAGCAGAGACAGCTCTGTCCAGGAGACTCCGAGGAGTACCCCTACGCAGCAGCAAAACCAAAATTCCACTCCGACTCAGGGTCAGCAGAGTCAGGCGAACCAACAGAATGCTAGGAACACGCCACCTCCTTCTGCAGTTAGGGAACGCAGAACTCCTAGGAGCCCGGAGGAGCAGAACGGTAACCAGAATGCGAGTCAAAATGCGAACGCGAACCAAAATTCGAGGCCCGATAGGGCCTCGAATGGAAATCAAATACGACGACCCAGTCGACCAGGCAGGAACAGAAGCGGCCCTCCTGCTTCTGGGGAGAGGAGAAGCGACGTGCAGCCTCCGGATTTACCGCGTGGATACGGTACGAATTTTTGATAACGTGTAAATGTACGTCTTGATAATTCTTAATTAACGATAATGATCCCCCTTCTTTCTTTTTGGAACGTTTGGTCTTGTGACAATAAATATCTGATTTAATCTTACGTATGTCTTTTGTTTTTTAGAAATGAGGAAGACCCAGCAAGGTCAGGTGTACTTTTATCACGTACCAACTGGCGCCTCTACGTGGCACGATCCTAGAATCCCCCGAGATTTGCCGGCTAATGAATTAGCCAACGAATTAGGACCTCTGCCCAGTGGCTGGGAGATGCGCCAAACTCAGAGCGGTCGAGTTTACTTCGTGGACCACAACAATCGGACTACGCAATTTACCGATCCCAGGCTGTCCAGTCAAATCATCGACAATTTATTAAAGTAAGTCTTTGAAACAACACTACTGTTTACATTGAGGTAATGTGAAAGTGGCATGACAAAGCTTTTTAAAAAAAGATTAACTTCAGAGATTGAGATGGTGATCGAAGAGGAGTAAAATTATTTTCTTATTCTTGGTGAATCTTTTTTTATCTTGAATTTCGCGAGCACTTAGATGAACATATTTCTTTCCAGAAGGCAGACAAACAATGCCAGCAATAACACGAGTCCCCCTGCAGCCAGCAATACGAGTAACTCCACTCCGACAAGAACAGAACAGTCTGTCCCTGCGGAGGCTACCTCACCTGTGAGTCCATCGAACCCAAGCCAGCGAAGGGCCAGGTCTGAGGGTGCGAACAACAATAACTCCATGACGCGTAAGTCGATCATGTATAAAGTCTATCAAGTCAATCGGGCCAAGCTTTCACATTCCCTTCGTAACATTAAATACTTTTTTTCGCAGAAGAAACTGTGCCTGTTGAAAACCCCCAAACAGTATCGGACCTACCAAAGGAACTTATGGAGAGCGAATTGCTGCCTAAGTACAAGAGGGACCTAGTCGCGAAACTAAAGTGTCTCAGGGCTGAGTTGAACGTTCTTCAGCCACAGAGCGGCCACTGCAGGTTGGAGGTCTCGAGGAACGAGATATTCGAGGTAAATGCCTGTAGCATAAAAGCACATAAGACACTTTTTTGTGCCGTTTATACGCAATCAATTAATTTATCTCCAGGAGTCGTATCGACTGATCATGAAGATGCGGCCTAAGGACATGAGGAAGAGATTGATGGTGAAGTTCCGAGGAGAAGAGGGCCTTGACTACGGCGGGGTCGCCAGGGAATGGCTTTATCTCTTATCACACGAAATGCTGAACCCTCAGTACGGCCTCTTCCAGTATTCCAGGGACGACAATTACACCCTGCAGATCAATCCCGATTCCGGAATCAATCCGGAGCACCTCTCTTATTTCCACTTTGCTGGGAGGATCATCGGCATCGCCGTTTTTCACGGCCATCATATCGACGGAGGCTTTACCACTCCTTTTTACAAAATGCTGTTGAATAAGGCGATCACTCTCAGCGACATCGAAGGAGTCGATCCGGAACTCCACAGGAGCCTCACGTGGATGCTGTGAGTGAACACCCTTGACTTTCCTTTCTATTTTTAGTTAACACCCAAAAGGGTACAGATGAATTTTAATTAATCGACCTGGATTAAGTTTCTCTGCGCCTTTCGTATCATCTTAGTATCCTGTATCGATCCTGATTGCCTGTAATTTTTTATTTCCAGGGAAAACAGCATCGACGGCGTCTTGGAGGCGACCTTCTCCGTCGAGCACAGCAGCTTCGGGGTCTTGAAGAATCACGAGCTGAAACCTGGAGGAAAGGACATCGCCGTTACCGAGGAGAACAAGCGCGAATACGTTCGACTTTACGTCAATTATCGGTTCATGCGAGGTATCGAGCAACAGTTTTTGGCCCTGCAGAAGGGATTCCACGAACTGATACCGCCGCAATTGTTGAGGCCCTTCGACGAGCGGGAACTGGAGCTCGTGATCGGCGGCCTGGGCACGATCGACATCAACGACTGGAAGATGCACACCAGGTTAAAACACTGCACCCCGGACACGCCGGTCGTCAAGTGGTTCTGGCAGATCGTCGAGTCCTACGGCGAGGAGATGAAAGCGAGGCTCTTGCAGTTCGTCACGGGAAGCTCTAGGGTGCCTCTTCAGGGGTTCAAGGCTCTTCAAGGTGAAGCAACGAATTATTTTTATCTGATGGATATATTTACTGATTGTATCAAGGGGATGTGAATATGGCATCGGAGAGGTCAATCCTCGTTTCAATTTTTCCTCCACATTCACGTTGTAGAGTTTGATTCGGTACACTCGGTTTGGAGGTTCGATGGGGGTTCTCTTAAGTTCTAGACGGGTTTCTCATCACCTTAATAACTAATTGTTGAATTTTTAGGCTCGACGGGGGCGGCGGGTCCGCGTCTCTTCACGATCCACGCAGTGGACGCGCCTAGCGAGAACCTGCCGAAGGCCCACACGTGCTTCAACCGAATCGACATACCCCAGAGCTACCCGAGCTACAGGAAGATGCTCGATAAGCTGACCCAAGCCGTCGAGGAGACCTGCGGATTCGCCGTGGAATGAGCTCGAAGCTCTCGCCGAGGGCGAGATTGAAACGAATCGTTCGAGAGGGTCGCGAAACTCCCTCGGGAGGAAATGGTGCAAGGGATGAGCTGATACTCGACAGCCTTTGCCTTTCCCTGAGATAAGGGACAAGCGAAAACGCCCAAGGCTCGTTTTCCGACACTCCGACCTCGGAATTAACCCTTTATTTCGCGTTTAAGATGGCCTGAATTAGGAATTTCGAGGGCGAGGGGGAGCTCAGTCGATTATAGGCTAAGCTACGATGTCTGCGGTTAGGATAGTTAGTCTTCAGAGCCTAGATTATGGTTTCTGTTAACTCTTTGGATGCTGCCAGGCTGAGGACTTCGATGGTTCGAACCTGGGGGAAATTTAATCGACTGTTATCGGAGGGATTTTTGAACACTGGTTGGATTTGGAGGCGACTCGTGAATGGTGCCGGCGTCTGCAGGGGTTTTTAATGCGAGGCCTGGCATTATTTACGGTCGCCTTAATACTGTAGAGACCTTAAGGTCGAGGTTGAGAATTATCTTGAAGGTTTCTCGACCCTTAATGGGAGGGAAGGGGTCGAGTGGTTGTTGTGCCTGAACTATTCGCGTTGAAGAGTATTGTACATGTACTGAGATTTTTAAGGGCGTGCCGGCCGGCACCTCGATATCGATTTACCACGTAATGATATATAATATATTGATAAATTTAATATAACGAAGCGAGACAAATAATTAATCGTGTAGGAATTAATGCGCGATCGTTTTGCGGAGCAGCTCGGGGCCGTCCTAGGAGAGCGGAAGTGCCTTTCGGAAAACGAGCCTTCGGTCGGGTTTAGGCTTCCGTTTCCGTTTCCGGCGATTCTCCGGAAGCTTAGGTCCCAGGGCGAGGGACGGGATTTCTCTGGAAATGCTCGAAACTCGATACGCTATCATGGAAGGCGCTAATTTCGCGGTCTGAACATCTCTTTAGATACTACGTCGAGATTTTCTGTTAAACTCGTTTTGTTAGAATTATTCGAGCCTAGTCGAAAAACCATAACACCTCATTATGAATATTAATGACATCTTGCCATTATTTTTATTTTTAATTTTTTTTTTGGTACAAGGAAGAAACCATTTTTATTCATTAATTCACTTAATCGTCGAAAGTAGACAGAGTTTCACTCCGAATATGTTAAACAACGTTCAGGTGTTATTTACTAGACTTTGCAATATAATTCAAGGAGTTTTGCAGAAAATCTCGGCAAAGTTCGAGACCGTAGTCCCGCTTGCGGTTTCCCTCTCTGGGAATGTAAATAGTTTAGCGAAGCTTAATGTAAAATGGGGAAAAAAAAAAAGAAGGAAAGTAGAAGGGAAACTCGTTAAACGACGTGCCTGTTTCGGGTATCTCTTTAACGAGCATGTATATCGGTATAAGGCGACGCGCAAATTTAGCTTTAATATAAAGATCGCAGATATTTAAGGAGAGAGAATCCATCGACGATCTGATCTTGATCGAAATCATGCCGACCGTTCGGGCCCAAATCAGGATAAAAAATAGTATCTCTTCGGCAACGCCCAAAAATCAAAATTGCGCACATTCGATAATATGTCCCTTGGCATAAGAAATGGAGTCCATGACCATATCTCTGTAATTACAAGTATTTTTAAATCAAATTTCAATCACTCCTTCTCTTGTGCTAAACGACATATGTCAGTATCCGATTTTTGCGTGATTTTTAATTTTTAGGTGTGTGATCTTTTTGGCGAGCAGAGTCTTTTGTCTTAATCCAGAAATAAATATTTATCGAATCGATGTGCCGAATTTTGGCGTTAAGTATTCGGTGTCGTTCGCGCAGACTTTTAAATGTACTTGGCGCGAAACTCGGTAGAGTACCCTGATTATTTTACTCGAATGGTCGAGCAAGTTTTGGAGTTATTGTTTTCGGATAGTATTGCCGTTTATTTGTTTCCAGTTTCCTCGCGAGTTCGCAAATCATGTCGGAAATTGTTCTCTCTCGTTAATCCAAGCGAATGCGAATTTCACACATCGCGAGTGGAGGGAATGGCGTTTTTTATTCCGCTCCGATCGAGTTTAATTTTATTTAGCGACTAACGCATATGCGAAAACGCACCTTCGTCCTTGCTTTAACGGAGTAGGGAGGCACGGATTTTTTTTAATTCTCTATTTATAATACCGCGCATTCGTTACTCTTGTTTTTTTTTTTCTTTTACGGCGGTGCGAAGGATTTCTCGCTGTGATCGATTTATACGTAATCGGATATTTTACCGATAAGGATTTAGAATTGATTTTATTGCAAGATGTAGAGCGTTTGTGATCTTTTGTTTTAGATAATTTTATTAATTTTGTTTGTTAACTAGGTAATGCTCTCTTTGAATTTAATATATTCTCACCGCCGATTGTCGAAGATAAGAGATATAGTTATTGTTTAAAATTATCAGATTGCAGGGAGGATATAAAAGTTTTTGGAAAGAATTTTTTTAATTTACGTTATCGGGAATCCAATTGCTGCGTTAATTAAGAGACATTTTTCGCACCGCTGTTCTTATACTGTAATTAATGTTCGCACGGTCTACCGTTTTTTTTTATATATATATACATATATACACACGCATATATATATTAATTCAACTAATTACTGTCATCGTCGTCATCGTCACTCTCGCGTCATCCTGATTATCGAGCGTAATTATGCGGTACCATCCCTGTAGAGCGTTTAATTACTTAAGGAAGTATTTTTCGTCTTCACTGGTGATATCGGGAAATACTTCCTACAGTTGGTGTTATCAGTCTACCGGGAATGTAATAGATGTCAGATCGTCACCGTGGCTCTTAGCTGTGATTAATCGTCATATCGAAAGGAGAGTCGAGGAATCGAAAAGTTGTAGCCTTTATCAATTGACGTTTGTCGCTGATGACAGTTTAAAATCACGACATGTATAACCGAGTCCGAGAACAAGCCAATAGATTCCTCGGTTCCAGGAGAAAGTTCCACTTTCCCCTGGTCCGAAGGAATTATAGACTTACTGGAAACCAATGGATATTCCGTATTTACTGCACAATTCGCTGTTTAGTGGTTGTTTAAAACTAGCCAAACGGATTTTTTCTTCTCCATCGAGGAAGAAACGTAATTGGTTAACTGAGATCAGCGTCCACGGCTTAAGTAGATTTAAAGACAGGAAGTATAGCGCCGTCTAGCGAGCCTCTCTGGCTGCGGCGTGATGACGTCACGTGGAATCCAGCCAATGAGAGCGCTCGCTTTCCGTTGGGTCGAATCGACCGACGCCGTAGTAACCGCCTCTCCTCGTCTTTATACTCTTCGTTCCATCCCCTCGAAATATTAGTGGAACTAGGAACGCCCGATCGCCGGTCGCGTTACCGGAATCTCTAGTACAAAGAAGACGAACGATCGAGAGTCGCGCCCAACGTCCGACATTTTCCAAAAGTGCCTTGGACGAGTCGGCGGCGATTGGCAGGGCGTCTAGGCGCAAAATTCAAAGGCGACCCTATTAACCGCGCGAGTTCACGTTGCATTTGCTTCGAGGTAATGTATCCGAAATTTCACGAATGTGAGAGTACTTTCCAATTGTTAGATTACATCTCGTGTAGCCTAACAAGAGGAGAAGTGAGAAAATCTAGGTTTCGTTAGATATTGGTTGTAAATTAATTGTTTGCCGCGCTGGGCACGCGCGAGGAGAGCTCTTCTCTCATTGGCCAGTCAGCGTCACGTGACGCGGCCTTGGGCGCCATTTTGAAATCCTGGATACTATCTCGCGTTAGCGCTTTTAAAAAGACGCCGCGGAATTCCCTCGACGCCCTCCGTGCACCCGTGAACATATCCGAGAGATTTGTTAAAGTTGTCCAGAAGGCGGCCAATAGGAATCGTTGGCTCTCTTCTCTTGTCTCTCTTTTTTTTTCTCCCTCTCCCCTCGCGCCGTGGCACGCCGAAGAGTAATCACGAAACTGTTATCTCTATTATCAGTTAGGGGCTGTCCACGGTAGTCACCAGTATAAATTGTAAAGTATACAAATCTTAAGTCATACGACTTGGTAGACGTAAGTTTATGAACAAAGGGTTAACATGAGCTGGATAATGTTCTCAAATTTCGGGTTTCTCGGCTGTCTTTTTTCCTTTTCCAAATTTCACTTCAAAACTACTTTATGGTGTTTCAATCCAATTTTCAATTCAACATTGTACGTTACAGCGTGGATTATTTATTTACAGAAAATTTCTCCGGTTTCCAATTTTACTCTTTAACAAGATCGGTGACTTGTGGACGGCAATGTCTTCAGGCCACGTTAACTCGTTACACATATATAATATATATATTATATATGCACAATATATGTTGTATATATAATATACAAACACACGTAAACACGATATCATCGCGCGGAACGCTCGAGCAACGACAATTATTGTACATAGACCCTTTCCTTTTGTATTTTGGATGAAATGTATATTTTAATAAAATATCCAAAACCACGAGGTAGATGGAAAGTGACATCGTTGCACAGGGTTTGAAGCTTTTGTGAGGAGTCCATGTCTTTTTCGATTCGATCACAAAAATACGGATCTTCAATTTTTCGTAAATTTATCTCGAACGTGCATCGAATCAAAAAAGACATGGACCCCTCACAAAAGCTTCATATCACCCTTAAAATTATCATTAACAATAAGGATAAAAAGAGGAAGGGATCAATTCCGCCTCTCGCCCTAGTCAAAACGCGGGCTGGTCACATTTAACATAACACCAGTGTATATTGTGTCACAACTGGGATACATAATATTACAATGGTGCATAATAAAGTTCTATACATATTTTTTTGTTCTATCTAAAACTAAAATCATAGTTGAAATTTTTATCGTTATTGTTATTTATTATTTATTTTTTTTCATCCATCACCCAACGCATTTCTCCGCGAGTCCTCTGGTCCTCCGCTCTCTTTCTAAATGAAAAAAGATACGAAAAGAAAAAGAAATAAAAAATAATGAACAAGAAAATCTATCCCTCTCAACATTTTAAAAATCTCTCCCCTCGCATTCTCTCCTTTCCCCTCTTTCTTTCATCCGTACTCGCGGAGAAAGCTTTTTTTTTTCCCCCATCGGATTTGATTTCTTCGCCTTCGCACCTTCGCACCCCCTTTCGATTAATAATTAATTAATTCCTCGGTTTAAACAAGCACGAAAAAACTAAAGGACCTCCTTTAAAAAGCAGAAACGAACTCTTAATTTTTACCTCCCCTCTCTCTCTCTCTCTCTCTCTCTCTCTCTCTCTCTCTCTCTCTNTATTTATCCGCGGAAGGAATTATCCGTAGAAAAGCGCCTGGCGGCCGAGCGATTATCTTTCTTTTTTTTTCTCTCCGTAATCTGGCCTTAGTACATACAACGGGGTCTATATACACATAATGTATATAAAGGCTTTCGCTCTATATAAATTATACATATATATGGGCTTCTCGTAGCCACCGACGCGGATGCACCTATATATAACAGCGTGTACCTCCTCCGATGACGTTCTCTCTTTCTTCTCCCAAATTAATTTTTTCCTTAACTCTTCCTTTCTTTAGTTTCTCATTCCGGGATCTTAAACCGTGCGTTACGTTTCTTTTTTTTCTTGGGTTCTCGGTTTTTCACCTGCCGAGATTGCGGAAAGGGTCTCGCTGGTTCAGGATTTGGTGCTTGACCTAGGACAATGGCTTGGTGACCTAGGGATTTGTATGGTCGAAAGCAACAATACTTTTTAGCTAGAGAAGGGTATGCACGGGCAAAAATAACAATATTTGTGATCTGAAGGAAGGATTAACATTACCTATAGCAACTGCACTTTTGACCTAGGGCAACACCTTATCACCACCAGCGATTCCCTTAACCTAACATAACGAATACCTTAACCTAGGATAACAATTCCCTTGACCTAGGGCAACAACCCGCGCGATATTGAGATAGGTCGTGTTTTGGACATGAAGGGTTTCCGGAATGAACCACTTATGTATGAACATTTTTTTTTTACGTAAAGTACAAAAGAAAAATTAACAAAACACCCTACGCTTGATTTTCATACGTTTACTTCCGAACGTAACAGCAAAGGGAAAAAAAAATAACGTCACTTTGGTATCATTCATTAAAACCGTGAGCGAATGAAATTCGAAGAATCGAAAAATCAAGAGTCCTCCGATTATCCGACAATTTTTCGATAAACAAGTATAGTCAAAGCAGACCGCATTCCCGCGGGATGTCATCCCGAACTTTAACGCTCTTTATCCCGTGAACCGTTGAGCCTAGAAAAAATTGGCCTATACACTTTCTGTAGAGCGAACCCTCTTCTACAATTTCGGTTATTATCAGTTCCACCATAACTCCGGTCCTTGTCCCGGAAAATCGAGAAAACGAACACTCCTTACGCCATTACTGGCCAAATAAAATGCTCAAAAATAAAGACAAATTTATAAAAACCCAAAAATCTCTCTCAAAAAAAAATCATAGACTCATGGCGTCTAAAACACCATTCACAGGACGAACTTACTATCCAAGAACATCGCGTACATAAGTCCATATCTTGAAAATTGACCGTCCAAAACTGACCACCTCGAGATCGAGGGTTTAACAAATGACTTAGGTCAACCGAGCTCGCCCAAAAACGCTAAAAAAAAATCTGCTCTCTTTCAAAGTACTTCCAAAAAACCGTCCCGGAGTACTGAGTACACCAACCGCCTCGACTATGCTTAGTAATTATTCACCGTAATATATTATATGATTCTAAATTCCTACGGGGTGTCGAACGTCGAAGTCGCGCGTGCGCGCGCATGGCGCGCCTCTCCTATATTCTGTTTTTACCTATTTATATATTTATATATATAATAAAACTCGCACGCACACAAACAGAGAGATATCCCCCAGGCACACCGATTCGCAGCAGATATTCCCATCCCTAGCCGATAAGTATCAATAGTATCATACACGTGTTATATTAGAGGAGCGAGGCGCCCCCTTAAACGCTAGATACGAAATACATGGCCTTAACGACGATACCCCAAGAAGTTCTAGTGCTCTGCCTTAAATCCGCATCCCCGGACTGAAGTAAAGCTCGAGGTGTTAGTCGTCGATCGAGAGAAGTCCCGAAAAAAATAAAATAAAATTAAGGCATTGCGTAGCACTTGTAAAACGAAAATATAACGTTGTTCGGTACTAAAAGGATTAAAGACTTCCATGGAAACTCGGATTCGAGGAGCTGTTAATTGGGGAATTGGTGAAAACACTGCCCTTGATTTCATATGATAAACGGCATTGTGATTCGGTAATAACTAACGATAGGCCTTAAGGTGATCTGAAAGTGGCGTTAAAGAGGTCTCGTTTATGAATCTTTTCTCCGAACTGGGTGCACCGAGTCGTTTCAAACTTTACGACGTGAATATGAAGGTTATGCGAAAGGTCCTGGCACCCATGAAATATAAATTTATCAAAAACTTGTTTATAGTAATTTTTTTAGTGATAAAAATTTTATATAAAAATGAAATTTCACTGCATACAATGTGCTATGCATGTGTACGGAAGTGCACGTGTATTTGTCGCGAAACTCTACCGAATGTCCAGATGACGTTTATCTCAGCCCACCCGGACTTCTCTCGTCGACGCAAGAACAAGTCAGTGGTCAAAAACGGGGACTAAAGAAAGAAAACGAAAAAAAAAAAAAATACACGTCAACGACGAAAAGTGTCCACCGTCCTTCTGGCGAGCGATGTCGTATTGCACTCGGATTTAAGAGCCTTAGGACTATCGAGAGGGGGCCGAATCGATCGCTAATCGATCGAGATGGGCCCCCCCTAAGTATCTACACCAGCTATCGATAACGCCTAATCGACTTGGCGTCCCCAGGAATTCCTCCCTAGGGACTGTACAAAATGTCCTCGAGTGAAAAAAGCGTTCCTCTGAGTGGTCCTTGGTGTGTACACTCTGAAAATAAATGTCGCACTTATCGAGTCTATTAACAGGTCGTCGGGTTGGTAGTCGTGGTAGGCGTGAGCTCGTCTCCCTCTTCAAGATGTCTTCCTGGTCGATGCGATTTTCCGGGTCGTTCCGGAAGCTCCCTGATGTTCTCGTCTAGGGACTTCCTCTATACGGTCTGTACGTCGCAGTGGGAAAGGATGTTTCGGAAGTCCCTAGGATCTAGGGACTGGTTCGCGCACATTGGCTGAGACTTCAAAGTCCCTCAGTTGGTAAGCGTAGGTCTTCGGATGACTCCTGATGTTGGTCTTCAACTGGCAGGCGTGTCTTCGGTATTCCCATCTTCACTTGTCGAAACGATTCTCAATGTCTCATGTTCTCATAATTTCCACTAAGCGAGTGTATCTCGGTTGGTGTTATCATTTGGTGACTCGCACATATCTTGCGATTCTCGTATAAGAAAGATATCCTGGGACATTAAGGAGTGTCGTGGTATCACTGATTACAGGCGACGCATCAGGCTGTACAACTGCTCAGGCACTATTGGGTTAAAACGTCCACCAAAAGATTGACGGGTACTTTTGTATGCACCACGTTACCAACTCACGAAACCATCCTCCGTAACGGTGTTTAATCATTCTAGTGTTTTTATACTCTTTCTGTTTCCAGTGGGATATCCTATCGAACCACGTGTGGTGTTTCTGAAGCAATTCACAAGTTGTCCATCCCAAGCACTTCCATGGGCACCACCAGTCCACCAAATTATACCTCACACAGCTCACGTTGATGTAAATCCAGTTTCGAAGCAAGTGACAGCCTCCCAGACGTCGAGGTCGTCTTCAACATCGGTACTAGAGTCTCTAGCGGCGATTTCCGTAACTTCCCAGTTGTAGCGTATCAAAGCACCCCTCTCTTCGCTTTTAGTACGACGTGAGGACCCCAGGTGGCGTGGGTACCACGACGGTGTGTTGCGGCACGACAGGAGGCGCAGGTGGTGCCAGGGGATGTCCCACCAGGACCGCCGCCGCGGTGGGTATAGGCAGCACCCCGGGCTGCGGTATCGCCGAGGGGGTGCTCACCTGGGTGGGTGGACCCTCGGCGGCGTGCTTCCTCAGGTGTCGGAGCATGTTGCCCTTCTCGACGAAGGTCTTGCCGCAGTCCGGGCAACTGTGGGGCCGCTCGTCCGAGTGGGAGCGCCGGTGCGAGACCAGGTGACCCTTGCAGATGAAGTCTTTGGAGCAGAGGTCGCAGCGGAACGGTCTCTCGGCGTTGCTGCCTTTGTTGTGCGACCGCATGTGGAAAAGGAGGTTGCCCTTGAGCGGGAAGCTCTTGCCGCACTCGGTGCACACGAAGGGACGTTCACCGGTATGGCATCTCATGTGATTTACGAGATGCTCCTAGAAACAGAGATAGAAGTCGTTGTTAATATACACACACATATTTCAATTTTAAACGCATTAAGCCACTCTTTGCAGTTCCCAGGTACGGGAGGCATGGAACGAGATATTCAAAGCGAGGCTAAACCGTTCTAGTGGATTTTCAGGGACGACTCACCTTCCTCGTGAATGGCTTGGAGCAGACGTTGCAGCAGTGCGAGGAGTCGCCGGTGTGTTGGCGCAGGTGGTTATTCAGGTGTTCTTTCCTGGTGAACGTCCTCTGGCAGAACTCGCACCGGTGGGGCGATTCGCCCGTGTGGATTCTCACGTGATTCGTCAAGTGCTCCTTACGCGTAAACGACTTGGAGCAGAAGTGGCATCGATGTGGCGACTCGCCTGTGTGTTGACGCACGTGATTGGTCAAATGTTCCTTCCGCGTGAACGATTTGGTGCAATACTGGCACTTGTGCGGTGACTCACCCGTGTGCTGCCTGACGTGGTTCACCAGATGGTCCTTCCGCGTAAACGCTTTCGGACAGTACTGGCAGCGGAAGGGCGTCTCCCCTGCGAGATTTCGCAAACACACAACGGTTTTCGCCGGCTGTCCAGGAAGACCCCGACCGCGGGTCGTCCTGGAGGGCCGGCCGCCCGCCGAGGGGCCTTCCCGGGGGACGCGGGGCTGCGCCGTCCTAACTCCCTCTTGGGGTTAAGTTACGTCAAGGGGATGCGAAAGTGGCGTCAAAGAGGTCTCCTTTATGAAACGTCTCAAACCTGACAACGTCGATATGGAGGGTGTAGGGAAGCTCCTGAACCCATGAAATTTCAATTGTTTAAAAATTTATTTATAGGTACAGTCTTTATTAAAAATCAAATTTCATGGGTGTTAGGACCTACCTTATGGTCTCCATATTCACGTTGTAAAATTTCATACGATTCGACACACCCAGTCTGGAGAAAAGTTTCATAAACGAGACCTCTTTGACGCCACTTTCGCATCACCTTAAGGCCTTTTCAGTTTTGGACGTTGATTTACAAAAGTATCGGACGATCTCTCGCACCGACCATGAAAAATGAATAGAAATTAAGACGTC
The DNA here is from genome assembly GCF_000612105.2 of Orussus abietinus. Classification (NCBI taxonomy): domain Eukaryota; kingdom Metazoa; phylum Arthropoda; class Insecta; order Hymenoptera; family Orussidae; genus Orussus; species Orussus abietinus. Next base: position 489,083 of record NW_019395985.1, read on the forward strand.
GGTAATAAATAAATTAATTCCTCTTTTCAACTTTCGCCAATTAATGGACATCAAGTGGCAAAAAAAAAACGTCTCCCCGAAAATCGGGTTTTAACCCCCCATAAGCGTGACGTTTAATTTTCATTAATTTTCCCGCATTTAAAAGGGAACCATTTCTTCATCAATCAACCGTTTCATTTTTCAGGCGATGTCCTTAAGATTGTGATTTTTTGGGAAGTAATAATAAACGGTCGCAGCATCGCACCCCTCGGGAAACCCGCCATCGCGTATTTGGGAATAAAATTCACTCGCGCACTTTCCCGGAAAAATCTTCCTTCGGAACAACCTCGAGCCTTTACGAGCTCTATTTCGCAATTTCTTTCCACCTTTTAAAAAACAACTTACCACACAGTCTGACTCTAAGGTCAGTTTAAAAAACGCGCCGTGTTCAAAAATCATGAACGACCACGATCACTGAGAAAATAGTGTCATTGAGCCAAAGAAACATTCTGTTAATTTAAAGAATAATTAGTTACCTCAAACTCGAATAAATTGGATGCAACATTTACTCGGAATTCCGACGATTAATTTGGGCGAAATAATTATTCTTTGAATTAACAGAATATTTCTTTGGCATATTTCTTTGAAATAATTCGACCGGCATGAAAATGTCGCTGGCTGCGAAAGCAATTTTTTTTTTCTCTCTCGATATCAGAAATTCAATCTCTTATCGGGATTAAATGTCCCATTGGGACTGTCGAAAGGAATATCGATTTGTGAGAATCTCATTCTCGGTGTGTCCTGACACTTTAACGTAGAGAATGAAAAACTTTCATATCCCCCTCAAGGTAATAATTGAAATCGCGGACTGAATTACCCGAGATCCCTTACACGTACAAATTCTAGGAGATAATAACTGCAATTATTTATATAAAATTGAGATTTTAAAAGGCGAGCTCACGGATATACTGTTTCCCGACTGAACAAAACTGAACCTAACAAAATGACCCGGTTGGTTCGCAATCCATTTTGGCTATCCGTATATTTTTTATTTTACCGCATGCAATTTTGCAGCAAAAAAGCAAGGGAAAATGTAACTTTACTATCAAAACTAAGCCCTTTAAGAACAACAGATGAAAGACGTATTTTATCCATGTACTAACCGCAGTTAAAAGACGTCATGTCTAACCCCAAAAAATGAGATATAAATCCGGCCTAAATTATCTTTACAAAAAAAAAAAAATACTAATCAACAAAAAACCCTCTTCTCATGCATCGAAGTTCCTCGTCACCGGGGAGTTCCACGATCGGGGGCCAAGGCCGACCTCGGCGGCGGTTCCGGTACCCGCTCGGGTTCCACAATTCCACCCGCCGACCCGGGGGGGGCTTTCACACACATTTCGGCGACACACGCGCGTACGCACAGCGACAGACGGGTTTTTCATTCTTTTCTTTTTCTTCAAATAGACGGCCGACAATTATACAAATACATATATATGTATATATATATATATTAATCTATATAGATATATCCCGTGAAGCGAACATCTGCCAACCGCTCTCACCTGTGTGTTGGCGGATGTGGTTAACAAGGTGTTCCTTTCTGGTGAACGATTTGGAGCAGAAGCCGCATCGGTGTGGAGACTCACCCGTGTGCTGGCGAACGTGGTTCAGGAGATGCTCCTTTCGCGTGAACGTCTTCGAGCAGAAATCGCAGCGGTGCGGCGTCTCACCGGTATGCCACATTATGTGGTTCGTGAAGTGCTCCTTCCTCGTGAACGACTTACCTGCGCGGCGGGGCGACACAGAGAAACAGAGAAACATAAGGATAAAATAGGGGTAATTAGGTTGAACAAGATGGCGGCGAGCCCGACTTTCCGGGGACGATTCCAAGACCCGTTAAGACGCTACGAAACGGCGCCGAGAGATTTCATCCAGGTCGATAAATTAAAATCCATCTACACCCTTTTCGGGGGGGAGTAACGTCATTTTGAATACTCAAGTGGGAACCCGAGAGTTCGTCACTAAATTTCCAGGTCCAGACGACAACACCGGCGAGTCATAATAAATTGAATAAAATCATATACCATGGATAAACAAACACCCGACCAGAAGAAAGAAAAGATGACCCCGGTCGTTCCTACGGTGCACCCCATCCCCGTATGAAGGAACCCCCATGGAACCCCCCGCGTCCCCGCGAGACCTCTTATGGCGACCCTTCACTCCACACCCCCCCCCCCGGAGGATACTAACCGCTCAGGTTTACGAAATAGCAAGTCATGCCATCCCAGTTATCCCGGTCAGAGTTGGGTGTTGGACTGTCCTCGGAGGGTGGCCATGGGGTGAGCGCGCGGCGGCGGAGCGAGAGGGAGAGGGAGGAAGAGAGACCGCGCCGCCGAATCCTAAGGTCGTCGCGCGGCTCGCGGTCTCGCTCCGCGAAGGAATGCGCGCGACCCCCGTGGGAGGGAGGAGTGGGGGAGGGGCCGCGCGCGATGCGCGATCAATTCCCCGGAATTTTATTTCCCCGACGCCGACACGCCCGCCGGCTTAGGGTAGGTTCCGCCTAACTCCGCGCGGACACCCACTCGGTCCGCGGCGACGCGGGGGAGAGGCGCTCGATGCCGTCTGGCCCGCCTTTTATACCCCGCCGGCTGGCACCCCCGGTCACGTGACTTGGCAAACGCGCAGGTTTGAACCGGCGCGGGAAACCAAATTCACTTTTCCCCGAGATCCCATTTCATTAACGTTACATGAAAGATGCTGAGAAATTTAATCGATGTCGATAAAAAAAAAAGAGTATTAATTAATGAAGAGATTTCACGGGATTAATTGTAACCTGTGGAAGAAAGGACAACAAACCCTAATTGTATATGAAAAAGACTTGGAATCGTCCCAGCGAACCTCGAGCGATGGAATAGTCAGTTTAACGCTTTCGTTGCGTCCAACTTATTCCTAACACTTGTTAATTAATTAATGGAATAACAGTTTAAATTATGAGTTCCATTATGACGTTCGTGTTTTGAGATCTTGCGGTTACAGGGCAATTCCATTATAACGCGGTTGTTCACAACACGTTCCCTACATTTAATACAATTAATATTCAATTTATCATTCTACGAAAATAAATTATTTATTATAAATTCATTTGTTAATCTCTCGTGAAATAACGGAATTTCCCTGCAACCTGCGTGTCTCCTGGCATTCTCCTCCGGCAGATACGTACATGTATCTACAGGGTCCATCGACAATCGATCTGCCCTGAAGCTGGAATTGATAAAAGTATCCGCGGAGGACTTATCGTGTATCTCGGGCCGACTTACCGCATATCTCGCAGCGGAAGGGCGTATCGTTAGTGTGTGATCGCATATGATTGGCCAGATGCTCTTTTCGCGTGTACTTTTTGCCGCAGACCTGACAGTGGTGAGGGGTCTCGCCGGTGTGCCACATTACGTGGTTCATGAAGTGCTCCTTGCGGGTGAAGCTCTTCTTGCAAATGTCACACCGATGGGGCGTCTCGCCGGTGTGCTTGCGCACGTGGTTCACCATGTGTTCCTTGCGGGTGAACGTCTTCGCGCAGTACTGACACCTGTAATACGCAAGAAGAGACGAAGAGTGACGAGGGGGCCAAAGACAACAGTCCCAGAATTCATTCCCCGCTTCTCCATCTACCTGTAGGGCGTCTCTCCGGTGTGGCACCGGGTATGATTATCCAGGTGCTCCTTCCTGGCGAAGCTCTTCCCGCAGACGGTGCAGTTGTAGGGCTTGTCGGTCGCGTGTCGTTTCATGTGCCGTTCGAGCGAGGGTCCGTTCGCGAACACGTGGAAGCAAACCGCGCAGGTGAACATGGAGCCGCCCAGGTGGCACTTCCCGTGGCGGGTGAGGTCGTTGGCGTTGGAGAAGGCCTTGCCGCACACCTGGAAGAGGGCATCGGGAGACCTTTATCGATAGCGAGCGCCCCGGTGACTTGGGACCGCCACGAGGCTGTTTACCTGGCAGGTGAAGGGTTTCCGTTCCGTGTGATAGCGCCGGTGGACGATCAGCTGATAACGAAACTGGAAGATCTTCCCGCAGACCTCGCACGCGTGGCTGCCCACCGAGACCGGGGACGCGCTAGGACCTGGGGTCGCCTCCCCGTCGCTCGACTTGATGTCAAACTTGTTCAGCTGCACCTGCTGGACTATCGGGGTCCCATTTTGGATCGTGGTCACGGTCTGGGTAGGAACCGTCCCCCCGACCAGGGTCGTCCCCGCCGCGATCTCGCTCTGCAGCTTCCCGAAGACCTCGTGGTACGCCAGCAGCTGATTGATGTCCTCGACGTTCACCTGGGGAAAGTTCGGAAAAAGGTTTCATAAACGAGACCTCCGTGTCGCATTTTCACATTACCTTAAATAACGAATAACGGAACAATTAAAATGAATGAAGAATTATAGATAGCTCAAAACCTACCTTGTACATGTTCTGGACCATTTCGACTCCCAGGGTCTTTGCGAGGTCCTGCTCGTTTCCGGCGCTTATTTTAACCACCGAACCATCCGCCGTCCTGACGTCCATCATGTGACCGCCTGGCTTCAGATCGGGTAGTTGAAATCTGCAAGAGTGAAGATTACAACGTCAATAGCCATCAAAGAGATCATGCCAAGACCATCATCGCATTTTTTTTTCCTTCCTAAAACCCCATAAACATGACATACTGTGCCATGTTGAGCTGCCTCATCTCTTTCTCCTTCTCAGGCTTTTCCGAGTTGTTCTGATTGGCGTTCTCGCTGGTCGAGCTACCGCTGATGTTGACCCCGATCTGCTGCTGTTGTTGCTGCTGTTGCTGCTGCTGCATCAGGCTCTGCTGGAGATCCTGAGGCGGTTGCAGCTGCAGGTCGCATTGCACCTGACAGTGCACCTGATTGTCGCTGCATCTCTCGGTGGTGCAGCTGCCCCCTTCGTCCTTGACTTTGTTCTCATCTCGCTGAGCACTTTGGGTTTGCGAGCTGGGTCCGCTGTTTTGCGCATTCTGATGGCTTTGTTGCATCTGATGATGCGCCTGTTGTTGGGGCTGCTGCTGCTGCTGCTGCTGTTGGGGCTGCTGCTGCTGGTGCAATTGCTGTTGCTGTTGTTGTTGCTGTTGCTGTTGCTGCTGCGACTGCATTTGCTGTTGCATCTGCGCGTGAGCAGCCTGCAAGTGGCCGACACTTGCGGGAATATGCGTCCCGCCTAAGCTGAGGCCAGGTAACGAAACTGGGATCTGCGAAATGTTATTAATTAATTGGTTGCGCATAAATCGAGACAAGAAGTTAATTGCGTTAAGGCGATATGTAAGAGTCACCCTATATATATGTATATCTGAGTGGTCGAACCTGAGCACTCGATTGTAGGGAGTTGTGGTGGCTACCGGTGCTAACCGAGGGCTGGTGATGATGATGCGAGGACGTCGTCCGGTGATGGGAATTCGAGGCCAGCGCCATCTCCTGGGACAACGTGGAGGCCGACTCTTTGGAGGGCGTATCGCCACTTCCGCTACTCCTATGCGAGGAGTTGTGGTGGGAATGGTGGTACACCGAGACCTGGGGTAGCGGTCCGGGAAAGAGATTGGTCAGCACCCAATACTTAGCTACCGAGGAGGCTAACGCTACGGCTGTACCTACACGGAGGTCTGCGGAGGAATGAGGGGTACTCCCTACATTCCCAAGACTCGTCGCGGTAGCCAAACCACCGGGGTACGAAGGGCGACCACTTTGATCCGCGTTTACCTCCTACCGATACACATTCAGACATTTTTACGACATCGATCAGGCATGCAGCGGCATGCGGCTGACTTACAACTACCAATCGACAAATGCGCCAGATATCACATTCGCACTTACTAGAAACAGAAAGCTGCCGAATAAGCAACCGAGAGCCCTCTCGGACCGACGAGAGATTACGGAAAGATACGTGAACGCTGGCTGTTCAAGACTTAAGGCGAAGGGAAACCCTTGTTCAAAACAGTAGATTCTAATGAGACACTTTTCCAGAGTTTTCCAACTGGCTGAAACACTTTAGCACACCGATACAAATTTTTATGAACGTCAGTAACTTAGGTAGAAAAATCGTTTTTTGCCGATGTCGATTAAATTTCTCAATAGGTTTCACTTCGCTTTAACTTTAAACTTTATTATTGACTTTAACCCTCAAAATGTAGCCAAGAGATAAGAAACAAAGATACAGACCTACTCGAAAAACAACTCATAAATATCAATTGATATACAAAAGTAAAAACTGGTAATACCATGTTTACCTCTCGATGCTACATAACCACAAAGTATAGTTTTGTCTATTCTCTATTCATTGTTACTTCTTTATATTTTATATATTCATCACGATGCAAAACAAAAATGTAAGAGCCTACGTTTGAGGGTTAAAAAGCAAAGCCACATTTTACCCATCCAATTCATGTTGTCACGCATTTGTAGTTTGGCAGGCAGCCTTTTATGGATGAAAGCTCTCCTCACCTCTTGCTGTGCCTGCGTGGTCGCTGGCAGCGCATGCTGCTCGCTATTCATCTTCGTTCAATGAAGACGGCCGATCAACGTCTTTCCGTTGTCTTCATTGTCCTCCCTGCGAACACGAGTGCACAGGATCATTCCTCAATTACATGTTACATCCCACTGGCATGCCATTACCAACACCGAGACCTGGACGTAAAGCTCTAATCTCAAAAGTTAAAATTAATCTAGGAAATACAAATCACAATTGAATTCTGTCCATACATAAGAGCCGTTGCTCATTTGTAAATAGAACATGTACAGAAATTTACATGAATATTAACACATTTACTGAATAACTTAAATGTTACTCATCATCAGATTGACGTACTCAAATTAAATTGCGACAGTATCAATTGAATGGACTTGGCGAAAGGTTATTGACCATCTCCTTCAACTGTTACGTCATTTTTGGAAGTTCGATGATCTATCAGAGTTTCATTTACACCCGTGCATACCAATTGCCATGTAAGTATTTTTGGTTTAAAAATCTAAACACTTGTTTTAGGCCTATTTATCCAAGACTGAATACATTTATAAAAATTGGGAAATACCGGTGCAATTGAATGGGCGTTCTAGAAGATATTTAACAGGATAAAACTTTCACATGACAAAGTCCACATGTACACTGCAGATAGTCTTTTAATATCTCCATTTCACGGTAAATTCTTAGTAGATGATGCAAGGACCGGCATAACTCACGATAATGACTAATTATGCCTGCCGAAATGAATGCCCAAGATGTAGACATATAATTGGCACAATCGAAATATACTTTGTACTTTCGTTATTCATCCCAATATATAAAAGAATGCATTATCAAAACCGTAAATTACTGCGAGCAATTACCTTAAACCTCTAACCTCGACACACATCTCTTTCGCAAATACACCAAATCTTCAAAAACCATAGTTCTCTTCAAAGCAATTATCCCCTTTAAAATCTGTAAAATTTTTTAGAAATGTATAAAAATCTTCAAAAATCGTCCCAACGAAAACAGAAAATTCCTTTCCCCCCAACCTCCACGTTCTCGGACTTAACCTCAAATCCACGACCACGGTATCTCGAGTCGGAGATAACCTCAAAGCAACCGCTCGGCGGTCTCTGCGGCCGGCCGAGGAGGCGGGAAAGGGTGAGTCATCGGCCGTGCCAGGCTCTTTGTCGGGGCCAGGGTGCGCGCGCGCGCGCGCACGAGCCTCGGAGGATTGAGGTTATGTCCGGGGACGAGGGGGGCCGACGGAGGGTGTCCGTCGGCGCGGTTCAGGTCGCGCATCGGGCGCGCGCGGGGCGGCCGTAAACGGGGACACGGGGACGAGGGGCCGCGTTGGCGGTGGCGGCGGCGGAGGCGAAAACAAGATGGACGCCGTGCGGGCGCGCTCGAGCGCCAGGAAGATCGCGAGGCCTGGGGCGGGCCCGGGGCGAGCGCGGCACTCACGTGGTGGTCCGGGTCGTCGGCGGGCGCGACATCTTCGCCGGCGGCGGCCGACGGCCTCGTCTCGATCTCCAGGCGCGTGCTGGCTCGCTCCCAAGGCAGGGGGGGACGCCTGGCTGGGCCTCCTCTCTCGACGTCTCACCTCGCCACGGGCACCCACAAGCAAATCACCGATAGCGGCCCCGCGCCCTCGCCGCGGCCCTCCAAGGTATCGCCGATCGGCCGAGCCGCTCCTCCGGGTGTCCGCCGCCCTGGTTTCGCCTCGCCGCGACGCCCGGGGACCCCGGAATTCCGACGCCTACGCGGGAAGACACTTCACGCGAGCGGTTTACGGAAAATACGACGACTGTCATGGCGGCCGGTGCCCGCCCCGCGTCCGCCCGGTCGAGATGTCGACCAGAAGGTTACTTCCGACCTCGTCAAACTCCGAGGCACGAGTCGGGAACGCGTTTCCGAGCCCGACCTGGCCATTTCTCACGGTTTCGGGGCCTCACTCGGGATTCTTTTTAAAGGCTTTCATATTACGCCTAGCTTTGTCCGAGGCTCCACGGTGCGCGCGCAGCCGGATGGAGCTGCGTGCGCAACGCCACGCGCCATCTTTGAACGCGAGCTTGGACTATGTCTAGCGCACATTTTTACGAGTTTTGGGACTTGAGAGAATAGATCCAAGATTATTACTGTGATTAGGGTTACGTTATTGAGGGAAGAATGATTGTTAAAAAAATGGTAGCTGTGAGGGCCTATTTATGTACTTTTAGGGAGTTTTTGAAAATCATACCATCCACTTGATGGGTTAGATAACTCTCCGTTTGAAGGTCACTTCCGTTAAGAGCGAGATGAATAAGAAAGTAAAATTCGCTAGATTCGAGAATGTGTCTTACCCATTCTTAAACAGTTTTCCAGTAATTTTCAAATTCTATTGCCATGTTTTGCGTAGATTAACGTTGCGTGTAACTTTACCCAGTTTTATATGTGACCCACGTCTGCGCGCGCATTCGAATGGAGCCCTGCGCGTGTAACCAAAATGTGGCGCGTAAATCAAATAATTAGATATCAGGAACCAGGATAAGTTTAGGGAGGTTTTGCATTGTACGTATATTAATAAATTGGACCAAAGGTGTACTCTTTTTACAGAGTCGTATGCATATATTATTATATCCGATAGTCGCTGCCACTTGCATTAAAGTATTAACCATTATTTACAATGAATTTGTACAAGTATGACCGTAGGTCATGGAGGTACGTTAGTACTCATACCATTGGTACTCTAAATGGTACTCATCGTACTCAGGACTGGGTAAAGTATTACTTAAATTAGCACTTTATCCTTTCATTTACACTGAACAAAATACTATTTATATAATTATTTTACTCAGCTCTGATCGCAACTTGTCAAGGATGTAGTCCGATCGCTTTGAGGATCAAAGAAATTATACCTAATTAACACTAACGAAACTTGTTTGTATTCCTTTCCAGAGACGGACGAATTTTATAGTCAACATTTGTCAAGAAGCCATGGCACGTGAAATCAGTTGAACTTTCATTGAACTGTTCGAACAATAGTGGGAAAGAATAATCCTTTCCTCGTTAACAATCGGACGCGCCTTGACTAGTGCGCTAAAATATACAATAATACAATCGTCGGGATAATTAAATAAGAACCAATATTTATACAACGTTTCTACAGGCATTTGGTATCCTTTTAAATTCATCCTATTCTCCTCATCCGCGAGAGAGAAATCTCGAAAGGGTCTTTGACAATGGGGTCGCCTTTATATTATTTATAATAACAATCGACACCTTTTTACGGCTTTTGGGGAAATTAAAAAAGTACCACGAGTACTTGCCACAAGGATTCGTCCTTAAAGTCATGATCGGAATGACTTGTACACATTTTTGTTTCAATATTTTGTACAGTACACTCAGGATTACGTAAAATGTTGATACTTCAAAAGAAATAATTTTTTAATTTACTCAGGTATTCCGAAATGATGATTGGCAGTGGAAGTTAAATTTTGATGTTTTTGTATATTAAGATAAATCCAGTTACTGGATGAAATAGATTGTTAATAAATGTTTACAGTGTTAAAAAGGCAAGAGTGTCTTTTTCTTACAAATTGGGAATGCAAACTTAAGTCTTCTAAGGATCGAGTCGAGCTGATAGTTAATGATATGCTTAATGTTTTATGATTAATGGCCCCGCTCAAATCTCTTGATTGTTAATGATATGCTTAATGATTTATGATTAATGACCCAACTCTAATCTCTTGAAAAACTTATTTCGGAACTTGAGCCTTTGCAAATCCTGCTTCCATGCGTATGACACGCGCGTCTAATTCCATTCAATCGCGGCGACTTATCGTGAGTCTTGGTAAATATAATTAATAATACAAGAATTATTTATATCATCCCCCGAGATTCCATAAGAATACGATTTCTCTTTGTACTATTATCAATCCACGTCCTCGCGAGGCTTCGATCGTGAGATTGCAAAGTTAATTTAATTATACCAAATTAAACAAATTTTCTTCAATAAATTAGTTTATGGAGAGCCAAAGAGTACCAGTTTGATTGTAAAAAGATCTGACGACATAAATAATAACAATTGTAAACGTTCAGTCCTTTTCCAGTAGACCTGTCAACTTTACGTGACATAATTATGAGCTTTGAGTATGGTTTGAAAAAGCTCATCGTAAACTTTTTAGTTCCGTTGTGTGTTACGATAGTATATTAACTATATTTCAATGGCTCGGCAATAGTTCAAATCGAGTATTTGCATGTAACATACTTCTGTAGTTTCTATATGACCCACTAATTTTTTGCACCTCACAGATACCACGTTATTAAGTCATCATAACCCCAATCGAGTCGAATCACAGGTCACGGTTTAACTTTCACTACACTTCTTCCTAAATATCATTTATAATTACACTAAAAATTCTGACTGACAGATCAATCGAACAGCAAGTCATCTCTACACTGTGCCACTTTTTACATCGATCATCAATTACTCCGACCATGTGATTCGAGCTTTCAAGTTACGAACAAATCTCGCTGCGTTCATAAATTATGTAGGTATTTATTGCAGATCATAATGAAAGATTCCCATCTGAATCAACTTGATGTCATTTCAGGAAATGCAGATATTTATGAGATAGTCTTGATGACCAGATGATCAACCGATGCGTTGATACAATGGGCAATTTTCATCGATAACTGGGAAACCTCATTATGAGAACGCTTGGTACAATTCCTGGTGAACTGTGATACTTCAAGTACCTTTGTACGGTCCGATTTCGAGTCTGACCATTGACATTTAAAGCCAACAACTCAAGCCACCCAACTTTAAATCCAGGACATCACAACTCCGTGGTGATCTCATCCTGCGGCCTGAGTCCCAGGATCGTAAAGTCGTCTATGAGGTAGTCTCGACCTGGCGACCAGTCGGACAGAATCGTATAGTTAGCGGCTTCCATGGTGGTCTGAAACTCCCATTGCGGGTTCAGATCTCTGACGAGGCCGTTGGGCTCCACCACGTCTTCAGGGTTTTCGAGGTCGCTCCTCGGCAGCGGCGATCCCTCGGCGTAGCTCCTCTTGAAGGCGGACACCGCCAGTTCCTGGAGGTGCGAGCCGACGTGATGGGACCTCTTCTGGTTCCCATAGACCAGGGGGGTCGTCTGCCCCACCGTCGAGCCATTTGGACTCAACTTCTCGTTGTACACGATGGAGCTATTCTGGCCTAAACTCGAACCTACCGGGCTGTCCTTCGTGTAGCCCAGGCTGGAGCTCGAAGGGCTGATGCTGGATTTGTCGCTCGCCTGAAAAGTGACACGTGGGTTTAATTTTCTCGAATAGAAGAGCTTTGAAAAAAGGAAGTAAAGCTTAAAGATCCCCTGAGTAACGCCATCCTGGATGGATTTTAAAATTTAAGGACGACACTGTTCACAGTTATTATAATAGACGGTGACGTTCGCTTAACACATTTTGCGCCGCATTTTCCCACCTACGAAACTCGCTTAACCACCGGCGACATGAAAGGCGTACATTAATGTCACCGGCGATAACGCGAAAAAGACGCGAAAAATATGAAATGATAATATAGACAGACGGGAAGATGCGCAGCCTCTCGAGGAGGGTTTAGGAGATGAAAGAAGATTAAGGGAGGCGAAGACTTGTTCATGTAGACTGCAGCCTCTCAAACTTACTTGGAAAGTCGTCAAGGGCGCGTTCGCTTGGAAAGTTGTTAAATTAGTAGGAGTGGATCTAGGCTCGTAGGTCTGCCCCGGTCGCTGGACCGCGATCGGCTGCGCCGGAGGCTGGGCCGAAGATGACGCCGGCTGCTGCAGGAACGTCACCAGCTGGGCCACCTTGTAGGGATACTTCCGTTAGTTTATTTGGAAACGCCGCTACTTTTAAGCCTAACATCCTGAGAACATGCAGCTCAAGAAATGTACATCGGAATCATGTAAAAGTGACATCTGAGTTTCTCGTTATTTTAATGAAATTAGTGCAAAGAATTTTTGTTCGTCGTTCTCGTGTCGCCGAATAATTTCAGGAATTTTATAAACTCGAGGAACTTGCATCGATCGCGTCGAGGAGAAACAGGGTGATAAATTATACAAAATTCTCGGTTGATGAATGATCCTTCCAGCCAGACACGAGAGCGTAAAAGTTACAGGCCATTACTTTCGCTAATTTTTCAAAAACACTAAACAGTCTAAAATGCCGGCAAACTCGCACCGTAAAGCGTGACTTTCTAACCCTCTCTCAATAATTTATACAAAAGCGTACAAAGCCTCGCATTCCCGGCGGACAATACAATTTTCCCAGCTAGTAAATCCTAATCTAAACGCGCAAGCGTCAAAGTTTCACCGCGTAACTTTCACTAACTTTCAAAAACGACGAGAAGCTAAAATACCGATAAACTCTCCACATAAAAAGTCACTCTCTACCCTTTTTAATCTACACCACGGATCTATAAATCTCGCGCTGGACGTCCGCACAAAGTCCTGAATTTTTTTACCCAATTAGACAATTATCTCGGCACTTCTTCCAATCCTAACATTTATGCGTGAAATTTCTCGCGCCACTTTCCAGTATTAGTGGAAACTTAGAACTTGGATAATTAAAAAAAAAAAAACACCCGAAAAAGTTTCCACGACGAAGAGTCACTTTCCAATCCCTTACGAACCTCGATCGACATAAAAAAAAAAAAACACAAGTTATCTCTCCACAAAATCGTCTTATTTTTTTTTTTTCCTATCTAAACAACTTTTGCAATTTCAAGGAACGCAGAGGATAGGTCCAGGCGTGCCAGAGGGAATAAAAAGCATCCAACGGGAACCCCTAGAGCTCTCCCGGGTAATCGCAGGTCGTTAATCTCAGCTTACGGTGCGGCCGACTCACCGAGACTCTGCCTCAGCGACTGGCGTGCAAAAGGTACAACAAACACGGCATTAAATCACAGAACCAGGGAAAAATTTCATCGAGTACCGATCGAACTTGGCTAGCGAATTCCAGCATGCAAATCTCAGCGAATCTCAGGGCGTCCTCTAAATCCCAGGGGAAAAGGATTCGTCCTTACTTCCGGCGAGCTGTGCCTCTTGTATCTCCTGAGAAGTCTCTCCGCCCAGGCGAGGAGTCTCTGCCAATCCTCTGGGGGAACAGCTATCTCCTCGTCCCTTCTGTTCACGAGGACCAAGATCCTGGCGAGATCCCTCAGCACGGGCCTGAAAGCAGGAAAATAATTCAACTCTGATCCTCCACGCCCTGAGAAAGAAATTGCACTCAACCAGAGAGATTTTACGAGGGAAATGAAATGCTACCGGCAGAACTGCGGTAACTGTAACAGCAATTGTGAATAAATACAAGAGTAGCAGTTTTGCCGAGTTACGGTTACTTCTGCAGAAGCGTCGAGTACATAGCCGAGTGAAAAGTAGAAAGCATGCGAATGGCCGCTATTTCGACGTCACGACTCTGTGACGTTTACAATGGGCAAGAGCAGGAAATTGTTTAGACTTTTCATATGTATAACAGTAACTTATAAGCACCACTATGTGCCTCCGTAAATATAACAATATAATGTGTTTACACCCTACTCGTAAGAAAATGCAACTTAAACTTAAAGGAATCAAAGATACGTGTATATAAAATCGTCGATATAAATAAGAAGGTCGGTAACGTAATTATTAAGACAGCAGTCCTGAAATGTTTTGCAGGATCATTGGAGGTGTCGTTAGACGGTGAAACAAACCTGTAAGCTTGAATGCCAACGGCTCCATCGCCATTGCTGCCGGAGTAGTAGAGTTCCCTGACCTGCCTTCTGGTGTCATTCAGCATGGCCAGGAAAGTGTTCCCCTCTCCCCTGAGGGTAGCCAGATGTTTAAGGAATTCCCTCCTTTCGGCGCTGGAACAAGCAACATCGTAAACACCATTATCCACGTGGCAAGGAGGAGAGGAAAAAAAAAGAAGAAAATCATCCCAGGCGAGAAAACGGTCTCGCCTCGAACAGGATACAGCCGCGCCTCGTGAACGTTTCTTTGTCGCGTTTGCTTTCTACCAGCTGGAAAAGGCTCCTTCCCCTTTTCTTTGTCAAAATGGACCTGCCCGGGAAAACGGACCACATTGGCAAAGGCAGGTGGAAAAGACCTGACGAGACTACTTCGCCAGAGTTTCAGAATCCCCAAGATCGCCGTTCGAAAGTCCTAACCTGTCTTCGAAGCGCTGCATCGTCTTGGCGGCCTTTCGCTTCCTCCTGTGTACGACGACGACCCCGCAGAGGATGATGAAGATGCATATCGTGGCCCCGGAAGCGACCACCACGAGGACGGCGACCTGACTGCCGGTCAAGCCAAAGGCGTACTCGGTCTCTCTGCATATCCGGCCCATGTATTCGTCCCGAGTCGACCAATCGGCCGTGTGTCCGGCCGGACACGCGTCCACGCATGCGCCCCGGTGCAACAAGATGGCGCACCGGGCGCACGAGCCGCCCCTGCAGCGGACGCACCCCCCGGGCTCCTCCACGCACGCTGTAATCACAAAAGAAAGCACGGATATCAAAAATCACTCCTCCACATCCCCGAGTCACTCCGTGGACGGGTAAATCTTACTTCCGGACGCTTTTTCAAGGGTTAAATTGGGATTAATCGAAGCGATGTTCTGCCCTATGGCGGCCATCTTGGAAGTGACTCCCTTAGATACGGTATTTAAGATTTAAGATTTATATCGATCACAGAAACGGTATAGTACATCATCACAGATCCCGGAAATCATTCCTCCACGTCTAAGTCACGCGGTTCTTATTTAAAGAAAATTCAAGAGAATTTATAAGACGACGAGCGGAAAGCACTTTTAGGCGGTCGTTATCTCAATACTGCACGGCATTGTTCGCCGCCATCTTGGAAGAGTGACGGAATCTTCTTTCCCGAACATCACGACTACGTCAGCCCATTGTGAGCAAAATGTCAAACTTAATACCACGGGTGAGGTGCTTAATCACCGACGCGAGGTTTTTCGATAATTTCCGAGATAATGTGCACTCGTGACATTTCAAGGCTCACGAAGTGTTAAAGGGTCACTCGAGCATCGCGCGCGGTCGTCCGCGGCCATCTTGTTTTAACAAAGCGAAGGGGATGGTCATTAATGCACTGTTTCGCGTTTCTTTTATTGTTCTTCTCAGAAAGCGGCCTGAGAGGCACGTAACAATGACTGATACGAGGGTTTCAAGCAGAAGGACGGTCAGTGGGCCAAGTCGTGCATACCGCTGGTGGTTTTCTCGCGCGAGAATCGACCTTCTTGGGAAAGGAGGTAAACGGGCCAGTTCAAGAGGCACCCCTTTGCCATCGGACTCGAGAGGACCGCCTCATTGAAATCCCCGAAGGACATACCGCTATAGCTTTAAGAATCATGCACAATTGTCATCGAAGTGACACTCCAATAACAATGGTAAGCGTAAATTGGCATATCAAGGTGAAAGGAATGTGGCCTTTAAAGCGGTACATTTCTTAAAGAGTCCTTCACCGACCAGACTCTGTATCGAGGCGTCACTTCTATGTACACGAATTTAATGTTTCATTTGAAATGAAAGCGTATCGAAAAGTGAAACTTTCATTCGTGAAACGAGAGTCTGACAAAGTGTGAGTTGAAAGAAGGTATGGTAAATTAACGACCCGCGGACCGTACGAGGTGAAAGATGTGCATAATTAGGGAGACAAATTATTCTCGGGAGTAAAGGGAGTACTCGCAAGCGGTCAGTGGGCCAGTCGCCCGTGACTCTCGGATGCCGTTGGACCTCGCGCAAAAATCGGCCCTCCTGGAAAAGGAGGTGAACGGATCGCGGCCCCTCCACCTTGCACGCTCTATTAGCATGCAAGCGCGAGGAATGCGGCTGCCGGGTTTCTTCTCGATTATGTGGGTCTGCCCGGACCCCGGGACATTCTCCGAGTTGAGAACACCCTGTTCCCGAGCCGAGCACGGATTGAACTCCGACTGAACTCGAATCGAACCGAGTAGAACCGAGTAAAGCCGAATTACCGAATTAATTAAAATTCATTAGAATTCATTAGAATTTAATAGAAAAATAGTACAGAATGGTACGGAATAAAGTCGAAGAAAATCGAGTTGGGTCGATCTCCGGGAAATTCATCCGCACACTCGAAATCCAGTCGAACGCAATCCGACTCGAACTCTCCCGAACTTAGCCGATCTCGGCCGAGCCCGGACTCGGGCGTCCTCTTGGCTCGAGAAGGGAAGGTCGCTTGCACTCGTGCACCTGCGGTGCTCCTTGCCACGTGTGCGCGAGCAAGTGCACGAGCAGGGGTTACGTTCTGTTATGTACGGGCAGTGGTTACAGTTAAGCTTGACGCAACGGCCCCGGTGCCGACGACCCGCGAGGCTTTGTTTCCAAGTACCACAAGATGATGGATGACGCGACTCCATTTTTCTTTCCTTTTTTTTTTTTTTATTATCTTTCGACCCGCCGTGGGAAAAGTAGCGAGGCTTTGTCTCGAAGCGCCATAAAATGACGAATGAACCGTCGCGGTTTTTATGTGCTTCTCTCTCTCGCCTTTTTATCGTCCTTTGTATGCGACAAATGGCGGGCCTTTGTTCCGAAGTGCCACGAAATGATCGGTGACATGCGTCGCGTTTATTTATTTTTCCACCCTTTATCTCTATCTTTATGGTTCTTTGTAATGCATGAAATGTGCAGGCCGGTTTGCTGACTTTTTTTTTTCTTTCCCCCCTTTTTATCAACTTTAGGGTAGGGTTACATTTGACGTAATCGGCACCGCGATATCTGTTCTTGGAATGGCATTGTATGCTTATCGTCGAGATTCATGGCATGGTTTCGTTTTAACAACTTTTTCTGTCAACCTTCGTGGAGTTGGCAAGTTCCCCGCGAGATGCAAAGTAGCTATCCGTAGAACACAGTGGAGAGTTTCCTTTGGTCTCCTTTGTGTTTCTTACCCCACGTCGAGTGGTTTAAAAAAAAAAAAAAAACAACTTGCCCCATTAAATAATTGATTATTGTCGAAGACAAGAACGAATTTGAAACCACGAAATCGTGACTCGATTACGTGCAATCGAAAGTACTCCGTTATACTCCACGTAACGACCGGGTTGCATCTCGGAGTTCGTCGGATCCCACGCCGGGGAACGGGACTTCCTTCGGTTTTTCTCCTTCTTTCTCCGTAAGAAAGACGGAAGGAGAACCGAGAGGAGTCCTATTGAATTGTCCCCGACCGATTTCTAACCGCCTAAAACCGGTGACAATTAACTCTTTAGAGGGCCGAGTAAACGAGGAGAATTGGACGAGAGAGCAGCGGGCCGAGAAGAACGGCGCTCGTTCCCTGAGAAAAAGAAATATTTACACCCCTCCTTCAATGTACCCTTACACTTTTTTTTTCTTACGCGAGTCTCTTATTTCACGCGGTAAAGGGTAACGCAATTTGCACGGTCCCGAGACGTCATTATTTAGCGTTTTATCAAGCTACTTGAAATAAATACGTATTTCTACAACTTACACGTACCGGCTTTCATTTTCAATATTTTTTCATTTTTACCGACAGACGAAGTTGGAACTGATACTTTTATTAACGAGTAAAAAGGAAGTGCAAAATACGTTCTATTTCTATAAGCTCTGTGGTGAGATGACGCGTGCCTCCCCACGTCCTTCCACGTGGGACCCGGTGACACTTCCGGGCGTGGGGACGCCTGGGAAATCGATGGGATCGAGTCAGAAGCATGTTGGGATAGGTCGGATCAGAGGGGATTCGTATTGAGATGGGATGAATCGGAGGGGATCAACGCCGAGATGGATCAGACAGTGGGATCGGTATTGAGGCAGGTCGCGTCGGGTGGGAGTCCGTATTCGGAGGTACCAGACGGAAGGGGTCGATGTTGAGGTAGGTCGGATTGGATGGGCTCGAATTTGAGACGGATCAGACGTCAGGGAATGATTTTGGGGTACCTTGCAGCGGATGGAATCCGCGTTCAGAGGTATCGGACGGAAAGAGTCGATATTGAGGTAGGTCGCAATAGGTAGGATTCGCGTTCAGAGGTGTCAGACGGAAGGGGCTGATTTTGAGCTAAAACGTAATGTCACCGGAAGATATCTACGTTCAAATATGTCGACTTGAAAGGGGCCAATTGGGACATTCTGGATTGCACGAAATCAATAATGAGGCGGATCGGAATACCCTGAATCGACGTCAATAATAAATCCTACTAGAAGGAATCGAACTTGCCATCGTCCAATTTAAGGGCTTTTAAAAATCTTCAAAACGCGTTTAAATGGTGAATAAGTCGCGAAATAGACAAAAGAGACTCCAGGGAAATGGTCGTTACCAATTCCTGCAATTTCCGCAATTTCGGCAATTTCTGCAACGAGTTACCATTAAGTCCGGCATACGATCGGCGATTTATATTACGGCCTCTTGGAAATGCGAAATCGATACGGTATTATTTATATTATATTAGTGCACGGTTATTAAATGCAATTTCCTGGATGTAATTATACTTTGTCAAGTACGGTACGGTTATTTTCACGGGATACGTATTGCATACAGAGTGGATCATCTCGGATGAGTTGATAAGACTGGTCTTGGACGAGGAAGACCATGAGAAATCATCCTTGACCGGAAATGGTCATCGTAATCGCCTCGACCGACTCGACCTCCCGACGATCTCCCCGTCCATCCAGTATACAGTAACCTGTAATTTACAGTCGAGTCTTTAAAGAACTCGACCTGCACCATGCTTTCCAATAATCCTCGATGGAATCGCTCCTCTCCTCCTTCTATTCCAAGCATGCCCCATTACAGTAAGTCATGTAAAACGAGTTTCGAATTCTTCTATCGTTAACAGTTCCATTCAGAAAATCTACGAATTCGAGTACCACGTCCGAGGGATTTCGAGTTCCCAATTGAAATTCCACCGAATTAAAAAAAAATGACAAGCGGCAAGTTTATTAAACCGGTAACTGGCGTAAACAAGAAAACGGGTTTTCATGCTTATTTTTCTGGTATAACCGAGAAGTCTGTAAAAATCCTATCAGGCCCCTTTTGAAATTTATTGCGAATCGCGGGAAAACGAGAAAAAAAAATATTCGAAAGTCGTGCGTGGTTACCAACGGAAGGATAAGAATTACGTAAATCGAGAAAAACCTCCCTGGGTCGAGCCCCCCAAATCAGGGAATTTAAATTTTCGCTTTTAAAGTTCCCTTCCTTTATAATTGATCTTATTCTCCCCCAGGGTTTAACGAAATAATCCGCGAAATCGGCCTCCTCGTTGTAAGAGCGGGTTCGACCTCGTGAAAGCAAGGCAGAAGCCGATACGGACTTTCAATGAGTGCGAGCGAGAACGCGCTATACGGAATACTGCAAGCGAGAGAGAGAGGCAACTACCCTCGCTCGACCGACGATCGGCGTCTTACGTGGGCCCCTAATGAGTGCGAGTGCGACCGCGCTATGCGGAACCACGTGAGTGCGAGGGAGAGCAAGACACGTTCTCGCGGAAGAAACGATCTCTCTTGCGCTCCGCGGAATCGGGCCGAGCTACTATCGGAAGCCCGCGGGAAATTAGCACTCGGTGTGTGTATATATATATCGAATTCCTCTTAACTCGATTGCAGAACTCGAAGGTAGGCCGAGCAAACTCGATCTCCAGTCTCGAATCGAAATTCCGCTCGGATCTCTCGTCTTCGAGAGCGCTTCTTCCGGAAACGAGCAAATAAAGGGAGAGAGAAAGACGGAGAAAGTAGAAAATATTTGGATTCTAGGCACTAAACCTAAGGTCTCGAGTACCTAAATTAGGACAGACGAGCGAGGACAGGTGCCGAGGGGAATAATGCACCAATTATAGTACACTATATATAGACGGAGAGTGTACCGCACTTATCTGCATTCTGACTTTTCGATAAATGGCACCAAGTATAATAAAAATATTTCTCCCTTAAAAAATTGTATATCGATCGAAATATGAGAACTCGACGTCATTTTGGCTCCGGTCTGGGCCGAGTTAAAAAAATTTTTTTTTTGTTCTAAATCCAAATTTTCAAAGTGTCAGGATAATTCCTAGGTGCTCACGAGTCACGTGTCAAAATTTCCGACAGTTCGTATCCAATACTCTTAAAAATAAGTGTCTTATTAGAATCGATTGATTTTAGGGGGCTTTCACTTCACACCTCTAGAGCAATGAGAATTTAGATCGAAGAAGCCTCCGATAAGTGAATTAAATAATTAATGACTATACAATATGATAATGTAATTAATGATAAGTCTCGATACGAACAGCGAGGGGTCCAATCCCTCTCTCTCGGGATTGTTCATTCCATGTCTTCGGATAATTTCACTATTGACATCACCCCGTGCGAGCGGCCCTCAATTGCAGTCATGTAATCATGAGTAATGGAGCGTGGGAGTGAATAATGCACACTGGTAAGCTAACGGCATTTCCAAGGCGTGATACCGCGATGAATGATAATGTACTTTTCTGACAGCCGCGGTTCCCACACCGAGGAGTAAAAACTGAACAGACCATCAAATCGGTCAATTAGACGCGAACAAAGGGAGTAATTAATATTTTTTAAAGATCTTAGAAAAATCTGGACTCTCATGATCGATCACTCATCTAATCTGATTTCAAAACGATCTAGAATTTACTTCTACCTCAATTTACCCGAATTTAAAATCATGCCGATTCTCCTAATTCATGTAATTTGGATTTAAAATTAATAGAAAATTATTAAAAATTCCTGAAAAAATTCTTCTCTTCGAATACCAAGTCGGAGGTTCTTTTGCCCAAGTCCCTAGATTTTTTCCCCAGGTTAATTTCGTGAAATAAGGAGGAGCTGTCGGTAAACTCGGGAGGCAAAAGAGGCCGCTCAATTAAAGTCGTTTTTCTCCGCGGCGGCTGGGAGAGATAAACATCCCTATGGCTCGACTCGAAAGTAAAGAAAAAAAAAAAAAAAAGAAAGAAGGGAAAAGAGACGTTTAGCCTCGGATTCGTAGGATGGGAAAGGTAAGGCTAAAACCGGAGGAGAAGTCACGCGGAAGTCGCGGGCCTCCATGGAGGGTCCTCGTCGATTCGTCGAAAGAACGGTATTCCGAAGGCAGAGACGACCTCTTTCCTTTCTGGGATAGACAACATCCAAGGAACGACTATTTAGTATCTTCCAGGGACCGTGGAATAACGCTCGAGCCTATTTACAATGGAAAACATGGGCGGGAATAAAGTGGAACTCTCTCCATTTCTGGAACCGAGAGGATGCGCGATAAGTGGCCAAAAATGCTTTCGAGACGGTTTAAAATATTTTAAGGTCTTAATTAATTACGACCCGGAGGTGAGGATCAAAATCCGCTACTTCGAGAAGGAATAAAGGATAGTTTTAAATAGAGCAGATTTCTAATTAAACGAAAATGACATTTTAAAGATAGGGCTGACCCGTTTCCGCTTCCGAAATCGATACCACTCGGAGAACGATTATATACGACCTGAAAAAATGATTAAAAACGACTATTCTCAATTACCGGCACTCAATAAAAATTCCAAGAAATTCAATACAACCAAAGGAAATTAATTACGCTATCAGGCATCGCCCCAGAGCGTCAAAGTACCCGAAAAGAAAAAGAATTGCTCGTAATTTCATTTCCTGCGACATTCTTAGCCGCGAGCGAGGACGGCGGCTCGTCAAGAACGCCGAAGAGGAGAAGAGGGAAGAGAGAACGGTATATTCCGGAGGAATAACCGACCTCTTTCCTCCGTGGGACTCATTGTCCGGAGTATGTAACGTCGGACACGCGCGGAGTAACGAGAGGAGTAACGAGAGGAGTGTAGGTTGCGCCGACCGGCCTATATCGAGACCGACAGGCGCAGGATACGCTCGCTTATCGGCCTATCAC
This sequence comes from Orussus abietinus, assembly GCF_000612105.2. NCBI lineage: Eukaryota > Metazoa > Arthropoda > Insecta > Hymenoptera > Orussidae > Orussus > Orussus abietinus. Next base: position 511,408 of record NW_019395985.1, read on the forward strand.
CGACGTCACGTGCACCGGCCATTACCACGTGGACCGGAGTGATAAGAGCCAGAACCCCGGGACCGGAAACGTAGGATTATGCAGCTTTCAATTGTGGGCCCGTTTCGAGTTGGAGCCGAAGGCCGATTTTTGGCGTTTAATAAAAAAATGAGAGGAAGCGTGTATTTCAATTCTGATAATTTCCGCTTGATAAAGAAAAAATCATCGGGGAAATATGGATTTCACTTCCTGCGTTAAACATTAAACGTAATGGCGGGAGATAAAAGGCGGAAATTGCGGAACGGAAACATAGGATCATGCAGCTTTCACTTGCGAGTGAATAAATCGCGTACTTAGACCAAGTACACCGAGGCAATTTTTACTGCCAACAAAAACCAGTACAGGTAATTTTGGCTCGGGTCATTTAGGACTCGTGAGAATTTATTCGAGCTTATTCGTATTATGCTTATATGTATTTCTTGCCTCGGGGTATAACCCATTAATGTTAAAAGTGTTAAGCGGCTATTGTGCGAGGGATAAGAGGAAGTTTCGGGCCGGAAACGCGATATTACGCGGGCTTCAATTGCGAGCGAGCCCGCTCCGAATTCGGAGCAAATTCGTTACGACAATTTCCGCCGTTGAGCGGAAAAACGGAAATATTATAAGTCGCGATCGAGGAGGATTCTACAAGTGATAATGGGGATTCCGACTCGCGCTCACAATTACTCGAGGCAATTCGCTGCCGCCTCAATGAGCTACGCAGGATACGAGTTATCAGCTGAGCCCGTTCATACGTGCGTCCCATTCACGTGCGCATCCCAGACCAATCTCTACGGCGAATCGGCTCGAAGCACAGCCTCCACCCTCCTCTTTTTTTTTTTCGATGCCCTATGAGAATCCCCAAAAGGACGTTCAATATCCATATTTTATACATTCGCAATATCTCGACGTTGACTCGACGCGCTCGAATTTCCATTTAAAGGTTAATTCTCCCATTAGAAAATTCCCTTCCATTTCGCTGTTTTATCATTTCCATTTTTTCGATGCCATATCGCCCCTTGAAAATCCCCAAAGAGGACGTTCAATATCCATATTTTATACATTCGCGATACATCGACGTTGACTCGACGCGTTCGAATTTCCATTTAAAGGTTAACTCTACCATTAAAAAATTCCCTTCCATTTCCGATGATCGGTTCAGATTTCGTACATACGATAGGACCGTTAACCGTTAAGGTTAATTCATTATGCTCGAAAGTTAAACCACCGCGTTGACGAAGCCCAAGGAGGAAGAGGTTAGGCGCGGCCGATGCGCAGTGGTCGGCGCGCAGCGACCGGTGGGAGGGCGTTGCACCTCTCCCCTCCCTTTCCGGAAGACGCGCCGCCGATGTCCAAGGACGCGTCCGCGTCAGCACCCGCTCCCGTTTCGCGGCTCACCCGAGGGATGCCCGACGACCTCTCGGAGACGAGGAACCGCGCGATCGCTCGTGAAATTTCATTTTTTATAAAAAAAATTTTTTCATTTGTCAGAGCAAAACCAAGAATACATACATATATTTTTTTTTTTTATGAAATCTCATGAGTTCTTCCTTAGGACCTCCAGGATCGCGCGTTGATGTTTAAAATTATTTGCCGCGCTCTTTGTACATGTATATAGAATGACTCCTTTGTATCACTTTAAATAGGAATTATTACCGTACCAGCCGAGTACTGGTTGCAGTAACTGCAGTAACTGCGCGCAACGGGTGCGCCGTGGCACGCGCGCAACATGTGCCTCGAGGTGCACATGTCGTCCACCACCCTGAGTCTCCCTAACCTCTCTCGGAGCTATCTCGAGAGCCCTGCTCGCTGTTTACTTTCACCCAGGCCAGATTCCCCGGCATTTATTCAGGATAGAAAGATACGTCGACGTATTCCCGCGAGACATAAGGCGAATTGAAACCCCCCCTTCAAATCGGTCGACTCGAATTTTTCTTTTCTTCTCCTTAAGGTGATATGAAAGGGTTCTATTCTTTCAACATATACATATTTTTTAATCTTTTCTCCGAATAATTTCAAACATTAACGCGTGATTACGAAGGCCCTAAAAAAGAACGTGCTCATAAAGAAAAAAAAAAAACCACCGTCAGCAATTTCGCGTTTGTTTATTCCTGCCCATTTCAATATTCAAAAATGCTTTATATCGACTCCTACGGGGTGATTCGAGCGTGTCTCGTAAACAAAAGTTACGGGAAGAGGAAAAATAAAAAATAAAAAAAAAGCATAGAATAAGAAAACGCTGCGAGAGGCACAATGGCCGCGATCCGGAACGCCTCGTGCAGCAATACATTATCTAAAGGAGAAAGGTGAGAACTCCTCGTCAAACCAGCTGAATTCTGAGCGTCGTTACTCGATATACAAAGGGAACAATGTTCCGAAGCCGCACAACGTAAACGCGTTAATCGATCGAGCCGAAGGTGAACAACCCAAGGGTACGTTTTACGGGCACAGAAAGTACGGAAAAGCGATAATCGTTAAAGTATTACGAAAACGTCATATATATAAGACACATATTTTTAAATTAAAAGATATGTGTTCTTGGTTCGTCTGAGATAAATAAAAAAAAAAAAATTTTCTTTTCTTGGATTCTATAGGGACCCTTTTATATTTTAAGGGGGCACGTTGCAACCTAACCTATACCCCGCACGTAAATTCCCGGCGAGGGCAGATATGGAAGGGGTCGAGTCGCACACAGGTGCGCTGCAGTTTCTAACCTAGAACGCGGGGAACGTGGCCGGTCGTACACTGTTGTAAGCAAGTGTCCGCTCACCTCGCACCTCGTCCCTCGCCAGCGCGTAATCCAGGAGACAGGGCAGGAGCACGGCGCCGAGTCTCGCCGCGGTCGCTAGGTTACCCATCGCTGTTCCTCGGCATTATCTCGCACTGGCACTGCGCTCGCGTCTACACGGAACCGGGAAAGACGGCCTCATTACCGAGAATCGACACCGCGCGCGACCCCGGACCACGGACGCGTCCGCACCTCGTGGCGTCCGGTGACATACTGGACGGTACCGGACGCGCGCACGAAAACAAGACTCCGACTAGCCGCACGGTGGTGGTGCCATCCCTCGGTATGTGGAGGAACTATGGGTACGAAGTTCCATCGGCGTATGCCAGATGGACCTGCGATATGCTGGATAGAAGTTTCCACTTACCGGGGATAGATATATGGATTTTTTAAAACAATACTTTAGACATAAACGTCATATGAGAGGCGCATTTTGTACAATGCAAATCATTAAGCAAACAAGAACCATTCACGGAAAAACTTAGAAAATAAAGAAAAAAAATCCTATTTGCACTGTAGAACAGCGCAACAGATCTTTTTCCCTAGAAAAGAATCAAAAAACTCCATTCACGCACTTCAAAGCAGCACCTCGCCACCCCCGTCTCGTTGCGATTTACATATTTTATTATTCGTCATATTTATATTACACAAAGATGTATACTTAATCGTACATTTGTCCTCGCCGGGATGCCTACATCTCGTTCCACGTAATTAAATAGAGAGTGAAACCAATGTCCTCCTTAACGATTATTAACATTAAACCAGGTCACAAAAATGCGTACGTCTAGAGTCGGGGGGAGGGGGGGGGATACGATTTTTTAATTCAAGGGTGCGGGGGGAGAAAATAAAAATTGAAAAACGCGTGCGCGTTCGTTACTTCCCTGCTGAATCGGAAGTAAAAAAAAAAATAGTGTCTAAAAAAGAAAGGGGGGGAGTCGACAAGTTGAAGGCGATAATCAGGGGGGAAAAACAAGTCGAACGATTATTTTCCTCGTTATCGCGTTATCTCATGATCATCCGCATTTCCTCTTTTCTTTTTTGTCCCTCCCCATTTACTGATTTTTTTTTTCATTTTCTCGCTGACTCTTTTCCCCGCCTCTTGCCGCTTATCGAGGCACGAGTCTGTGTACAGTGTTTCGTATTTCCTTCCGTCTTTCTCTCGCCATTTTGAAATATTCGGCGCACTATCTTACAGATCTTTAGGTTTCCCTCCACTTTTATACAGGCTTAAACTTAAGGCGACGATTTTCTAGGCCGGCAGAGTTCGTACGTTGGAATATTCCCAAATAGACAAAGTGATGGAAAAATTAGCATCAAATTTTCCCCGATAAAAGATCATGAAACGAGTCACGAGGGTGTTGCTTATGATTCCTCATTTGGACCTCTTATCTGCAGGACACAATGACGAATTAAAAATACCTAAATATGAAACAAAATTAAGTACACGCAATGTCTCAATGTTTGTCCGCATAAGTGCAGCAAAATTAATCTCGCGCAAATTTATCGTGCAATACGCGTGCATACATTGCAGACATTTCGTGCAGCGAATTCTTTGTAAATCGATTTTCCCCTTATCGTATTGCGATCACGAATTTCTATCTGGAAGAATCGCCGATTCAAAGTGCCAGCCAAGACGTATAAAATCTCTCCCGCAAAAATCGCCGCACGGTCTTAAATAATTAAGCGTTTCGTAAACCGCCTCTCCGCCGAAAAGAGACTCGGTCGGCCCTCGAGAAAAGAAAAAGTTCCCTTAACAATGTTCTTGTCCCGAGACTGAGCCGAGCCTCTTCCCTAACCAGCGTTTTTGGCTATATAAACATTCCTCGCACAAAACTCGCACGACTTCCAACTAAGAAGGCATTAAATTAATAAGGAAAGGAATAAAGAAAAGAAGTAGCGAAAGGGAAAGGAAGAAAGTGGAAGGAGAAAAAAAAAATTGGAAAAAAGAAGGGAGAGAAACTCAGAAGGAGAAAAGGATTCTCTCTCTATCTGTCTCGAGAAACAACCCTTCTCTGTCTCTCTCTCTTTCTACGGTAAGTCAGGCATTATGCTCCTAAATAGGATATCGCTCTCTTTTCTCTCTCACGCATACGCATACACACATTTTTTTTTCCCTTTTCACTCTATCGCACTCTCTCTCTCTCTCTCCCCCTTAATACATTCGCAAAGTTTTCTTTTTACACGAGGATTCTGAATTTAATCGCTACGAGCGTTTTTTCTCTCTCTCTCTCTCGTTATGTACAATCAGCAATTATCATCCTCGATACAATGTGTCCGTGTACGTGTTATCCGTGTGTGTGTACCTCGTCTCACCTTAATCGAATAATTATTTATAAGTGATTACGCTCAATTATCGTACTCCATGCTGGGGAGGGGAACGTCTACTTTGTATATATATAGATCTTTGCATCTCGCACGAATTAGTGTATGTACATCATATAGTCCTATGTCGCGAATAGGTATTTTTTTTATACACTTTTTTTCTCTCCATTTCTTCTCTCTCTCTCTCTATTCTTTTTTCTTCTCTTTCACCCTATCTATCTCTATCTCTCTCTCACTCGTCGCCAAAGAGGGGAACTCGAAATCACACGTCATCGCCGAGTCGCGAATTATGAATTATGGATTATGGATTACGAATTATGGAATACGGATTATGGATTATGTGACGAATGACGGTGCGGAGGAGATCGAAAAGGAAAAGCCGGAGAAGTCGGAACTGACTTTTTTTTTACGACAGAGATTGACGGCACCGATTGGCATTGGGCAGCAATTATTTCCAATTGTTACAATTAAACGGGATAAATTAACGAGCAAATTTCGTACAGAGTCGTTGAAACGCCGGCGCAATTGTATAAATATCGAGGATGGACGAAGGGATAAACTAATTGATTTTTCTTTCCCCTAGGAGGTGAATTTATAGATTGTTAATGTAAATTAATATTCTACCGTTTATAAGCTGCTCGTTAGAGAAGCGATAATATGTAAAACGTGACGGTCCGTGTTTATGATGATATTATCGATATTGTTTATCTCGTGATTATTGCCCGGAAATGTCCCTGGCGTTTATGTCAATTTCACATTAAGACGCAATCGGAGGCCGTCCATCTCTGCATGATTTTCCGATCGAATGATATCATCGATATCGTTTACAAGACGGGGGGTGGGATGAGGATCATCAATAACCGTAACATGACAATAGCGATGTGCGATCAATTCAATCGCTATTTTACACAGGCGCGTCTCGAATTCCTGCCCAATTTTACAGCCTACTTAAAAATGTACAATTCTCGTCTTCGCTTTCGTTTCCACTTTCTTCACGGACGCGGTAAAACGTAAAAAATACAGAGAACGCCCGAGAGGCTCCTCGGAAAAGCGGGGGAAAAATTTGCGCGACCCGTTACAATTTTTAAAACATAAATAATTCTCAAAAGTCTCCATCGGTCAGTGACATTCAAAATCGAGTACTACCAATGGTCCAGGGGCAGAAGAAATTCTGGATATCGCATCGAGATGATAGCAATAAAATTATATCCGAAAGCGCATAATGTATCCGAGTAGATATCTTTCTCTTGACGCTTAATTAACACTGCGATAACGGCTTGTGTCGAACTTTGGAATAAACCACTTTAAGTTAGAATCAGAATTTTTTTTTTTAAGACGTGTGCACTTTTCTTTTGTAAACAGAGCTTTATAACCAGGGATGGCAACTCGTTTTGCACGCAAAAGACACGTTCCTCGCAATCTCGAGGTACTTACGATACGTTATCACCGACAAACGTACAGCCTCGAGACGTACTTGGCGTGAAACTCTACCGAGTCACGAATTTCGAGCAAAGGGACGTACAAACATCTTCCTCAAATTTCCCCCATAGCCCAGAAAGAACATTCAGTCCCCCTCGCCCCGTTAAACTCGAAAGTCATGATTAAATAAACGACATCTCCCCAAAGCGTGTCACAAGGAGGCACTTTCTCTCCGACCCCGGAAACCCCAGAATCTCCGCATGATTTTCCCTAAAATCGTCGAAATCAACACCAGCACGATTCCCGAATAAATACCTAGCCTAAGTTTCATCCTTACGCGGTGAAGTAAATCTAAATTAAAAACGAGACGTTCGTTACCGATACCAAGAACGGGAGGTCCTGTACGTTTCCGTGCAAAATTCATGCCATCCCGAAATTAGCCCTTTTAGTGCCGACCGAAGTCATAAAGCACTTGTAAAACGACGATATATCGTCGTTCGGCACTAATAGAGTTAATATCCTCCTGGGAGTAATTACAACGGGGACAGGAATTACAACGAGCTCGGGCTCCTCGCGGCGTCCTCTTGTGTCGGGTTAAATTAGGTTAGGGCTAGAAATTGACTCGTATACATTAGCACGTACGAAATATAGGTGTATGTGTTGGTGTGTGGTGTATCATCGCGTGTCATCTCTGTCCTAGAAAGAGTCCTCGCGCTGGCCATCCACGCCGGACAAACCCTTACCACTAGAAAGGCGATCTTCAGTCGTAAACTCGTTCATACCTAGAGCCTTAAGGCGGCTCGCCCGAGCCGACGTTCGGCTCGTTAGGCTCGACCAATCGGATGCGACTCGAGCCTCGGCTCGACCAATCAAACGCTATCCGAGCCTCGGCTCGGTTCACCAACCGCGATTTGAGCCTCGGCTTGACCAATCAGGCGCAACCCGAGCCTCGGCTCGACCCAATCGGACGCGACTCGAGCCTCGGCTCGTCCTCAAGACGCGACGCGGACGTCGACGGGCCGTCCTTTCACGTAACCCGGCCGCCCTCCCGGTGGAGGTTGCACTTGGGTATGTACTGGTTGCTGTCCAGGTGCCAGCCCTTCGTCAGGGCGCACGGGTAGTGGCTTACCGCCCTGCATCCCCTCTTCACGCATCCGATGTTCGCCCCCGTCAGCCCGCAAGAGCCGCACACCGATTTGGCCGCGTCCCACACCGCCTCCTGCAGCCCGGTCACTCGGCCGCCTGAAACGAGACAATCATTCAGAGATCCCGAATACATGTTCAACTCTAGACGAAATGGTTAATGCGTGAGGGTTCTCTCACCTGCCATGTAAACGCCGGCAGCCCAGACGGCGCATTGCTCGTGCAGCCAGACTTCCCAGCGTTGCTCCTCCCCAGGTAACAGGGTCATCCCGGCGAATACGGCGTTGGTGTTGTTCTCGACGTTGTTCCTCTTCTTCTTGCTCATCTTGGCGGAGAACTGGTCGGCGAGGCCGGCGTACCTGAGGCTGCGTTTGTTCTTGCCGCCCTTCTTCTGCTCGGTCGTGATCTCCTGCTCGTCTGCCGAGAGGATCCCCTCCTCGAGGCGCTCCTTGCCGATGAGGTAGGGTCCGAAGAGGTCGCTGAGGACGCCTGCGGGGACCGTGTGCGTGACCGGGTCCAGCAGGGGCCCCACCAGGTTCGGATGGGGTCTCGATGGGGACCCGGGGATCACCGAGTGGGGACCCTGTTTGCAGAAGACGCAGACCCACGTCGAGTCCGTTGTGTGGGCGTCGTACCGCGAGGACAACGTCGAGCTGAAGAGGCCGGCTCTGCTGACCTTGCCTGAAAAGGAAATCTTCGGTTATTTCTAATCTCATTGTGCCAAACACGAGTCCATGATATGATTCACGTCGTACCTCTGTAGTCGAGGTCGTTCTGATGGCTGAGCCTCTTGCTGCGGCCCGCGTTCCCGTTGCCGACGCTCTTCCTCTTCTCCTTGTTGCGTTCCTCCTCCTCCTCCCTGGGGGCGTTGACGACTTGTATACTGAGAGGACTGTCCCTAGGACCCTCCACGTGGACGACGGGTCCCCTGGACCTGATCGAGCTGGCGTTCGATCCGGAATCGTAGGCCATCTCCCTGAGGCCGTCGATCTTCGAGTTCTTCTTCGATTTTTTCGAGGTATCCTGCCTCTTCGAGCCCTTCGAGGGCCGCATCTTCTTCATGGCGGGCATCGCCTCCTTCTGCCCCGCGTCGGCCGCCCCGAAGATATTCTCCGCCGACCTGGAGATTTTCCTCTTGCCTCCCCGGGCCTTCGTCTTCTTTTCCTTCCTCTTCGGGGAGACCTTCGTGTCCACGCTGGAGGAGACGTCGGTCGGGTTGCTGGTCTGCCGGGTCTCCATGGGTGTCACCACGGGGACCACGGATGCCTCGGCCACGACCTCGGCACCCTCGGGTTTCGTCCCTAGGGTTTCCAGGTCCTTGTCCTCGCTCTTCACCGCCTCCGTACTCGCCGCCTCCGGCTTCGCCTGCACTTCGCCCTTCACGTCCATCTCCGTCTCCACGATGCCTGGACACGGGAATTTCAATTAGATTCGCGATAGGAGGAACACTTATCAACACGCACGCACACCATGAAGAGCAGTTCTTAAGGTGTTATGAAAGAGTCATTCTATATTTTCAGATTTGAGATATATATATATAGTATGACCCTTTGATATCACCGTAAGGTGACATGGAAGTGGTAAAATATGTGATTTCGAAATTCATTCTACGAAAATAAGACTCGACCTTCACCTGCGAACATTTTCTCCAGCTCGGACTCCACCTCGTTGAAGGGATTCGCATTGTTCACGTTCTTCGGGCTCGTCACGGCCTTCGAGAGCTCGGTGACGTCGTCGCTGGATTTTCTCCTAACCCTTTGATTGGTCGAGGCCGAACAACTCGTCGCCACTGGCCCCTCGCTGCTTCTCCGCCTCCGGATTGGCTGGTTCTCCTCGAGCCTGCCAACCTCGGTAACGTCTTCTGCAAGGTAAAAGGAAAAAAAAAACCATCATCAACTCATGACTCCCTTAATTTGCCCTCTCCCAGAAACGTACCCTGCTCTTCAGGGTGCTCCTCCGCGAGCCTATGCTCGGGTCGTTCCTCCTCCATCTCCTCGTCCTCTTCGGGACCCACCTGCGTCGAGGTCCTGTCCTCGACTTGGCGGTCCTGGGTGGACCTCTCCTCCTCGGTCTTGACGGGAACAGAGGTCGTCGTCGCCGCCCCTGGGGGCGTCGCCTCGTCCAGGAGAGGCTCGCAGATCCTCGGCCCCGTCGGCTCCGTGGGCTCCAGCTCCATGTCCTCGACCTCGGTCTTCGAGTCCTTGCTCAGCCTTACGGGTTTCTCCAGCTTCCGTTTCCTGCGTTGCTTGGTCGTGTCGTTGCTGTCCTCGTTGCTGAACGACGGCGAGACGACCTCGTCCTCCCGACTCGGCGACTTCGACTTCTGCCGTTCCGGGGACATGCTCTTCACGCTACTCGAGTCCTTATCATCAAGCGGCACCACTATCACCGAGCCGATATTCTCCGTGCCTAGCTTCTTGTTGCCGCCCTCCAGCTTCTCCAGAAGAGAGTCCACGCCCTTTTTACCTGGAAGTTGGAAGAAAACGTTAGGTAAAACGTGAACGTATAAAATGTCAACCCTGAAGAGGTTACACCCTGGTAGAGACCCCTGTTGAAGCTAGGGAGGTGTTAATGGACCATCACCCCTTCCTCCACAATTACCTCGCTTGGGGATGTTCTTCGGCGACCTGACGCTGGTCTCCTCGATTTTCCTCTCCCTCTCGCTGGAAGGTTCCCTCCTGGGGCTATCGGTGACATCCTTGTCGATCTTCGAGGTAAGATTGACGATAACGGGGAGCACGTTCCTAGGGACCTGGGCGATAACGCTGAGGGTGTCCTTGGCCTTGACGACCTCGGGCTCCTTCTTATCGGCGACGACCCTCTCGATGGTGACGCTGGGCGGCAGATTGATGACCTTCTGGGCGAGTACCTCGGCGTTCATCTCCTTGATCTTGTCGTGAAGATTGGCCACGCCCTTCAGGTTGCTCTCGAAGTTCTTGACGGTGATCTTGGGGGCCGGGGGGATCTCCTTGGTGGAGAGGGAGACGGGCTCGCCGACGGAGTTCGGGGTCGGCACCGAGGAGCTGATCCCGGAATCGGAAGAGATTTCTCCGTTGAGGGGGATCGGCGGCGAGATTATGTTCCCGTTTCGGCTCCCCTTGTCGACCGTCCTCGCGGTCAGGCTTATCGGGATGTCCTGCGGTATCCTCGAGTAGTTCTCCGCCATCTCCGAAGTCGCCGACAGGTCCAGGGTGCTCTGGGTCCCTGCCGGCGAGCTTCGATACTGGCTCTGGTTCTGCTGGCGGTTCTGATCGACCAGCATCTGCAGGCTGAAGAGCGGGTTACCCGGGGCGTTCGACGGGGTCACCGTCTTCGAGGGCACCGTCGGCGTGTGCCACGTAGGCGGCGCCTGGGTGTGCGCCAGCTGGGGCGTCAGCTGCGACGTTAGGTGCGACGCCCTCGCCATCGAAGGGTGCGTGTAGAAACCCGCCGGGTTCAGCGCCGCCCCCGACAGCGCCGTGGGGTGGATGTTCAGGCCTGGAAGATAGTTTTTATAATTAATAAGCACCGTTCATAAAAGCATTCTCACCCTGGCTTTGCGTCATGAGCAGGTGATTCCTATAGACAGTCCGCGACAAATGATCCTTGGATTTTGAAGTAAAACCCAAAGCTCTCATTACCAAATTCAGAAAAAATTAGTAGCGCCTCACCTTGGCCTTGCGTCATGGTCAGATGATTCCAGACGGTCTGCGGTGGGGGCGTGCCGACCGGAGGTCGGCTGTGTCCCGGATACTGTCCGGACATGTCGAATTCCTCCGAAGAGCCAGGAGTCAGCTTGGACGTCTCTCCGGGGCTCGGTCCCTCGCAGGCGCTCGTCGACTCGAGCGCGAACCGTTCCTCCGTAGGATTGGCCCTCCCCTTCACGACATTCGAATTGTCCAGGAGTTCCTGCTCCGCGAGTCGGCCCTCCTCCGAGCCCTCCTGCCTCGATACCCTAGCTCTACGAGACTCGGCAAGATCGGAATGCTTCAGCAACCCGCAGCCCAATTTCTTGTACTTCGAGTGGCAATAATACTCCAATCCACCCGGCCGTTCCAGCTGTCCCCAGGCACCGCCGTCCACCAGGTTCACTCTTCCAGGTTTGGCCTCGTTCCCGGAATCCGCCAAACTAAGTTGCCGGTCGATCCTGGCCCGCGTCTGTTCCCCCTCGTGGGAATGTATCGTCGGCCACTGGGCTTCCAACTCCTTGTCGCGATCGGCGAGGGCCTCCTGGTACGCTACATTCTTCTCGACCCCCCTCGCCGGGGTCCAATGTCCCTTCGGGGCTTGCGGGAAGCTGGGGAAGCCCACCGCGAAGTCAGGATAGGTCGGGCAGTAGTTCCCCGACGCAGGGTACTCGTGTAGCTTCGGCAGTTTCTGGGTCTGCTCCTGCCAGGGCCAGCTTGCCGGTATCGTCAGGCCCCCAGGGCTCAGCGCGCTGAAGTCGGACTCCTGTAGATGGGCCCCGTGGAGGCTGCTTTGCAGCAACAGGTTCGCCCAGAGCTCCGTCTGGCTGTCCTCCTGGTTCCTCAGGGTGTAGTTGGGCAGGACCGATGATGTTTCTGGGGTCGAGCGGGTCGGTTGGTCCAGCTTTGTGGCGTTTATCTTCCGGGCCGGTTGGAGCGAATTCAGGTACTCGCCACTGCTGCGACTGGAATGGTTCCCGCTCTCTTGCGCCCGGGTTGATGATGACTTCTTAGACGCGTGCAGGGCGTACAGCTTCTGCAGATCCGACGGCACTACCAATGGCTCGCATCGATAGTCCTGCTGCACGTAATTCGGGGAGAGCGCCCAATGGGGCGCGCCTTCCGGTATCTGCAACCCTAGAATCGGTAGCTTATCGTTAGGACAAATCCTTTGAGAATTTAAGGAAATGTGAAAGTGGCATTGAAAAGGTTTTGAAACTCACGAAATTTCATTTTTCGAACAAAAACAAAATTCTTCCTTAGGTTGCAGAACAGTTTTATAAATATTTTGACTTTTTGGTATATATGGTAATTTCATAACACTTTAAACGAACAATTATAATTTCATGTCCTTCGTAAAGATATTCACCATTGCTGGGAGCGACGCGATGATCATTAGGGATTACACCATGTTGACGATCCGTGGGGTTCCCTTTTCGTTCGTCTCGATTACTTTGCGTATGTCTTCGATCGTATGAAGCACGTTCAATGCTGCTCCCTGTTGTCGAGGTTTGCTCCTTGGATGTCCAGGTCTCCGTGCTTCCTGTTTCTAGAAAGGAACGATCTCTGTTTTAGATCATTTTTTTGTTCAGCTAAAAGATTATTATGAATTTTTAACAAAATGAAACATTAGCAGAATTTTTCTACGATAACCTAAATGCGTCTGTGTCGTTACACACAGGATACTCCTTCTTATAAACTCCGTTCGTATCGACTACGTGACACAAGTTCGCTTTTGTGTTTGCACTAGTTAGACACTGCAAACGAATCGCACCACCTCTCTATCACTGAATCTCGGCTACAATTTTTCCTCCTTTCCCACCTTTCCACCGTTACGAATCAAGAACCACCAACGAGCCTCAAAATTTATTCTCATCGAAGCACCCTCCGCTCTGTCACCACCATCCCCAGGATCTCAAACCTTCGCAACCCTGCACCACCTTTCCACCGCAGGGAACCAAAAAGCACGAGGGAACCTCAAACCCCGTTAAAAATCCACCGAAATTTTAAACTCGTCTCAAACTCGCATTAACCGGTTAAAAGTCCCGAACTCCTCTAGCCGATTTTCCCCAGGAAGCGCGTGTCATCGCCGCACGCCTGTGCGCGCTCGCGCGGCCCGCGTCGTACACGTACGCCGCGGTCGGGCGCGCGCGCGCGGGCTCCGACACACGCCCGACGTGATCCCGCCAGGAGGCCGTCGGCGTCGGCGTTCCCGGGATCGTAAAGCCCCCGACGAGCCGTCTCGACGTCCCTGGTTCGACTCACTGGGGATGCGGACAGGTCGACGGTCCCTGGGCAGTCGCTCGCTGGAAGGAAAGAGCGGCTCTCGGCGCCTCGTCGACGCCCGTCCGGCTTCCTCGGTCACCTCGGCGCGAGTCTCGCCTCCAGCCGGCGGCTCGTCGGGACCTCTCCGTCGCTCTCCGCGCGTATTCCGCGGTCTCTCCTCACGCGTCTCCTCGAGCTGCCTGTCGAGCGGCGGATCCGCCGCCGAGACCGACACCCCGCCGACGTGCGACGGACATGGGTGCCTCTTTCTCTCCCGTAAATCGATGGGCACACTTGGTTTCACTGGGCCCTCCGCCGGCCCCCGGACGACGTGAACGCACCCCGAGACCGTCCCGCGATCCGGCCGACCCCCTCGAGTACCCACCTCGCGCCCGGGACCCCTTCGTCGACGGGCAATTTACGATTCTCGGCCGAAAAATCGTCCGAGCATCAAGCCAGCCAGGATTCAACAATGGTGGCCGCTTGCGAGCGAGACGGCGCGCCGGGGCGACACCTCGCGGCGCGGACCGAGAACTACGCGCCGCCCGCCCCTTGCTCCGTCGGCAAAGGAATCAGGGGAGAGACCTTGACCGTAACCAAGTCGAGAGTCTTGGGTTTTTACATGAATTACGGAATTCCCGACGGGTACGGGGTTAGCGTTAGGAGCAGGGTTGGGCAATTACACTTTTTTCAAGGTTTCTTACATACATTACGTAAATCAAATAGTTTAGCGCAGAATACCAGTAAATTACGTTTCCAATATGGAGGATGCCACGGATGCACGATGTGTATATCCGCTAGGTTGTATACGTCTTTTAGAGCACATGTAAACATGGATACATTTTTATAGTATCTTTATTCTTACGCCTGTGTTCGAAATTCTTTCGACTTAACCCTATTAAAAAATTCCTAATTATCGATATACAAAACACGAGGGAGTCCGCAGCACCATTCCGCGATAATGACGCAAAGCTCGTCGCGGAAACGCACCCTCTTCCCCTTCCCGAAGGTAACGTAGAGCGTGACTCGCCCTCCCCGCGCGCGCTGCCCGCGACACGTGGGGCCGGTAATCCGCATCTACGTCGCGAACACCCCGTCGGTGTCCCCTAACCCCAATGATACCCAAAAACCCGTAATATCCTATAAAAACCCCTTCCCGTGGACTGTCGCACGTTACAGTCTTCATTGACAGTGAGGCTAAACGATTTCTCGGGAGGGGGATCATCCCGTCGATGTGAATCGGCGAGTCTATTCGAGAAAGTTCGTCGAATGGGGTTCGGGGGTGGTACTCGGGAAAACGCCCATTGTTTGGTCAGCTCATGGCGCGCTACTTACCGCACCATTCTGCTTCGTTTATTACCACCGCGCCCTGCATTTTTTCGAGGCTCTTCGAGGTCGAGCGCGGCTCCAGGGGAGTAAACGATCCACCTTGTGCAAGTGCACCTTCGTGACTGCCGGCGCAGTAGCCGGACGCGGCGCGCGCGCGCCGCCGAAGGGCCGCTTGCGGCGCACCGGCGCCGTCGACAATGTTTACAAACAAGGACGCCGACTCGACTCTCGAAGCTTCCGCGAGGGCGACTCGATTCTCGATTCCGGAACCGCGATCAGCGACAACAGGTGTTACCGCTGGATCGTTACGAATATGCCACACGCCATTGAGCGACCCGGCTTGTACTTGATTTTCGGGGACGAGTCGTTCGTCGCGCGGTTCAACATGGCCGACTTTTTTTTTTCATTCCCAAGTAAGGTGGAGCTGACGGAGAACTGCGGTGGCTGGCCGGAAATTCCACGTTTCTTTGAATCTCGATGGAAATTAAACGTAACCGCGCCTTTATTTTGTTATTTAATTATTTGGAACTGGTTTACAGAAGTTGGCTGAATTTCTTTAGTTTACAGATTGAAGTAGGCGAGTGAAGTTTCAAAATGGCCGACTTCCTTCCTTGACAAGTAAGGCGGAGCTGACGGAGAATTTCTGCAGCGGTTGGTTTGTATTCGTAGTTCTTATTCTTAATATACGCATTTAAAACGTAAATGCGCAAATGCCTTCCCTGAAAATCTCCCCTTGAACTGCGCATAACCGTTTGGGGTGGAGAAGGGTATACGACAAAAGGAAGAGTAATCTGCGTCGAAAATATATCTATGCATCACCCAAGGTCGACTTTTACTCTACTGACAACTCTATAGTAAAATTAAAATAAAAGTACAATACTACTAAATCAATTTGAACATCTTTCATCCCTTTATTATTTTTCGAATTATTACAAACTGCAAATATTCACATTGAAATATTAGCGCATGAATTCCAAGTAAACTTTTACTTTGCAGATTCTGCGATTGTCGATAAAAATGTGGAATTCAAGATGAAATCGATCTCCCTTATTCTACGCATAATGTCCGGTCGAGATGCTCTTTCGAAGGCGCAATAGATTTAGAATCGTTCCCTTCAGACGTCCGACAAGTTTCTATAAGTGCGATTTGAATTTTGCGCCTTGAATTCAATCGTTTAATTATACATCCCTGGAAGTTTCTCAGGGCTTTGTTCGGCCTCGTGGACTTGAATAAAGAATTACAAACGGTTTTTAATAGTCTGTAAACGACGATATACCACTAATAGCTTAATTTTTAATTTATAATTCTCTTTTAACGTCAGTTTAGCAGTAGATATAGAATACTAGATTGTAATTGGCGCTCCAATTCAAGATGGCGGCCGGTAGCCAATCAGAATCGAGCGCGTTTCTTCAATATCATTGGTGACCGATTAATGAATGATTCAGACGTGCGTGCGGGAGTATACAACTTTGATAAATAAATTCACGATATTGGCCTATCAGAAACGAAAGTATAAGCGCGATAATATATATTAACACGCTGTAAAAGCCAGGCCTAAAGGGGAACCAACCCAAGGTCAATAAACGAAACGAATAAGAACTTTGATATTTAAATGTACTGTGGCGTGCATGCGCGTACGTACGTGCTTTATTCAAGATGGCGGCCAGCAGACGACAACGGCGGAAAACATGGCGAAGTGGTTAACGAGCGAGCTGTCATGCGGGTGCCGATAAGGGAAAAATTAAGAGTAACGGTTCGTTTCGACGGCGAAGAGGAAGTTTAAGGTTAACTTGGTCCCGGCGAGTTAAAAGGAGACGCTAGTTCATGGAATCGAGGTGAATTGTCACGAGCCATCGCGACGCCGACACGGTCTGCCACCGATCGTCTCGTGTCTGACGTAAACGAAAAATTAACCTCCGCCAGTGGCAGTATTCCTAATTCAACCACCGTACATTTCGTAATTCAAGATATGTATTTCCGTCGAGGTGACACAATCAAGTATATCTATAAGGGAGCGATTGCGTCCTCAAGTTCTGGCGCGTGTACTTGTCCGCAAGGCTGAAAAACTCCCCCTTAGAACTGTGCCAAAACCCCGCTTTCATATTTCACTGTCGCGACAACTATCGGATCTAGTAATTTGTAGTCCGTGCAGGCCCCATTAGACGTGCTGAAATGGTTTCCAAGTGATTTCGATGGACTCTGCGTTGCTAGTCAGTATTTGCCAGAAGCTTAGTGTTCGCTGCGCTGCTAGGATGTTAATCGGACCGGTGTACAGGAAGTTATTCTGGAAAGGAATGCAGAGTTTCCGGTTCTGTTATCAATGATTGCCTAGGAAAGTCGGAGGACCAGGAATCGGTAAGCCAGAAACAGCGAATGTTAGAGAGAAGCCTGCGATGATGGACTGATCGTTCGCTTTTGAAGACTTCGCATCGAGTATTATGGAGCGAAGCAACACGGACGATGCCTCTGCCCCAGCAAGGACCGATGCCTCGCCGAAGCTGAAACCGAAGAAGAAATCCCTGTGCCGCTTGTTGATGGCTAAGAAGACAAAGATTGGCTGCTCGGAGACCTCCTGCATGGATGGAGACTCGACCAAGGATTCTAAGCTCGAGAATTCCCAACACAGCTCGAGGACGAGCACTAAATTGTCGCTCTGCTGTGCGATGACTGAGCGCAGTGGAACTCCTCCGCAAAGCTTGACTCTTGGTGGATTGTCCCCGACTACTCCGAGCCACGCTTCGGTGAAGTCTGAAGCAGCGTCGATCAACGGACACTGTCAATTTCATGCTGCAGTCGAAAAGGCTGATAGCGCTCCAGCCAATCCAGCATCAAAAAGCCCAGAGAACATGGCTGCATTTAACGAGCTCCGAAAGAAGGATCAACGACAGAGTGTCTGCCTGGAAGGTGAGACGATTTAAGTACTTCTATCTTGGTGAGAATCTGTTTCTCTTGTGTGCGAGCAAACTCATTGATACTCCTAGGTCGTACGTGAATAACGCAACACGATTGGATTCTAAGTCTCTAGGGACTGCTTGCCACTCTTGAAGCAGCTTAAATTTGTAAGATGCTCGTGGTAACGTAGCAGCGACCTTGCCAGTCAATTCCCTCCACTCTGGTGCCGATGATTGCAGCATCAATTAGATTCTCCTGCCTACGGCAATACAAGTTGTATTCACCATATTAGTGGTGAAATAGTTAACACTCATGCCACGTTGGAAACACTGGTTTTTGTAAGATCACCGAAGTTAAGTAACGTTGGACGTGTGTTTGGTTAGGAAACCATCAGGGAACACTGTGTAGTGTTGATAAAAAAAAACTAATGTAAAAATGATACATAAAACGACATAGCTGGCCTAAATTGAGTCGAGTACGAAGACTCTGGAGCCGAAACAAGCAAGAACAACAGTGGACGAACAACGTTTTTTCGAGTCACGCGATCTGTGCAGTTAAAGTAAGAGCTTCGAAGAGATCACCGAAAAAGTTATATCGTTCGTTTAAATGGCTGAGCAGAAGGAGATTAGAAAGAAAGATTCTTTCCTCCACAAGTTGGCGAGGTTCTTAGGAGGGAAGAGGAAGAAAGTGGCTAGCGATGGAGAAAACTCTCCCAGTTCTTCGATCTCGAAGAAAGTGATCGAAGTTCCACAGAATGGAGACAATCCTCCCTCATCATCAAAGCATGTTCCTGCAGAGAGACCCTCCGAACTACTGTCTCAGGGTGGAGGAAGAAAGGAGAATAGAAACCTACAACAGGAACAAACTAAGCAAGGGCTTGTTTGTACTATTACTATTCGCAGAACGGAGAGTTCTGCAGGAGGCTGTCGAGGGAACAGCGAACTGGGTTCTGAACACTTTAACGAGGCTGATGTTGATGTTCCTTATAAGAAGCACGTCCAGAATACTTGTACGATAGCTTTGCCACGAGAACAGAATTCTGGCGGTCGATTGCGTAAAGGTTCCTCGAGCTCCTTGTTTTGTGACCCGAACAAAACATTGCAACGACAGGAAATGTCAAAATCTGTGTCAGGCCTAAATCCCAGTAATTCAAAGGCTCTGATTGTCTTGGGAGCCGACGAGCATTTCAGTCATGAAAACGGTAATTTTATTCACGAGTTTGACATGACACGAATTAAATATGACGGCCAGTTAATAATTTGTTGTCAATTTTTTTTTTGTTATCCACTTGTTTATTGTTTTGGAGTTATTACATCTTTATGGGAAACTATTTATAGATTGTTCCTCATCCATCATAAAAACACAATGAAAAGCTTGTGAATAAGCATTATTTATAGCTATTTAAGTAGGCCAGTGATTACAGTTCTTTATTTAGAGATTATGGCTCCTACGTTAATTACGCGATTACGCAGAGGTGATTTCATTAACGGTACAGCTGGGCCTTGTAATATTCTAAATATTCGTAATAAACTGGCCGCCATGTTTTGTTTGCTTATTTAGAGTCGTCCTCGAAGTAGTATGAATTAAATTCATAAACAAATTGAATGCAAGGCCCTTTAATTAATTAAATATTTGCCCACTCGAGCTAGCTTTCTCGACGTCTAGAGGAAAACAATATTTCACTCGTTCTCCACACTCCGGATAAACGCAATTTTTCTCGTTGCCATTTCGAAATATTAAAAAATGTTCCAAACAAAAGTTGTTCCGTTGAATGTATCGAAGATCTTTTACATGAAGCATTTCTTCGCTGTAACCATCGTTAACCTGGAAAACCATACAAAACATTTATCCAGAATCTCTCAAGATCAGAACCCACTCGCCCGGAGAAATTCACAATTTCCCGATAATCGAAGCGCGGCATAAAAAGATCCCCTTCACAAAAGTTCTACATTACATCCCACTCTACAACTTTTCTTTGTAACAATTTTTTGTACGAGGTTTTGTTAAGCCAGAGAATGGCCATTCTCTTGCGTGCACGTTCAAAGTGTCGCGAGAACCGCCCTTGCGTTCGAAGTTTTCGATTTAATTTTTTCCCCAAAACCCCTTGCAAGTGCCGAGGGTGGCAATTTGACTTTATTTTGCTATTTATTTACCGAATCCGAGAATTAGGCGAGTCCCAGAGGAGGGGCAACTCGCCGGACCCCGGGGGACAAGTCCCAGGCACGACGGAGGGCCCCGAGGTGTCTAAGAAGGACGAGTATTTTAAATCGGGCAAGTACATCTCGTACTTCTTCCTGGAAATGGAGCGGCAATCATATGATCCAAATGACGTTTACGGGATGGTACGTTATCATGTACCCGAGGACCACAACTTGTCGGACGCGGAAGGTACAACCATTCTCAAGGACCATTTCCTTCTAAGCGAATGCGAATCGATTATCGTGCAAGTTTGCCCGGCTTTCGGCTTGTCCTTCCGAAATCATATTTTAACATTTTGCTGAAATGCGATATTTCTTTTTTTAACATTGTCCCCGGTTGTGGATAAAATAAGAAGTAAATCGAGCTCGTCGAAGGTGGTAATTACTCGTTACAGATGACATTACTTGAAATTAAAAAGTCACTTCTTGCAGACCACTCGTCCTCGGGGTCCACGTCTCCGAATGTGTCGACGATCCTGAAGAGGAAGCTGCTGCACCGGCGATCAGCTGACAATCTGACAGTAGAGTCGCCCACGTGTTCTCTTCGTCACTCCAGTCCAGAGTCGATAAAAAGTGCGCCAATCCAGCTGAAGCCGAGATCGACATCTCAGGATGCCCTGTCGAAGAGGAACCACGTTTCCCATGCAGATGGAGCTTCCATGGATAGTCTGGCGAAGCAAGCTCTACTTGCAGCTCAAGTTCTCAACTTGATCCCTACTCAAAAGGCTAGAGAGAGGTAACGAGATGAAAAAATTGAAATATGAAATTTAAGATGATATCAAAGGCGCCGAGAAATTTAATCAACGGCGATAAATTAAAATTGATTTATACACCTATGTGGTCGCGGATCGTTTATTATATGTGAAGGTTTAACTAATAGAAGAAAAATTAAGGTCTTGTTTGTAACAATTTACAGGAACTTCCTTCACGGGAGAGTCGCTGCGAATTCATTGTTGGGC
The DNA here is from genome assembly GCF_000612105.2 of Orussus abietinus. Classification (NCBI taxonomy): domain Eukaryota; kingdom Metazoa; phylum Arthropoda; class Insecta; order Hymenoptera; family Orussidae; genus Orussus; species Orussus abietinus. Next base: position 532,406 of record NW_019395985.1, read on the forward strand.
CCTGTTGAGCTGGAAAAAGTGCTGCCCAATCGGGAGATCAAAATCTTTGTCGGAACTTGGAACATGAATGGCCAAACACCGCCGAAGGAGCTCAACGATTTTATGTTGCCTTCGGACATCGAGACTGTCCCGGACATGTTGGCCATTGGAACACAAGAGTCATGTTCGGAGCGCAGCGAATGGGAGGCTGCACTGCAGGTGTGGATATGATCTTTCATGGGTGTCAGGACGTTACCTGCTTCGTTACAGTTTCCATATTCACGTTGTAAAGTTTGAAACGATTCAGTGCCACTTTTATATCACCTTAAAGCCTGGAATTATTTTTTTTAGGAAACGGTGGGCCCTTCTCACGTCCTGTTGACAAGCACCAGCCTTGGCACTCTTCACCTGGCGATTTTCCTCAGAAGAGACCTGATCTGGTTCTGTTCGGTCCCGGAGGATTCGAATTTCTCCACGAGGCCAGGAACCGCTTTTCGGACCAAGGGTGCAGTGGCCTTGGCCTTGATGATCTTCGGGACCAGCTTCCTCTTTGTGACGGCTCACCTGACGGCTCATCAGGACAAGGTCAAGGAACGAATAAGCGACATCAAGAGGATCGTGAGGAACCTCGATCTCCCTAAGGATCTGCCCACGAAACACAAGAGTAAAGGTGCGGTTTCGTTCCGAGAATATTTGGAGGAATAATTTAATCAGTTAGCTGTTGCGATATAAATATTAATATAAGAAAAAAAAAAATGAATTAAATCCCTTATCGTTTTTTAGACGTGACCCAGAACTTCGACTGCGTCTTCTGGTTCGGCGACCTGAACTTCAGGCTGGCCCAGCCAAGGGAAGAAGTCGTTCGGTGGGTGACCGACACGAGATTCCCTCAGGAATTCCCTGTGAGCCTTCACAAGGACCAACTTCGCATGATCCTGGACGACGGTGCAGTTTTGCGAGGATTCGAGGAGGCTCCCATTACGTTTCCCCCGACCTACAAATACGACCCTGGCACCCAGAATTTCGACTCCAGCAGCAAACAGCGGACTCCTGCCTACACGGACAGGATCCTCTTCAAGGGGAAAGGACACACCAGGGGATACATAAGAAGAGTCAGCTGTGACAGCACTTCGGCTTATAAGGACGGCACTTTGGAGTGCTTAATATACGACTCTGTACCCAGCATCTGCACCTCGGATCACAAACCAGTCTGGGGCGTCTTCAAGACTACCTTGAGACCTGGAATAGACACGTAAAGATCTCGATTATTAATACTAGATGCGTTCATTCATTTAATTTAAGCTGATATGAAGAGATCAATAATTCGTATACATTTTTTATAACGATTTCCGGTACTTTGAAGGTGTCGTAGATAGATTTTCGAGGTCAAGCAGGATCTAAAGACCCGCCGTTCTTCTTTCAGAATTCCTCTGGCAGCTGGGCTGTTCAATCGCGAGATTTACCTGGAAGGAATCAAAAGGAGGGCAGCAGCGATGGACGAGTCTCGAGGTGCTCCCAGAGTATGCTCGGTCCAGTGACGCAAAAAGGATTTCAACTCTCTCTAAGTGCAGACTATTTGCCAATTGAGGATGCTGACAAGCAACCTGTCCTAGCCTTGGATAGGCTCTTTCCATTTCCAGGTATCTCGACGACTCCAAGTCGGCTGATTACGCTTACGTTTGTATACGTAGAAACCTGCGATCGGCACTCCTCGTGGATCGCAAAGAATCTAGTCAAGACGTTTATCGATTATCATTAATCCTCGCCTAAGATATACTATGGACACTTGTTAACAGCGTATTCTAGATTTCTCCAGAGCTGGACGGCGTGATTGAGGTGAGGTGAAACCCGTCGAGACATTTCATCGACGTTGGTAAAAAGAATTCTCCTAAATACCTACGTTATCGACGTTCGTATTTATATCGACAGCCGTGTCGAATTATATTGGGTATTGTACTAAATGGCATAATCTATAAGTCGTTTTCGTACAATAATTATAAAGAAATCGAAGTAACACTCCAGAAATCTGGATTCGTGGTTTTTGATGCCAAGACCATCATCTTGGATGTGTATTTAATAAATTCATATCCTTAATAAATATTTCGAGAATGGAATTAATTTAAGAGAAAATTTTGGAAAATCTGTCGTAGAAAGTCTTCGACTTGTTATTCGACGGAGTGCAATTTTGTCTAGCTCTGGTTTTCTTAAGGCTGTCCCGTACAAACGTAAGACGATAATTGAACCGAGGTCATACTACGTCATTTTACGCCTTCATTTCATGAATCATGTTCACTTAGACATGATACGTCTCTAATAAGGAACTTATCTCCGGAATAATTAGTTGCAGTGCGTTCCTCTGCGATGTTCCTCGATATTTTAACCCTTTGATCGGTAAATGTCCATGTTCTTGAAAAACAATAGTACTTTTGATTATAAATAAGAAAATCAGTAAATTTTTTAAATAAAAATAGTAATCCCGTTTTCTTTTTTAAGCAATTAAGTCATAAACTAAATTAAATGTAAACCTAAACATAAGCTTAGATTAGTTTCCAAGAATTTATTCAATCGAGTGGAGATTATTTTTCATTATAAACTAATTAGTCTACCAATAGTCAATCGTAATGCCGAAAGTGGTTGGGAAGTTAAAAAAGTGATAGAAAATGGCAGAAAAAAATATTAGCGAGGTAGAACCTTCCTAAGTGGATGTCAATTATATTGTCATAAAATCGCGAGAGTAATTTTTAAGGGCTCGTGTCACTTTGCCAATTAAAGGGTTAAAGAATTATATACAATGTCTCGTGGCTTTACAGGCTCAAGTGTCAATGACACTTTTATTACATTTTAGATAACTTTTCTCCGATACATTTGGATACTACATTGTATATCTCGTCTAAGTACCGTGCGACTGTAATTGTCGATGTATGCACAACATTAATCGCACGCGCGAATGTTAATTGAGTTTGTACATGTACATAGGGTATATACATAGGTGTACACGTTGTAATGTTATTCCGACAATAATATTATGTACGGAGTCGTGAAATTGTCAACGACCACAGTCGATTAATTGTTTCTATGTAATTGTCCCCGTTTAAAATTTTGCATAAAAAATTGGCGCAAAATAAAATGCAAAATGTAGTGGAAAATGAAATGTATAGAGGGTATTGTTTTAAATTGTTCTTTGTTTTTTTTTATTTTATGGGCATGTTTTATGTAACATTTTGAGCAGGGACATGAAACAATAGATTTCAGTCGGCTTAAGTTTAGATCTCCTTTGTCGGGACCAGATGTATCGCATGTATAATGTACTCTAAAGTACTCGTCTAATGCAGATTGAAACTCCGTTATAATACTGCGCCATATCGTTATAAATGATTAAACAATTGTTAATCATCCTACAAGCAGTATTCCAGTACTTTTCACCAGCAGTATTGCACATAACAATTTTTTATCGAACTAGAAATGGTATAAATCAAGTTTACCAATAACGCCTGATGTTTAATTATTTCATTTTATTTTATTAAAAAATGTTCAATTATTTGTAAATATCGACAGGTACTGGGTTAATTATTTAAAAATCGTCGGTTTAATGGCCTGTGTTAAAACGGAGTTTTAAGAGATACTCTTAATCACCTTAGATAGTAATTACATGTTAATTGTTCGGACAATTTATAGTTATTACTCAGCTTGTATCGCGCACAATTAAGCACTGTTCGCGTCGATTATATGTGTTCATTTTTATCGGCGGATATTTTTATTAAGCTACACCAAAGGTACCGTTGCGATGGGATTAATTATTTATTTCTTTTCTATTCTAATATATACATATAAGTATACACATATAGAAGTGCACAAAAATGAAATGTTTTTCGCTATCTCTAGTCTACCGGCAAGGACTGTTTATTGATATATAATTAATCTAATTAACTTGCATGTGCCTAACATATTCGGCAGCCATCAGCTATAATTATATCACGCATGGAAAATAGAGTACAGTGGTACAACAAGGTACTTCAGTAATGGCCAATTCCTGTAAGCTTTTAAGGATATAAGCTGCTAAACTAATTATTCCATTTGAAAGGTATTGTTCATTTTCCGCGCAATTTTCCCAGTGTTTGGAAATTACCCGTTAAAGATATTAATTCGCGTCTAAGGTATCTTTCGTAATTTCCCCGTGCAATTTTCCCGCCGTTCTGATCGATCGGCCCGTTTTGTAAACGTCCTAATTAAATGCGTACAGTGCAGCTCATTATTTTTACAGTCGCCGAGCAGCCTGCCTTATATATCTGCCTTAAATCGAGTTACTGCGAGATGCAATTATCAGAGGCGATTACGTATTTACATGCTGCGTATTTACGCGTTACTCGCTCTAGTTACTCTCCTCCACCTTCTTGGGTATATATGTATTTACACCGATTTACGGGTATTTCCCGATGTACTTGGCGTGATTAAGGGCAAGGGAAATGGGGAGGAAATTCGAACTCTCCCGATGGGCTCTCGAGAAACGAGAAATAAATAAATGGAAAAAAGTAAAGACTCTCGCGAGCAGAGCTGGGCAATATTTGAAATGCTTTCGACTGGACGTCCACTTCCTGCGGGATTAATTCGTAATATCCGACTCGACTTCGATTTCAGGGCGAGATTTTTGGAGTATTAGAAATCGCACTTTCAATGTTTCTTGATGGTTATCTAGAGTAACGTCCTAATTGTTGATAGAGATATTTTGTACCCAGCTCTGCCATTAAAAAGAAGTATTAAAAAAAAAGAGAAAAAAAAACTTGCGCGGTGGGGACCGCGTAAAAGACTGTTCGTATAGACTAGACATGTATGTCCTTACATCTCCGATACGCTGTGATAAGTTGTAATCGTATTTGTATTAGTTAGCGATTTTTGGGTGGAACAAAATTTTGGAAAATTCTATTCAAATTGCGCTGAAAAAAAAAGACCGATTATTCCAACAAGACGGACGTAAAATATTCTCCGTTATCATATTTCACTCTAATTTCGATGTCATAAAAGCTAATCATAAAATTGAAAAGAAAAATAATGTGAATACCTGGGGAATATATTAAGATTAATTTAACAAATTACCGCGAAGTGATTAGAAAAAACCGAGTCTCTGACGTAAACGCGCTTTGGCGTAACCCTTTCTACATCTTAGAGATAGTCTCTCGATCGTAGCAAATAGGAGAGCATCTTCTACTTTAAGCCCGGCCGAGAATAAATATGTAGGAAAAGAAATGAATATACAAAACCGACGCTCTTATCGGACGTCGCCGCGATGCCGTTGATCGGTCATAAGTGAGATCCTGATGTATGTAATCGAGTACTGATATTTAAGCGCAAACGTGGAAATAAAAAAAAGAAAAATCGTAACATCCGCGGCATTAATTTATCTCATCTTTTGAGATTTCACTGTTTAACCTTTTGGCTACTAAGAGCGCCCGAAGGCGCCCGACGTTTGGTCCAATATTGCCTGCCCGGTCATACGAATTTCGCCCATATGTCGAAATGGCTCCGTGTTCAAAGGGTTGAAAATCCGCTTATAAACATTGAGATTTTTTTAAAGTAAGGTCTGGAATCTAGTCTCTGTATATAGGAGGTATGGAGGTACCCGGTATCGATACTTGGTACTATCGGATACGTTCCTTCTCCTTGAGTATTCGGGTGACGTTTCTCGACCACGTGGTCTGCGCGCACGCCAAAGCAGGGCATTACAATGCGATCTGTGTTGTCGGTTCGGGAGTGGGGTGGGGTCTATAAATATTTATAAGGGGCTCGCAGTTTCGTCGAGGCAGTTTGTCTCGTATCTCGGCTCCGGGCAGAGTCCTTTAGTGCCTTTCTTTGGGGAAGAAACGCCGAGCTGGAAAGTTTCGCGGACCCGACTCCGATGGCCACTGGACCCTGGGACGCGTATTTTATCCCTCTTTTATTTTTATTCCTCTCTTGCGGGAAATCACTGTCGAATAATGTTTAGGAGAATGTTTGGCAAGCGGGGGATTCGGGGCGGAGCGCCAATTTTTTTTTTTCAACCGATCTGCAATTTGTCTAGGACATTTTTCTTCGCGAGGAAGCTTCAATTTCTCAAAATTTCTAGGAAAAAAAAAAAGTGTGGAGAAATGAGCAATGAGTTATTTGGAATTTCTCGTCGTTCCTGATGTAACTTATCGCGTTTAGAACTCTAGGTGTAAAAGAGGAGGACTAAATTATTACAAGATCCCTGGTTTCCCGAGGGAAACGCCTTGGGTCTCTCGAGTGCGAAATTACACGCCCAAGTCGGATCTACTTTGCGAGAACGCGCTAAATCATAACTTTACATCGCGGTACATAATTACTTTCGGAACTTTAAGGCCGGGAATTATTCCAAGTAATTAACGGCATTAACGTCGCGGCGCATTAAGAGCGCGCCGAGATCTGGTACTGTACACGGCGAAGAGAAGTAAGCGGTTTATCGTTCTCACGATACGTCGTGGAAAAAAACATGTAACATAAAAGTTCTTCGGCGTAGTATGAGGGAGAATTTTTGTTGGAAGCATTTTTTCCTAGGAAGCACCATTAACCCAGAACTTTGCAATGAGTATTAAAGTTGGGCGAAAAGGGCTGATGGAAGCACGTGCCTTAAAGTAGCTGGTACTTGGCGTGGAGTACTCTATTATGCCGCCGATGTACAGAGACCAGAATCTAGACTTCGTGTACCGAGAATAGAACTTGAGAGAGATACTGCCACCTCGTACACCGAGTCATTAAAACTTTGGATACCCACAATTAATCCGTGGTGGGCTTTGATTAACCGCGGGAGATTTCCCTCCACCCGGAAACGAATGACTACGATTTACATTTTTCGGGGGAAATAAAAGATTTATTTATGGGCTTACTCGAAGGGTGAGAAATTGCCGGATTTCTAGTACCTACGACCCGCAGCAATTATTCCTATTTCTCTACCCATAAACGGAGAAAAATTAACTACAATTAATAATAATTTGTATATTTACGTTATCCTATTTTATATGCCATCTTCAACCCTTTTAAGAGTCCAACATGGAGATGTCTCATATTTGAATAATTTTCCCCACAGACTTGTTTCGCCCAGACCGGGCATGGATTGGGGTGAATTTTTAGCTTGCCTTGACAAAGCCGGGGGTCATCCCCGACGTCGTCGAGTTCCTCGACATTTGCGGAAATTAATTCGGCCCTGGTCCACCGCGGCCGGCGGCCGAATTCAATATCCCTAATGGAAAAAAGGGGTGCACGTCGAAACGTCGGATCTCCGTCAGTCCACTCGAAGGGCTCGGGTCCTGAAAAGCGGCCGAGCGAGCTGAAAAGAGCGGCGGAAAAGGCGGGGGCCGCTAAATAAAATCGTTAAAGGGTCCGAATTAATCTAACTAATGAAGGGTGATGCCGAGGGCTCGGCTAAGCCCTCGAAAGATTTTACCCCGTAATTCCTCCGCCAAGTTTTTCTTTTTTTTTTTTCCATATTACGCCCGTTTTTCACAGCTGGAGGGGAAACGTTGATACTATGCATGGAAAATGGATATTTTCCCCGGGAACTCCGATTATTCGGCTCCGGTTTTCCCACCCCGTTGCTTCGGCTTGAAAATATTTACCCGACTTTTTATTTTTTCGGATTTGCTTTAAAATCATTGAAAAAATGTTTAGGGTGTTAGAACTTATGTTGGGATAGTCTGGAGATTATTTTGGAAATGACGGAGAATTAGTTTCTGTATTTGGAAAAAAAAAAAAAAATGAAACATATTGGTAATTCGAAGAATTCAACATAAATAAATTGTCATACTTCCGAGGAGATGTCGCATCCAATTTGATAAAAATTACCGTGAAAGGAATAAAAATGAAACGAAATGGGATGTAGGCATTTCTCTCGGCTCGATTTTCCGGCATTTATTTGATGGGCTACCCCCGTGACAAAATACACATTCCCTCCCCATATATCCGGTATTTACTCAAGGTTCTCCTCTGCAAACTTCGGCAAAATACGTCGACGAGTGTGGCTCGCCCGAAGGATCGGACGATCGCGGTTTGCAATCTCCCGGGACATAAATCGGGAAGGCCTGGAGGGCCTCGGATCCCTCGACAGGGAGCACAGCCGTTCTCTCGATTATTAACCCGGTAATTCAGCCGATATCGACAATCGCTGGCGTCCCCTCATTCCCCTGAACCGTATCACGGAGTACGCCGATATGGCGACTCGAGAATTGTGAATTGTATCGACCGCCCCTCTGCTGGCCACTTATTATTTCGAGTTTTATCCCTCCACTTTTTCTAGGGGGATAATTCATGCAAGACATTTTTTTTCGCTTATAGTTTTAATAACGTGGGAAATGGGGAAAAGTGTTGACAATAGAGGAGAGAAGGCAAAATCGAATACATTTTCTGAGATTGTCGTTTTGATTTTTTTTCAGGGAGGGTAATTCATGGACATGTTTTAGTTCATGTAGTGGCTGTAGTATTGCATTTCTACGGTGTCCCAAATTGCTCGAGATGGGTCATGTTTTATATAAGTCTCCTCCATTAGAAACACTATTCTTTATTATAAATATTTAAAAAATCCCCTCGCGATATGGAAAAGATTGCTCGAAACCATTTCCCATTAATTATCTGAGGTAGTCTCAGAGGGAGGAAATTCAAACCGGCGGGTTAATTTTTTTTTTTGTATTACTACCTTTTATCGGACATCTCGTGCCTTTGGCAATCGAAGGTCTATATCCTGGAGTACGGAAATGAGGGAATTTCCCGATATGGCGAAGGGACGTGTTTAGGTCCGGATCCGCAGCATTTCGTCCGGCGATATTAAACTCCCGGTATTTGCTTTACTTTGAACTTCGCGTCGCGACGGCCTCGCTTTCGGGTTTTCGGTTTGTCGAATACGCCAAAGCTTATTTGCGAAACGGTTAATTATAATGCGAGGACCCCCCTTTCGTCCTGTCCCCTTCCCTCCTCTCTTCGTCCCTCCCAGAACCGCCGAATTTATCGGGGAATTTCGAAGCGATGAGAGATGGCCTCTTAAGGTGATATGAAAGTTTAATATATACATATCAAGAAGTGAAAATATTTATAAAATTTTTCTCCAAACTGGGTGCACCATATTATTTAAAATTTTAACACGTGATTAATGGAGGCCCTAAAGCTGGTCCTGGAACTCATTAAATTTCATTTTTCATGAGAAATTTATTTATTTCTTTATCTTGGACCAGAACTGGAAGTAGAGATGGAATTAAATTTTCCCGTGATATACGAAAATAAATACTTAGTTATTAAAAATCGTTTGTTATGACGCCGCCGACAGGCAAAACGCTGTCAATACATTTCAAAATATGTTTTTCCAATGACGTGGACGAATTTTAAATGTGAATTTGGAAATTGGCTCATTTTCGGAACTGAATACTGTTTGGTGAAATTTGTTCCCTCGAGGGATCGAAGAGAAAACGTAAATGAAATAATCAACGGTTGATATTCATTTTCTCTCGGAATAACAGAAGAATTAATTGCAAATAATTTCCGGCGGTCCGGTCCCCCTTTTTGTCGATGAATTTTAATATCTATAATAATCCCTGTTCCCCCGAAACTTATTTTTCACGGAATTCATGGAGTACCAGGAACGGAAACATTTTTATTAAAAATCATACAGAATAACACCGTAGAGGGGCGAAACGATATCGCCTCGAAAATACGATTTTTTTTTTTTTCATAACAGGAAATTGGAAATTCAAGAGGAGGAATAAAACGAAAGTGAAATTCTACAGTTTCTCTCCTTATTTAGTACCTGATTTAATTCCGTGGAACGTACGTATTTAACTTAACTACTAATTATGATAATTACGTACCTGATGAGAAACTTCTTCCTTGAATCAGGAAACAGACAGGGTTCAATGCAATAAAGACAACCATAATAATAACAATATATATATGCGTTTGTTTACATGAAATTATTACAACAATTTAATACTAGCCTACCCAAGTGTCGAGGCGACGATTTCCGGAAGGAGGAGAGACTCGCAAAAGGAAATGGATAAAAACCCACAGAAGGGGAGAAGGAAAATGATAAAGATATTATATTAAACGTGTTATATATTTATACATACATATTTATCTCTCTCGTCCCCCGGACGCGATCGCGACACTTACCGATATATTTATATATTAATATTTTTTTCATTAACAATTGCCACTCGTCGAATCGCTAGAGTTAATTAATTGCCGCCTACGCGGCTAATAGAAAGGACCGTTTCGATTTTCATATTTTTTCATATTTTCGTATTATCATATTTTGTCGACTTGCAAAAGGCTATACAAAGTGCGGCACCAAAAATCAGTCTTTCGTGCCTTAATATTATTTTCACTCGAAAAAGAACGGATCATCCCCTCTTAGTACTCCAACCGGAAAGAAACCGGAGACCATAAATCCTTGTCGCGGAGTGCAGGGAACATTAGCCCCGAAAAATCGAGAGGCACCGACACGGGGTCGAGTTCCGTTCTAAAAGCCGAGAAACGTGAGAAGATAAGGCATCTAGGGGGGGTCCGGATCCCGGGGAAAATCATCCGGCAGAGTAACGCGTCCTCGGGGATGATGCCGCAGGGAGATAGAGCGGAGTGGTTTACCTTCAGGTGGATGTTGGGTGGGTGCTTCGTGGCTTCTCGTCGAAATGCATTTACGAGAAGGGGTTAAAGGGGTTGGGCGAGGCTATAAGGTTACGGGGAAGGTGGGGAAGTACGAGGTTGCGGGGTTACAGGTGACACTGGGAGGAGGTTGGGGGTGGCAGATGAAGGGGTGAGATGTTAAGGTGGAGTGAAACGCGTGGAGGTACTTGATCGACGTCGGGAGAAAAGATTTTCTCTAAATACCTACACTGCGGACGTTCGTTTCTATACCGACAGCGGGGTCGAATTATATTGGGTATTGTACTAAATGGCACTCCCCACCTGCCGTTTACCTACAATAATTATTTTATCGCCTTTATCCCATTCGAATTCGACTTTCTCGATTACTGGATATTCACATTGGAAGATTTGAAATCATTCGGTAAATTCAATTCGGAGATAGGTTTCGTAGAGGAGACCTCGTGGACGTCACTTTCACTCCACCTTAAGGGAGGAGTCGCGAGCCCCCCCAAGGGGGTGGTTCGAGGGGGTCATTCGACCGTTCTTCCCCTGAAACCCCCTACGAGGGTGCGTATCAGGTGCGTGGCCAGGGAGTGGGGTTGAAAAAGAGTTGAAATTTTACGACCTCTCACCGGAGCCGAGGGGACGTAAAGGCGTTTTACGGGGTCGAGATGAAAGTTTTACTTTGTCGTGACGTGGGAAGCGAGATAGCTGCTCTAATAAAAGGGCGGGTCGAGGGAAAATGTTTAAAAAATAGGAAAAGACGTTCGACCACGGGCGGAACCGATAGCGACGCGTTTCCGGCATGTTCTGGACTGATTGCGTGTCGGCTAACTTTATTATCATCCGCCCGGGCGGGATGTATGATTTTCGGGGTAAATAACGGGGAATAAAAATCGAAAAAATTAGGATACGAAGGTGAATATGATTCTCGATAATGGCAAGTGTTCAATGTTTAGAATCACGGGTAATTGCAACCGAGTGGGCGGAAGAAGGACATCGACGTGTATGGAACTGACAATTTTCGCCGATTAAAAGATAATATCGAACATGTCGGGCGAGCACGTCGAGGAATAATTACGTGTCGGTTAACTTTATTGCATCCGCACGGGCGGGACAATTAGACCCCGGGCGGTATACATTATTTCCGTGGCTGGGAATAAAAATGCAGAATATAATAAAGCGTGCTTCGGGAATGGAACATGGCGACCCTTGTCGCGATTTATCGCATCGATCCGATCGATTTCCACTTCGCAGTGACAAGACCTGTCACCTGTAATCCTACCATCCTGTCTAGGACATACCTTTCAGACTGTAGCACTTTCTAACCACCTAACAGCCCGTTTTCCCCGATGTAACGACTTACTAGCGCGTCGTACCTCAGCGGAGAACTGCTTTACCGACACCTGTTGAGCGCGAAATAACGAAAGCGTTGGCATGCAAATTGCACGTAACTCTCGTCTTCCCTAAAAAAGCCGCGTTTAGGTTCCCAAATTCTACCATTTTGTTAAAAAAAAAAAAAAAATGGACTTCGAGGTGTCGTCGAGTCTTTCCAAAGACGGCGGAATTGCGACCGGACGGAATTCCCGGGAATTTTTTCTCGCTGGGCGGGAAAGGCCTTTTTCTCTTATCCTCGATTCACTCCCTTGTTATCAATGCCGAGCCCCAAGTGAAGATTTCATATTTTGCCCACTTTTAGGGCAACTTCTTTCATCAGAGAGCCGGGGCCGAGCGATCGTTCGTCTTGGTTTTTCTTAGCTTCACCGTTGCGAAGATGTTGGTCCTGAAAGAACGACATTTTTACGAAATTCCGGCCCGATGGGGCCGAAAAATTCGGATTTTTTTAAATCGACGTCCTGCGTTACTCGCGGTTTTTTCATTTCCGAAACGCGAGGAACGGGAGTCGATTATTTTCACATCGACGTGTTCAATTTTTTATTCTTGAACAACAAGGCTATTTTATAGCCAAACATAACGTGTGTGAAAAAGTGTAATAAAAATTAGTTAATCGTATAGACTGGCAAAATTGAAAATGATTTTAAAAATACTCCGTGAATATACTCTTCATTTATGGATTTTGGGATTATACAATGTAAATAGCGAGACCCTCCCATATGCAAACGAGCCTTAATGTCGAGCAGATAAAACATGAAAACGTGCGACTGCATACAATGAACATCGCAAAAAAAAAAAGAAAAAGAGCGAATCGCAAGCAAACGTCAAAAAATGAATAAACGTCAATACATTTTGCAATACAAATCGAGGCGGTCTACAAACATTAGCGAGAGATTCGACGAGCAAGCGAATGCACATATAAATGTATAACGAACTCTAAAAGGAAATATAAAAAAATATATGTGGTAAATAAATTGCACCCTCAAAAATCGGACCTCGAGAAAAAAGAAACAGAGTCCTGATAATCGGTTAATTGGTCCAGAATTAGCGCTGGGCATTTAGCCTTGGCAATTACCTTATAGAAAAAATAATAATCGTGTAATCCACAACTAATAAAAAAATAACACAAACGTATTATGTATCTGTATAGTAAACGGCCGCAATTGCGAACATTTTGCAACATAGAGTGCAACTCAAGGCGAGTTATGTTTCAGTTACAAATTTTACAGAGCTCGTTGTAAAATTTGTAAGTGGATACGTAAACAATTGAGATTGTCAAAATGATCCCTGGTAATCAAAATCGATTTTGGCCCCGAATACCTTCCTTCAGTTTTACAGACTATTTTATCATTCATCCTGGAGAAATCTTCCTCTTCGTTCTTCAAGGGTTTCTTCGTCTACTTTATCCCAAATCATCAGCAGATTTCCTTCATCATCACTACCACCATCATCCTGTAGAAATCTTCCTCTTAATTCTCCAAGTGATTCCTCATCTACTTCTTCTTCTTCCTCTTCTTAACGGAAGAGTCAACCCCCCAGAGATCGTACCAAGGTCCGCAAGTGTTCCTCTCCCTATCACTGTCCCTCCTAAGTTTAGTCCTGGGCAACAACGTCTTCTCCGAGAGTGCCTGATCCTTAACCACGATACAACTATACGTGGACTCTTCATCGGAAGCTTCCGTCTCCGTTAGGTTCTGGACAAGTCCGTCGTCATCCTCGCCATAAGTCTTCTTCCTGCGTTCCCTCTGGTTCCCATCGTTCCCCTCCTTCCCAGCCTCGACGTTCCTCTTAGCCTCCAGACTCCTCTTCCTCTCCTTCTCCAGAATCGCCTTCCTGGAGATGTTCCCCACGAAATAGGACCTCTCCTCCCTAAGGAGCTGGGCGCGATACTCGGACCTCTCCAGGATCTTGGGTCTCTCGGCAGGAGTCGGGAACTCCTCGAAGGAGTCCGACTTCTCCGGTACGTGGATCCTCTCGGCAGCTTTAGGTTCCTGTTTGGGACCCTGATCCCCAACACTCCTGTCCCCATCCTCCAGGATCTGCTTCTTGGACCCGTCCTCGTGTTCCTCGTCCTTGCCCTCCTCCTTCCTCACCGTTTTCGGGATGTCAACCAGAGACCTGTGCTGCCAGAGTGCCATTCCCTCCAGGACGTCGGAATCCCTGCGGAACCTCCAGAAGGACTTAGTCCTCTTCACCAGTTTCGGGCTCTTCGTCTCCAGCCTTAGTTCCTGATCAAACACCCTAGACGGCGCCTGACTATTCTGCCTCGGCAATTTCCTTTCCGCTTTCAAAGTGTTATTGTTGTCATCGTTCCTCTCAGCCTTGAAGCTGGATCCATTCTCCGGCCTCTGGTACCCGTGTCTCTCGATCACCTTCGACCTCTCGAGCTTGGTCTCGAAATTAGACTCGTAGCCTCGATCCTTGTCCATCGGCGACGCCTTCTCCCTGGGGGGTCTGCTGGTCTCAGCATAAATCTCCTCCTTATCGGAGTATCTCCGCTCCCGGAAGCTGGGCCTCTCCGGAGCGTCTTCGAAGGGCGGTCTAGGTCTCTCGAATCTGTGTCCAGGAGCTGATGACGCTTGCTGCTGATGCTGCTGTCCAGGTTTCTCGAAGTACCTGTCCCTGTCTCTTTCATATCCAGTGCCTAGGGTGGAAGAGGACGAAGACACCTGCTGATGGTGCTGGGGAGGGCTCTTCTCGAAGTACCTCTCCCTGTCCCTTTCGTAGCTGGTCCCGGAAGTCGATGACTGCTGGTGCTGGGACCCCTTATCGAAGTACCTCTTCCTATCCCTCTCTCTCTCCCTCTCCATCCCATACCCACTAGTGCTGGTGGCTTTATCCTCCTTCCTCTCCTTCTCCACCCTCCTTTCTAAGAATTTCGGCGGACTGTGCTCCCTGGCGTACTTCTGAGCAGTTTGCTCCAGTTTCTGGGCGATCTGCTCCACCTTCCCAGCAGTCTCCGGCAAGGTGATGGTGCTCTCGTCTTCCGAGTCCTCCGTGGAGCTCTTCTCCGGGGAATACTTCCTGTCTTCCCCTTGACCCTCCCTATCGTAGTACTTTGAATACTCCCCGGATGTGGCGTAGCTGTCCTCTTGCTGTTCCTCGTCCTCCTCCTCCTCGTCCTCGTCATCTTCGTCCTCAGCCTCTGGCTCGGTTGTGGACTCTTCTTCTCTCCTACGTCTGTCTCGGTGGTTCCTGTGGTCCTCGTCGGCATCCCTTCGGTGGGTCCCGTGTTGGTTCCTATGATCTTCCTCGGCTTCTCTGCGGTGGTTGCCGTGTTGATTCCTGGACTCGTCGTCGGCTTCTCTTCTGTGGGAACCGTGCTGGGTCCTGTGGTCCTCGTCGGCTCCTCTTCTGTGGCTCCCATGTTGGTTCCTCTGGGTCGTGGCTGATGCCTGGACCCCGGAAGACCCTCGGGTGGACATCTTGTTCCTGGCGTTTGGCACTTGCCGAGTCTTTTCCAGGTCCTTTGTCCTCTTCTTTGTTTGCTCCCGGGCCTCCTCCTCGAAGCGACGATTCCCGTTCGTCAGCTGACGACGGGGCACCGTTGGCTCTGTTTTTTCCCCGTTCTGGAGGTGCACGTCTGCCCATAAGTCCATCGCACTTCGGTACAGCTGCCAGCTTTTTTCATCCCTAGGGAGGGTTTTCCAGGAATCGTTCTCCCAGTCCTCTGGACTCTTCTCTCGTCTCGATTCCTTCTGTCGCTCGCCAGCTACGGCGCTGCTGTCGTTTCGGGGCTTTCTTCGTCGTCTGCATCGGTTTTTGTCCCGGGGGAAGAGCACAAGATAAATAAAAAGCTCGATCCTGGGGAGGGGATCTGTATCCTGAAGGATACCGTGGATAGGGAATAGATTTCTGCGCGGAATCGAGGACTCCTTCAGGACCTTCGCCGGGATTTATTCAGGGATTCTGGGAGCGGTTTTTGGCTCGTCAATTTATCGACGTCGCGAGTCGTACTTGTTTTTAGAGGTTAGGTCTCCTTGGAGGGAGACTCGGGCAAATCCTCTTAGAAATTGTTTAAGTACAACCTCAGTGAAAGTTATCTATACATCGAGACTAAAGACAAAACTCCGAAAACCGACATTTGCGTACGTGAAGTATTTCGATATCCAACTTTTTCATAAAATAAGGAAAGTTAATTTAGATCGTTCTCTTTTCTTTCGAGAGTTTAAAGATGCTACATTCCAAGTACTATTTCCCTGGGTCAGAGGAAGGGTGGGAAAGGGAGAGAAAAGAAGTATGAAAAGAAAACGGAGAATGCCGCCGCAGAGCGGGGAAGAATGGAGAATTGTATTCTTATAAGTTGTTAGGAGGGTAGATTAGTTTTTTTTTTAAGTTTCATTTTTATCTCTAGGCTCCTTAATTTATATCTCAATTACTCTGTTCCGCACCTTTTATTCGGATTCCTTTACCTTTAAGGAGAGACCCGAGGATTCTAGGATCCGCCACCACCGACGCGTTTAATTCCACCGTGCACGGTAACGCATGCGGTATCTACAAAGAAGGAGAACAGAACGAACAAAAATGGCTAGGGCGAGAGGGGCGAAAGCGGCCATCATAATTTTTTTTATTACTACACTCGAAAATTCGACAAACGTGTCATTGACAGAAAATTATCAAAAATTCAGTCATTAAAGAAAGCTTAAAAAAAAAAAATATTAGAAGTCCCTTTTAAACGAGAAATAAATTAAATTGTAAATAATTGCACGCTGCTCGAATTAGAGACAGAACGACTTAATAAAAAATGGAGAAATGTCAAGACTTAAAAGTGTAGAGATGTCTTAAAATTCAATGGCCTTATTTTTAAAGCGTAGACATTAAAAATGGGGTAATCGGTCGCTCAGAAATAATCAGTGCAGGTACCTTATCATTTTCTTTCCACCTCCTTACCATCGTCTAAAAGTAATATCGAGGCACTACGTTACTGTAGAAAAGGACATCCAAGTATTAGAAATTGAAAAAAAAGCATTCAATAAGAGGACATCGAAGCGCAATCGACGGGACGCGCGATTACTCTCTACCGGAACTGCTCAAAGGGGGGAAAAAGGGGGAGGAAAACTGAAACGAGAAACTTCAAAGAGAGAATTACGCGAATCACGATGCAACTCCGAGGGGAAGCAAAAGGTCGTATCTTGTACCGAAGGCGGGTATCAGCGATTGTACAAAGCCACTTCCGAACGCTCGGAAAAGCTCGGGGAAAAAAAGCCTACAGCAGTCCAGCAAATAACAGACCAGGATGGAGCGAAAATACGGGGAGCGATAAAATTATATTTCCAGATTGCACCAACGATTCCAGAGGCCGTTTAATCACTCGTCACTTTTCCCGAGGAATCGCCCGGTGGAATAGAAAAATTACATCCGCCGTTTATTTCCCGATAATTAATATCCATAATTTCAACGACTTCTATCATTTCAGGAATTTTTTTTTCCCCCCTCTTGAAGGGGGTCAATTTTTCCAATCTCTTTATCATTCATTTCGAGGGAAGTGCACGATCGGTAAGATCTGTAAAAATCCCCTCGGGCGATTTTGAGGGTAGCAACCCTTATCAAAAGTAACGAGTAATTAGTTTCTCCTCGGTTTCGGGGACGGGGTAGTAATTTAAAATTCAGGCGAGGTGGGTCAAGGCATAGTTTACCTCATGGCCTCGTCGTCGCTGTAGTCGACGTCAGGTTGCACCGGGGGTTCGTTGGAAAAGCCGCTGTCATTGCTGCTGTGCAACGAAGTGACAGCTTGAGGGGGTGGGACGGGCGGAACGGGTGGTTGCACCCGACGGCCGCCCGCCAGGGCGGCGGGCAGAGTGCCGGACGGCCTCACCTGTGAATTTGTGGATGGAGGGATGAATAAATACGTGTATACCGCAGGACTGGATTAAACATGGGGTGGGATTGGGATAACTTAAAGGATTATTCGTACATAAAATTCTGGAGATGAGAACATGAGGTTGTGTCCTGTTAAATAATGAAACAAAGTATGGGATCCGAAGAGCACTTTGCCCTTGATCAGGGAGAAGACCATGCACCTAAGAAAAAAGTGCCACTAGACTTTCAGCTTCGGTTTTTTACGTAGAATATTTCTGCGCAATTACCGAGTGCTCAAACCCTGTACTTTCTTCCGTACTTACCGATTTTGACTGTCTGGAGCTCGGGGTACCGTGGCCACGAGAGCCAAGACTGCTGGGGGCATTTGTGGGGGTTGCACTGCCATTGTCGGTGCTGCTGTGCCCCCCGGATCCGGGGTGACTGCCCCCGGAAGTGTCGTCCACCCCTGGGGTGACGGGCGGCCTCGAGGGGGGTGGTTTGCACGGAGGGATGGTCCTCGCTTCCGGTCCACGACCGTTGCTTACTCCGTGATTGGGCGATCTGACACCGAGGCGAAGAATTTTTCGAATTCATAGATCGATTTTGAGCATACAGGCAATATTATTATAACGTCATGTAAGAAGGAAAATTAAGTCGGATCGTTTTAATTGCCTCCGCGGCGTCGTAATTCATCCCCTAGGAAGTTCGACCTCGCGTCGAGATCCTTACCCAGGCTCATCGACGATGATCTCGGTGTAGGCGAGGGGGAACCATCCGGAGCTTTGCGTGCGCAGATTCTCGCCGAACTGCCAGCCCTTCTGTCGGTCTCCTGGAACGATAAAGCTCGATAAATCGCAAGGAAGGGTCGTAAATGAGTCGCGTCCTCGCGAATGACAAAGTGCCCCTTCGGCCGAGTCTCGAGGCGCTAAACTCGACAAAAGGAACTCCGAGAGAATCCAATTTCTCGTCGGGAGAAAAGATCTTCCGGAGGGAAGAGCGGATGTCTCGAGGGGAGGGACGGAAAGAGGAGGTAGAGACAGTCGGTTCGGTTCTCGCGTCTTTGATGCAAGCTTCTTCCGACCGATGGGGAATCCATGGGGTGAGGATTTTGGGGGTGAAACGGGGAAACCGGGAAAGGGGCGGCAAGGATTCAGGGAAAGTTCGGGGATCTTCGCTGGAGAGCTGTGGCTTTGAAATTCGGGATCGAGGGGTGGCTGCGAGACGCGATTTTTGGGGGCGGAAGGGATGCTGTAAGGGATGTTTCGATCATTCGAGGCGATGTCCTTTGGGAAAGGGCTTAGAGATTTAGGGTAGGTTTATCGGAATGAAATTCGGGATCGGGGAGAGGTTTCGGTGGGGATCTCGGATACGATTTTTAGGGGTGGAGAGGAGACTGTAAGGGATGTTTCGATTATGCGAGGCGATGTCTTTTGTGCGATGAAAATAACGAAAGAGTCGAAGGGTTGAGGATCAAGCGAACGATCGTTTCCATGGTCGAAAAAGAACGAGCAAGGGTGAATTTTGGGAAATAGGGGATGAAAAAACGAGAAAACCGACAAGGTGTCTGACCCATTAAGGCGATGAGGTCCCCCTCGAGGAAGCTCAGCTGGTTCTCCCCGGAGCTGAGATAGGCAAAGAGAGCCCTCGCAAGGGGGGTGTCGGTCCAGCCACCTCCGACATGAGACCCTCCACCACCCCCTGTGCTCCCACCCCCACCTCCTCCACCCCCTACGCTTCCGCTGTTCCTCGAAGCCGGAGCCATGGATCTGGGTCGCGGGGGTGTCTCTGGCACCTCTGAAACAGAAATACAACGGTTTCACCCCTCCACATAAATCTCACCATGAATAATACACTTCCCCTTGACACTCTTCCCATCTCGACCTCCCATGAAAATTCCCTTCCCCGCAAACCTCCGAAAGTGTCAACTACCTCCTCGCCGCAAATTGAAGGCGAAATTCACCCTAAGATGAAACTTACACTTAACAATGAAACGTAAAAAGAAAGTGTCCTGTATTGTTCTTCAATCTCGCGATATTCCTGATTGTCGTCAACAAAGAGATCGCAACGGGATTAAATAAATTTGCCAGCGAAACGTATGAAGGACAAAGGATCCCCTAAAAAGGGTCCAGCCAAGTGCACAAATTACCCGGATGTACCGAGCCGAGTAATTGCGGCGCACTTCTTCCTCGCGTGTCGTCGTTCTCATTGCGCGGCCCCCCGAAATTGCCCGACCAGTCCCTGGAGTGAATCGAGCGTGAAAAGCGCGAAAAGGGCGAAAAGCGTGAAAAGCGCGAAAAGCGTTTCCCTTGAGCCGGGCTCCACACTCGCAGCTCTCTAAATCAGCCTGCGAGCAACGTGGAGGCATGTAAAGGTTGAAATGTGTGAAGGTACGAATGCACACGCATGTCTATACTGCGCAAGCGTGGGTGGTGGGTGGTGGGTGGCGGTGGGTGGCACGGGCCAAGTGGAAAAATTGCAAATTCCCCGTGTAGACACGGCAAACAGTGGCCAGCTCCACTCGACACACACTCGATGCACTCGAGTTGTGTTTTTGCGAGCTCTCGGTGTCAAGTCGACCGGTTGCCGCTTCGAGCTTCGGATGAATTCGGTTTTGGGGAAATTCAGGGAAATTTAGGGATTTTCGGGGAATTTCCACGCGCTCGAAACGCGTTTTTCCTACGGCCTGTTGGGGGAGCAGGAGCTTTTATTGATCTTTGCTTTAGTTATTCGGCTTCGAATTTTATGAAATCCAGGGTAAATTTTGTTAAATGTGGATTTGAGGAAATTCGGAAAAATGGTGGAAAATTGAAGAAAAATCGGGGAAATTCGGTAGCTCTGCTATTTGGTAGGTAATGTTTGTATTTTCAAATTTCTCAAGACCCAGTTGTATTGTCATTGACTTTAACGTAAAGTTTCACATAAAACGACATGAATTTAATTACCGGGAAAATTCGCCGTCAAAATGGACATCTTGAGACCGTGAGTTGCGACATTACTCTGATCTTCAATTGAGAGATACCTTTCAAAAAGCTGTAGCCAATTACTTTCAACTTGAAGCTTTTCAATCGCTGATAAATTTCGATAAATCCTTCTCTCTGGAAATTCCGAGAAATTCGGAAAAGAAATTACCCGGCGTTCCCTGGAATTCTACCTTCACGAGGAATCGATGAAAAGCCGACCGACTCGAGCCGTAAGGCTTTTCAGCAAATTCCAGTAAATTTATATAAATTCGGTTCTCGGAAACTCCGGGAAATTCTGTACGCTGCGAGCGCATTTTGTAGTACTGTATGTGCACGGGGTGTACTCGAATATGTGCGTCGAGAGGGAGGGGGCGAAATATGGCGCAAACCACCCCCGGTGATATTGCCAGGGGTGCGTCACTTTGTCCGGGAATTCGGGCTGCTGTTGGGATAAGGGATGGAGTTGATATGCGTTTTATTACTGTTGGTAAGGATCATTGTTGTTGGGGAAGTGGTGAGAGGAGAACTAGGTACAGCATTTTCGATATAGCGAGAGACACCGTGTGCAGTTTATGCTTCCATTATATTCTCGAATTACAAAAATAATCGTACTCTCCGAGTAATGAATTAATTACAAGTTTGAAGATAAAGAAGGAAATAGCTTCAGGATGATGTGAAAGGCGCTGAGAAATTTAATCCAGGTCGAAATATTAATATTCATCTACACCCTTTTGGTCATACTCATTCGTGTCACCTCAACCTGTTGAATCTATTAAATCTGCAGATTTCATCCGTAACACAAATAAATATTTTTAATTCTGAAAAAAAATATATATATATATGGACCGAACTGATCAAATAGAATTTTAAGGTTGATTCAGGAAAATCTAAACGCGTAACTCACCTGGTCCCAGAGACAAGGTGGAGGCGTGCAGGTTGACCTCCGACCTGGCCCTGGAGAGGACGGGGGGCAGGTGCGGGGGTCCCCCGTGGTGGGCGGAGGACGGGGCACTTCCGGTCGGTGGTCCAAGTCGCAATTCCAGACAGGAACTGTCCATGCTTCTGGTTTTGCGCAACTGGGAACTCATCGTCAACTCCGAGCCGCCATTTTCCTCGTCTTCGGGCCAGAACGACACTTGCTGAAAGCACGTACAAGTAATCCAGAGATTATAACTTGCCCAATTCCGACAAACCCGCGTTCGCGTAACACGTGGAAACGTACTTTAGACGAATCTAAATAACAAAGGGAAGAGTTAGAAAAATTAGAAAAATTCCTAGGTAACTACACTCACGTATAGAATATGTCGAGTGTCGCTCTAAGGAGTCATAGAAATTTTGTTTGAAATGATCTGAGGTAATGAATCACCTGGATACGAAGATTTATTAAAAAACCAGGTGGTTCACCTGCGTAATAAAATGGCGCAAAGTATCGGTACAAGAAATATTACCGGAATGGACGTCGGCTAATTAACCGAGCAAAACCGGGCGACTTTTTTTTTTCCCCCCTAGGTACGCGTACAGAGAAACTCATTGTCCTGCTTGTTACAACTTGGGGCGTTGAATACAGGCGTTAAACCGCGACAAGAAGTCCTTTGCACTTTCTACATCCGCCATTACGACACTTCTTATTGCACGCCCGATACCGAGAGTTTCTCTCGTTACAGCACGTACGTGCACTTAATATCGGGTTTCTGGATACGGATCGGGGGTTACTCGTTAAACAATCTCGGTAATTGATGACTACGGTTATTCATTACGCCAGGCGACTCGTGATTACTGCCTTTCGGTGTCCTTATAGCGAAAGAGCCTTATCGCCTTGTGTTTCTTTAGGTGCGATTATGAGTACACGCGTCATACACTGAGCGATGAAATTTCTTCACTCCGGTAAGATCCCTCCAGGACGACTCTCGTTACCCACGGTAAACATTATTTCCTCGGTAAACAATGCCGCGTACAAAAAAACGTCTCATGAGAAACTTCTTCCGGACAAGACAAGACGCAACTTTCTCTTTACACTTTTCTTCGTAGCAGGAACCGGTAAACCAAAAATCAGGATTTCCTTCGCGAGTAGACATCGCGAATGAATAGGTCTCTCGAGATGACGTATTTGGAAGAACCTTCTTCATCGACGTCGATCAAATTTATCGACGTGTTTCCTTACTTTTTTAGAAAGACAAATCTGAGGGAATAGAGTAAAAATGTAGGATTACCCTCAGTCTGGAAGCGAACATGTCCTCGACGGATTGCGGCAAGTATTCCCGAGTGGCCGCTATTTCTCGCCAATCGTCGACCGAGGGATGCAAAGCCGACAGGGCGACTTCATGAAAACTCGCGTAATGTTTAGCAAGTGAACATTGTCGCTCCAGGACGAATCCGTACCTTCGCCTTTCCTGAGTCATGGCCTGAAAGAGACAATATTAAAAATATCAGATTTTTTCCAGATAATTGTTCCGTCAATTTTTTTATTTTTTATTTTTTTTTCGTCAATTTTCATTTAAAATTCTATTTAGAGTTTCGCCACTCTGAGAAATAAACATCGTTGCTTTTGTAATCCATCTCGTTCACACTTCCCTGCACTCTAAGTGCGAGTGCAAGTTAAACAGCTCTGAGATAACGATGCACTTACTTGCAGGGAAAGACTTTCTCGGGGAAGGAAAAATGCAAACTTTCCCTCTAATGCGGATTTACGTGCAGCTAAAAACCGCGATTACATTCGCGTTCGAGCTTTCCTCGCCTCTTACGAAACTGCACGTCTTTTTTAACTGAAACTAAATACTGTTTCGAAATATCATGGAAGATTTTGTTTCACATACAATACGCGTAACCGTTCAAAAAGTGAATCAAATGTCTATGCAAATTGACAGCTGTCTATTTCATTGAGGAGAGTGTGGTATAAAATAAGTATGAATGGAATTACGTTTTTCAGGCTTTGCTCGCAAAAGGCGTCCAATTTTGACTTTTCCTCTTCAAGGATTTGCATATTCTTTAATTCCTTGTCCATGGCCAGACCACTTTTGCTGGCTCCTCGTGATTTTTTCCGCTGTTTCTTCATAGTTGCTGCTGCCTTGCTGTAAGTTTCCGACCTGGTCTTGTGTTGCTGCAGAAACTTCTTCTGCTCGCTCTGGAAAAATAATTATTTAACCGAGGATGGAAATGATAATTAATCAGGTCGCTTTCCTTATTTAGGGTTTTGGAGAAATTAAATTTGGACAGTGCGCGGGGTAGAAATTAATTAAAAAATCACGTACCTGGACGACTTTCGTGTCCTTCTCGAGGTTGGTCTCCAGGGGAACGAGGAGGTCCACGTAGAAGGCCTTCAACTGAAACAAAAAGTTATTCAAAGGGGGTCAACTACGATTCGCAGGAGTGGCCCTGAAAATGAGGAGGCAGAGGGTGTCGGTGTGTAAGGATACTTTACGGGCTGTAAGTTAACCTCGTTCTGGCTTAATTACGGGACGAGAGGCGAAACTTTCTCGCGGATCCATTCGAGAAACGACACGAGAAGTACGCTCACCCAGGAAAACCATCCCAGTCTGCTAATTTCATCCCCGAAGTTATCCCAAAGCTTCCCAACCCTCGTCCTCGTCTTCGAGGAGACCGGAGTCTGCGAGGATTTTTTTTTTCTCTGGTCTTACGACCCCTTAAATATTCATCGGGCATGAGGAGAGACTCCCAGTGGACAATTATCGGGTGTTACCCCCGCGGATTATGCGTAAAGTATTTATAAAAAATTGCAAGTTTAATGGGAATTAAATTGCCCGTGAGCAAGGGGTGCGGTCGATTATGCGCAAGCGGGTGACGCGCGGACTTCTTCGAGAGCGTTTTTCACCCCGAAGGCTTTGACGGGGAGGAAAATGTCTTGTAGGAAAGTTGCGCAGCGTGGTATCGGAAACAATTTTTGTCTGGGACGTTTTTCAGCGAAACGTGCGGGAACGCCGAGAAATTGCATTTATCTCCGACGGTCCGGACGTGTTTGCGCTAAAGACAGCGGCTTGGCCGGGGCAGCATGCCGCCGGTCACGTTCGAGATAAGGGGAGGTTTCGTTCTTAATATCGCGTGATACGAGAAAAATGGCCCGTACAAAAGTTAGCCGGAAGGATCTGAGGAATAACTTTTGTCTGAGATGTTTTTCGGTATTTTCGACGGTTCTCGCGGAAATCCGTATTGATTTGAGTGATGCTACTTCAGCGTGCTACACGATTTTTGCTTTTTTATCAGAGATTTCTCGCAAACGCTCCCTTCCACCCCATACCCACTCCCCTTGTCCATGGGAGGAGAAGCGCGTTGTAAACGGGCCTTTTTACACCGGTGCACCCTATCGCCCTCAAAATCCACCCTTAGGCTCAACTTCGGCTCGTTTCGGGGGCGGATTACGCTCCGGCGATATTTCGAGTAGCTCGTCCAGCTGGTGGGCGAATCGAGCGTTACCTCCGTGAAAAGCGTATCAAAGACCGACTCGGGGTGCTCACCCTCTCGAGAGTCCGCGAATTCGCCTCCCCCGGGGCCTCGGACATTTCAGAACCGGCGCCGGTAAAAAGTTGCTCCCGGACACGCCCGGGATTTTATCGGAAAGTTGCCCCCCAACGCCGCCCACTTCCACCTACCGCCACCCACTTCTACCCAATACCACCCACTTTCCCCATTTTCCACCCACTGCCACTCAATTCCACCCGTTTCCACCCACAATCCCACCCACCGCCACCTCCCTCACGGAGATCCACGCTTTTATTTCTGCCCCCACTCACCCCCAACTCTCTTCTCCGGCTCCAGCGGGCCGTCAACCCTTTCTCCGGGGGTGATCACCCCCCGCGGAAACTTTCGCCCCGGCTTAGCCGACACACTCTCCTCCCCGGAAATGGCGACGTGCGGAGACAAAAGGCTTCTCGACTCGCCGGGACAGCTTCGGAAAATATTTACGGCTTTGGGGGAAAAGTTGATTTACCACTCGAGACACTTGGGGGTGGTCTTGGAAATGTCGCGACATACTTGAAGGGGACGGTGTTGATACGTGATGTCATGTGTTTTTGGGGATTTACATATGTGAAGTCGAGTATTGAGATTGTTTCTTCACATTCTGGGAGGTGGGGACTCATGTAACAATATTAATTGGCATAATATTGGTAAACTGCAGTTTACACGGCGGATAAATATTGCGAATATTGCTTGACATGTGAACATTTTGCTTAATTGGCTGAATATTCCGTCGTACTATACAACACTAATATTGATCCAATGTTATATATGTATCTTAACAAAATAGACATTCATCCTATATTGGACCAAATGATGTAATAAAAATTATCATTATGAATAACTTTAATACATGATATTCAAATTCGGACAAATGATTCACTCTTAGAGAACGAAACACCCCTAAATGTCATTTCCAACAAAGCCTCCACTTTAAGGGGACAATCATTCATAGCGTGACGTTTCATGGTCACGAGATGGGGGGGGGGGGAAAAGCAGGAAAACTTTCCCCCTACGAAGGGAGATACGAGCTTTCATTTTTGCCCCCAGCTGTGCCTACTTTTCCATCCTCGCCACTTTTTGTGGGGGCAATCGCCCCACCGTGGGTCTCTGTGCCAAAAGCTCAATTTCGCCGAGATGGGGCGGGGGTAAAAAGCCCCCAAAAAGTCCTGGGACCTAAAATGAGCCCCGTCGACATTTTAAATGCGTCTCTTGTGCTCTAAAATTTCTTACACATATATCGAGGAGGTGGGCATTTAATTATGGTCATTATGGCACTCATGGTTATATCCATGGATATCCATAGAGCTTTTAGTGCGTTTATACGTGTTTCGTCGAAGTGGGTGCCGAAAGCTCTGACAAAGAGAGATGGACGAATAGAGATGGGGCGAGAAAGGGGTGAAGGGGGGGCGGAAAAGCTTCAAAGTCAGAAAGCTAACCCGGGGAATGGGCTGATTTGCAAACAAGCTCCTGTGTAAATTTGCACAGGAAGCTCGCGAGCTGCGCGCGCTTTTCTTCGGCGTTTGCGCAGCGCAAGCCCGGTCATGAGGTTGGGAGGTGGGTGGTAGTGGGTGGTAGAGGGTGGTAGAGGGTGGCCCGTGCTTCCGGGAATTACCGGAAATGGACGTCGAGTTTGCTCTTCGTTCTTTCGATCCTTTTTTGACCCTGAGCGTTGACGTTAAATCCGATTTCTTAACACAAGCCTGTTTTCGGCTTAATGTAGTAATTACATTCATTTTTATACGACTTTTAAGGTAATCTCAAAATGGCGTCAATGACGTCTCACTAATGAAACTTTTCTTCGGACTGGATCCATGAGATTTGAATTTTTTTTTTAAATTTGGGTGAAACTTTGCCTATTTTTCTTCGTTAAGTCGGTTATGCGAATCTTAAAGTTATTCTAATATTTATTGGGTGACATGGAGAGGAAGGCGACGATTGGCTCGTTTCCAAAACTCGCGGGGGGTAAGTCGCCCCATGATAAGGGGCAATGTCGCACCTTATGGTCCCCAGCTAGCTCGAATTACTTCTGCAGTCTCGTTATGGCCTAATTAAAAATGAAACTCCTAATCGCCACGGGGAGGTGACTTTTAATTACTTGGGAGGGAAGTAGCCCTCGCGAACTCTACTCGACTTGTAAATATTAGTTATTAAATTTTACGCCGCAAGTTAGGAAGCATGGATTCGTCCATCCCCCGAGTGTAAGAAAGTACGACTGGCAGGATTTATTTATTTATTTATTTTTTTTTCCGGCCGATCCCGAAATTCCGCCGTAGAGATGAGAAGGTCGTAAAAGAGGGCAGCAGCGATAAAGGGTGCAAACAGGAAGCAACGGGGACGCAAAAGGCAGCAACAGAAGCGATGCTCGCCAGCGGTCGGAAAAATCGTACCGTGAAAGTGCCAGGGCAACTCGTGTGGAATTTCTCCACCCCCGGGGGGTGATATACCCTCCCAAGGATCCAGAGTCTCCGGCGATAAAACGGGATCCTCTCGTTCCGAGTGAATTTTATCTCCCCGGGAAGTACCTCCTCCGAGGGGATTAATTCCTGCGACCAAACGGGACGTCTTGGGGTTGCCATCCCCATTTTTTTTAAATTTATTCCTGACTAGCAACCCCGATATGTACAGGGTAGAATTCCGGATTTATGATTTTTCTCCTTTAAAACATTTATCAGGACTTTGAAGAAAAATTGTGAAAAATCAGGGGGAGGAGATATAGAGTAGATTTGACAATCGGAGTGGCATTTAAGTGGCGATATCCCTTTTACAAGATCCTGCAATTATTTCCGCCTTTTCTCCCCTTGTTACCCTTTAATCAGTGATCGAAACGCGATCGAGTATGTTGGGAAAATTGGGCGCATCGGCTCGGGATTCTTTTTGTTTGTACGATCCCGGTGAAATTGCCCCACGATTGGGCGAAGGGTGCGAAAAGCTCGTAACAAAGGACGAGAAACGCGGGGGTGAAAGTTCGCCAGCTGGCGGGAAATGTCGGAAAAGCTAGGAAAAATCTCCGCCGCTCTCGAGGCGGCGCGAATTAACTTTCCCGCCCCCTCGCTTTGCGGCATTTCCCTCGGAAAAGTATTTCATTCCTCTTGACAAATCCGCTTATTAGTAACAAATGTTCCTGACGTACGAAGAAGAGCGCTTTTGTCCGAGCGGAATGTCTTTTGATTTATAACAAGGTATAAAAAAGTACTTGTCTCACAATATTAAGATGGGTTAATTTTTCCTAGAATATTTCCCTCGGTTTGCATTCGTTACATCTCTTCCGTCTCTTTTCTGAATTTTACTCCCAGGATTACGTCGACTCTCCGTTACACTTCTCGTCTTATACAAGTCTTCGTAAACTCGGAGAGCTTTTCTCGCATCCCGTCGTATCTCGCAGTTTTCCTGTCTTTCCTCGGGGAAAGGTATACCGGAGAGTTTATTGGCTCCAGTAATAATTTCCCGAGGATTTTCACACGTCACGGAGTTTCCAGCAAGTCGGGGAACGTCGAATCGATTGAAAGTCTCGCTTCTAGACGCTCGAGAAATTGGAGGGAAGAAAGGGAAAAAATAAAATACCCCATCGAACGAAACGTCACCGTCATTGCGATTTAACGCCGCAATTTAACACCTTCCGTTTTAACGCCGCCTGTAATAAACAAAAGCTTCGACGAAAAAAAAAAAAAAACATCCACCTCGTGTGTCACAATTTTCGAGATGCGAATTTCCCCCTTTTGAGCCTTTCGGTTTTTTACATTCCGCTCGCCGTGACAATAAAAAATGCGCTCGAAGGATTGATGTACATCGATTTTGTGATTTTAAAATTTCCAAGGTTCGAAGTATATTTTGAAAATTTTCTAACATATCGTTGACTTGAAAATAATTGCTTAGGTAATTTTATATTAATAATTTAGACTACTAATCGAGTCTCTTTACTGCAGGGGGGAGTTTGAGGGCGTCCATTTTGAGAATTTACAAGAAAAATTTTCCTGGCGTACGAAGTCTCTCCCTCGAGCACGCAAGGCGTAATGTACGTTTAATGTGGGGGAAAGAGAGGGAGGGAGATAAAGGGGGAGAGACTACACTTTCGGTCCTTATCCTGCGGATATTTATTATGCTATTCCGCGCTTTAAGTACATAGTAAGAGCGGCATTTTTCCTCGTACCGAATCCTTCGTGGCACATCCGAAACCCAGTGCCACCCACCCACCCACACACGCATTCACACATCCACTGCCACCCTTGCTATCGTAGTGGTGCCTGTTCCTGGCTACCACCCACCGCCACCCATTACCACCCACTGACATCGCTTACCGCCCACTCCCATTTATGGACATCCGCTGCCATCCATCGTCACTTATTACCACAATCATACGGTGCTATCGAACACACGCTATCTCCCACCGACACCTATTGGTGCCTGTTATTGCTCATTGCCGTTTATTGTCACCCACTGCCAACTAACCACAGCTCATCGGCACCTGCCACCTATTACCACCCATCATTAGGCATGGTCATCCACCGTCACCAAGTGCAGCCTATTAAGGTTCGCTGCAACCCATTACAGTCCGACCATCGCCACCTGCTCCCACCCACTGGCATCACCCACCGCTCCTCGACACATACTTCTACCCATAACCACCAACTCTTCTCGCTACGCGTTCTCGCCCATCGTCACCCATTGTCACCCACAGTTCGTATCCACTGTCGTCCACCTATTACCACACACCGTTGTCCATAATCATTCCTTCATATCATCTACCATAGGGTACCGATCCTCGTCAGCAACTTCCATCCAATGTCACCTACCACCCACCACCACCCACTACCACCCAACGTTACCCAGTCATCCCTTCACATCCACCGTCATCAAGTACCGCTCCTCGCCAAGCACCATCGTCCACCGCCACACACCGTCACCCACGTCCACCCACCACCCCCAACCACAGGGACTCCACGCGTAAGGGCGCAATGGGGCGGACACCCCTTCCCTCAGCATCTTTATGAAACAATTTCCCGGGGAAGCCGCCGCGACGCGGGAAAATCATTTTCTCGGGCAAGGACCCCT
This sequence comes from Orussus abietinus, assembly GCF_000612105.2. Taxonomy (NCBI): domain Eukaryota; kingdom Metazoa; phylum Arthropoda; class Insecta; order Hymenoptera; family Orussidae; genus Orussus; species Orussus abietinus. The sequence continues at coordinate 562,675 of NW_019395985.1, forward strand.
CGGAGTGCTCGCGCAGCTTCCTCGGGAAATCATTTCGTTCCATCTTCTTACCCTCCGAGAGCGCTTCCCGCCCCATCGGCCACCCCACCCGAGCGGAATCAACCCTCCCGTCTGCGGGGCTCGATTTACGGCCCTGATCGCGGACTCCTTTGATTATTACAAGCAGATGTATCGCGGGAATTATTGTTTCAATTATTAAGGGGCAGAGTTACGGCGGCAATTACGGTTTCCCGGAGTGTAATGAGACTTTCTATGGCGCGTTTGTTTAATTATGTTAAGGCGGTATGAAAGGTATTCGATTATCTTAACGCGTGAACGCAAAATCCGTTCTATCGAGGCGCGATTGACCTTCTTTAAACGTGAGCCTCGATCCGGCTTTGGGAGAATTACCTGACGTTATCTTCGCGGGAAAGCTTTCCGCGGAGTCGTGATTTTTCGAGCTTGCGGGACAATGGTCGGGGCTCAGATAAGGACGGGGAAAGTCGCAATGGGTGGCGCAAAGAAAGCCCAGTTAATTCCGCAAAGTGTTTTCTCGCGTACCTCGCCGGTACGGACGGCCATTCGACGGCCAATGGCGATCTCTCCAGCCGATAACTTCCTCCGACTCCACCCAGGATGGGAACGATCATTTATCAGGAAAAGTCCTTTTGGAAATTAGCCGGGAAATCGATCGGGCTTTCCTCGTTCCGGGAAACGGAAATGCGTGGGATGTCACATGCGGCACCGATCAGCTGATCGATGCCGCATGCGACATTGATCGTCCCTTAAAACCACCCCAGACTTCGTAACAAATTAATTACGCTGTAATCAGGCAAAAAAAATAGAATCATAAAGCCCGAAATTTGTTTATAAATCTTCAAGTCCATTATTTTCGGGAATAGTCTATCCGTTCCCGACGTCTGTAAAAAGCGGAAACCGATTAAGACCTCTTTGCGAAACCACCCAGGAACTGCCCCAGGGTGGAGGGTTAAACCGAGGGAAAATCGAGTAGAGGGTCGGAGCTCGTTACCGGCGCGTGACTTAAATAGCACCCCGCGGCCCCTTTGCGGCGGAAAATGGTCTCGAAATTCGGGAAAAATGCAAAACCGTGTCAAAAAAAAAAAAAAAAAAAAAAAAATAGAAACGATAAACGAGAAGACGGAAGAGCCGAGTAAGAGCGAAAGTGGGCGAGAGGGAAACCCCTGGAGGGGTCGATTAATTGATATTCCGCGAGGCGTCGACCCTGTAAGGGTTGCGGGCTTGTAAGGGTTGTAAGGGGACCTTCCTTGCCGAACGGAATAAATTCCGCACCCAGCTTTAATTGCGTCCTCGCGGTTTATTTAAATAATAACGAGACCCTGACGAGAGAGGGGACAAAGCCCCGATTTAATCCCGCAATTTCCACCGCTCGCGGAAAGGGGTGACAACCCCCGCCTCAATTATTCAAGGTCGTACTCACGATGTTCATCTCTTGATCCTGGATCTCCTTGTAAACCTCGACGATCCTCATTAGCGCCGATCCTGGAACAGGGATTGAACTTGTCAGGATATTTTTTCATATTTTTTTTCAACCACCCTTTTTCATCCCTTCCATTTTTTTTTTTTCTTCTATTCCTGAAGTCTGTTTCGATGTTCACGTGGTAATTAGAGGTTGGGGAGAAATTTCGGAAAATTCGGAAGTGCTTTCGTTTTTCAAAAAACGATATTTGCAATTTCATTTAACGAAGGCAAACGAAGTGAGCGCAGATTTTTGAAAGTTTCGACAATATTAATTAACCACGGAGATGTTTGAGGTTGTTTGGAAAAGGAAATACACATATATAAAACAGAGTTTCTGATTTAACTCAAACCTGAAGAGCCCCAAATAAACATCCTGGCAAAAGTTTCTTCGGTTATTTGCTAAACAGGAGAGTTTGCTTATCATTAATTAATTATAAATAAAAGTAGAGCTTTAATTAACTTCGCGTTTGAAGGGCGGTTTTATTTTTAACGCGAGGAACATTTAATGGTATTTGCGATTGAACTTCCTTGAGATCGGAGCGGAAAAATTGACGGGAAAAGTATCTGTCATGAAATATTTTAAATAATTTCACAAAACGAAAGAAATGTTAACAAAAAATACTTTGAATGGTTCCATTGGAGAAAATTCCAAATACACTAGTTTTACTTATCAGGAATTAAAAGAAAAATCTTTAATTCAACAGCTTTCGATCCCTGGTCGGAAATTCGAGTTTCCCAGCTTTAAAGAAAATCTCGAGGGGAGTCTCGAGGAAAATCGGGAGAAAAGGAAGGATTTCCGCGGTTTCCCAGGCGTCAAAGTTCCTGGACCACCCATCTTGAATTATTCAGGGGTTTCGGTGACGATACTTTAATCCTCGCGTGTTTGTCGCAACTCACCCCTCACCCCTGAGGAGACTCGAAAAGCTCCCTCAAGTCTCGGGAAAGCTGCGAAAGGCCGCAAATAGACTTCGAAACTCGAGAGAGACGCTAGTGGTTTGAGCTTATCCGAAAAAAATCCCCCCAATCCATGCCTCGCACTTTCTCAAAAGGAAAGAATATCCAAACGCAAAATCTGGTACGAGTGAACAAACTCTCTCTCGTTTCATACAAGTGGATTCCATGTCTATATTTGTTAACAGGATTCCCCGAAGAGGTCCTTTGCCAGTCGGTCAAAGAAAGACAAATTGGAAAAGGGAGTACACCCTGAGCAGGGGAATAAAAAGGGTTTACAAAAAGGGTACCGCAAAGGGATGAAAAGGGGAGGAAACAATGAGAAAAGTAGACCAGAGCAACCCCGTAACTTCAGAACTCTTTGCTCCGTTCCTCTGGTTAGGTTTCATCGCTACATTTCATCCCGTCGTTATTAACATCCCTTTCTGGACCTTTTGTGAGCCGTTCGGTCCGAGTCCCGATTTTTCCCGGACAGAAGGAACACTTTTTTACCCCGACAATTATCGCAAATTGTACAAAGCCGAACCTTCCCTCGTATTACAATGGACCGACTCGGGTTCCACGAGAGTCTCGTGAAACATCGGATTAAAGAAAGGAAATTCAAAAGTGACGGGTCGAGGGCCTCAAACCTCATTTTCGAGCCCTCCACTTCTTCGCGGGAATTTTCAAATGTTTTTACCAATTATACCAATTACGTCTGATTTAAGAAAATTCATTGTTGGAATTTTATTACGTGCCCATCATCTCAGGAAATTTTAATTTTATTAATCGGTGGAGAAAAGGGAAAAATTCACATTTTGCAATGAAGTCAATGGGTAAAAAAGAAAAATTGAAAAATCCCAGGACCTTTTATACATCTCGGAAATATGTCTCTCCATTCAGGGGGGTGAAAATCGCGAAAATGGGGAGAGGAAAATCCGCGGTCGAATGGTGGGTGTCAATTCGAGCGTGCAATTCGTAATCCCCTCGGAGGGTGCGTAAAGCTCGTTCGGGGAAGCTGCGTCGATCCGAAAGCATGGAGCCTTGAAACCTATGATACGCAACGCGTAATACATTATGCGTAATACTGTGTAGAGTGTGCGTATGGAGAGTATCGTGCGAACGTACGTCGGGGATGCAACGAGGCGTAACGATGCTTACGGAGCTTTAGACTAGACGTGGATCGGGTTAATGTAACGCCAGGAGAGCTTAACGAGCAGCCATAAGCACTGCAAGATTCACTGGAAATTTCCCCGATTTTGAGACCTGAGATAAGGGAGGAAAAGCTAAAAGCTCGACGGGAAAATTATCCCCGGAAATTCCTGGGGGGAAAATTTTCTGGAACGACTTTTCTCAGTTATGACGATCCGAATGCCTTTTTTAAATTTCCCGCCCCTTTTCAGTTTGACGCTTCGTGGATGTAGAAAAATCACCCTTGAAAATTGAGGTGCCAGAAATATGTCCCTAAAAAGAATGTTAGAAAAAATGTAAAAATATAGGTTACATTTGTTTACGCGCATCCATTTTTAAACGGTTCGTGCAAATAATCCCTACCAGGAGGGGGTAAAATCTCGGCATAAATCTGGAGATTTTTCTATATCCGCGGACCGAGAAAAAGACCGAAACCAAAAGCAATTCGGCGGGGAGATGGGTCGAGGATTTCGGTAAATGTCCACCCGACGTCCCGGTGGATAAAGCTCGGGAGATTTGGCCCGATTCCAGGCTACACTTGGAATAAAAGAGAGGGCTGTTCCTACGACGTGATACACTTTACTCTTTTACGACTTGATACAGTCATGCGAATTATTGGCACAGCCACGTCGCCCCGGGAAAATGGGATATAACATGGAAATTTATGATAAACTCCGGGATTTTTACAGGCCTCCCCTTTAAACCATCGAGACGATGGAAGAACTTTCCACCCCTTTCAACCCTTTCCCCTGTCCCCATTTAAGCGTGCAAAACCTCCGACATAACTTCAGAAAGCCACCGAACAATCGATATACTTCAACATAATAAATGATACTCTATGTTTAAAAAATATCGGGCAAGTCTTTCATTAGGGAGGAAAATCAAAAGTGCCTATAAATGTCAATAAAAATGCAACTAAAAAATTAGGGGCATCGCAAACATGAAATATGTTAATTCCATCATAAGAATCTCGATCCTTAATTTCTATTCCGAGGATGAAAAGGCTTTCGAAAAGGGTTTCGGAGACTTGGAGAGGCTCTCGGCAAAGCTGGCTGGAAATCGGCAACAAACCGTATTTGCCATGTCCCAATATTGGGGGTTGGTTGGCCGAGAGGGGTGGCTTCGCCTCGAAATCATCCATTCCCTTTGACCGGCGACCTCCGACCCTTGGTAAATCCATCGGCCATTAGGACGTCCAGGGGATGTTTCGTTGACGTTTTGTCAAAACCCCACCCCCTGTACCCCTCTTGAAAATTCCCAACCCCCGAAAGCCCGGAAGTCTTCGACAGGGGTGCCTCTCGGCGCCCCCGAGGAGATGTGGGGACAACTTTTCGCTAAAAAGGGAAATTATTACCCTTTATCTACTTTTACATTTGCATTCGGTTTCGAGGAGATATTTTCATGCTCCATTTTCATTTGCGGGGACATTATCCCTCGCGTGGAAAATCTCGATTCTATCGACGGGAGCCAATTTCCAATAATTTTCCGACACCGACGAGATACAGGTATACGCGATGGGGGAAAAAAAAAAAGAGGAGAATTTTCCATTTTGCCGCATCGTTGCCGCAAAACCGCGATAACGATGCGGTCACGGTTCATCATTTAACCGCAAATGTACAATAAATCTCCTTACGCCGAAGAGCAGTACCGAGCACTTGCAACGAGTCATACCGCAGAATTACGAGGGACTTCGTGATTACACCTTCAATATGTCCCATAATTGCCAATTACCGTAAATCACTTCGCGTGTTATTAGATATTGCATTTTAATTCAGAATTATGGAGGAAGGAAAAAATTCATTTCTCTTCCTACTCGAAATAAGTGTAAATATAAATGAAGAAATTCCCTGCACATGATTTATATTTGATAGAAGAAGGAAACATGTATTTTTAAATCACGCAAAAATCTGAGATAACAAGGAGAGGTTGCAGGGGTAAAAAGTCTCGTGCACCCCCTCAAGTTCCGATTTCTGAGGAAAATGGCCGATTTCTCAGACGAGGTCATGTGAGGGAAATAAACCGAGCGTTGACGCGTTATCGGCCTCTCCCTCGCACTCGGTGATACCCGCTCGCTCCGTCTCTCTTTTTCTCGCTGGGGGACGAGAGGGATCGCTAAGGGTAGTTTTCCGCATCTGTGGTCTGGCAATGTTCGAGAGAGAAGAGGAGCAGGCTCCTCAGCTTTAACCGAGCTTCTCCTACAGGGGTTGTGCAAACTTTCCTATACAACCCCCTAATATTAAGAGCAATAACCACCCCTAGAACAGAGGGTGAATTCGAGCGAGCAAACTCGTGTTTCGGATAACGCACAGTCGATAAAGCATAATTTTTATGGGGTTGTTGGAGCTTTCCTAGACTCGACCGGACCGTCTGTTAGGGATGTGAAAAGGTTCAACCCCTAAGGGTTAACAGCAGTAACCAACCCCGTGATAAGGGGTGAAGTCGACCGAGCAAAGACGGTTGATTTGCGTGAAATAATTTAGGAAAAAAATTATATGGGGTCGCCACCCTTATATCCATTCCACCCCTCATTTCCCAATGATCAGGGGTTCGAACCTTTCCCTCCTTGCAAACAAATCAGATCACCCCCTCGAACTCCCTATCCCTTAAAAATACAACTCGCCCTTCAAAAACCACTATCGTTATCTCCAAGTGATGCCTCCAACCCCGACGTTATTATTCAGACCTCCCCTCGGTTTCAACCCTTCTCTCGTCCCTCCTTTACACGGTGCACCCTTATGAAATAATGGTTTACCTAGGGCTATGGAGCAACCTCAACTCACAGCCGTCACCATCAATAAGCAGACTCCTACAACAGCGTCACATTTAAAAAAAAACTCAACCAACCCCCAACCAATATTTTCCTCAACCCCTTGTTCACGTTTTGCGTCTGGTCATACCCGTCACTGGCAATAAACGTGCACGCACACTTTCTGGAGGTACGGCCTGCTAGTGGAGGGCGCGAGTGTACCTAATGTCGGAAAGATACGCAACAAAGATGGCGCCTGGGGGCGAGAACAACCCTCTCGGCTCGGTCTCGTTCCTGTCTCAGTCGATTCCACCCCCTGGGAGGGGGTGCGTCGGCGTAAATCGCCAGGGGAGGAAAAGAGAAGCCTCTCACTCGGGCGAGTCTTGCCGGAGTGTCGCGGGACAAATCGCACGCGAGGCGTCGTGACGCCCGCGAAACCACCCCCAGGATCGATACGGGGGTTGAAGAGTCCTCCGCGACATATGAGACGGGGATTTGAATTTTAAAGTGAGACCTATGGTTTCGGCCGCGTCATTCGTCACCCCCCAGGGGGTGGACGAGCGACGTCTTCCGGGGTGGCGCTTTTTCAACTTCCACCCCCTGAGGGTAATCTTGAACGCGGAGGAAAGCACTTCTTGTATATGTGCTTGTTTAATATATGTTAATTTATTATGTGTGTATATATGTCATTTTTATTATTCATGAAACGTTTCTATGTTATCCCCTTTTTGACACATAGGAGTGCGTGGAATCGGAACTGAGTACATATGTGTGTGTCATTCTTGCATGTGTTACACCCTACACGATATAGACGCGTACGGGTGGGTGGGACTGAATATAGATGTGTGTGTAATTCTTGTATGTGTTACATGTCACACCCGCGATCACGGGTGCAGCTCTCGTTTGCGTCTCCCACCCGCTGAGACACCCGGGTGGGTGTGACACTCGAGACGGCCGGGCAGGTGGGAGGAAGTGGTATAAAGCGAAATAAAGCGCGGGCAAACCTTACACCGCGGGGTGTGCGCGATTCTACTTTAGATTAAATTCCGAAACAACCCCTGCCCCACCCGACTCCGCCATGGGGATGTTCTTCTTCCAGGAAGAGCGCCTCCGCACTCCACCCTTTCGCGGCCACCCTGAATGGCCACGTTGAAAGCCTCCCTTAATTATGCCCCCCGCGTTACATACTTGCGATGGCTCGCAGGAATTCCGCAGATTATCCGAATTCCGGGGGTCCTAGACATTTTTCGATTTCCCGTTTCCCACATTGCGTGGAATTTTTCGTTTCGGCTGGGCCATGGATTTAGTGCCGTTCAATGTGGCTGCAGGTGGTTTAAGAGGTTTCAAAAGAAATTATAAAAATGCCTATAAAGGAATTTGAAAAGAAATTGAAATTTCGGGAGTTTCAGGACCTTCTTTATACCTTCTACATTCACATTGTCAAGTTTGAAACGATTCGGTACACCCAGTTGGGTGAAAAGTTTCATAAACGGGCCCCGCGCCACTTTCACATCATCCGAACGGCGGAGCCATTTCGACGTAAGGGCGAAATTCCTCTGACCGTGCGGGCAATATTGGACCAAACGTCGCGCGCTCTTAGGAGCCAAAGGGTTAACTTCAGACGGTAGGAAAACACTGCTCGGCGAGGAAGATCCGGTAATCCGGTCCCGCGATGAAATCCTATTACGCGCCGGTGAATTAGCGGACGCGTTAATGAAAGCGCCCTTTAAAATCCGATGGAGTCTGAAAAGCCGGATCCTCAGGGCGGGCGGGATACATCCTGGGTGTTCCTCCCAGGGGAAGAGGCGGGCGAGGTGCACGAGCCGGCAAATTACCGGAGCGCCGGCAATTAATAAGGCTCTTGCAGTAACGTCCCCGGCATATACGGTTACGCGTACCCGTTGGTCTCGTCCTCGTTAATCACCTTAACGAGTAGCGCCGTTAATGCCGGCCCTTCCGCTGGGGGCGCCACTGACGGTCCCTAGACGCGTTGGGGTAGGCCAGGGACGCCGTCTGGGAACTGCTCTCCCTCGTTACCTTTACGCTTTTTTTTCCCGCCGTGGCGGAAATTATTTTCAATTCCAGAAAAGGACCAACTTTTCAGATTTACATTAAGAATTAGAACGAGGGGTTTCTATTGTTTGGGAGATCAATGATTTCATTGTCCAGACCTTAAATAGAGAAAGCCCACCTATTGTCTTTCGCGATCGGGATTTTAATTATCCACGGCAATCGGATATTGAATCTAGATTAGATTGCCCTGCTTATCAAGGATCGCTCATTTCTTATCAGCGTTCTGCGAATGATTAATCTCTCGAACTCGGAGCTGATATCAAACTGAATTTAACAATGTCTAAACACGTCTAAATTGTGTTTGAACCACGTAGAGCCATGTCTTTTAGGGTTTAATGATTTTAATATCATGAATCACAGATGATCGTACGATGGATTTAGATTAGATTGCACTGCTTATCAGGAATCACTTATTCCTTATCACCGTTCTTCAAATGAGTCATTTTTTAATAATAACTCTAAACAAGTCTCGAGTTAATCGTAAGCGATGGACGTCTAAACAATGTCTAAATTACGTTTATACTATGAATATGTCGTGGGCAAACGGTCAACTGTGTCAAAGGTTGACATTTTTTACTGCCTCGCAACGGGAAACCATGTCGGACAGATGACTCGATGACGATGTATTTCGCGTAATTTTCAGCATGCAAGATTCTCGGGTCTTCCTTATTCCTTCTGAGACTGTATTAACCTTAATGAGCGTAATCCCTCGGTGCTGCGTAATGGGATTTCACGAGCAGCGAAGAGGAAAGGCTTTCCTCGAGACCTCGGTCATTAACATCCAATTCATGGTCATTGTTCATTTCGAAATGACTTAACATCACCGTTCTTCATTTGGGAACAAAGAAATTGGTAAATAATTCATCAGCGAACCCCGAGTATCCCTGGAAAGGGTCATGCAATTCCTAATTACGAAAATCTTGCGAGCGTCATTAGCGTCATTTAAAATCCACGATGAGGGGTGATATTCGGCCAGATTCCGGGGAATGAGAGACGAGGGACGCAAACGAAGTAAGTGACGAAATTCCGTGCACGCGCCCCTCGCTTTTCCGACATTTTCCCCGAGGTAACATCCTGGAGGTGCTATCGCTTGGAAAAATGGAAAAAGACACCCCTCGCCGTAGGAAACGGGAATTTTTACAAGGCGCATTCTAGTCTCCCGTCACGTTCCGCCCGGGCGGCAAAAATAAGGCAGCGGCACCGAGGGGACGTCCAAAACGTGAGAATCTCGTCAGCTCGAATTTAAAGGCCTCGTGTACTACAATGGTATCAACATGTCGAGTCCGGCCGAAAAATCAAAAAGAACAAAAAAAAAACAAAATGCCCACGAGCGACAGCACTTTTCGGATTCGGCGGACAAACGAGAGGAGCAAAAAGGCAGTCGAAATCCTGCGAACCTCCGCAGCCTTGAGCTTTAAAAGCTCCGCCCGGTCCGTTTTTCCCACCATGGGCGGGAAACGGAAAAAAAAAAAATAAAAAATAAAAAAAGAGGAAGAGAAGCCCGCAAAAAGGCGCGAGCCTCTCTCGTCGCCATGGCGGAAAAAGGCCGAGGCGAGAGGAAGTCCGCGGAAAGAAGGAAAAAAAAAATAAAAAAATAAAATGAAGAGGGTGGGCGGGAATAAACGCCCGCGGATAAAACACCGGCTCCGGACAACGTTTCCTCCGGGGGAATAGTCGTTTGTTCGGATTAAAATTGAGATTAGCTAAGCGGACAATGTCCAGCTTACTTGATTTAGAATCAATGCACGTCCTCTTCCTCCTCCGGAGAGGAGGGCGTAATTACCACGCCGCGCGCGTCTCATTGCACTCGGAGGAAAGAATTCCCTAATTGTTCGCATTTACAATTGTACGAGTTGCGTTGAACAATGTTGTCGATTTCGTTTGGAAGTATGTTAAAAAAAGCGGTTCACAGAGTCTGGATGACAGTTTCAATGGAATTGTTACGAAGTATTGTTGGAGGTTTTTCTTCATTAACGGGGTGACCATTATGAGGGTTAACGTTTTTAGGTTAAACCGCGTAATTACTTCCCAAGGAGCCGAATTAAATTCCAGTGGACTACAACTCTTACGTGTTGGCACGACCTCCAGAGAGCATTGCGACAGCTAGTGGTTATCGCGCACTTTGGGAAAGCACTGTTATCGTTGTTCCCTCCACCCTTTCTTTTATGGGGCGCCCCCTCCCTCATTGTCGCCATGCGTTTTTCCCGCCATGGAAAGTGGGAAAAACCCGGCAAACGAGGGTCGAAAAGAGAGGCCCAAAACCGTGCGAACTCCCAACCGCGTCTCGTCGTCGCCGCTCCCTTTTCCGCCATGGCGGGAAATAAAAAATAGGATTCCGGCAGAGCCGGAGATAAAAAGAAATTAAAACGCGAGAGAGCCCACAAAGAGGACCGGACGGAAATAAGAGGGCGGTATTTAACCTCGGGATTTGACAAAATCGAGGAACAAAGGAGATCACCAAAAACCGTCCCCATATTTGGACCGAACACAGCTCGTTACCGAATCCCATTGTCGTGTGACATACGAAATGAAAAACAATCGTCCCCGAAAGTAGGAAATCGTTTCCACCGAAACATCCCCTCGGCATCGCCAGGCCGTGAACTATCCTCCGTTGAAATTTCCCGCCGCGGAAAAAACGGGAGAGGTGCCGGACACGTCCCGGGGGATTACTCTCTAAAAAAGAAACGGAGTTAAAACCACGTGAGACGAACAAAGAGGAGTATCCGAGAGCCGGGCGGGAATAAGCGCGGTGCTTAAACCGAGGCTTTAAACAACGTTTACCGCCCGGCGGTCATTTAGGCGGATTAAAAGCGAGCGGGGGGTGCGGAGGGTCCGTCACGGGGGACATGAAAACGGTGGGTGGGACGGACCGCCCGGTTTGCCCGCAATCCGGTCACGCGGATGACCGGATTCGCGCCCACCCCGATTCCGCCCACCCCATTGTCGCGGGTATCGAGGCCCCGGGGGTGGTTCGGGCATCTTTCTTATTAGAAGTATATCCCGCGAGGGCGGGATATATCCGGGATCGGGACAAAGTAGTATTCATGCCTTTTCCTACGGGAACGAATTTCCCGGGCCTTATCTATTCCGGCACTCGCAGTCGGGCCATTATACCGAGCGGAGGGTGCTCGGAAATGGCAGAAAGCGAACGCAATTAACCACCTCCGCCACCTTCTCTCTCCTACGTGGCTGGATGCGAATGTCGCCCCGAAGATGCCGGATAAGGGTCGGGGGTTGCTTGTTAACTCCCACGCGAGAGCTTCGAATCTATTTTCAAAGAAAACGCGATCGGGGGGGTGTTCTTTGTTCCGCCATTGAAATTAACGGGGGAGCTCGGAACAATTGGGAAATCGTCCCCCAACTCGTTATTAACTGGAAAGTAATAAACCTTCTCTCGAGTATGACCCCACTGGAAGTCACGTCATGATCCACGTCCTTTTTCCGGTAATTAAACTGATAAAATAAAATAAACATAAATTCATGCAAATAATGTAGGTGAAAGTAAGGAGGGGTTTGTCGAATTGGGAATTCATTTGTCTTTGCGGGGAAGATAAGCGAATAGGTGCACTTTTTATTCCAGGATAGTGCGGGGGAACCTTGCTCAATTGGGGGCAAGTAATAACGCGTGTACACTAATTGCACCAAGTGCATGCCTTTGCATTTCCGGGAGACGAGTGCGTTCCACGGTAAGGGAGGGTCCTACATTTTCGGGATAATTTGATAGCTATCGATACAATGAAACCGCGCACTAATTGCGCGGATAGAACATTGCGGAGCTACTCTATGTACTCTCGATCGAGGGCGTGCCTTTGCGGTGCACCGGACATGTACGCGCATGGTTAACTGCAGCAGAGGATACTAAACTTTGGGGAGAAATCGATTACCGTTCGATCTGAATACTTAGGGGCAAGGTGAATTAATTGTAACATTTTCTGCTCAACGGAATGTAAGTGCTCGTTGAAATTAAAATACGTACTTGCTGCGGTAAACCTAGTCAAAGGGTTATTAGATGTGAATTAGTCAGTCGTGTTCTGGGGTCAATTTATGAAATACCACCCTTCTGGTTAACCGAATGTACGGTAAGTACCAGTTGAAATTACAGTAAATGGGCGAATTTGTTTAGGTAAATTTAATCAAGAGGATGTGCACGCCGAGCCTTCGCGGGGGGTGCCTTTGAAGGGGATGAAGTGATTTGAAATTTCGGAGGCTAAAATGGATTACCGTCGAACACGGGTAGAAAATCCGCGTTATTCGCGCGAGTATTCATTGCACACTGAACGTTGATTTCCGGTGTAATGGCATTCAATTTTCAATTAAACCGCCTTCGCAATTTGCATTCGCTACGGGGCCATTTATCGCCTACGAATTTCTACCCCGTGCATAAATACTTGTTGATTATGGGCGCATTTCCATGCAAATTCCCGTTCGTTGTTGAAGTATTCAACGGGTTGAAGACAGTATAACAAGTGCTCCAAATAATCCGAGCAGGTGAAGCGGCACGAGGGGGTGAATTTTCATGGGGGATGAAAGGGGGCGAATTTTCACGGGAGCGAAAAAATTCCAAATTCGGAACACGGACAAAAAAGACAACCGTATTTTTTAAGATGCAAAAGGCTCAATTGTTCCAGAAGTGTTGAGAAAAAAAATTGAAAAATACACCCCCTTACCTCGAGAAATTATCAAAACTCGTTCCCTCGGGAAAAGAATGGTTTAAAGTATTGACTACCGAGTAATGCATGTAACATTGAATCTGGAATAAAATCGAGCCGCGTGCAATTAATTGCAAGGGTGGATCCGGAACGGAAATTGGCACTCCCCTGCAAATATTCATCGAGTACAAATTAATACCTCGCGTAATAACAGTTGTGCGAAAATCGAGCGAGCCCTAGCCCTGCCAGGCGAGGAAATTTCGGGGGATGAAGAGGCGAAAGGCTGGGGGGTGGTTTCGAAATTTGGGGAAGCGATCGATACCCATCGACGAGGGTGTAGAAATTCGATCCGCATACGTGTCCGATCACAATCGCCGTCGTTCGGCTTCGTTTCGGCGGACATCAAAGCCCGCCGAGTGCTGCAAATTAATTGCGCCGTAACAGTTCAGGACGAGTTGGAAAATCGGCGAATGGGCAAGAATATAACACGGAGGGTGCCATTAATCGATTCCTCGATCGGGCCCGATTTGCCGATCGGGCTCGACATTTTCGAGTTCGACACATTTCTCATTCCCGGATAATCATTTCTCATTTTTTGGATAAATTTTGGATTTTTCGCGGTTTTCATGACCGACGAAGTTTGCAATACCGCTTTAATTAAATGCTTGCAATGAAATAAAACGAAGATATAAGACAAGACGAGTCAATTAAATCAAACCGCTCGTAAATGCGACTTCGATGGGGTCCACTTTGCAGATTGGATTGGGGCCCTCGATCTTATCTCCAAGGCGCAGTGATAAGATCGAATCTCCACGTACGCACTACCGTCTAAGTACTTTGTATTTGAACAACGATTAGGAGATTACGTCCATTAGGCTAATTGGAGGGAGAGGGATGCTCCGAGTTTCCGAGTAGCACCCCCCTTCCGAAGTCGTCTTAAAAAGCACCCCTTCGTGCCTCCCCCACCCCAGCCCCTGATATCGCGATATCTCGTTATCGTGGGAATCCGAGGAGGGTGGCTCCTCTCAGGGGCGTCGAGTGTCCGAAATATAGCCCTTTCCGGGATTCTCCACCCTCTCTTGGGGATGAGACCCCCAAAGAGCCACTCGTCAGACCTCCTTTGAAATATCCTGGCCGCAACACCCCCCAGGGGGTGTCAACGGGAATTTTATTACCGACACCCCCCCCTGAATAACCGATAATGAACCCGGGAATTTATACCACCCTCTGATAATTCGGTGGAAAGCCACCCCGGAGGATTAAACGAAAAAGCCGCTGATAAGGGCACCGCGTTATGCTCGGATTTATTTTCTCACCCCTTGGCAAAGTCTCGATCACACACCCCATCGTCGAAAATCCCATTCTTTGTGTCCGTGTAATACAAGAAATTGAACAGTAAATTATATTCAATTTTCGATATCGCGCCGCCAGACTGTGTGTTTCTTCCCCAAATCAACAAACGGGGAAGTTAATTAATTTCCGACATGATTTTCAACGTCCCCTCGTTGGATAAACCACCCTTCGAGTTGTGGAAAAGCGCAGGGGGCGTTCGTCCCATAATTCGGCAGGGCGATTACGAATTATTACGTATTTGCAGTGTCGGTGCAGGGGGATGTGTGGCAGTGGGTAGCGATGAATGATAGTACATGGCGATGGGTGGTAGTGGGTATCAGTGTGTGGTAGTGGGTGGCAGGGGGCGTCAGGGTGTGGCAATGTGTGGCAGTGGGTGGCACGACACCCGCCGCTCGTTTCACGGGTGACTCGGTGCGTTAACGCGCGCTCGTTACGCACCTTGCATTATTATTAAAGCGCATTTACGGCCAGGAATTTTAACGCCCGCCGATCGGCCAACCCCTCGGACGATTCGCGCCTGTAAATTAACAGGTGAGACGGGCTTCATCCCCCTGAAAGGGGTGGCCCCGAAATTCCCGTCCGGCCGGAACTCCCCGATAAGAATTTTTTATCGAGGACGAACTCGCTCCGAGGACAAAATTTCGCTTATGACAAATTGTCGAGAGGGACCTTAACGGGGGATATGAGAGTCGGCGTCAAATGTCCATTAGCAAAATTATTCCCGGGGGGTGGGTGGGTGGGTGGGTGGATTTCTTTGAGTCTCAACGAGCGCACCACCCCCCATCCCCTGTTGAACACAGGGCTGGTTTTCCGCAAATTGCGGCTTTCATCATACCGAACAATAATGATCGATGGCGATACGCGATAGTCGTTATTCGAGAGTCGCTATCGATGGCTCGAAAACGGGGATGAAATCCACCGAGCCGAAAAAAGGAAATATCTGAAAGCTTCGTTAGTGCGCCTGTCGAAAAGAAATTCACCTCGACGGGATTTCGAAAATTCATTTCGCCCTTCTTCGCGGCTCGGGTCGACTCCTTTCGATATTTCTCTCTCAGCTTTTCCATTCATTTCCCTGAATTATTTCCTGCATGATCGTTAGGAATGACTTTATTAACAAAGTATATTAATAGAACGCGAGATATGAGAAATTAAGTTCGTCTACAAGGGTGGCCACTTTGTAGAGGGAAAAATGAGTACTTAGGGCGGAGGAGTTTAAACTCGATAAACCTTGTCCTATCAATTTCTCCATTTCCAAAAATTCCATCCTTCCCCCCTGGAAGGAATCGACCGGCTTCTCGTTTATCCGTGGCCGCTTCTTCTGCGCCAGAAATCGGGAATTTCCATTCCCGCCCGGGGAGATTTTTCCCCCCAGTGGCGGTGGATAGGGTAATAGAGTTTAAATTTCCCTCCTCGCCGCGAGGCTTCCCATGGCCGCCCACTTCCGCCCGCCGCCCACTTCCGGTGGTGGAAATTCTTCGGAAGCCACGACCCGATGGCGGGGGAGGGATAAGAGGTGCCAGGCAGATATTGCCAATTTCAATATCGTTCTCATCTCGCCACCCCCCGAACCTCGCGAGGGCCGCCCGGAAACGCCGCCATGATCGATTCCCGCCCGGGCGGTCCCGAGGGGCGCCGTTTTGGGATCGAGGGATGATTATCTTTCCGAAATGTCCTCCAAGCAGGATTTTCAAACGAGCCTCCCGCTAGATTTATTCACGAGGACTCGATACTTCCGAACAACCTAGGAATAAAATTCGATATCGATCTGGCTCTGATTTAATTCCACTTCCCCTATATTCTAAATAGTGCGAGCTAGGTCCTGGAACTCTTAATTTTAAAAAATAAATAAAAACCCTCCCTCGCCAAGAAGATTCTCGGAGCATATCGAATTTCCCGAATTTCCGTCGAAGGATCGGGGGGTGACTCCCCCTCGCCCCCGCACTCTAATTTCCAGGAGCAACTCCGGTAAGTTTCGTTCCCGGAGGTGACGACGAGAATAAGCCAGTGGAGTCCCTCGGGAGCCGGGTCGAGGCGGAGCGTCAAAGCGTCCCGAAAACCCGTTTAAGCCTCGAGGAAGTTATCCCCCCATTGCCCCCGACACCCCATAACCCCCTCCCCCCGACCCGAGCGCCTCAAGACCCCGAATTTCCGCGAAGGACCCCAGAAATTCCCCATTCCCGTTGCCCCCAGTCACCCCTTTACCCCCTTTCCCAAAACAACCCCCTCTTCCAGGGGGGCTGGGGGGGTTAAAGATTCGACCCGGTGAATTAGCGTCGTCTAGCTGACTCGACATTGAATTTGCCCCTCGAATTAAACCACCCCCCGGCCCCCTTCTGGGGGGCACCCTCGTATCCTTCAGGATTGGGGGGTGGGCGAGATTGGCTTTGCGCAAAACCCGCGGAGCCAAATAATCCCGTAACTCGCTTTCGGGGGGCCCCGTTAAGCGCTTCTCGGGAGCGGAAAATTAGCACGAGACGGGAGTCGGATGTTGCGGAACATGTCATGCGTCCTAATGATAATGATAACGATAATGCGAATTCGCCCCGCCGGGATTTAACTACTTGTTTCCGGGGGGGAGATTAGCTGGGGGGGAGGGTAGGAGGAAGGAGAGGGTTCCTGCCGAGCTCGCGATTTTTCTTCGGCGAGGAGTTAAGGGGGAATTTTCTACAGCGGGGAAATTTCATCGAGTGCGAAAATTCCACCAATCGCACGGCATGCGGCGGGCTGGACGGGACATCTCGTGCAGTTTTCAGGCATGGGGTACGAGACCGAGGGAATTCCCTCCGACGAAAGTTGTCGAGGACTTCGTTGCGCGGAATTTTTGTCCCGGACGTTTCTCTCCTGAGGGAACGGTTCTCGGGATAAGCTGGCGGGAGCGGACAAGGGTGCGCTGCGTTTTCGAGTCGGAGAATGGGAATGGGGGTCGGCGAGATCGCTGCGTCGGGTAAGCGGGCATTGTTATGGCGAAATGATCCAAACGAAATTTGTCGGGCATGACGTATGGAGTATTTCTTGTATATACGAGTTTTTTGTCACGGGCGAAGTTAAGGGTGAAAAACGCAGATTTGGGCGAAGTCATACGATACGCCCGCTTTCCCAACTGCGAGGACACGAGTTTCGTTTATTAGCAATACATCGAGTCGATCGAGATATCGTTAACCATGATCTAGGCCATCTATTAAAAAATCCACAAGCATTTGGTGCAACCTCCAGGACATTTTTCCCCAGTTTGAAGTTACGCGGCGCACTTGGGACGCTTCGCGAAATCCGCTTACCGGTCGGCGACCCGGACTTAATACGTACACTTATCACGCTGCAATGATCCTGTTAGGAACTCGTTAGAGAACTTCCTTTCCTGAAGCGAGCCGATGGCACCCCGACTTTCCTGGCTTAACGTCGGTTAAACGGCAAAGGCCTTATATTGGCTTCGGAAGCCCGAGAGTCGCGCCTCCCCCGACGGCTTTTAACCACCCCCGACCAACTTTCCGACGTTTTTCATCCCTCGGCCAATCTTGTCATTCGCCGGCTATTCCCAGTTTTCCCCATATTTTGGTTATGGCCGTTTAATACCACTTTCGCGCTTATTTTAAACATACAGATACCTTACGGATATCTCTAGGTACACCGTTAAAAAAAATTCATACATTTTTGGTGCATTATAAAATTATAATTTTTTATTTAATGACGTAGTCTACGATTTGTATATGTTCCCCTAACCACGAAATTCCCGATCTCTGTCCCAGTATTTTAATTCCCATTCCTCTCGCGTTTTCTTCCCCGGGGAGTCCTTTATCCCTCGGGACGTCTCTCGGGAGTTTTCGATGACACTCCCGTTGTCCCGGGGGAGAAAACTGCGCAAAAGCCGGGCCTCGTTACTTTCCCGCTTTCTCGCTTTCTCGAGATGCGTTAATCGTGCGTTTCGACTCTCGACTCGCGAGCCCGAAAGGGGAGGAGAGGAGAAAAAAGAAGGGGAAAGCAAAGACGAGAGAAGGCGTGCGAGACTTTTCGAGTTCCGGGACTCTTTTTCCCTCTCTCCCCCTTTCACCCCTTTCTTCCACTCACCGACGTCTTGAGAGCCGCCCCAAGTGCCGAGCTGAGCCTGACGAGCCAACCTGGACAATGCATCTACGTAGACCCGGGACGCTGCAGCTGCACCTGCAATTCAAAAGAGCCGCATGTAGTCGCACCTCCTAATGGCCGAGGCTTCAAGGAAGAATTTGCATAAACTAGGGAACTGAGATTTAGGCGGGTTAAAGTGCTAAATCGTGGATTTCCTTGCCTGGGAAGATTTTCCCCGAGGAAGTGCATTTCTAGGGAATTCCATTCGTTAAAATGAGGTAATACCGCACTACCTATGGAAGAATTCAGCGACGAAAAAAATGGTAAAAAGAGGATTTCAATTATTGAGAAACTTAAAAATGCAATAATCCTACTCTACCCGGGTTTACATTATATACGGGAATTATTACTGCAAATTAATCTCATCGCGGTTAGCAGTCTCCTTAAATTTAGTTCGCGCGTGAAGTGGAGGTAAAGGGTGAAAAATGAAATGATAAGAATAATTCAAGGGATCAACGAGGCAATGATATCCTAT
Organism: Orussus abietinus; assembly: GCF_000612105.2. Lineage (NCBI taxonomy): Eukaryota > Metazoa > Arthropoda > Insecta > Hymenoptera > Orussidae > Orussus > Orussus abietinus. The sequence continues at coordinate 581,690 of NW_019395985.1, forward strand.
TTTTCCCATTTTCTCGACTGCGCGGTCCAATTACTCGAAACAGGTGTCATCACCCCGGACTCTTCTTTTTCCCTCTTTCGGCTTAGCCGGCGTGGGATTGGAAAACGAGAAAGCAGGGATAAAAAGGGAAATAAAGCCGAGGTCGGGAATAAAAGTCGGAGTGGTGCCACGACATCCGAGAGGTGGATGTACCTTCGGCGTTGATCGGGCGCCATCTTGGCGGAACACCCCTCGTAAAGTAAGGAACGAGAGAGGAACGTGCGGTATCTCCCTCGAGGGGTGGCTTTTCCCGTGGGAAACGGATGCTTTATGGCCGCTACGGAATCGGGGTCAATCTTCCCAGGGGGAGGGAACCACCCCCCATGAGAACGGTCTTACGGAAAAATCCCAAGACGCGAATACTCGAGCTCCACGATTTTTTTTCCCTCCCCTTTTCATTTTATGCCTCTCTTCTTTAAGATGAAGTGAAACCCTCGAAAATCAGAAAATGTAGTTAGAACCTAATAAATGTGTCTAATTAAAAAATCGGATAGTTCATTCGAGGGTAATTTTCAACGGTCGAAATCGAATTTTCATAAAGAGGCACTCGCTACGCCACTCGTTAAAAAATTCACCCTTGAAGTTTCTAAATTCTTACTATATCTAAATAAATCTTAAAAAATCTCTATTTTCTTTTAACGCGTATCCTGTTCGTCCTCCCTATTTCTACCTCCGCAGAAATCCGTCGACAAGGGGTAGGATTGCTTAGGTCGATGGAGCGACGTTTACGGTATGATCGACAAGGTTGAATGCGTTTTACGCGTCGTTGCGGAACCGATGGGGTATCGATACACTTCCGGTCGAGGAAATCCGCCCCCCGAGACGACGATTTTACGATGTAGGAACTTCCAGGTAGTTCGATCGATCGAAACGTCTCGGCGTTAAATCGTCGATTTTTTCGCCCCTCCCCCCACCCCCTGGGGGTGCACGAAGCGGAGGCTTCTCATTGGATGCAAATGTTCCGGGGGGAAGAAATGGCATTTCTAGCCGTCTGCCACTTTCCCAAAATGGCCCGCCACCCCCGCAAAGGGGGAGAGACAAAGACCGAACATTAGTCGGGCACCCCCGTGGAATATCGATGTCGAGAACTACCCCTTTAAATCCTACTCCGGCTGCGATCTTCGAAGGATCTCGAGGTGGGATTTTTTAAAGGGGCGGGTTTTAAGATTAAGGGTCGCTTAAATCGTAAAGTCGTTTTTAGACCGATTTTAATGGATGATTTTGGGTGGAGGTGATTAATGCGCCATTTTCGAAGGGGGTAAATTTTAGAATCAAGGGGTAAAGAAAGAAAAAAAGGACCCTTCATTTTCCGCATTCCACCCCGCCACCCCCGAGGGGTTTCATTTAAACTCCGACCAATCATCCCGATGCATCGATCCGTTCCTATAAATCATATCGCCACGTGAGGCGTCAAAAGAACCAATCGACAAGACTCCCAATCAGCCCCACCGCCCGCCACCCTCTGACTAATTCCGCCGGACCGTAGGGGGTGGTTTCCGCAAGCGGCCTGCGGCGCGCCGCATCCGGTCCTCTCGCACATGTACGGTGTTAATTGTTATTCCCACTCGTTGCTCCGTTAATTACGTCGGGGTACCCTTTCCACCCGTTTTCCACCCCTTTACCACCCACTTTCCGCCCCTTTTCACCCCCACGGCCGCTTCCGTCTGTTTCTTCTCCGCGGGGGGTCGTGCCACCTCCTGCCAAGCGGCCCATGGCCCGTGCCCCCTGACCCCATCCACCCCCAAACCACCCCTAGTGCAACCTCTCGAGTTCCCATTTCCGTGGCTGCACCCGACAGCGGAATAAAGGGTTGAAGCCGAATGGGTTGCTCTTGGGACACTCTCGGGCCGCGCGACACCGATAAATGGAATGCGTCGAAGGGGTGGAAAGGGGTGAACATTTGAATATCCGAGGTCGAGGTATGAATCTAGGGGTGGGGAATGGATTTCGCCCCTTCTGGTCCGAGGTTCTTATTTTTGAGAACGGAGACTTATGTTAGGGGATGAATGTAGGGTGGTTAGTATGGACTCTAAGGGTTGTAAGGGTCGCAACCCTTTCAGATGCGGAGGCAATATTGTGAAAATAGTCCCATGAATTCTGAGCCCAATGAGATGAAGATTCATTGAAAGGGTTGATTTAGTTTCGCGCCAAATACCTTTCTCGCAAGCCCGAGTTTATTTACGACACCGTCCAACACCCCCAAATTGCTCACTTCAGGGGTAAACTTTTCCACCCTTACTCGAGAGACTTCCCGTAATGCCTTCCCCTCCAAAAAAAAGAAATTCGATTTTAATGGGAAATCTGCATTCCCTCTCCAAGTGAAAAAGAAACAGGAGTACCCGTCTCGTCTCGAGTCTCGCATTTTCGTCTGGAATGAATTGTTGCACCCTTAAGGGAGGGAGGGAGGTCTTATCATGGACGGGCCATCTCCCCGCGGAGACGGGAAACAATTATCTCGAGGACGAGCGTTACAAATGGTTTCGCGAGGGCGCTCGACGCCATTAGAATCCAATTTTGTCCCCTTTTTTTCTTTCGGGCCGGCTGGCCAGCGTATCCGCCGATAATTGAAAATTAAGCCCCTCGTCTCTCAGGGCCGACGGGCCGAAATTAAACGAAATAGAACGGAATCCTCTGACGTTTACATTTAATCCGATGCTTCCTCCGAAAGTTATAAACTCGGTGTCGTGAAACCCGAGTTGTCATAGGTGCGGGTAAAAAAAGTACTTTCCCGCAGGGAGGGGAGGAGCAATAACCCTCCCTCGAAAAGACGAAGGACCGCCATTGTTGGCTTTCTCCGGAAGCGGCCCCTAACGCGTTGAATAATAAAACATATTTCCATAACGAAGGGGAGGGGAGAAAAAGAAGAGAAAAGAACCGCGTCCGCAATTGCGGAGCCACGGACCGAGAGGGTGGCGGGAAAAGAAATGGAAAACAGGGAAATATGCATGCTTCCATCTCCCGATGAAAGCCAACTCCTTTTCGAATTTTCCCTCCGGGTGGAGCTCGACTTTTCCTCTCCTCATTTCTCAATCTACTTTTCCCGCGGGACGAATCGACATATTAACGGGGATAATAAAGCGGGAAATGTCAATAAGAATGGGAAAATCTCGAGAGATATCAGGGATAAAAAAATTATGAATTTTTTTAAGAAGGGTAAGTACCCTGAAGTCGAGGGGGTGACCAGGAAAAGGGGATGAAGGCGTTAGAAAGCAAGAGAAAGAAAGCAGGAAAATTCCGCCGGCCGGGAAAGAATAAATAGGGATACGTCCAGAAGTGCCGTAATTTACGCCCGCCTCGGTATCTTTCTCTCTCTCTCTCTCTTTCGCCCGGGCGGACATAACCTAGAGCTGCGGGAATTCCTGCCATGGCGGTTCTTCTTCTCTCTCCGGCCGTTTCGGTGTGTGCCGGGCGAATGAAGCATAAATTCAGCCGCGAGCTCGCTCTTCTCCGCCGGGAAACTTAACGTTTAGTGGCGCGAAAAGCCAGCAACTGGCGGAAACCCAGCCCCGCTCGGGCGGAATTGCGCCCGGGGGCGGAAGAAATGCCGCAGCTGTCCCGGAAACGGGGAACAACTCGCGAAACGCGAACCGCGAAAACTTCGGCCGAGTTTCCGCCCCCGCCACCGGAAAACTCGAAATACCGACCGGCCGGGCGGAGAGCGAGCAGACCTCCGAATTTCCGCCCTCTGAGAGAGCTTCTTTTTTTACCGTGGGAAGCGATGTCACTTCTCTTTCGATATTTTTTCCAAATAATTTTCCTGCCACGAGACCCTCGATTTTCATTTTTATTTTACTCACAATGAGTTCTTGCGCGTACAGACCTCGGAATTTCCGCCCTCTGAGAGAGCTTCTTTTTTTACCGTGGGAAGCGATGTCACTTCTCTTTCGATATTTTTCCTACCACTGATGATTAACTACGAACCCACGTAAATTAAATGAAGTTATATTAAAAAATCAATAATAAAAAAAGTATTCATCTCTTTGCTTCACCACGAATCCCTTTAACGTGAAATAATAAAGGAGCCATATCTAAGCGATATCCCAATTTCCTTCCAATAATGCCTCTTGAAAGAGCGAATCAAAGTCGCCGCAACGCGTTATCACCGCCCGGGCGGAATTAATTGAATTATCGTTAAACGCAGGTTTGCAATAAAAATTCCTTCGGCATGAAACAATAAAGGAACGATATCTAAGCGATATCCCAATTTCCTTCCAATAATGCCTGTTGAAAGAGCGAGGCAAAGTGGTTGCTGTTATCAGCGTCCGGGTGGAGTCGAGGGTGGGCGGAAATGCTGAGCAAGGCCGAGATTGCGCTCTCCTCGTTCGGCAAGTGGGGACTATAGTTCATCTTTAATCAGGGGTATTCCGCTTACTCCACTTTTCCTTGTTTTCCCAATTTTCGGATAAGCAGAAGAGCCACTTAACATTATAACCACGAGCAGCCGCTTTCCTATCTATTTCGCGATCGTCATCTCTGGGGAAAGTTTCGGGAACACGCGATGCACGATATGGACCTTTCCGTCTCGAAACTTTCTCGAGATATCAGCTCGCAACATGCTGATGATGATTTATGCTTAAAGAGAAAAGTGGAAATGGGGGGCGAGGGGATAATTTTCATTTCCTTCCTCGTACGGAATTCGGCATTTTCTCTGGTGCGAAAGTTGTAGACCGTCTCGAGACGATTCGAACGAGTACAAACTAAGTACTATTCCGACGAGCGGTTCTCGAAGTACCGACGACTTGGCCGATCGGCCGCCCGGGAGGAAGTGGGGCCGCCGGGCGGGCGGAAACGCTGAGCCAGGGCGAGCTCGAAATTGCCCGCCCCTTGTTTGCGGCCGGTCTGCGGATTTGGCAGAGAGACTGCTCCTCTCCTCGCCGGGAAAGTGGATGAGGTCGAATTTGGACCTCGGCCGACCTCAGGACGGTGCACCCTTATCAAGGAGGCTTCATTGAATTGTAGAGTATGATAAAATGGAGAGATAAAAAGTAAGTAATGGTCCAATCATCCCGATCATTTGGAGATAAGCTTAGATTCTTCTATGCCAAATTATGTACCCTCCTTAAAGAAGCTTTATTGAATTTTAGGGTATGATAAAATATGGAAATAGGGCTGATAAAAAATTAATATTGATACGTTGGAAATATCTCTCGATTATTGGACTCGATCGAATTGTGCACATTGCATCTGTATGAAGATCTTCATTGAATCTTCAAATGGGATGTAAGGAATAAAAAGTAGACTGTGAATAAGGAATAAATAATGTTAACGATGATAAACTAATAATTAAGTGCAGTCAAACTCGGAGAGAGTTTTTAATGTTAGGGAAAAGAATTTCCTGAGAATTTTCCTCTTTAGAGAGAAATTACGAGGAGGTTAATGGAAAGATGCAGTAAAGGGAAAAAGTTAATCACGTTTTCTCCTTCTTCTTTAAACGAGCTTTTTAATTAATTGCCGCTGGAGACTGACGGCTGATTAACGGAACAAAATTTAGTTTAAACTCAGTCGATCTTGAAAAAAAAAAAAAAACATCTCAGTCGTCAGGAAAATTTAATAACCAATTAAAAATCAAATTTCAAACGGACTCTTCCTAAATCGAAATGAATGCAATTAATATAATAATAAAATAATTAATTTAATACCTGCGATCTAAAACAATAATCGGAATATTTTTCATGGCTTTCCTCCAAATTCTATAAAAAATAGGTAAACTTGTTTAAAGTACTTCCAGATCGAATGCTTGATCGCAGTCACTAGAGCTCGATAAAATTCGTGTCAACCGATAACTATTGTGTCAACATTGAAAATTTGTGTCGGATCAATAATTCAGGACCGCCAATTACGCGGGGTTGGAAAAAAGGGAGGAAAGGGGGGTAAATAAAGGAAAGTGCAAAAAAGGAGGACCGCCCGGGCGGGCGGGAAAAAGGGGGCGGATCGAGTCAACATTCTCGACTTGCGGGAAAACAATCGCGGGCGTACCGCTGCGTTTCTGTCGGCATTTGCATTGCAAACTCACCCCCTAGAGGGGGAGCGGAGAGCAAACCGTTCCTCGGCGTGTAAAGGGTGCAATTTTCCCCGGATAAGCCGAGCCACGCTTCGTTTCCTCTGCGAAAGGAGCTTCCCCCAGACTTTCCGCTTGCGGCCCGCCGGATGCGGAGGTGCCGCAGCGGTTCTTCTTCAGGGAGTCTGTATATCTGTTTTTCCCTCTTGGGAAATTTTGCGCACGTGGTTTGCGATTACGGGACAAGGGGTTGCTCCCTTTCCCGATTTTTCCCCCTTTAGTGTATATATATATTTCCTTCGGAAATGAAAGAAAGGAAAAATCGATTTGAAAAAGTCATAGCAAAATACCTATCGATTTTCTTGGATTTCTCCATTTTACCCCCGACGACCCGACCGCACCCCCGTTGCGGTGCGTTTCCGCCGGAAGCGGCGCACCCCTTTCCGCCTCGCTCCAGCAAAAGCTCTCCAGCTCGAATCGAACTAATTCCCCGACTTCGTCGATCCTTCGCTTCCCTCCAACTTTCTTATTGTTACAAGAGAGGGCGAGAGCCTCCTCGAGGGCGGAAAATGTAATTTCAAGACCACCCCCCGATATTCCCTTTAATTCGCCAGCGAGCCCGTAACAATGCCGCCCCGTCAATGGGAATTTGTTTAAAAGTGGAATCCATCGATTTGACGGGAAACTTGCGACCCTGCCGGAAAATCCTAGCCTATCGAATTTTCATTCCGCAACCGCATGCGATCCTCGGGAAATTCCCCGTAAAATTGAAACGATAACGGAAGAGATTCAGAACCTACCGCGAACAATTTAGAAGTTAGGTTATGTATCGCAACTTTTCTCCGCGAGCCGATTTTTAGAAAAGGGCGACGCGAGAGTCGCGATATGTCAAGACGACCTGTCTAGGATATTGTTCCATCCGACTTGCGGAGAGTTTGCCAAAAAGTCAAACTCCCGTCGACGTGCCAGGGGGTGGGTCACCCCTTGGCAAGGGTGCAGCCAATCCCTGAACACCCGGGGTGCATCCTACTTACATGCGAACCAAGTTACCGAATCTTTTCTCCATCTCCCTTTTTCCTTCCCTGAGACGCTCCCTCGGGAAAAATGGAAACTTCCCACGGTAGATCCCCTTTTTGCTCGACATATATATTTCATAAACCGAAGTAAGAAAAAAATGAGACCTTTTCTATAATATTTTCATAACAAGGGAAGAAAAGTAACCCCACCTCGCAGTTTCCCTTTATTGACAAATAATTCAAGGGCGGCGGAATAATCCCCGATATTTCGAGACTCGAGTTCAACAACTGACTCCTGAGTTATCAGTCTAATCAGTCCGATCCAGAGGGTCACATCAGTCACTTAGCACCCCCGACAACCCCTACTAAACAATCGGTCACCCTCCCGTAATGAATTGCTCCCAACGGAGTGGAATCGGACTCCTTAATCAGAGATCCTCCCCCCAGCGAGACTCTAAAAACTAAGTAATCCCAAAACTACCCCATTTCTAAAAAAGGGATGAAAACCCCCAAAAAAAACAGGAACCCCCCTCGTTCCGAATTCCGCCCCCAGATCACATGAAATCCGTTTTCCCCCGAGTAACCCGTGAATCAAAAGCAAGGGGGAGGATTCGTGGAGTGAAACAACCCCTGTCTGATCTCCCCCCAAACGGGGGAGGCAGGAAAGGAGTGTTTTTAATAAACCGTGAAGGCTCAGCGGATCATGCGCGATCCATAAGTCACTCCTTCCTCTCGAATCGCTCGACAGAGTCCCAAGGGGTGGGGGTGGTTTAATATAGGGCCGCCACCCCATGGGGGTAGCGGATGCCGCCACGTCGGGAAATGCCGCCGCGCGGGGGGACCTCCGCGAATTCCGCCCCCAGACGACCCACCCCCCAGGGGGTGAAGAGGGAGGGGTGGGTCAGGGGAAATTTTTCACCAGCCACCCCCAACTTCAAGATCGATCGATCGATTAATTAAACGCGGGGGGATTTCTGATCTTCGCCACCCTGGCTCCCACCCACCCACCCACCCCCTTCTGGGGTAAGACCGATAATTAAGTTCGAGGGTGGTTTGCATTCGAAGTGTCCCCCCGAGTTTCCATGATTGGCACCGATTCTGCACCCGATGTGCCGACATTTTTGGGGAAGGTGTGGGTGGTACCCTTTCAAGTGCCACCCACCCACTGCCACCCGCTCGCGTGATAAGAGCGATATTTAAGTTAAAATGCGGTTTCCATTCGAGCCGTCTCTTCAAATCCTCATGATTAGCCCCAATACTCCCCTCGGTTGTGCCAAAATTTCATGGAAAACTGCAGACACACCCCTAAAGGGGGGTTGTCACCCCCGGCTGGCCGCGCATAATCAAGGGCATTTAATATTCGCGAGAACGGGAGGACGCGAGTTGAACGGTCCTGATGACCGGCATGGGAGGTATTCCCGAGGGGGTGGCTTTTTCCGCCACCCTATGCAAATTCGGGGATGAACCCCCTCTCCCTCCGGGGGGGAGGTACACACGCGGATCAACGGTCGGCAAACTCGCGGCCGTCGAGGGCTTAAATTATCCCCTATTCTTCGGGGACTCGACAGGGTGCTTTTCGTTTGTTTGATATCCACGGGGTGGGTCCACATGGGGGGTTGGCATTTAATGAGAGACTCCCCGGTTCGTCTTAAACCCTTTCGGGGAGTCTTGCTCCCGGAAGACCTCGTTGACTTCCATGAGGGGTGCCTCGGGGGTGCGGACCCCTCGGTGAAAGGGTTACGCAATTTTTTATCAGGTTTGAGGTTAGGGGAGATAATCCCGAAATTGTGGTAGTTTTTAGGTATGTGGTGGTTTTATTCTTTTATACCCCCAGTTAAGATGGACACGGAAGGGACGTAAAAATGCTATGATTTTATAATCATTCATTAAGGTGGGATGACAGGGTCATTTTTTATATAGGCTCAAAATTTTTTATAAGGCTCAAAATCTCGCTGCACCCCGAACATCCCCAAAAAATTTCAAGGACTAAAAGAGGTATTCCTAGAGTTCGGAATCCCCTTTCCCACCCCCTCGTCAGTCCTGGAGGAGACAAGGGTGTCTTGAGGGGCACTCAACCCCCGGAGATGGAAATTCCGGGGAAGGCCAAGCTGTCGCTTCGTCGCTTTTTGGTCGCTTTTGCACCCCTTCAGGTGGGCTAAGGGGTGGCTTCGAAAAGGGGGGTGGAGGACAGGTCGGAGGAAACGTAAACTTCGTTTCGGGGACAATGCCACCCCCGTTGTACGATTCGATTATTTTCATTCAGAGGGGCCTTCTTAATTTCGTTAGGGGTGCATCCCCCTCCCAAACTCCACTTCCTCTTACAAGTACGACATATACACGACGAATGCCCGTTTTCGATGAAACCCACCCCTAACTCCTCATGATTCCTCCTGCTTCCTTTTAATTGTTTTCCTCCCATTGAAAATTCTCACAGAATTATTGTATTAAAGCGTCCATTTTCCTACAACATTTTAATAAAAAAAAAATTCAATTCCCCTTCCTCCTCAGTTGCCGAGCTAAAATTCAAATTCAATCTCTTTCTTAACGTCCCGATTTAATTTCCGCAATTTCGAGAATCCTCCCCCGTCGAAAATTCCTACGGAATTCCTGTCTACAATCGCCAGAGAGGGAGGGGCCGAAGAACACGTGGTATTACAATAATTGACACTCCCCACGGCTCGGGATCGCGAGTTTCGCTACGATCACGGCAATTCTCGCAATTCTGACGGAACATTCTTCCCTGTAATCCGCGATCCGCGGGGCGTCGCGGCGCATACGCGGACGCTCCCCGGAATGCGGCGCAATCTCCATTAACCACCGAATGCCGCGGATAGTTCGCGGCCCGAGCTGCGCTAATAGGGATGAACCTCCGTCGAGCTGTAGACTTGGTACATCAACCCCTCTTCCGATCTCCCGTAATAATATCTCCGACGGTAAAAAAATATTTCCATCCACCGTGGGAAAATAATTCTCTCCGGGAAAATATTTTTTTTTCGACCTTTCAACCCTTTCAACATTTTTCAATTAGCTGCGCTATTAGCGTAGACTTGGTACATCAACCCCTCTTCCGATCTCCCGTAATAATATCTCCGACGGTAAAAAAATATTTCCATCCACCGTGGGAAAATTATTCTCTCCGGGAAAATATTTTTTTTTCGACCTTTCAACCCTTTCAACCTTTTTCAATTAGCTGCGCTATTAGCGTAGACTTGGTACATCAACCCTTATCTCGATATCCCATAATAATGTCTCCGACGGTAAAAAAATATTTCCATCCACCGTGGGAAAATAATTCTCTCCGGAAAAATATTTCTTTCAAGGGGAAACGCTCCCTTATTTCGTTCCAGCCTTTTTTTTAAATAATTTTTACGCGAATATCAGGATCACCTTTTAATAGAAACGGATAGATTTCAGGTGTGTAAATTCTCTCTCTCTCTCAATGTACCTGGAAACATTGCGATCGTCGAGATCAGCAAATCGAGTAGGCATGTACATGGGGAAAAAAAAAAGAAAATCTAAAAACGAACAAGAGTACTTCCTGTCAGAATTCCGGTGGCTTTTACCGAACAAAAAGAAGAAAGAAGTGATGGACGGGGCAGTTTCGACCGTTTCCTCCCGGGAAATCGCCAACGATGCTTTCCCAGCTCGGAAAAAGCGTGCACGCCGCTTTTTGTCGGGCGCGACAAAGGGGAAATTGCTGATAGATAAGGTTTTTCTCTCCTTTCCTTCGGGAAAATCGGATTTCCCCTCCAGAGCGCGAGAAAAGTGCAAGATACGAGTTGCAGGATTTTTCCTATAACTCTTTATGCCTTTCGACAAAGAAAATCCACATTTGTTGTCCCTTCTCAAAGAGTACACATAACCGTGACTCAGGCATACAAAAAAAAAATATATAAATATTGTGTATTTAATATTTAAACATTATCTCCCAATTTAAGATGGCCCGGAAAATGGAAATCTCATATCTTTCCCTCTTTTCGAGGGATGTTACTTAAAATGTAAATGCAACCGAGTATTTAAATAAAGTTACTAAATCGAGTAAACAAATTATTTAAATGCAAACCTAGTCTCTCGCACTTTTCAACTTATTACCCACTAAATAATACTTTCCACGAGTCCTGGAAAATTCCATCGGAAGAAGAGTCTCGACAGGAATCCCATCGAGATAATCGATTTACCGTGATAAAGACGATTCCCTCAAGTGCACCCTCTACTTCCCCCCTGTTCACCCCCTTTAATCTGGACCACCCTCCAGTTTTTTCTCAAGACCCCCCGCGAAGAACTTTGCACGGGGCGTTTCCTCCATGGGAAAAAAAATCGTAAAAAATGAATATAAAGCCACGATTCGCGAAAAACTCACCCCTTGTTATTCTGGAGGTCTTGCCCCTCCTCGTTTCACCCCATCCTGCCCCCCCTTTTTTTTTTTAATTCGACTTTGCGAAACAACGAGACTCGCTGCAAAGCGCTGTCTTAAGGGGGGCGGAATAACACCCACGGGTGGACGCGGGTAATTTGAAAAGTTTTCTCGTTAAATCGCGCAAAACGCCCGCGAGGATCTAAATCCGCATCCGGAAAGACGGAACACCCGCTGAGCGAATTTTTGGGAAATATATCCATCCCCTTAGAATTGATCGATATGGTCGAAATTCCGAATCAGAGGGTGCACGATTCTCATGTGTGTGTGGCGATCGGATTCGCTTTCGCTTTTGCGGTAACGAAGCTGTAACGAGCTCGTAATCAGCTGCGGGAAAATATTGATAAAGCTCGCGTTCCACTGGGGGGAGTGATAAAAAATTGGCGGAATTTTCGAGGGGTGCCGAATAAACCGATGGGGTGTGCGAAGCATTCGGGGTTGCTCGTTCTTCTCGCGATCGATGTACATCCACTGTTTTTTTACTGTTTTCTTTTTTTTTTTCCAATTTCAAACGGAAGTGTTAAACGAGAGATATTAAATGTCTTTTTATTTAATTTCAGTATAGACAATGTCTGATCGTTTTACGCGTGTATTATTAATTTAATGCACCATTACCATTTTATCAATTTATTACAATTTCAACGGTGTAAGGGGAATACGTATTGATATAATATCCGTTTACGTGGAATATACGTAGAAATGGATAAAGCAAGTCGCGGTTATTCTGGCTGAAGCGATTTCTTGAATTCGCTTAGGGAGCTTTCCAGGATCAAAAGCGGCAAAAGAGGAAACGTTCGCAGAGCTTCCGGGATGAGAATCGCGACTCGCGAATCCTTGGAAGCGTCCTTAAGGATCTCGTCGTTGATACCGCGATTTCGCCCTCAAAGGACTCTCGAATCTCGCAAATTGGCGCGGGGACTTTCAGTTTCCGGTCCAGGACTTTGAAGGATATTCCAAGCTTAGAAAGTCTCTCCAAGTTGCGTGGAAGGAAGAGATAGACGATTTAAAGGACTACGTGAAAAGTTATCGTTTTGCCAAACGGGAAATAAATGTTTATAAAGTGCTAACTAAGTTCAACTGACAAATTATGTGGATTTTTGGTCAGGACTTCCGAGGACATTTCCAGCTCGAGGAGCGATATTAAGAAATTTGACTCAAACGTACTTAACTAAATGCTATCAAATTTCCACAGGACCTTCAAGGATTAGGATCGTAATCTGCGACCCCGCGGAATCATCCTTAATGATGCCATTCCCAGGATCCCGACCTCTCCCTCAAAGGACCCTCGAGTCTCGCAAATTGGCGCACAGACTTCCGGTTTCCGGTCCAGGACTTCGAAGGATATTCCAGACTTCTGGGGATATATATATATCCAGGACCGCGAAAGGGTCGAGCGGGACGAGAGAGCCAAGTTCAAAGGACAGGACTATATCTTTCGCCATTTTTTAGGAATCCTTAAAGGAAAAATGAAAGGAAGCCCGATCCGATCCTTCGAATCTTTTCACCAGGACTCGTTCGATGACTCTCGCGAGTCCTTTTCCAATTTTACGAAGACAGCTTCCGATAGTACTTTACGAGCTTTTCGCTTGAAAATCCTGAAAACTGAAATCCTTTAGTCGATGGTCCATCGAGGTCCTGGAATCCTTCGAGAGGTCCTTTCTAAAAAGAGTCGATCCTTAAACCCGATTATTTTCTTTTATATCCCAAATGGCCTTTCTTAAAAGAAAATCAAATTTAATTTCTACTTCTAATGAAACCTCGATAAAAAATCCCAATCGCCCAATAAAAAACGCCCAATCTTTGCGAATAAAAAAATTCCACTGACATGAACGAAGCAGCGACTTGGAAAGATTTTCGAAATTGCCTGGATTTACCGCGAGAAATATGAAAATGTCGGTATAACGTTCCCAGTAATTTTCAATAAAAATTCCGCCTTAGGTGGGGTGCATCCTTATTCTTCCCGGCTATGGGGGGATATGGGGGGTGGGTTTTAAACGCGAATTTGGATCGAAGGCATAAGGTGGCTCCCCATGGGGGGATATTTATGGGGTCCGCCTAACGGGGGGCGAAATAGCGCCATTAGCCGGGAATATCGACGTAAGTCATGGCAGATTTATGGGGACCATCGGGGATGTCCGCCCCCGATGGGGGACTTGCCCCCTCGTGTCCTCTCCTGCCCCGGTGCGACCCCGGAAGTGCCGCCAAGCCGCTCGTTTCCGGCCCCCAGGACGCACCCCTTCCGGTTCGCGTCCGCGACTTCCGGGCCGAGAGGACTGCCGGAAGCACCCCTCGATTTGGCACCCTTTCAACCCCTTCGAAGGGGGCGAAAAAAGGCGAATCGGGTCAAGGGGCGGAAAGAAATCTGACTGAATATTCGAACTTCATTTTGGGCGACATCAACTTTCTTTTTCAATAAATTTCGAATTTTTTTAAAGAACTTGCATTTTCGCACTTTATTTTAATTATGACTTTATAGTTTATAGTTCGAATGTTCCGTCGATTTTTTTTATAAAAGCACAGGGTGATTAGAAATTAATTCTAATGAATTGTGATAAAAATGACTCACCATGAAGTGCCTTCAGATAAGCCTTGCCCGCGTTGATAAGCTGTCGGGCTCCTGGATTGAACTTGTCCAGGATATTCTGCAAAGAAAATCGTAAAAGCGGACTCGTAAATGTTGAGTAACCAGGAAAACGTCATCGCGGAGTAAATCAATCATCGAGAGTAAGGGAAGGAAGAGGGAAGATATTCCCTCGGGAGCCGAGGGGAAGAGCGCAGTTTCCCGGCTCGTAAAGAAGTCCCGGAATTTCATTTGCAATATTTCTCTTTCATTAAAGAAGAAATTGGGTTTCTTAATAAAGCACGGAAATTCTTTAATGGGACGAAAACGTTCCTTAATAATATGCAAAACTCCTGTAGGAGCGCCAAAAAGTCCTTTTTCGTCGACCGTCCCTCCATATGATTCCTGTATAATGTCGAGTTATTAATTCCTAAAAATTGCCAAAAAACGGAAGAACGCGTTTAAAACCAATCTCATCTCCGAGAAACGCGAGGAAGAGAGAAGGCATTCCCTCGGGAAAGGGGGGCTCATCTCGCAAAGGGGATTCTCACTTTGACGCTCCGGCGTCTTTGGTTACGTCTCGAGCAGGAGTCCCGAGGGACCCCGAGTGTAAAATCCTGGAGGGAAGAGGCCGTGTCACGGACGACTGATATCCGTCGTGGCATCCCGCGTGATAAGCGCTCCTTTCGAGCAAACGCCTGGATAAGGTACCCAGGCATTTTTATACGAAAAAAAAAAAAAACAGCGGCCTAGACAAGGTCGTTTTTTTCAGAAAGAACTAATAAATTTATAATTTCCCGAAACGCTTTCATTTATGTATAAGAAATTTTTAATAAAAAGACAATCGTCCTTCCAGGGAAATTCGTCTATTGGCGAGGACGAATATTGTCCCTTCAACCATTCCACTGGAAGGACGAATTTTATTATATTGATAAATTAATGAAATATGTCAAATTCCTAAAAAATATCGAAGACCCACGCCCTGAAATACCAATTATTTATATCTCTAAGAAATTTAGAATGAATTGAAATTTCGAGTCTCCACGAGTCCCAAGATCGAAAGCCCCGCCTGGCGACAGAAATCCCTCGGAATTCCCTCGGGAGAAGGGGTGGCGACGTCCCACGTTAGCATCGGGACGCCAAAGGGAGGAAAGGGGGAGGCTCCCGAAATTCCGGCTTTGACGGCGTCTCGACGCCCTCGGGCGTCTTGGGTTACCGCCCTCGGGACTCCCTAGGGACTCCCTAGGGATCTCCCTCGGGAAAGGGAGGATCTCCCGGGGACGAATTAACGCCCCGGACGAACTCGAGCGAAACGGGCAAACTGCATCCCCGGAGTCCTTCGGGATACCCCGAGAGGACAGGGATCGATCTTCAATTTCCGGCCCAGCGCCCGTTTAATTGGGTCCGCGTCCGGCATCCTCCCCTTCCGCCACCTCCGGGACTTCCGGGACTTCCGGCACTTCCTCCACTTCCGGAGTCTCGAGGACCCTTCTGGCCGCAAACCGCCGGACTCCGGTCTCTCCGTTTAACGGCGTGTCTTTCCCGATCGACTCGTCCTACGGGACCCCATCATGACGTCCCGTGTCCCGAAGGTGTAAGAGCAAACGTTGGTCCAGAGTTTCGGAGGCTGGGGGGAATTGTCGGCTTTTACGGGGTGTCGGGAGGACAAGGGGTGGACAAGTGGAGGGCGGTAATTGTTCCCCAGGATCACAGAACTCTGGAATTGTAATTATATTTTCTAATGGGGATTACGAGTGGACAATACGTTATCGTTGTAAAAAAAATATGGATGGCATTCTGCAATTATATTTTCCATCGTGAAATATTGCCCACTAGGAATATTGTCTCTACAAGATATCCAGGATTACAGATCGGACGTTATCCCCCAACAGATCATTGTTCTCCAATTACGGATGATTGATTAAACCACCCCAGCTCGTCTTCGTAAGTTGAGTTATCGAAGTTATCGCGTCGACGTGCTCATCCCCAGATGCCTGAGCAAATGTTGGTCCAGAGTTTAGGAAGCTGGGGAAACTATCCGAGCTTTTAGACGTGTCGATCAAGGATCGGATAACCGGGAAACGGGGAAAATTAAACAATTCTCACCCACGATTGCCGAGCTCTTCCAATATTATCATGAATTATTGCGTATAAAAATTACCTACAGAGTCCAGAATAATTACGGACATTGATTTAAAGGATTCTAGATGGCGTAGGAGATTTCCAGGGATTTTTCTTTTTTTAGGAAAGTAGGGTTGATTTTTCCATTTCCCGAAATGTCGAAGGACCTTTCCTTCCTTTCCTTCATTTTAATCTCCCCAGCCTCCAGAGATGATTTCTTCTCATCTCGCGATAGAGAGAAAGAAAAGGATTTATCCTTTATCGCGGGACTCCAGCTCGTCCTTGCGATTCTTCTTCCCCCAAAGTCCTGCAGAAGACGTGTCCTCCTAAGGACCTTATTTTTTAACGCGATTTATACAGCGACTTTCAAAATTCCTCGCGTTTCCCGACGTCGTATTGTTCCTTCGTGTTTCACTATTCCCCCTTTCCAGGATTCCTTCCCTCGAAATCCTGGGGAAGGACTAGTTTCGAGAAAGAGATCTAAATAGTTGGCGAGCGGGATGAAAGGACCTCTTGGATTTTCGCAATCCCGTGAAAGGGAACCCTCGAAAGAGTAATAAAATCCTCTCCTTCCGTTTCCTGGGAAGGAGATTAATTATTCCTGAAGCATCCCTAGTGTTTCGCCCAGTTTTAAAAACCACTTCTACAATTTCTATCGTCCTCAATAGTCCTCCTTAATACCTCTACAACATTTAATGCCACTTTTTAGAGATTGTGTAATTTTTCAAAGCCCTTCCAGGCATTTCCTGGGATAGGAAAAAGGTTTTTCCGGGCGGTTTCGAAAATTCTTCCAGGAGCTTTCCCGCGGAGGGGAACAAAAGGATCTCTGTGGAGCTCCTCTGGAAAATCTCGCGAATCTCCTTCCTGAGCTGCCTCGAAAATCCGTAGGATTTCGCGAAGCCACTTCGTCTCCCTCGATACAAGGAAACGCCGGAAGGGTTTCGCTTTAAACCTTAAAATCGCGACATCTCGACATCTCTAGATATTTAATCCGACATATGCAATTTGCCATTTCAAGTGCCACGCGACGAGATTTTTGAATATTTTTTTAATTTTTTTTTTAATCGAGGAAAAAATAAGAAAATGCATTCAACATGGATCACGTACATCGCAGGATATCCGCAGGGTATAAAACGTTTTTTTAAAGTGGGACGAAACAACGAGATTAATAAATGACCTAATATCTGTCAGAGATATCCATAAGATATACGGAATAATAAAGAATGGAGGTGATCGCAATGATTTTCTTTTTCGAAATGTCTTATATCAGTTCTCTCTATTTGTTATACCATCCAGTGATATCTACTCCACGAGAGAATCCATCCCAACAGGATGTCGCATCCCGTAGGACGTCCGCGAAGTTGCGGCGTTTCTCATTTGCGACGCGGCGAGAATGCGGTTAGGGTCCTCTCTTGACATCGATCGTCTCTGTCGTTGACGAGAGCGAATTAAACTCTATCTCTGGTCTTCGTCTCGGCGACGTCCTCGTTACGTCCAAGTGGTTTGCGGCGTCAACGAGACCGATTGACTTCGACCAGACAAGTTCCCCGGACAATTAAGATTGACTAGAACGAAAGTTAACGACGAAAATAACGAGAATAAAAAAATCTCAATTAAAAGGATTAATATTATAACCTCCTCGCCATCCGATTTCCCTCTCTAACCATTTAATTTCCCTCTTTGCGCTTATCTCCTGTCGCGGGAACGTTTAATCACTTTGAGAAAATATTGCCGATGCACCTTAACTACTACTCGGACTTCCGCGTGTGTTACTCCTTTACTAAGTTCCAAAAGGCTGTAAATACTCATTACTTGACAACCTCGAGTTAACAGATTTTCAATAAATCTCATGTCATAAAATTGTATACATCGCGACCGTGAATAATTTTTTCCGCGTACGGAGGAAATTCAAGAGACTGTGAAATTGTGAAAAAAGGTGATCCCTAAGGTGATCCAGAAAATCCAGGCGATCCAGCGGAACCGGTGCCGTTACTCCCGGAGGAACCGGCCTGTGCCGCTGCGGTTCCGCTGCGGCCACCGCGCGGCATTGCGGTGCACCGAGTAACGGGAAGGCGCGATTTCAGATCCGACAGCTGTTTCGGTCAATTCGTTCAGCTCTAAATTGATATATAAATTTCAAGGTAATTGCTATAAGGAAAGGGACGGAATTTTTTTTTTTTTTTTTTTCAAGATCGGGAGGTGGAAAAATAATTTAAAAAATTAATCGGGACTCATTAGGAGCCAGGTGAGGAATTCCAGGAATTACAGGTATTCCGGGGATCCATTAGGGATGTCTCTCCCTCGGGAAAAGTAGGTCCCTCTCTCTCTCACGCGTCTGTCATGCGACATGTTAGGTATGGAAGAGTACCACACAATTTATCCGACCTCTTCGGCTCCTCCTCTCGAGGAGCCTCATCGACAATAAATTCCTTACCTGTACATTCGAGTACATATGTAAATGGAATATATGTCCACATATTTACTTATGCATTACGTTGCACCTGGGAGATATGCACCTTGCAGGCGGATCCAGAGGAGACCACGAGGAGAGAATAAATTTATGCATTACAAACTATCCCGCGGAATAATTTCTTTCTATTTTTTAACTAATATTCCAAATGAACGCGATAAGAAGTAATGCAGGGAAATTTGATGAATCTAGTCCCACGAGATGAAGGGAGTAAATGAAAATTATTTTCGCACAATTTGAGGAAAAATCGACCAACGAATAAAGGACGAAACACGTGGTACACGTGCACACGTCGCGTTCGATATTCCCTTCGAAGGGAAATGAGAAACAGTAAGGAGACGTCGCGGGGAATAAAAATAAAATTGGATTTCGAAAGGGCGCAGATGTGATGCGAAAGAAAAGAGAGAAAGAAAGGAAGAGAACGACCCCGGTACCGACGCGGACCGTAATGTATGTAACGCATCCATGTACTTGCAAACATGTCCTTGTGTACCTGCATGTAGGTACATAGACTTCGAGTAATGCACAGAGTGAGGCATCTAATCCGATACATTCGCATGTCCCTTAACAATGACTTTAAATCCCGTTACAGTGCCATTACGTGCAAATTTAAAATACCCCCTCAAAAATGTGGAAAAAAGAACAAGTAACTTTATTTCAATTAATTGAATCATTATACCCGTACTCGCAGGAAAAATTATTGAAAATAATTCAAGGAGATTTTTATTCACAGGGGAAGACATTTCCTCGGACTTTATACGGATTAATAATGACCGATTACAGGAAAAGCATTTAATAAAAAGCGTCCCGTAGAAATCCACCCACGGAATTATGCCGCCTTTGAAATAAATCACCTCGAGACATTTGTCACGAGACAAAGTCATGTACAGAAGTCTTCGAGGTCGGCCGTTTTAGGTGCGTCGCCCTGTATAGAAACGAGCCACCTTCGACTGGAAGGTAACGGTACACCTTTAAGGAAGAAATAGGAAAAGCCGCTCGAGCGAGTCCGCGATTAGACCGCTTTTATCCGGAGCCGCCGCTTGCGGGAGCGTTAAAGCCGCTTGCGGCCCCTCCCCGACCCTCCGGCACTTTCCGCCATTTCGAGGGGTAAACCTAAATAAATAAATAAATAAATTCTTCCAAAACGGCAATGAATTCATATACACTTAACTCCACGTCATAACCTTGAGAGTAAATAAAATCCAATTTTTTTGGTAAAACCGGGAATTTCGAATCGTCCCATAATTCCGAATTTCAAACTCCCATCGCGAATCTCAGCGAAGCAAATCCTGGAAATCGCATCTTCTCCGGAAAATCTGGCAGGCCCCGGACAGGTATCACGCTTGCGGTTGCGGCCCGCCGCTTGCGGTACGCCGCGACGCCGCAACGCCGAAACCCGTTTCCCAGTCGGGTGTCGTGTCCCACTTGGGACAATGGTCGGGAGAGCGGTGACCCATCGTCGGTTTGGCCTCCATTTCGACCCGACATTTGGCCTCCTTCGGGACTCCCTCGATTTATCGGTCCATCGATATATCGGCATCCTTAACCTTCGTCTCTTCCCCTCCGCCGAGACCTTTAAATAATCCCGAAATCGGCCGGCTCGATATTCCCCGTGGAATTTAATTACCGGTAATTTTAACCGGCAATTAAGACGGTTTTATCGCCAATTCGCGGGAGTGCATTCATAATTCGTTATCGGCCGCGAATCGATTATCAATTATCCCCCTCGCGACGAGTCCGCGGTTAATTGTCGTTAAGTGCTCGCCGCGATTATTGCCCTGGTTATCGCTAACTGGGACTAATTACGATCATTACCGACTGGATGTTTCGGGGATCGATCGCTTATCAATGAACCCCGGAAAAATCGAAATCTTTGATAAGGACTTGTCTGTCGCTTAATCCCGAAACTCCGGAGATGGTACACGTAGAAAATAGTGTTATTGAACCAAAGGAATATTTTGTTTAATAATACGTTGTAGTAAAAACCAGAAATATTAGGCTTGAAATGTTTATCCGGTATTTTTTAAATAATTCTCTTGTGTATTTAATGAAGTTAAAACAACGTTTGTTAAATGTCATGTTGGAGTGTGACAATTTTTTATTAATGAACACTTTTCAGGGTAAACCGAAAATATCGAGGATTAAAGGATTTATAAATATTCCGCCGATACTCGAAGCGGTTAAGGCAAAACCTTTTAACGCTGTTTAATGCACCCGCCTGGCAATATTGTATTCTCTGCAAATATTTAAATAAAGCGTCCGTTATTTCCGGAAAAGCATTCGCGTCGCAAAGCCAGCTTTGGAAGCTGGACGGTGTTCCGTGTGATTTTTCTTTATTTTTTAATTCAATTGCAACTCGCAGTGGGTCCATTTGCCCACGGTAGACATCATATTTATTGCAAATGTACGTTTTCAACCGTGCATCGATTCCACAGCGGGAGGATACAACTCAATTTAATTAATACCGTACTTATAGAATTTTCCGCCCCGCGATCGTGTTTAAACAATTTAATGAAAAATCTGGACATACACGTAAAATTCCCCGGGGAAGAAATTCATGCGAATGATTTCGGAATAATTATAATGAAAATGGGAGAGATTGATTGAAAACCCCCCCAAAGGGATATTAAAAACAAAACGCGTAAGCATGGTTCACTTTGCTTTTCCAGAAGGAGTTTTTCTTTTTTTTTTTTTATCACCCCGGCGAGAATTCGCTTTTTGGAGCTAACGGGGAGGAATGAAGGTCTCGGTGAATTCGGCCCCTTTTCAAACGAAATTTATTCCGCCGGGCTAAATTCTGCTCCGTATTTACGAACCATGCGACACCTGAAGTGAATTTGGCACCGTTTCAGCTCGTCGCCGATTTGCTTTCCTCTTTTTTATTTTTTTTTTTTCCCCCCCCACTTCATCTGGACGAAGTGCGCATAGTTTTCCCTGTTTTTCCGAGTAAACAGGGCGAGAAAGTATTCCTTGGCATTGGCCGAAAACCGTGCGTCAAATTCGACTCTGGAGTTAAGTTCTCGACATCTTCCCTCTTTCGGTGGAGGCAAAGAGAAATAAAAAAATTATGAAAAGTATAAAACCTTAAAAAGTGTGGAAAATGAAATTGAAAGAAGGAGCGAAAGATTTCCAGAAAATAATTTAAAAAAAATAGGTACAATGCCCAGTGGCCCACGGAATTGCGGACCAGGGACACGACTTCCCATGGAGGCGACTCGCCGAATGGAATAATCGCCATAAATGGATCCGGGATTTAATTGGCCCCATCAAACGATTCTCGATGGCACTCCGTGAAAAAGCCCGCTTTTCCGCCGATTGAAAAATCGGCCTACGCGAATATACACGCGGCTCCCGTTTTTTTTTTCCCCGAAAAAAGAAAGAAAAAAGGAAAGGTCGTAAAAGCAAACCTCGAGTCTGCTCCTTTGTGCGAGATCCCCTAAAGACGTCGAGTCGATCGAATCGATCGATCCAAATCAGGCTTATCGAGTCGCCATTAATAGGAAAATTACTTCCCAGAAGCTTTATAAATTGCCTGCTGGTCTCTCCCCGTCTCTGATCTCTCTTTGGACCATTTTAACCCGTTCCAAGCATGCACATCCCATTAAATTAGAATCACAGAGAAACAAGGTAAGAACAAAGCCACGAGGCCTCCTTTCCGTTGATTGTGCATATTTAACCGACCCCAGGGGGTCCGAACTGACTAGGACATGTCCTGGGACAGTTTCGAGACAATTAACGGCGGTCCATGTTTAAGGTAACCCTGCACATCCCATTGAACCAGAATCATAAAGAGATGACAGGATAACAAAGCGACGGTAACGAGAATTTCGGTGGGTCTTGCCTTCTCTTTTTCTCCATCGTACACCTTCCACGGGGTCGGAGTGACCAGGACAAGTCCTAAGATCCTTTTGTACGTACTCGAAATAATTAACATTGTTGAATTGGAGATAAGAAAAAAATAATTGTTAACAGAGAAAGAAGGAAAACCCTTACGGCGATCATTTCAGGATCCTCTGTCCCTTATTTTCGGTCGCTATCTTTCGCCAGGACGATCCAGAAGGATCCAGGACCTGTCCAGGATCGTTTCGTCGAGAGAGTCGACATGACCGCAGGTCGTTACCCCTAGTAAATTACATCACGGAGCCTGCAAAAGCCATCCAGCGGTTCCCTCCGATCTTTAGAGAAAGGACATACGCGCGTACATTTGCCGGGTTATCCTGTCTTCCTCTCTCTCCCTCTCGGGAATCGCGCCCTCGCACCGTCTCTCTCTCTCCGACCCACTCTCTGTGTACGTAAACGCGAACCTGCTATAGCGAGATTATGGTATTACGGTATTACGGTATTATAGTGCTACAATAGGCGGACCGGGCGAGATAATGTCGGATAAAAGTCCGACATCGTTCCCTCGATTACGCCCGCGAGCACGGTCCGAGTAATCCTTAATTACGCCCCGTAACGAGCTTTCGTAATTCCGATCGCCGGCCGATTTCCGCACCTCCCGGGAGGACGGCGGTTTGCCCTAATTTCCCGATCGAAACTTTATGGGAAGTAGTTTGGACGGAACTCGATGTCCAGGGGACTTTTGGGTCAGAGTCCGGGGACCGGTCGGACGAAAATGAGCTTTATCGCTGAGGAGTCCGGGTCTCGAACGGGAGAAGGGAAGTATTCAAATGTTATAGGTAATGTTTCAAGTACGAGACTATTTCATTACTTAATTATACTTTACTTAATTATAAGTCGGTCCACCTGGAAAACTCCAAAATCTCAATCCGCAACAGAACCTGTCTTATCATTCGCATCTCAATCCCGATAATTGGTGCAATTCGGGAAAAGTTAATAATCGATGATTTTCTACAGAATTCGGAAAAATCAAAGGGAAGGGAAGTTTCGGAAGAAACTGGCGGCGCAATTTCCTCGATAAACGCTTTTGATTAGAGAGCAATTTCCTTTCATCGTCTCTTATCACCCTCCATATGACGGGACTAATTGAGTAATTGGGGACTCGGTTAAACTTTTCCGGGGAGAATTCCTTCACATTTATCATCTCCCCTATCACAGGGGTCTATAATCATTATCGCAGATCCTGCTTCAATATAAAGGAATTACTGTAATTATTGCACAAATATGAAAGACCAATCAAGATCTTAAAAATTCGGCTCAATTCCCTCGGGGAAAAAAAATCGTAGATATTTTCCGCTGCGGAATCGTGGATCCCCTCTGTCCCCCAGGGGGGGTGTAAGGGGGCCAGAAATCCGCGAAAGAAGTCGAGAAAGTCGCGCTTTCGCCTCGCGAGATTCGAGAGATCTCGCGAGGCCGACGAGCGAAGTCACGGCTTGGCGAGCTCGGATCTACCGTAGATTTATTACGAACAATGTCTGCATACGAAAATAATTCCCGAGACAGGTAAGAAGAGGAACGCAAAACCTGGAAAATAATTTCCGCGGACGTGGAGCGATCCCGCAAAAAGAAAAAAAAAAATTGAAACAAACGCCATTCCGGCGCGCGAGATGAATACGGCGCGAGCGTATCGCGGATAATCCGTAATGGAAATTAATTTATTAATGCAATTTAAGGGAGATCTGAGAAATGCAATTTTTCCACGGGGATTCTGGTACACGGGTTTTTTTTTTTTTCCCCATAACTTTGAAACATTTTTTTTCGTCATTTTCGATTTATCCCGTTTCCGCACCGCGTGTGACTCTCGGCGAGAAAGAAATAAGAAAGAGGCGAGAGAGAGGAAAGGCAATAAAGACTGTTCTGTTTGTAAAAGCAATAAAGAGGCGGCGATCGATCGTGTCTAAGGAAGAAACATCGTAAAACAAAGCGATCGGGAAGGGAAAGCGAGAACGGAAATGAAGACGAATGAATTTCCCGGAGAGCTCGAGGATTTCGAGCGTCGAATAAAAGCGAGAAAGGAGAATGGAGAAATGTCGTCGAAAGAGGGGGGGGAAACCGGGAGAAAAACGACGAGGAATATTGAACGGACTTATAGTAATTAATATCGCCATCAACGAGTATTAACGATCAGATTACCGGATTTTCAAGCGAAAATAACGAGCCGTTAATTACGCAAACGGCACCAAAGGGAAAACGGATGATTTACTGCTGAAAAAAAAAGGACAATTACCCTTTTGCAGAATTTCCATAACCCTTCCGATTAAAAGTAATTTCTTCAAGCCGATTTCATATAACTTTCAAGGATACATAAATATTGATAAACATACCAAACGGTAAATAAGAAAAATCGTTTAAAACGAAAAAAGGGGGAAAACGGAGAAGCGATGAGTGGCAACTGCTCGTTGAATTTAATTTTCAGCCAAAACGGTGGTTATCACGAAAAAATGCTTCGAATAAAAGTTATCGCCAGTTAAATGGGCCACATTTTCTGTTTGAAGCGTTTTCTCGTGTCGCGTCTCGTTGAGTCGGAAAATCGAATTAACGGGGGATCGTTAAAAATGCAGTTACATCGCCCGTCCCCGCGGGTGCACCGTTACACGGTCACTGTGAAAATGGCCGGATGCGAATTAAGGTGGATAAATAATCACGAATATCGTCAATCCTGAGAGTGCCAACGATACAGCCGCGGCTCTTTACGACCGGTTAACGGGTTAATAATTACGGCGTTAAGTCCAAGAGAGGAACGGCGGATTCGGCGTTAAAATAAGTACAGAGCGGAATCGTTTAAACCGCGACTAACGGCCCATTCCGGCCATCGGCTAAAACCACTTTTCACGTCGCCGCTTTTTGCGCAACCACTAAACATCAAATTCGCAAAAAATCCGCCCTTTTGCAAACAAATAATCTCGTTAAAGGAATAAACGAGCGCGTTAACTCGGGGGGGGGGGGGCGAACTCGAAAGGGAAGAGATGAAAAAAGAAACCTCGTGAAATGTCATGACGCGATTAACATTTCTGGACGATACAGAAATGTGTAACGTCAAAATGCGATTTTTTCTATCGAGAAAAACGTACGGAAAAATTCGTACACTCAAGATAAACGTCATTATTAAAATACATTTTTTTTTTTTTTATAGAACAGCTGTCAGGATTTCGCAGGACGTGAAGATTAAAGAGACAGAAAATAGCCGAGTAAGACGCTATTAACATTGCCGGGTTTACAGGAATAGCGTAACACCGAGATACGGTCTTTACGAGCGAGCGTTGCGTCGCTCCTGGCGGAAATTTAGCGTTAAATAATAAAATAAGAGCCGGTCATAATTTTATTATTCCGCGAAGATCGGTTACGAGAGTTTCGGTTTCCACGGTGAGAGGGACTCGAGATCGGTCGAAAGGCCCGACGAGAGATGTAGGACAAGCGGGAAAAAAGAGAGAGGGCCGAAGGAGGGGAGGAAGGAGAGAAAGCAGAATCGCAATTTGTGGGAAAAATAGACACGGCGGACATGTCGATAGATCGCTATTACCCCACACCGTTCCGTGAGTTTGCATTGAAAATTCTTACCCTCTAACCAAATCACCTAGGGGAACATCCAACATACTTCTTATCCTCCATTTGAGACTAATAATTATCCTTCTAACCTTTTCTATCTCTTCGAATGTGTTATTTTACCTTCTATCATATATCTTATTAGGATTCTAACATTATACAAAGAAATCCATTTTTTAAGGCTTATTGTTTTTTTTTTCTCCTCGGGGTGGATATTTTCTCCGATTTCCAATTTTCGAGAAAAGCAAAATCTCGCGTGCCCGGTCCTCGTCCGTTTCCGATCGATCGACGGATCGATGGATCGATCAATCCCCCCTAGTGGGATAATAGGGAGTAGACGGAGAAGTAAGGTGCAGAGGCTAACGATCTCTTGGCATGTCTGCGCATCTTTTTATCCCGTAATGCCCGGATGCCTCTTCTCTCTTTCTCTCTTTCTCTTTGGCCTACTTGGTCGGATCTTACGATCGAGCTATCGTGAGGCAACCGCGTTCCGATCTTTAAGTCGACTCGGCCTCTCGAAGCCGTCGATTTGAATAAATCCCCGTAAAATGGTACGATCTGACGTAAAGCATTCCGGATAAAATTCCCCCATAATTTTCCCCCAAACTGGCACCAAAGTACTCGTGCAATCCCTTCAATTACCCTTGTGCAAGAGACGTGCATCGAAAGCGGAGTCGATATCCGGGAAATGGAATTATTTTCCCTTAATCGATCGCAAAGTCGTCGATTTTAGTATACGTCATCGCGGAATGATCCATTCCGATTTTTTTAATCGATCGTGATAAATCATCGCCGAATGATTAAATCTGTAATGCGTGTCGAGTTACGATTTAATTGAAAAATCTCCATTAGCGTCAATGTCGGGAATATTCTTGAGCAACCAGAAGGAATTTTGCAGGTTACGTAAAAAAATAATTTACAGGAGGAAGAAAATGCTGACGGAAGTGTGCGATTATTTATCCACTTGTTGCTCAACTCCACATTACCTCATTCGCTGCGATCGAAACGATTAAAAAAGTCGGGAAATAACAAATCCCAATCAACACACGCCAGATTTGGCCTGATTTCCTCAGAACTTACGAAAATCCGTGAATAAAAAAATGCGGCAGAATTTAATAATTAATTTTAACGGGATCATTCATTTATTGTTAATTTTTTTTTTTTCCATGATCAGCTATCAACGATTGACTTTTGCAGCCGGTCGAAAATATGCACGAGAGGAGAACGAAGAAGGGAAGTGGAGGAGAAGGCGAGGAGATACCGTAAGACTCGAGGTCGGCGCCCGGCAAGGTCGGGCGAGCAATCCCGCGTGCCGATTGGACGATCCAGGGGAATGGAGCCCTCCTATTGGCGGAGACCCCGGCTCCAACGGAAAGGAGTACCTACGCTCGTAAATCGGAGAAAAACCGAGACGTGTGCGAATGGCCACGTGGACGCGACCTCTCGGACCTCGGAATTAACTTCGGAATTTGTCGACGTGGTAGCTTCTTCACTTATCCAGTAAATTCACGTGGACAACCGATGAGACTTTCTAACGCCACTTTTTTTTTTTTTTTTTTAAATTATTCGAAACGACCAACGCTAACCTCAATGTCTTTGGCATTCACTCATTACTCTTGAAAGCTCGATAACGATCGAGCGAGGCGATAAACGTCGAAAGCGCGATAAGTCGAATCAAACGGGCTTCAGTTATAACGAGAATCGTGGAAATCGTGGAAATCGTGGAAATCGCGGAAATCGCGGAAATCACGGGTAAAGCGTTGCTGGAAAAGCCGACTCGCGCTTTAACTTTTCTCACCCGCTCTTTTTCCGCCCCCCGCGAGTTCATCCGGCAACGGATAAACTTTTTCCGCCCACCTCACCCCTCTCCCTCGGGAAACCCTCGTCGAAGCCCTCGGGAAGACCGGAAGGCGCAATTGGCCCCCGCGGAATCCAGGATTAACGATATCCCGCGGGCATAGGTTGCGATTTTCCTTCGTTTTTTCCCCACTTCTTCCTTTCCCTCTACACGAGGGGGGGAAAAAAAAAAATTAGGGGGGGAAACAAGTAAAATCGAAGGAAAGAAACGGAAGATCGACCCCTCCCCTCCTTCGGTCGTTCATAAATATTCATACGGGATTCTCTGGCCCGGGGAAATATTCGTTTTCGGGGACGGCATGAGATTCCGGCGGTAGAGAAAAAAAAAGAAATTAAAAAAATCATCGCGAAAAATTATACAGGGTGGCTCAGAATTTTCTCCGACTCTCGTTGGAGTGCAGGAAGAATTGCTGAAATACAAAAAAAAAAAGCAAGAGCCCGAAATCCCTATCTCATTTAATTCATATTACCCAAAGTTGTTGAGAAGGAGACACAGCAATATTTCGTTGCGTCCCAATTTTTTAATGTTACATTTTTCCGATAGTTGCATCGAAGTGAAGAGAAAGTTTATGAAAAATGAAAACAATAGAAAAAAATCAGGAATTTTAGTCATGATCAATTTTCCCTCATCCGAAAGAGTCGATGTCAAACGATCGCGTACGACATAGATGCAGTAAAGTAATTTATATCAATGCGTTTGGAGTCTTATCACGAACAGGTAAAGTCTATGGAGTCTGCGGATGATAAGAAATGACAAGCTCGCAACAATTTAGCGAGCTCTACGGGGAACAAAACGACGTATCATACCGAGGGGACACGCGATAGGTCTTGCGCGTATGCAATGACACGTGAGACCAGGCCGGTGTCCGTTTACGCATTACGTCGGCAGGTGGCGGCGCGTGCAGCGCCCCTGATAACGCGATACGCCGTGATAAGCCGAGCCTTCGGCCCATAAACCGCGGATTACGAGCGGATCCTCCGCGATAAGTCCGCGAATCATCGGCGATTCCGGCCCGATCGTCGTTACTGCCTCGTTTGGCGGAAATCGCGAACAATGCCGCAAAGCCCGTAAAGTACTTGGCGCGTGACTCTACCGCGGAGAGAAGTAACGAGCACATCCATGTATTCGTTGCAGGGAATTATTTCGAATGAAGATAAAGGTGGGTATTTTACGTTTCATGAAAAAAATTCTTATCATTTCATTAGCAATGTGTACTTGGCGCGAGACTCTATCGAACACATTAAAGGGGAGGGAGATATGGAGGGTACCCCGGTGAAAATGTCAATCTTTCTTTCTTCGGTAGTAGGGAAGCTCTTACCCCGGATATAGTGGAGGAGATATTAAAAATTAATCCCTCTCGGAGCGGCCAATTTAGGGGCGCCGACACCGCAAGGAGAAGAGGACCCATTAGCGGCCGTTAAGACGAAACGGAAACAAAAAGTCGAGCGAAAGAAAGAAAGAGAAAAAAAAAAATGAATTAACGAATCTCTTAAGCGGCGCTTCAAAGGCGAAGTCGCCGAAATAAGTTTCGCCATGGCGAACAATACCCCGCGAACTCCAAAATTCGACGGATCCAATTTTGCAGACATTTTCAATTCTCAAGGATTTCTGAGTTTCCACAATTTTTTTTTTCTACAATTTTCAACGACTTTAAAATGAATTTAATAATTTTCTTCCCGTTTATGAAAGAGAGAGAGAGAGAGTGCTGGAAGTTAAGACAAAGTTATTGTTACAAAGACCGAGTACTTTTCCTTGTCGACCCCGAAATAGGGTATGCAAATAGACACCCCTTGTACCTACAAGACATTATGCTAATATCCGACGAGTTAGACAATGTTCACCCCCCCCCTTCCTCCGGAATCGGAAATGTAACGAGGTAATCGAATTATCGCGTCACGGGAGAATTTCGGTCAAGTCCCACGTGGGGAAAGCGGCATAATCGCGTAATTACTCGGCATCCATTCACATGAGGCCCCCTGTCAATTGACAATACCCTAACGACGGTCTCTGATGACAGTCTGCCAAACGGCGACCCATGGTCGTCATCGATTTTCCCCATAACCGAAGGAAGAAAGGAGAGACCGACTGCTCCATTGAAACGACCCGTTAAATAGAAATAATTTCGATAATTAATTAATACCTTACTTTCAAGGCGTACTTAGAATGTAAGCCGTAAAGCAGATTTCCCGCAATCCTGTCCTGCAAACGGTGGAAAAAAAAAGGGATCGAAAATCCGAACCCATCGCACCCCTTAAGCACCGTCTGCTTTCTCCCGAGGGAAGAAAAGGAAGAAAGGGAAGAAAGGTACACCCCCAAGCGATATAAAGGAAATTATCTCCTATCTCGACATCCATGAGGTCGAATAAAGGAAGAAGGGGGTGAATTTCCTTCCCCGGAGCTTTACGAAATGTCCACTATCACGTCTTATCGCGCCCTATCCCTCGGTACCCCCGAAAATGCCCAGAAAACGTGCCACCGAAAATCCACCGAGATAAGGGAAAGAGAAGTAATTATCGAATTTTAACGGGATCCTCAATTATAGAGAATCCTAACTAACAATTCCAAAAGTTAAATGAATAAATAGAATCCGAGCCAACCCCATCCCCGAAAATGGTCCCGATCGAACTTTGAGAGGAAACGAAGATAAAAAAAATCCAACCGACAGAAGAAATTAAATTAAAAAAAAATTAGAAAAAGAAAAAGAAATGGAAAAGCAGTCCCGATAGGAACTTCCGGAGGGAGGAAAGGGGAATGGGGTTGCACCCCGATGACGGGGAAAATTATCGTCCCTCGCGACATTTATGGGGTCGGATAAAAAAGGGTCGGGGTGCGAAATGCTTATTATCGTCGGGGTTTTCACCCCCTGGAGTACGTAACGAGGGGTTGCGTCCGATCGCCGATAGACTAATAAGATTATTTTCCACCTAATAATTTATCACCCCCCCCCTCGTCCCCCCATACCGGCCACTTCCGAGGTGCGAGCTAATTTCCCGGGGACGCGCCTAAATATCGACAAATTCCGCGGTCACCCAACCCCCTCGGGGCTCTGACCCCCGATTTACCCCTTTTCCTCCCCAATCTGCGTGTTTGCATACCGGGCTCACTTTACTTCGGTGCGCAATTACGCGGCGAAAATCACCGAGTACAAAATAGAGATGATTGAGGCGGTCATAAAAGAAATACGAAGGACAGGGAAGAAAAACTTGTTGGATCGTTTCTGTACCTTGTAGATGCCATCGACGAGCCGCGTGAGCTCTTCGGTCTCCATTTTGATAAGATCTCCTTGCTGACTTCCTTATCAAAAAAAGTCCTCAAAAGACCGTCATACTCGAGACCGCACTCAACTCCCGACTCCTGAAACGAAAATTACTTTCAAGAGCACCGACAGAAAGAGAAATACATAAAGTCCCCGAAATTCCCAAAACAAACTCGAGGGCAGTAAGACAAGTACCGGTGACGCGTAATTATTCCCTCCGCAGAGATGAATAAAGCGATGTAAGATAAGACCGAAAAATTGAAATTGTAAATACGGAGTCGAATTCTAAAGGGAAGAGGACTTCCAGGATTCCAGACAGGGATATTCCGATCCCAAAGTCATCTGACTTGCATACAAGATTATGCAGAATTTCTGCATAAGGAATTCGGGAATTCTTGCAGTGGCCCCCCGATAATTCGTAAAAATTCGGGGCACGTGTTTGGGTATGTACAATGGAGATAAAGTGAGAGAGGTACTCAGTAATCACGCGTACGTGACACGTCGAATGAAGACAGGATTAAATTTAAACGACGATCATCCTTGCGCGGTTATCAATAATAGCATGTTATGAAAAATTGCATCGCACATAATAAAAATTAATTGTCCACATCATCCATTCGTTGGAAAACGAGTAATTCCCTAGACAACAACGTTGACGAGACTTTCCCACGAGTAATCTCAAGTGCACATCTCATTATTCCGTCATCGCTCCAAAACGGATCATCGTCATTCTCGGGGCGACGCAGCAGCGGCACTGCGCAGCTCTGCATATGCAGCGCGAATGCATCTCGAATGCATCTCGAGAGGTCGCAGGCTCCTCGGGTACTTTCATTCCGCAAGGACACCCGGTACCCGCGGCTCGGTGCGGAAAATAAAAGGAGCGCATAGCTCGGCGCACCGCACGTTTCGTTATTCATCCAAAGGCCCCGCTCCGAGGAGAATTCCGCGCAGGGTGCGCAGTTACTTTCAAAATCGCATAAGAAAAGGGGAAAAAAAGTGAGCGAGGCCCCTGGGAACCGGAGAGCAATCCGGGAAAAGGCGGATCCTTGTTCGAGGACTCGCAAGGACTCGACGTACATCATCGAAATGCTCCCTTAAATCGTCCGGTTGACGTTCCGTCGGAATTACGAGAATACGAGGACGGTAAATGGAACTGATAAGTGATAAGAGCGATTTTTGATCAGCCAACGGAGTATCAGTCGTTTATGGGAAAAAAAAAATATCATATGTAATAACTGCACCCAGGTTAAGTACGAGTGATAAGAGTAATAACCTATCAGCCGCTATCACGAAAAAGTGTAATCTACAGTGACCTGAAATATCGACGACTCGGTTACGACTTCTCCGATCGCAAAACGCTAACTTTCGATTTTTAACGCCACTAATTGGAGAATTTCCCGAAGGGGGGAAGTCTAGTACGCGTAATTAGCGGTAATCGATAACAATCGAGGTCGTGAAGTCGCGGTGTTAACGAGCTTAGAATCGAGATTTAACCCCGAGTTAACCCGTTCTTTTAACCAGAGTTTTAGCAGATTTCCAAGCCCGAACTTTTTACCTCATCGCATAAAAGAGATCGATATAGGATGAACGGGGAATCGGAAAGAGAAGAAGATATACGAGAAAGTCGCCAGGAGAGGCGTAAAAAAACAGGACGATGGAAGGACTAACGAATGAAAAAGGAAAAACCGGGAGGGACGGGGCGGAAGAGAAGGACAATAGAGAGAGGCGTGAGAATTGAGATCGAAGCGATCGGATGAGAAGCGGACCCAAGAGCGTGCAGGAATGTCGTCCTGCTTTTCTAACGGGAATTCTCTCTCCTCCGGGAGTCCTGCGGGAGGGGAGCGGCTCGCCGCATGCGGCCCGCCGTTGCCGCACGCGGGGCACCGTAGCGGGACCTCCGAATTCGTTCGAAATTCCGATGAATCTCCATTTTTTTTTTTCCGATTCTCTTCATCGTGTCCTATCCAATTTCGACGGATTTCTTCATTTTCAAGGTATAGTAATTATTAAACTAGAGCAATTATCGCGAGAACATCGAAAAGTAAATACATCAACGTGTTAAAAGAGATAGTCCCAAAAAACATCAGGATGATAAAGAAACGTGGATCGGAACTCTTAAAGCACGATCTCACGTGGAGAATGAATAAAAAAGAAAGTTTCAATTTCTAGAGGAAATATTTAAAAAAAAAAAATAAACATGGGATCAAGAAACAACGTAGTCGAGTTTTCGCGAGGAAAGTCGACGGAATGTTACTTTTTTATTTATTCCTATCCAAGAGGACAAGTCGTGCCAGACTTTCTCTCCGGTTCGAGAAGATTAGAGACCTCTCTTCCTGGGATGCATCCGTGCGGCGCGTTTCTCCGCGCCGCAAGCGGCCGCGGCCGCATGCGGTCGGGACGCCGCGCAGAAAGGGAGGCGATTAATTAATTTCACGGGAGAGCCTGCAACCGACAGGGAATTGACTTCTCCGTTTTCGGGGACAAAACGGGACACTTTCGGTAGGAATATTGAAACGGGGAGGGAAGGGAATAAAATAAGAAATAAAAAAAGAAAGACCGGTCCAGGGGATAAATAAACAAATAAATAAATCGTAAAATGGAAAGAGGCGCCGCCCGGGCTTTGACTGGGGGGAAAAGCGCGGAAAATGCGGGGAAAATGTAAATGTCAAGGTAGGCGGAAATTGTAATGAGAGAGGGCAAAGAGGCTTTTTGCAAATGCACCTGACGCCCGAGGAAACCGCAATTCGTCGTAACCCGCGGAATTTACGCCTCGGTGAGGAAATTGTTCGAAAGCGAACAAATCTATACATATATATGTATGCAGATGTACATACATGTGTAGAGAGAGAAAGGCGAGATCTTAGATGACCGATGGCGTTAACGCGTTTTCACTGGACGTGAATTTAAACGGCAACGTGAAGCACTTACGAAAGTTAAAAGTAAAAAATTGTATGATAAGGGTTACGAAGGGAATGAGATAAGATCTACGACATGTCCGCCTCTTTGAAATATTCATTCCTCGATATCGCGTCCGGTCTCTGCGATGGCTATTGCAAAATTCATAAACACCTAATAAATGGCCATCGAACGTGCCAAACTTTGCCCGCGGTATTTGCGCGTCCACCTGTGCCGCATGCGGTCGTAATGCGGGGCCGCACTTCCAAGCAATATGTAACCAACATGTCAGTCGATATATTATGCAATGTCGAAAATAAGACCAGCAATATATCAACCTCCTAAATGAGATAGCTAAAAGTGATCAATTTCCGTACAAATTTCTATATGAATAACACATGTTAATATATCATTAACACCTACACGTATATCTACGTGAGTATGTACACGAGTATGAATGAAAACGTGTGCGTATATGTGCGCACGGAAATAAAAACCCACAAACTGAATACGTTTCAACGCCCCACACACACGTAACGAGGATGCCGAAAAACTAATGTGTGCGTCTGCAAATATGGATCTATAAATGCGTTTCAATACAAATACCCGGAAATATGTGTGTGTGTGTACGTGAATGCACGCATGACCGTCCAACTCCACCGACACACA
Source organism: Orussus abietinus (assembly GCF_000612105.2). Classification (NCBI taxonomy): domain Eukaryota; kingdom Metazoa; phylum Arthropoda; class Insecta; order Hymenoptera; family Orussidae; genus Orussus; species Orussus abietinus. Next base: position 616,429 of record NW_019395985.1, read on the forward strand.
TTCAAGTGTACGAGTGCCCTGGACGCAGTACACCCACAAATACTCATCTCGACGTCCACGTACACCTGTCCGCGAGTGTGTACACTTCCCCTCTCTCTCATTGTTCCGCCTATGCGGAGGAAACGCTCTCGCGGTTTCGAAAGCCTCGCGGTCTGGAATTTTCCGGCAGTTGTCCGAGGTCAGGACCGAAGGCAACTGTGCGGGACGGAAAATGCCGATTTTTCGCGCGAGAGAGGGTGGGTGGAGGATTTTGGCTCGTCACCTGGATGCGCCCCAGGATTTCCGGGGAAATGGCCGGTCCCCGTGTCCTGTCGGTAGCAGGACACGGACGGAATTAATCGACGTCGTTTCTCCGTGAATTTTCCCTCCCCTCCCCCCTTGTGTGGGCACGGGGCTCCATTAGGGCACAGGTGGACGTCGACTTTGCCACCTCCGGTGTGCCCATTTGTTAGGGACAGGTGGATTTCCCCCCCCGCGAGTCCGACCGAGAGGGGGGGGATCAGGGGATGAATAATTTAATCGGTGGGTGTACACCGATTACACCGGGACAAGGTATGACTCACGAGTCATACTTTGACTCGGTGAACACGAGGGATAGCGGCGAAAATGATGGGAAAACATTCGCAAATTCGCATTTTCACGCTCGGGTCTCCCCCCCTTACACCTCCGCGGATAAACTTACGCGTGTTCACGCACTGACGATTCCACACACACACATACACACGTGCGCACATAGAAGAGAGGGGAGTGCCTCGAGAGACGGCGAAGGAGAGAAAGGAAAGGAAGGAATGCGAGGAACGCGGAATTCCCGTCAGGGGGAAGAAAATTATCCGGGAGACCTCTAAGAGCGAGACGGAAGGAGGACTCCGCGATATTTTGCGTTTTCCGATTTTTTTTTTTCTTTTTTTTTCTTTTCACACTATCTGCTATTTTTATGATTCTTGGGAGTTTCGCAACTTTTACAATTTTCCTGGATTTTCGCGACTTCGCGAAAAACTGAAAATCCGGCACGTGCCACGAACAAGTGCCCGCGGATAAATAAATACTCCCGGGATAAAGCGATCAAATAGATTACCGACAAAAAAAAAAAAGGTACACCCAACAAATGAAGAGAAATTTATCAACGCCCCGAAATGAAATTCCGTTATCGGAATAACCGGTAATGATTTTCCCCGCGGCAGGTACGGGGGGGGGGGGGGGAGGGAAAAATGTGCACAACCCGTGATAATAAATGCAAAAGATACCGGCGATAATAATGGGAGGAATAACTCTTCCCCGCCGTAAAGCTCCGCGTTAATGAGACCCACGGATGATAAGATCGGCGGATAATTAACGTCACGAAGCCAAGTGCTATCCCTGGCCTTTAACGTATAGACGGTACTCGATTTAACGTCTCGTTGCTCTTTAACTAGAAAAAGGAAAATTCAGGTGATCGCATAAAAATCCGCAGAGAACGTAACGAACCGCACTTTCGAGAAATTAATCGAAATCCCGCCAAACGTGGCAAAAAAAGAAATATTAAAAAATTCGATTCGCCCGACCAAACTGTTTCCCAAAATCACCCGAACGAAGTCGATTAAAACGATTTCGTTAAACGAAGGAGAACCATTTTTCCTCTTTCCTCCGCGTACCGTGTATTAGGTAACGCAAGAGTGCCGCAAGCGGCCGGCCGCACCCGGTGCTCGCGGATTACGCAAATCCGCGGCGACCTCTCCGCAGGCTGTTCGGAGAGTTCGACGCCGGTACGGAACGGCCGTTCCCAAATCCGCGCGTTTCCCTCTCACCGATCGGCGTTATCCCGCCTCCCGAATTATCGCCACTTTAATTGTAATCACAATAAAATCCATCGGCAACCTCGGCCGGGCCCCTTATCGTTATCTCGCGGGTCTCGCCCCCCCCCCCCCCCCCACGGGGGGGGAAATAAAAAAGCGCGAAACGGGCCGGCCGTTATGGGACATATATATGCGCGTAATTGCGGAAGTCGGCATCGATGGCGAATTATCGAGCACCGAGCCGTTAGATACCGGCCTTGCAGAAATTTCGTGTTAACGTTGTATAACGCCGTATATGCCGTATATGCCGTATATGCCGTATATGCCGTATATGCCGTACAACGCCGTATATGCCGTATATGCCGTATATGCCGTACAACGCCGTATAACGCCGTATATAATAAGGACGGCCAAAAGAGATGAATTTCCTCGCCGAGTAATTTTCTTTCCCGGAGTTTCACGGTCGCTTTCACTTTTCCCACCGGAATCCTAAATTCCTACATTACGCCTAAAGTGCGATAACAGTTCAACGACCCATTACAAAATATCCTTAACCTTGAATATTCCCCTAATGGAAAAAGAAAATTCCAGATCCCAAATGGGAACCTTTCGTATCAGGCGAACATTCTCCCAACGCGTTTCCAGTGATTTACATAAATGATAATTACGATGAGACGTAACGTAGGGTGATAAGTCGAATGAAATGCATTAACCCGGATGATAAGTGCGATGAAATTACACACGTTGAAAGCGCAATAAGCGCGACGCAGTAACCGGTCGTTCCTCCGTGCGTAAGATTCGCGTATAATTTCCGCGTAGGAAATATTTCGAAAATGTGCCCCTTGTCCCGCCAGGAAATGATTCCGTCATAGAAAGGGTTAATCAAAGCACCGGCCCCTGGGCACGAAAGGGATCCCCTCTATCCTACGGGAGTCCCTCGAGTTCCTGCTCGAAGTGCGGAAAGAATTGCCCCGGGGATGTTGCACGTCTAATTAAATGGACTAATTTCATTCGTTCTCGCCCCGAGTACGCGTAAGCTTGCTCTCGCTCAGGGGTTAAGTAATTGGACAAGAGTACGAGCCAATTACTCCGAATTTCATGGGGAAAAACGCGAGCGTGTCGAACCAGCTCACAACGGGGTAAAAAAATGAAAAATAAAAAAATTACAACAGATTCGACAATAAAAAAAAAAATCATACTTCTTACGATTCATTTTGACGAATTTTCAGAGATCACTTTTAAATTGAGTTTCACTTGAAATGCCGACATTCCGAGGAAAATCCACGGCGACGTGAAAGGGTGAAAATTGTTCGCAAATGGCGCACGATTATAAATCATTCCAATCGCCGTATCGCAATAATTGCACAACCTCTCGGCAAAGTCGAACAATAATCGATCTCACGTACCCGAGAAATCTCTCGATAATCCGATACCCGAGACCCGATTACCTGGTCTTGCGCCACCGAGGTAATGAAATCACCGACAAACCTTAATTACACCCGGAAGTAAATTCTATTTCGAAATTTCCACCACTCCCCCCGAGTAGGAATTAACTACTAATAGTAATAACGTAAACGTAAATATTCTCAAAGCTAAACTTGTTTATAAATACGGTTTTCACATTCTGTTAAAAATGCGAAATTAATACCGTGAGAAATAAAAAAAGTTCCATGGAACCGAAGAAATATCTCGTTCGTTCAATTAACATAAATGAACTCAAGTGAAGCTTACAAAAAATACCTACATGACATTGTTCAATTTTATTTACCTGGATTTATCTTTCGCGCTCCTCCAGGCGCGCGACCTCGGAGACGAGACCGCCTATGGAAGGCCGGAATGCAAATTTGTAAACAAACGCCCGGAAGAGGTGCGCAGGATTTTTCGTTTCTTCACTGAGAAGTCACAGGGGAATAGAGACAACACCACTGCCGCGTAACCACTGCGTAACGGGGCGCCTCGGGAGAGGCGAGCGTAAGACGACCGTCCGTGGCGACGCGCGCGAAGCGACTGACGCGCCGGCCGCGGCCGCGAGCTCGCCGACCCTCGAGCGCTATCGCTCGAGAGATCGAACTCGATCGAGAGATCGAACTCGATCGAGAAAAGTCAGTTTCGTCCCTTCGTGTTAAATAAACGTTATAAACTTATTAATTAAAAAGAGATTAAAAAGAAACAAGTATTACAGAATGATTTTCTCTCGTTACGACATACGCGGACTAAATTTCTCAAGCAAAGAGAAAATGTTTAATAACAAGAAGAACTCCTGGTAGCGTTGTCAAATGTTTCAATTTGATGAATTATGTAGATCGCTTTATTTATACGTACCATGTAAAGTGTTTCATTGGTATGTATTATGTAAACCATTTCATTTGCGGAAGTTACTTCGCCACGTTTTCTACGGATTTCAGGATTATGTCATTTCTCAGGCTGCCCCAGATATGAAAGGGAAAAAAAAATCATAATAGCCCGTGACATTGACATGAAAGTGCCGTATTCATACCGCGTGGGAATAAAGGAGACGAACCACTTTTGTCATTTCAAAAGGACCGGTCGAGGTTCTCTATTAAGTTTCAACGACCTGTAAATCCTAGTTGTACTTCCTAGCTGGGAAAGTGCCACTTTCTGACTGGCAACCCCCAATTTTATTATTTACTTTCAATCAAGAAATGCCCTTCAATTTTTTAATCAATCTCTATTCTCATCTGTAATAAACGCGCCCGATTTACTAGCGTATCTTTGTAAGCAATGTTCTCATTTAAATATTCTTTAGTGCATCTTTATAACAAAATGCAGCCCGGTTATCTCTACGACCAAAAATCACTTATCTGAGCTGCAATAAAAAAATATATTTAAAAAGTAGTAATTCTTTTTAATATTGAACAAAATCAGAGAATCGATATACCACATCTAACGAGATGTGCCTCCCACGTGTACTTATTGTTAGTGCAGCGTAATTGTTGCACTTGTTTCCCGGCAGAAACACGGCATTCGTGCAGCTGGGCTTTCAGTCGATAAATCTCGACTCGTTGGCTGCTCTTCTTTCCGAAACACCCCCGGTGGCCATCGTGGGGCTATTTCACCCCTTCGGTCCTTCACTGTGGACGAAACGAGACCTCGTAAAATACGAACGCGGCCCTCCCCCACCTGATAATTGGATTTACGGATCCATTCGTCGAATCGTCCTTTATTAAAAACTCGGCTCCCACGAGTTTGCACCAATCACGTCTCCATTGCGATCTCCGAGCCCTCCTTTTTCCTCCCCACGGATTTTACGAAATCGCCCTACAAATTTCCTCCCCGGGGAGAAATTAAATCTCGAACGTTTTCATTGAGAAATTCTGCTAAGTCAATTTCCTATAATTGACGTTCCCTAGAAAATGCCTCATCACATTTACATTTCTATGAAATTACATCGCTATAATCCCTTACTCCATATATATATATCCATGAGTTCCATGTATAACTTAACATTTTCTTATAAACAAATTAATAAGCAGGAAATAAAATCGTCGTTCAAGTGGGTAGGAATAATAAAAAAATCTCGAAACCCGCGAATCTTCACATTTCTCCATCCACTTTCCGACTTCCGCAAACCCCGAAATAATTCCTAACACTTCAAAGTTCGAATTTCTATAATGTTTTGTTTAACCTCTCGACCGTGTTAAAAATAAATCCCGGCCCGAGTAATTTCCCGAATATTTAAACTGGCGGAAATTTCTCCGCTTTTGCGCGATAATAGGCTGAAAACGTTTGCGCAAATTGGGGGAGAAATTAGATCCGGATATTTTTTTATTCCCACGGACGTTTATTCCATACGAGAAGTTTGTGGGGCAGAAGTTGTTGCTCCGACCGTTTGTGGTACGGACTTGTAAATAGCGTAATGAATTAACTCCAATTCCGGACTTTCCTCGAATTTCCGGCCACCAGGGAGCAGACCTAGTTTTCATGCTCGACATTGTAATATAGAGTGTTCTCCACGCATGTCGAGGAGAAGCCAGTTATTCCCTCGGAATCATCTAAAATCTACATATTATTGCGTCTGGTCGCCCACGCCGAACGGAATTAACATGTTTCGAGACATCTGTCCACCCCAATTCGAAATCAAGCAAAATTCACCCATCTATGAGTCCCCCAACACATAAGTAAAAATAAACCAGAGAAAACATGAAAAAATTAAAAAATAATTAATTTAATTTTTGCGAAATGCGAAAAAGAAGCTGGCTAGCGAAAATACCTTCGTGTCTATTTTCCATACACCAATTAATAAAAATAAACCTAAAATACACGTATACGTGTAATTAGTAGGTAAGGACGGTTCACGATCAGTCACGTTTAAATTTCAGACTTGTCATGTACTCGAAAATGAATTCGGATTAAACTACACAGAATCAGAAGAGAAGAGAGAAAATAAATCGCGAGAAAGGACAAGAAGCCAAAACGACGTGGAGCGTCGAAGAGACAGAATAAAGCAAAACGACAAAAGGGCAACATAAGAAGACAAAGGATGAAAACAACACGAGAAGACAAAAAGCCAACGAGCCAACTAGACTCTCCTCCGCCATAAAATTGTCTGCTGAATAAAATATCGCATTTTTATCACCGACTTCTCAATCCTCCCCGATTCGTCCACTCGATCCTTTGAGAGACACCTCCCGCGGAGATTGCATTTCCGATCCCCGTTTCTACCATAACAACCGCCGATATCGAAAAATCATTCAGACAAAAGATCACGGACACGAAGTCCTTTGCAACTTTCCTCTAAGACATTTTTTCCTATCTTGCCCGGTTTCCGCGAAAACTCGAAGCGAAGCGGCGATAAACTCGGGGACGTGGAATTACGACTTCGGCGCGATGTAACGTAGAAGTACGGAGTGTACGTATCGCCGTATCGCAATACATCTCACTGTGCATAAATGTCGGCGTAAAATTGACGACAAGTGAATTTTACAACTGCGTAATATCACCAGTACAAAGTTCTGCTCGTGAAAATTGTGTTCCATCTCGAGGAATGAATCAGCCACCCAAATTCGTTGCGATACCCCATCTAATAATATTTAATATTAATTACAAGATACATTAGTAACTTTGAAATAAAGTTTAAATCCCCGGAAAAAGTCGAAAATAATTTTCCCGCAGGTGATTCTTGTTCGCGCGCGACTCGGATCCGCCGCTATCGCTATCAGTGAACGCGCACGAGTCGACCCCCCGCGAACTTGCCCACCCTCTCTATATCGAACGTTACATCTTCCGGGTGTGTTGCCAACTTCATCCCGTATGGCCATGACGGCTCTCGTGATGGATACCCCCGCCCCCGGCATCGGCACAATATTTCACGCCTTATTTATTTTTCATCGCGCGACCGTTCGCGCCCCCGCCACCGAAAAATGGATAATAAAAAATCTAGCAGATGACGCGCCGTCCGGGTGGAAATAAAAAACGGGGCGACATCTGTATTTGGTTTATTGCCCGGTTAAACGACGGCTCGCGCTATCGCCGGATTAACTCCCGAATTGAATCCAGCTCCTCGCCCAAACGGTTCGCAACATCGAAAAACACCTCGGACAATTGTTGTCCCGAATCCTACGGGGAATAAGTTTTGTAGGGGGTATTTTCCCGTGGGATGCGCAGATTACGAGAGAAATTCGACTTTTTACGAATGGGAGTCAAGAGCGACGCCGCCATTGGCCGGCGATTTTCGAACGAGCGGATTAACGCCGCGGTGGAAGATGTCATTTTAAGAAAATATTTTGCAAATGTCTCCCGTGGCATGACATCGTCGTTACACCTCGTAAATTACTATTAGCAATTGATAACAATCGCCAACGCAAATGTGTTCAGGCTCGGAAGACATTCTTAAGGAAGAAGAGGGAAAGAGCGTAGCAAAAATGTCCCTTCCACGAGAATTTCACCGGAGGATATTTTTATCGGCGATTCTTTCTCGCTCTTTTTCTAAGGCTCGCTCCTGCATTCTAGATTCGCAAGGTCGACCGGATTCCTCGATGACAGAAATCGGTGACAGTCAACGGCGACCGGTAATGGTGGGGTTTACCTCAGAAGGCCATAACAGCACGCAAATGGCGGTATAATAAATGAGAGATACGACCAAGACCTAACATCGAATCCCCTTCATGCATATTCCGCAGATTAAATCGCCATTAAACCGTTTGCCCGAATTCCGCCGATTTTCGCATTAAATGCCCGCTGTGGATTCTTCGACGTGTCTCCAAATTTCCCTGACGTTTCCTTCTAGTTCCCGACTTCGAAGGGAATTTTTCCTGAATTTCCTATTATACCCACTATCTCTCAATTAATTACCGTCAATCATATTCTTACATTTCTGATAATTAAATCGTCAAACGAGGTGCTGGACATGCTAGGTGTGAAATGCACTTCAAAAAGCTCCTTAAAATTCGGAAAATTTCCCAAACAAATCCTGTTTCCCCCTGGACAAAAATTTCTTCGCGAGCAGACTGTCGCGTAAAGCCAAAGTGATTGAAGAAATTAATCGAAATAAAGATTCGCGACTCACCTATGACGAGGTGCGGCCACGCGTGGGCGAAGACGCGAAAGTCGCGACATTTTGCCGCACCTTGTGATCCTAAGCATTCGAAAAATCTCCGTGAAACGCGCACAGGTGACCCGCTCTAACAATGAGAAAAAAAAACAAATAAAAAAGCGTAGCCAATAATTTAGCAACAATTCGAGAGTACATTACTTATCCAATATTTCTTAACAATTCGCGATTCCCTCCTACGTTACCAAATCGACGGTAGAAATCGGCCCACCCGAGATTATGCACCGTGATTTCGGATGCACCATTTGGATGCATTTCGCCGCATTCGGTTCCGTATCGTTTGCGGTACATGGAAACGCGTATGCAAAGGACGCCATAAAAGAGTAAAAGCGAACAGAGAGAATCCACCGCGAGGTCTCTCCGTCCTTTTCTCTCCCCTTCCTGGCAGAATTCCAGGAGGCTATCTCTCTCCCTGTTCCTTCCATTTTTTCCCCAGCATTCCTGGCGAGCCTCTTTTCGCGATTTCCCCGAGAAAAACAAAGACCCCGGTCTCTCCCCGTCTAAACCGCGCGCGGTGATTCCGTCGCCGTTAATGTCGCGCAAATTTTAAAGCATCGCCGAGCAAACGCATCCTGCCGGTAATTTCCCCGGGGAAAGGGTGGAAAACCCTCCGACGTACAAACACGACACGAGGGATGGAACCGAAAATCTAATTCGGACAGATTTTCACATCTGAGCTTTCTCCACGTAACGATCGCTCTTAAATTAAAGATAAATTAAATAACCAGAGGCATTCCCTGCCAATTAAGTCGGTAAGCGATTAACAATTCGGAATCGGGTCGTCGGATATAATTAAATAAGATTCCGAGTTTCCGCATTAAGTAGGTAAGCGACCGGCATAAAAAGCCTCGAGGTCGGCAAGCTCGACACCGAAGCGAGTAAAGTCTCTCTTGAATCTCGTAAATCTCGCTCGATTCAGCGCCCCGGAGCCTCTAGCGACATAATTTCCCGAGTAGAGAAAAAAAAAGGAAAACCGACCAGGACCTCGCCAAGGGAATCCGAGTTTCTTTAGAGAAGCGCAGTCGATCCCCGTCTCCACCAAAAGGCCCGGCTTAATTGGCAAGGGCGTGGGGCCGAAAAACCAGGGCGCTTACTCGGTCTCTTCAGAGTCTCCAGCGAGGCTGCAAAAGAAAGAGGGGCCGGAGAGAAAAAGTCTAGGAAAAGGGGAGAGAGGGAGAAAAAAAAATGTGAAAAGGAGGGAAAACGGCACTTTAGGCGCGAGCCGTGCCGAATGCGCCCCGAGAGCAGCTTCCTCTGGGAAAACAGGAAGAAAGAGGCTGGAGAGCCCGAAGACGAGTGGACCGAGCCTTGGAGGAGAGGATCGTTGGCCCCTTTCCCAGGAAGGTGGACGCTGAAAGGGCCGAGGAACTAACTCCAGGAAGAAATGGCCCGAGACGAGGGGAAGAGGTCGCGGAAAGACAAATAGAACGAGAGGAGAGTCTTCGTCCGTGAAGACTGACCTGGAAGAAAGAGTCGAATCTTACGAGGTCCTACTTTTTGTAAATTCAGGGGTAGAACCACGAGGGTGTCCTTAACGGGAAATTCGAGAGATTAACGAGGGATACTCTGGAGGCGAATTTTTGAAAATAGCCCGATCCCAAAATGCATAACGCATCCTTACAAGAGAGGTTGAATATAAGTAAACGAAGAAAGCGTTTCATCGCGTAGAATGACACCTTGAAGTGACGTTAAGCCAGAGTGCTGCTTCCTGAAAGAGGTCATCAAAGCTCCTGAGCGACCCTGAGCTCACGTACTGCAAAGTGCCTTTTTAGGATCTAAGGGTAATGCGACGTTTCACGTCGAACCATAACCTAGACTTACTGGACAAAATCGGATACGCTTAGAAAACTATTTCCTAGAAAAGTTAATGAAATGCTCATAAGCCAAGGGTTAAAAAAAAAAAGGGAGGTTGAAATTTTCTTAGGCACCTTGAACTTCACATCGTTTTAATGACACGTAAAACAGTTTAATCCTCCTCTTCCTCAGGAGCAGCGCCACCACTTCCCTTGCGCAAGTTCTTCCTCTTTACACGACCAGGACGGCCGCCACCGAAGGGCGACTTCAGGGAGAAGTCGATGTGCTTCTGCGAGTCGAGTCGAACGATGAAGGAAGGAATGTTCACTACTTGCTTCCTCACTCTGCAACGAAGGAGAATAAAACATTTGTTTTGCATACTACACAGTAAATTTCTGTATAGAGTAATTTTTACTGGACAGAATTTAATATAATACCAATGGTATAAATGGCCCGGAGAGCATCAAAAATCAGACGTTAAGTGGCAGACATTGTCTGACACTTAAGTGGTCTGTTTGAAATAAAACGATTGATTCGGCTCTAGCAGTTTCAATGGTAGGCGCGAAACGTGAGATTAACATCAAGATACGCCTTGCAGCCAGGTGGATAAACAGTCTTCGTATCTGAAGGAATGAACGTTTATGCTTTAGTTTTGACACATTTGGATCATAGAGTTAATGTAAGAATACTTAGCATCCAGGATCGGTTTCACAAAAAGGGGTGCCAAAATTTTCTCACATTTTTTTCTGATCTGAACGTACAAACACCACTTGTGGTGTAAGTGTAAAAATTCTTATACTAAGCAACTAAAACACTTTTTATGGATGTTAATAACCTATTTCTGTCATTAAGGTATGCAGCGTGCCCTAATCCATATATATATATATTATACAAAATGTGAATGACGTATCTCCTTATACTATTTCCCGATTTAGACACTTTTAAAGAGGTTAGGGAAACATGTATCCTAGAGATGAACTCGAATGACGATGAAATGCATCAACCGAGGATTAATTCTGGAATTACTCTAGCCTCAAAGATTAGAAATCACCTGCAAGGTTCCACAGACGTTTCTTGCCCAATTTTAGAGGCATGGTTTCTGAAATTCGTAAATATCAAAACCTGCTTACCGAATATGCCTCTGACGAATCAGAACTCGTGCATGATGGATAGACTTCGCAAGTCCAAGCTTAAAGACCTGAGTCTGTAGACGTCTCTCCAAGAAGTCTTCGATCTTCAGACCCAGGACGTAATCGAGCTTCATGCGGCTCTCATCCAAGACTCCGATACGAACCAGTCGACGCAATAAAGCATTTCCTATAAGACATTCGTTTTCCTCACTAAACCGTTTAAGAGTGAGATAACATTTCTTATAACATTACATAGGTTCAGATATTTTTTCTCTATCAATGAAATTCAGACAAGAAGTGTCAGAAATATAATTTTATATGGTCATCACGTAGGGATAACAAACAATCAATTAAATCGATGTGTATGTGTATATGTACCTTCGAAGAGACGTTTTGGGTCCTTCTCTTCAAGAGTAAGCAGTTCACGAGCGGCTTTACGAATCTTCGCCAATGTGTACTTCACCCTCCAGACCTCGCGCTTATTACGTAGTCCATACTCCCCAATTATCTTCAACTCCTGATCAAGACGAGCCTTTTCATAAGGTCGCCGCGGAGTAACATAGGTCTTCGAGAAGACCGATGGAATTCTTCCGTTCACCATGGTTGGTGACTTTTACCTACAAGATACAAAATTCCTAAACTTTATCCTCGGTTAAGAAAAGTTAAAAGTAATTAAAATTAATTACTTTAATCACGAATCGAACTCATTTCAATGCTATCCACGAATTTTGTAGGAATAAAGGATAAATTCAATACGCCCTGCACGTGGTTCGTGAAACATAACCTTATCTACCGTAAGTTTTCACAAAATCAGGTAACATGGAACCGAAAAATAAAGTAAATATATAGAACGCATTGCAGGCAGTATCAAATATGATTATGAAAAAATTATTTCTACTTTTACAAGAAAAAAGGAATAGTTTATTGGGAAACTTACCGACGCCAACCAAACGACGAAACAGCCAGGAACGAAATGGCCGACGATCGTATTCGCTGTTTCCGCCTGCATAGGTTACATTCAGATCACACACTAGAGGGGCAACTCGAAACTCGGAACTAACAGAATATGACTGCAGCGCCACTGCACGATAAAAAAAAATAATGCCTTTAACCTGACCGTTCACAATCCTCCACGACCGCATAAATTTTTGTAAAATTATAACGATTTTAGGTTAGGTAAGCATTAAAAGGTACAGAATACCTGTTAAATTCGAAAAAAATGTCATATAATTAAATACATATTAATGTAACATTACTTGTTATAAAGATAAAATGATTATTCTACCTGAGTGTATGTGCATTCACTGTGTGTCTGAACATTACATATTTTTATTAACAATGCAATGATCATTAATTAAAAAGGAGGAAATGCTACTTGATGATAATCAAACCACCTTGGAACTTCCACGTCCTGATAGCGATAAACATACGAGACTGTGTTAATGCATTCGATTGTTATGCTGATTCTGCGCAACCTTCAGAATATGCAATCGTTAGTATTACTAGGAGGTTTACTTCTCTGTCTTGTACTCATGATACAAGTGAAACAAATATATGACAATAATCAAAGGTATAATCGATACCTTGGATATAAACAATTTGTACGTAATACCCAAATTAACTGTGCATTAATATTTTCTATTCCATAAGGTTAATATTAAGAATTTTGTTTAGATGGACGAAATATCGGCTGAATTAAATATTGTAGAGAAAAATGCAAATAAATCATCGGATTATGTCCATCGACTGAACGAAGCCCTATTTCGACATCGAGAGAGGGAGGCAAAGAATATCTCATTAACAAGGACTGTAATACCATGAGAGATTCACGTAAGCATCGGATCACTTTTATGCTAAAAACTGTGAAAACTCTTTATTACTCCATACATATAAACGGTAAATAAAACAGTACACAAAGTATAAAATGTTTCTTAGAGAGCAATAGCCTATAATTAACTGAGTATGTTTAATATTTGCACCACCTAGATAACCCAACAGCATATTTCTAATGCTGTATATATAATCTCATAAATTTGAATGTTTACTTACTACTCCCACCATCTATTCTAATAAAAAATATTGCTTCTGGGAATTCTTAAGTCAGTAATCCATATTATACAACGGCATGCACTGGGCATTATTCTTGTATTCACCCTGTTCTTCAAGAACGCCACCCGGTGCACAAAGCCAGGGATCTCTCGTCTCCTCTTGCCATTTAAATAGTCGTTTTCGGAGACTAGCAAATATATCCTTAAATGATAATAACATATTATACTAAAATGTATTACTTTTTGAACCGTTAATCAGCTAAATTAAATATTTCAACCTTAGATGATGTCTTCTGAGCAATATTACTCAATTCTTCCGGATCATATTTTAAGTCATACAGCTCCCACTCTGGTCTTTGATAATAACTCTTTAAATTCTTATACCAGCGAAGTGGCTGATTTGATTGTGTCCTGTTCAGTAGATCCTAAAAACAAATCCACATGAATAAATATATATGGATAATTCTTTGCAATCTTTTTTTACAGACATTCAGCCACCTGAAAAGTTGGTGATAAGTAAAAGTCCTGATCAATGGGGAATGGCATCTTGTAGTTGATATTATGAATCAACTTGTAATGCTTCGTCCTGATAGCACGCATGGGATAGTACATTGTTACTTCATGATGTGTCTGGCTTAAAAACACAGCGGTATCATCTTCAATTGGTTCTGCAAAGATAGATTACGAAGAAACTGAATTCCTTGCCGAAGAAGAGCAACGTGTACTTATGAGAGACTGCCTTACCTTGAATTAAAAGTGGCAAAAGTGATTTGCCAGTAAGAGGTGGAAATGAGACCTCGTTGTCATCTACGGACAGCTTGGAATATGACACATTGAACCAGTCCAAAAGAGTAGGTACGATGTCGACTAACGATGTCATACTGTATGTCACTTCGTTCCTTCGCTGTTTGTGGTATGGTGAAGAGATCATAAGTGGTTCCGCAATACCTGTATGTATGCAGAGTAATGATCTGTATTAAAGAACATCATAGAATACTCTCACTTTCTAGTTAATTATTCTCACCTGGATCATAGAGATTGGTACGTCCACTTGGAAAAGGTATTCCATTATCAGAAGTGTACATTACGAGTGTATTGTCCTTGAAACCTGCATCTTCTAACTCCTTCAAAACTAATCCGACTCCTATAAATTAAATGACATTGTATTTCATAAAATGTGGAGAGCAAAAGCAGAGAATTTTCAAAATTGTCTCCGTACAACTTCACTGGTAATTAAATGTAATTACTGTAGATTGAAAATTATGTTACCCTGATCCAATCTAGAGATCGTTGTATACTGAGCAGCAATGTCCCTTCTAGCTGCTTCAGTGTCTTGAACGTGATAAGGTACCTTCACTTGTTCCCACTGATAATAAATAGGATTCCAATCGGGGATAGTGCCCATTCCAACATCTCCATTACCAAATTTCTCACAGAAATTACCATATTCAGGATGAGTATGGCCACAACGATGTGGATCATGGAATGCAACGTAAAGGAAGAAAGGCCTAAAAATATTCACTTGATATTCCACGGTCTTAAAAATTCAGAAAAAAGTGATTCTTACTGAGTTCCGTTAGTGGAAAGAAATTCTCTAACGAGATGTTTAATTCTGGTGATGTTACGGCCCACTTGTAAGATGGACTCGTTCTCTTCAGTGTATGAAAAATCAAATGGATATGCATCACCTGGTCCAACATGCTTCTTACCAATTATTCCTGAGAGATAATGTAACAATTAAATTGTAGTCACGTGATTAAGCTAAACATATTTAAATTGATTTCGGTATTTCATTGGAACCTGTTCGAATATTATGTTCTTTCAGTATTTTTGGTAAGCTTCGGGTCTCTTGGAAAGAATTGAAATGATGAATTCCTTGATGCAATCCATACATTCCATTTTGGTGACTCGGAGTTCCAGTTAGAATTGCTGAGCGGCTGAATTCACGAACATTAATTAATAAAATAAAGAGGTTCTCGATTAAGTGTGTAACAAAATAGAGGAAATACTGAATGACATGAAATAAAAGCACTTCACCTGGGCGAGCAACTGCTGACAGAAGTGTAGGCATTGTTGAATAACAAACCCTCTTTAGCCAAGCGGTCCAAATTTGGAGACTGACAAACTTTATTCAAGTAGGATCGCATCTCAAACCCACCATCGTCAGCTGTGAAGTTAAACCAAAAACTGTATTATTCACCCAGCAAATCTTAAACTTATAACTGCGCCATTTAGCGCTATTAATGAAGAATTATTAAGTATTGAATAAAGCGTCTTGAATTTGAAAGAGCACTTTTCAAAAATCGCGCTTAAAGCTCGCCGACTAATGGCGTCGTCTGCTTTCCTCAAAGAAATAAACATGCCCCGTTACCTAGCAACAGAAGAGCGTTCTTGGGCGCCGCCTCCGAGTTTTCGGGAACGACGCATCTCGCGGTGGCCAAAAAACCGGAAAATATGCAATAAAATGTCTTCCAGCTTCTTTCCCGTGACATCTCGCCGTTCCCGGAGTTGCCGCGTGACACGTCCTGCTGGAAATTCCACGTAAATCCAGGACCGTGTCGACAGCGAGCGCGGGCCCTTTCCGCCGCCTAACCTCACTTTCTCTAGCCTCTCTAATCCTTTTTCAAGAAATTCCGTCACACCGTCCAGTTTTTACTCAGTAAAACAGTTTCCAGAATCACCGTTCGATCGTGCTGTAAAATTGAAATCTCCTAATTATTGGGATTCTTCCCTTTCAAGGGAAAAAAATGTCTATTAATAATCGCCGATTGATTTATTAGAGACGTTCCTGGGCGGCCGTGAGCTTGCGCTCCATTCCACTCCAGAGGAGGTGAAAGTTGCATCGACGGACATACGCGGGGACACTTTTTTCAATTTAACGTGAGTTGCAGGTCAGACAATGACCGATTAAATCTGTATTGTTATGTATGGGATGACTGGGATATTTGTGAAAGCAGTACTCATTTTTTTTCTCGCTTTTTCAACTAACCGGTAGGGTCGTTACTCCTACAGGTTGCATAGCAGTTTTTAAAGAAACAGCTCCAACTCGACTCGCTTTTAAAGCTTGTAAATGGATTTTTAGAAATATTTTGCAGCTGTTTCTATGTCTGTGGAGAGTTTAATTATTTAAAGAAATGAACTATGAGGAGACGAAGTGTCATCGAGGCCTGGTTAATTTATTGAAAGCAGGGTACCATGGAAGAGTAATTAAATCCACTTGCACGTGATTAAGAATTCACAAGGCGGTGCTCCGCAGAACTCAAGACTCACTTCGCTTGTTCTTCCGCTGTGTAGGAAGCTTTCCAAATTAATTCATCAATCATTTGTTTTTAAAGGTGGATTAAAAAACTAAACATTGAATTTTGTCTCACTGGGTTTCAGTGAATTAGAGATTCAAGTTTTTGGAAATACATATCTGAATATGAACTAATGATTTCCTGTTCTTGCTTTCCAGGCTGTTTCAAAAAACCTTAACGATGGCAAAACGGATTATTTGTTTATTCGACGTCGATGGCACGCTCACGGCTCCTCAACAGGTGGATATTTAAAATATTTAATTCTAAGATAATTAATGTTTCAGCATTGTAGACTTGCACGAACATTAAGGTGTTTCCGTAAAAAGAACTTATTACATTGTACTTAATTTTTCAGGTCATCAAACCAAGCGTAGAGAAATTCTTATTCGAGACCGTGAAGAAGGAGTTCGACTTGGCCATTGTCGGAGGATCGGACTTGACTAAGATCCAAAAGCAATTAGGTGGTGAAAACGTGATAAACAAGTACAAATACGTGTTTGCTGAAAATGGTTTAGTTGCTTTCAAAGATGGCAAGCGATTACGTGGCGAGGTAAAGTATACGCATTGTTTGAAATCATGTTATATGAGAATTTTCCTCATATAACACGAATAATATAAATAAGATGTTCGAGTTTATCGCATTCCACATTTTTTTCTCAGACGATCCAGAGCATAATTGGCGAAGATGCCCTGCAAGATTTCATAAACTTCGTTCTACGATACATCTCCGAACTGAAGTTACCATTTAAACGAGGCACCTTTGTGGAATTTAGAACTGGAATCATAAACATTTCACCGGTTGGACGAAATTGTACTCAGGAGGAGCGCATTCGATTTTACGAATACGATACGGAGCACCTGATCCGTCAGAAGTTTATTCAAGCCATTAAAAAAGAGTTCCCAAATTTGGCATTAACGTACAGCATTGGTTAGTATTTTAACTATTCTTCATTCCTTATATAAATATAGCTGCATCTTGGAAGGAGCATGAGTTAAAAATAAGACTTTCGTGAGATCACGCCTTGTTTCCTTTGCATCATGCTTCCGATAAGCTGATAAGGATTACGCTATCCAGTGATTACAAAGTAATCCTTATTTCTACAGGAGGGCAGATATCTTTCGATGTCTTTCCAAATGGTTGGGACAAAACTTATTGCCTGAGACATATCCAAGGGTACGATGAAATTCACTTCTTCGGTGACAAAGCCCACGAAGGCGGAAACGACTACGAGATTTATGAGAGCGACTTGACGGTCGGTCATCGAGTCGATGATCCTGAAGATACAGTTAATCAGCTCAAAGTTCTAATGACATTAATTAACGAAACCAAAGCGAAAGATCAGCTGAACGTACCGATGCAATGTGTTTAACTCTAAATTCCTTCAATGAAGGCATTCCACTCGTGTGCAGTTTTAATCTTCCATGTGTATCAAAGTTCGTGAAAATCAGTGTAAATAATATAGGAATGTGCATGCTCCGCAGGCATCGTTTCGTAGCCTCAAAGTATTATGTAAATTTAGGGCTAGTATTACATGTTCATTTTACGTTTACCAATGATTGTTAAACCTTTATTTAAACAGTCCTAAATATTTACGAGAGATTTGGTCAGTGTTCAAGAACGGGTTAACGTTAACATAAACATGTTAAATATTCTTGCCATGTTTAATCGAGACCAATTTATGACAAATGTATATTTTGATACACCGTTGGTCACTTTATTCGCCAAGATTGTTTTAACCCAGTTTAAACTGTTTAAACAAATTGAACCACGATCTATATCTCGAGTCCAATTAAATAACTAGAAGTTGGACCAATTTCAAAGTGTTAAGACGATTGAGAGAGCGCACATACTTGAAGTTGTATTTTTAAAAGAATTTAAAGGTAGCCAATTACCGTAATAACTCTTCAAAGTGTTTCTCTGTATAGTATACCTGAATCATGAGTGCAATATAATGGTGTTCACCATATAAATTCTATAAATGTTATCATATTATTAACCGATCGTAGTAATATAACTGTTGTACTCTGTACTGTAAATGGTTGAGGCGATAAAATGCAGAAATCACTGGATAACGTGTTCGTATATATATATTTTTTTAATCAACAATTTCAGACAAATTGCATAACATTTCTGAGCCCTAAATTATTTGCCTGACGTATAACAATATTAGGATTCCTTTCATGGAAGACACGGAGTGACGTAGAAAAATGGATAGCAAAGTAACACATGCCCCTTTCCCTTAACACGTTAATAATAATTCGATATATTGTGTAAATGCGTCAAAAAAGAACTTTCCAAGGTGATCATCGTTTTTCAAAGTGACTGCGTAAACAATAATTCAGGAAAGTTAATTTTTTTAGGTATGTCCGAAGTCAAGTCCTTTGAATCAGATTTACACCAAAATACATCGTTAGTGGAAAGTCTTCAGTTATTTACAAATGCAACACGGAACGTTACTGAACTTAAATCCTAGTTATCATACAAAAAATAGAAATTTGTAAAAGTTCCGTACAAAAGGTTTAAAAAATTGTACGTTGTAGCACTCAACTTATGAAGACGGTACAAAAGACTTTGTGTACAAATTTGTCATACTGCAGGCCAAGATCAAAGCCCAATTTTGCAAAAATTAACTCGAGTTTTCAACTCTTAAAAAAATTGCACATCGCCCTTTCCAATGGCTTTTTTTTCTTCCAAAAACCCCACAAAGCCCAAAATATCAATTTGCGTTTCATAATTGTATAAACTCGAGAATTCACTCATTATCTGTAAAAATATGTATAAACTGTGAAGAGTGAAAAACACTTATAACAATTATCGTACATTTTACGAGCGGATATATCACGCGTGTTAGTAATAAAACGCAAAAAAATTAACAACAAGGTTTCAAGGAAACGACTGTTACACTGTCCTTGAAATTTCCTCGATAAGATATAAATAGGCTCCGAAGAAGTTGCATGCAGAATATATTGTCACACTCCCTACCGTCAAGAAACAGTAAAAAGTACTTGGCATGGTTATTTAACGTTAAACAAACGAAACATTAACACCGATGTTTAACATTAAGAAGACAGAGAACTTAATTCTGCCCTCATCGACGTCGATCAAATCGACGTGTTTTGCTTCACCTTAAGCTACCAAAATGTCTTAGCGTGTAATTTCGTCCTGACGAAAAGAGCGAAGACAACTCGACAGGATAAATATCCCGTTGCCCTTTTTTTATTCCTCTTCAAGTAAATCGGCGCAATTACAGTCCTCTGTAGACAGGGACGCGTTTTGCAGAGAACGCAGCAAGACCTTCGATCCTATCTTTGGTGCCGAGCAGTTGGTCATAACACTTCTGCTCGATTTCGCAGGCATCTTCGAAAGGAACGTCGATGCCTTCTGTTACAGCCACTTTAGCCAGCCTGTAAATCATATAAGTCATACATGTCTTATCAACGTCATTACCACCTTCGTATATTCAGTGAGCAATAATTAGTCTCCTGGTATGTTGTTCCGCTGATAACATTGATACAAGCTCGAAGTAATTATGGAGTCATTAACCTCTGTTAAGTCGTAAGAAGTTCTGGTGACTCACTTGTTAAATCTTAAATGACTCACTTGTTAAACCTCACAAAATAATCTTAATCGTATCTAGAACATTCAGGTGAAAAATAATTACGCACTCAATATTTTTCCCAATTGTATGAAATACTGTTTTAAAAATAGTCATACTAATATTTTATAGAAAGACAAGAAGACTCAAAAGATTTAAAAGGGTCATTCTACCTTAACGATAATGCTCGATTAAAAATGATAACATTAGTGGTAATTAGTCTACATATTTTAGACTAAGAGAATCTCACCTGACACTGACTGGTCCATTTGGTAGAATTTCCCTAGCAATCATAAGGGCCTCCTGGTAAGCAGCATCGCCCTCCTTGTTCTGCGAAACAACCCGATTGACCAAACCAATTTCATGTGCTTGATAGCCGTCTAATATTTTCGCAGTATATATGAGCTCTTTGGCAACGGCTGGTCCGACCAATCTGGGCAATCTCTGCGTCCCACCAGCACCTGGTATAATAGCTAATTTGGTTTCTACGAGTCCCATCTTTGCCTCCGACGAGGCAGTCCTGATATCACAAGCAAGAGCGAGCTCCAGTCCACCACCGAGGGCCACTCCATCGATCGCCGATATAACAGGAGCTGGCAGGGCTTCGACATTGTTCATGAGCTCTCTCAAAGCCGCCACAAAATCAGACACTTCGGCTGCTTCCATCCTGGCTCTCTCGCGCAGATCAGCCCCAGCACAGAAAATCTTCGGGATCAGACTCCGAATGATCAGCACTCTAACTTTGTCGTCTCTTCGAATCGTGGAAACTGCTTCATTTAGCTGCGACAACTGCATCTTGCCAATGGCGTTGCGAGCATCAGGGCGGTTTAATCCCAGCACGGCTATTCCATTGTCCTTTCCATCAAGATACTTAACGACTGCAACCTTTTCCTCTTCCTTGGACCCGAGCATGGTCTGCGTGGCCAACGTTCTCATGGCAACCTTCGCGAGCCCGCAGATCCCAGCACTGGCTTTGAGTTTGGAAGTCAACGATGCCATTCTTCCCAATTACTGCCCGCCGCCGTGACAAGTGTGAACTCTAGCAGGAGAAATGAGGACACTTGGTTGAACTTGCGACCCCTATGAAACGCAAAACATGCAAATGTTAGGAATTCATTAAGAGACTTACATCCTGACAATGCAGTTACATAAAAGGTCGAGGGACTGCTGTCCAAGAAAGCGGTGGAAAGTTTTCACGCCCGGTGGCTTCTTTGATACTTACTTACACACCAGCTCCTACGCAGTCCGTGTCCCTGACTTTCACGGTACGAAAATAAAACTCCGCTCGTCGCCTTTGGACTTCCCGAGTGGGAAACAACCTTCGTTCTGGAGAATGTAGAAGTATGAATGTCTCGCCGGCCTCGCTTGACACTCCTGAAAACGGACTGACCCTGAAAATGTAATTCCGCAAGTCAGTTGGGGGAGGGAAATGGAGTAAAGTCAACCAAAGTCAAACTGGAGTGGACTTTAAACGAGGAACACCCCACAATGCACTTATCGTACTTAACCTCTCGAATGAGCGAAGACCCAACAACTTCGACGGATGTTGGCGGCTCTTCTGGCAGCAACAAGAAATTCCCGCTTGCCAAGGTAAACACGAGACTACTACACGCCAAACTATGTTAATAGCGACTTGTCCTTGTATGTTTGTGTTGAATAATGATTAATGATCAGACACGGTTTTGCCGTCCGTCGTTCAGGTTAGGATGAATTCTCACTACGTCAATAACAGTCGATAAAGCAGCCTGTCTCTGATACAGTTGGAGAATCGGTAATCTAACTTCTAATGGTAAAACAAATAACCTCACTTTAACGGTAAAACAGATAAACCTGATAATTTACCTGTCCGCGATCCAGCTCCCGGGTTGGGCGACGCAGGGCCTGAGTACACTGGACTCCATCGATG
Source organism: Orussus abietinus (assembly GCF_000612105.2). Taxonomy (NCBI): domain Eukaryota; kingdom Metazoa; phylum Arthropoda; class Insecta; order Hymenoptera; family Orussidae; genus Orussus; species Orussus abietinus. The sequence goes on from NW_019395985.1 coordinate 638,542, forward strand.
GCTTGCACCTGGTCCGCACTGCCCTCTCCGGCCGCGCAGCGTACTAGCGGCGGGAGCAGCGCGGAATTCGAATCGCTCGAGGGGCAGAATGGATTTCCTAAAGAAAATAAATATTTATATACAAAAACAATTAATGAAAATTATTTTAGT